>NC_137148.1:65182407-65864850 GCF_951394435.1 Stenella coeruleoalba
CCTCGCGCCCTCGTTTCTCCCCCCACCACCCCATTATTTACTCCTGGGTGAAGGGCAGCCCAAGGCGCAGCACTGCTGTAGATGGAAGTTACCCTCTCAGGCCTCATATTTTATTACCTACCTCTCCCATTTCTCCCTCAGATTCCCTTCCTGCTATGCCCAGGCCTAATCTCAGTCCAGAACCTACTGTTTATTCCTAGCTGGCCCAGGTCAGGGCTCCCACTTGGGGCCCACATTCAGACTTGTGTTCCCTCCTCTGAAGATACTCAGCACATTCTCACCCCTTTGCCTACACAGTGTCACTTCCTTAGGAGGCCTTGTCTGAGCCCCTGAATGAGGTTAGGCTTCTCTAAGACATATTCCCGGTAGCATAAACCTGTCCTTCACAGCATCTGCCTCAGTTGGCAATGGCACATTTATCTGTATGATTGGTGATTAACATGTATATCTTATGTTAGATTAGAAACCCCATGAGGGAAGACACATTTGCCTTTTTTACCACTGTGTCCCAGGCCAAGTACAATGTCTGGCATGGAATAAACTCTTGATAAGTGCTTGTTCTAATGAGTAAATGAGGACCCCTTGGAGCATGCTTGTGATGCCTCTGCTTGGCATCCAAGGAATGAAGCCATCCTCATCTTCTAAGGAGGCTAGTATGTGAACATGAACTGAGTAGTTTGGAGAGTAGACCAGGCATTTTCAACACCTCCTAAAGCTCTGGCCCACTTGACTTCGGTGCCCATGGATCTTGGGAACATTAGCTATGGATGGGTGCAGCATGGGTGGTGGGGTGCAGTGGGGCTGCTTTTTCATAAGAACTGCTTGCTGGTGGTTATGGAGATTTATGGGTTTATAACTCCCTTCCAGAAGAACAGAAATTCATTAAAGGTCCTTTCCTCTGTAATTTCAACTCTTGCTTTCTCCTATGAGGGAGGACTATAATTACCTAAAACCTTATTTGGGCTGATTTTGCAATTGTTGACAAATGGTAAAAATTTGCATTTTCTCTGGATTTTGTGCAGTGCTGGTGTATTCATTACTTTATATGGTTATAACTCAAAGGCTTTAATAGAACGACTTATTTCTCATTTCTGTGGTTCGTAAAAATAGAAAAATGAAGTCTCACTTTTGTAGTCTGTTGTGGAATTTTGATTATTTGTTTGAAAAGAAGCTGTTTTTTTCCATAATCATGAAACAACTGCCAAACCTTGCTCCAGTGTAACCTATACCTGAGTTATAATGATGAGAGCTGCTTACATCTCTGTTACCTACAACACGTATGTCTACGAGTGTTAAAAAGTACCAGTGTGAAACCGAGTTTTAGAAACACTTGGAGTTATTCGCGGTGTCCTTTTTATTTTCTGAGACTGGAAGCTGGACTGTTCAGTGCTGAGTGAGAGTTTCTAGTGCTTTGTGCTCCATGGTGAGGGTGTGGGCAGTGGAGATCGATGTAAAGGTGTGAACTGAATGATTCATAGTCTGCTTATTTAATGTTCGTGGTGCAAAAATACAATTACCTGAGACCAGAGACCATGCCTTCTGGTTGAAATGGATTTCATTTCACTGAAGATTTGAGCTTCGTAGTTGATCTTAATATTTCATAATTGTGAGAGACCCTCTGGGTCAATGGGAATGAACTGGGAGAGGGACTAGAGGACCGGTTCCAACTCTCCTACTTTCTATCCATGTGACATTGGCCAAGATATTTAACCCCTGACATCTCACTTCCATCTGTGAAATAGAAATTGTAATAGCTGTCCTAACCTGCCTCGTGGGGCTTGTGGTGATGACCAAATAAGACAAGGTAGGTCGATTGCAAAAAGGATTGTGTAAATGAAAGATATTATTTCACTACAGCACATTATTTGTTATTTTTGCATGTGTAATCCTATTTCCTCAACCTATTCTAAGGTGTAAAAAAAAAATTAGCCATACTTATTAGTCATAGTTCAGTTAGAGAGGCAGAAGCACTAGAAGATATAATATTGATATTTGTGGTTATAGCCACTTAACTTTACACAATTATGGGAGCTGGTTAAGCAGTAGTCTTGGTGTCTGATGCTGGAGCCCAAAGTCCACAGGATAGGCAGTTTAGAAGGGAAGGTGGATGTAAAGTGAAGGAGAGCAAGGACAAACTGGAAGCCATAAGCACATACTGGAACTCATGTCAGCTCTTGTCATCTCTGGCTATTATGTGTATGCCATGAGGGAGAAGCTGTTGTCCCTTGTCATGGAGTTAAATACATAGCTGGCCTAGAAACTGGGAAAGCTGAAAGAAGATCTAGGGGAATCTAGGGAAGCTGCAGGATCAGCTGCTGCCCTGAGCCACTGTGTTGAGTCAGCAGATCAATGATAATGTGCCTGAGCTGCTAAAACAGCTGCCTTTACCTTTCTAAGGTGAAAAACAATATGGCTGCTGCTTCACTTCCACACTCTGCATCTTGTACAAGTATGTCTCCATAGTACATCCTGATGTGCAACGTATAGGCAGGGCTGGCAATATCATTTGCGGGGCTAGTGTGAAATGAAAATGTGGAGCCTCTTGTTCTGAATACAAGAGAACTGCTTTTACCTTTCTTCTGCTATCTCATGGGACGCTCATGGGGTGAATGCACACCTCACAGGTGCCTTGGGCCCTGTACCATGACTCAGCATCCAGGGACCACATCGCCAACGCTCCCTACCACATGCCCAGGACCCCACCAGGGGTGGAGGGTGGCAGCAGCCAATATGAGGGGGAAGGAGAATCCTAGGGAGGTGGTAGGAGGTAGGATGTCGTGTGACCCAAGGCTCCAAGCCTCCAGGACAGGCTCCAGCAACCCACTGGGCTTCACTTTTAAAACACAAATTCAAAGATAAAATTGGTAAGAAATTTAACAGAGAGCATTGAACTCCAGTGTGGGGCCACTTTTGAGAACAGATCCCTGTGCAGTTGCACTTTTTTGCAAATCCATCAAGCCTGCCCTGCATACAGGGAAGGGAATGCTGGGAAGTGTAGTTTAGCCTAGCCAAGTTGACACATTACAAAGCCACCACACCATGCACACTGCACTTTTTTCAAGGGCAATATCATTATGTATTGAAGCAAATAAAATGAAGGGCTATGCACATAGCCTTGTTATTTTTCTGACAGTCTGGTAGACATAGGCACAATCCTTACTGTGGCATTGTCACCAGTGTTTCTCAACTGCTGCTTCCCCTTGGACCAAGACTTTTAACATTGTTGAAGACATACTATTACTCACCTGTGCCAGTCCTTTATAATTGAGAACTCTAAATATTATAGTTGGGTTCCACTGGCTGATGGGGATATTTGTATAATTGAGTTTTCCACCTCAATAATGCAGTCTTTGAGATTTCTCAGATGAGATGTTACAAGATGCATGCTGACCATCTTCTTGGGAAAAGTAGCCCTCTATGGGCCTCTACCTCCTTACCTGTCTAGTGCAAGGCCCTGAGTACTCTCTTCCTGAGCCATTGCTCACAGCTGTGCTTGCAGAGAACAACCTTAAGAGATGAGGTAATGTCACATTCTGGGACAAAGAGCAGGATTGCTATAAAAGTACTGGATTCCCCAGGTTTAGTGTTTATATTCATTTTCTAGGGCTGCCATAACAAAGGACCACAGACTGGGTGGCTTAAACAGCAGAAATATTTTCTCATAGTCCTAGAGTCTAGAAGTTTAAGATCAAGGTATTGGCAGGGTTGGTCTCTTCTGAAGTCTCTCTTCTTGACTTGTAGATGGCCACCTTCTCTATATATCTTCACATGGTCTTCCCTCTGCACCTGTGTTCAAATTTCCTCTTTTTTTTTTTTTTATAAATTTATTTATTTTATTTATTTATTTTTGGCTGCGTTGGGTCTTCGTTGCTGTACTCGGTCTTTCTCTAGTTGCGGGGAGCGGGGGCTACTCCCTGTTGCGGTGCGTGGGCTTCTGACTGCGGTGGCCTCTCCTGCTGCAGAGCACGGACTCCAGGCGCACAGGCCCAGTAGTTGTGGCTCACGGGCTCTAGAGCACAGGCTCAGTAGCTGTGGCGCACGGGCTCAGCTGCTCCGCGGCATGTGGGATCTTCCCGGACCAGGGCTCGAACCCGTGTCTCCTGCATTGGCAGGCGGATTCCCAACCACTGCGCCACCAGGGAAGCCCAAATTTCCTCTTTTTATAAGCACAACAGTCATATTGGTTTGGGGCCAGCCCAAATGACCTCATTTTAACTTAATTATCTCTTTAAACACCTTATCTCTAAATACAGCCACACTGAAATGCTGGGGGATTAGTATTTCAACATATTCACTAGGCGGGAGACAAAATTCAGCAGTGTTCCTTTCTATAACACCACCCAAGCCCTCCACATCATCACTGCAGGACTTTGGGTCAAGAACACAATGAACACAAATCGTGCTGCTTGCTGTGATATGAGTAATAAAGCCTTTTGTCTCTGACCCAGGGATCTTTTGTCTTCTGCCAGCATCCACGAAACAGTAACAGGCTAAACTGTGAGACTGTAAGTAGGGTAAAATAAGTTCCAGACGTGATATACCTTGCATGTGGTATTGAAAACAAACATCCTCAAAATTTCTCATGATGGATCCACAAGTAACAATGACAGTGATTTTTTTTACATCTTTATTTGCGTATAATTGCTTTACAATGGTGTGTAAGTTTCTGCTTTATAACAAAGTGAATCAATTATACATATACATATGTTCCCATATCTCTTCCTTCTTGCGTCTCCCTCCCTCCCACCCTCCCTATCCCATCCCTCTAGGTGGTCACAAAGCACCGAGCTGATCTCCCTGTGCTATGCGGCTGCTTCCCACTAGCTAGCTATTTTACGTTTGTTAGTGTATATATGTCCATGCCTCTCTGGCGCTTTGTCACAGCTTACCCTTCCCCCTCCCCATATCCTCAAGTCCATTCTCTAGTAGGTCTGTGTCTTTATTCCTGTCTTACCCCTAGGTTCTTCATGACATTTTTTTTCTTAAATTCCATATATATGTGTTAGCATACGGTATTTGTCTTTCTCTTTCTGACTTACTTCACTCTGTATGACAGACTCTAGGTCCATCCACCTCACTACAAATAACTCAATTTCGTTTCTTTTTATGGCTGAGTAATATTCCATTGTATATATGTGCCACATCTTCTTTATCCATTCATCCAATGATGGACACTTAGGTTGTTTCCATCTCCTAGCTACTGTGAATAGAGCTGCATTGAACATTATAGTACATGACTCTTTTTGAATTATGGTTTTCTCAGGGTATATGCCCAGTAGTGGGATTGCTGGATCTTATGGTAGTTGTATTTGTAGTTTTTTAAGGAACCCCCATACTGCTCTCCATAGAGGCTGTACCAATTCACACTCCCACCAGCTGTGCAAGAGTGTTCCGTTATATCCACACCCTCTCCAGCATTTATTGTTTCTAGATTTTTGGATGATGGCCATTCTGACTGGTGTGAGATGATATCTCATTGTAGTTTTGATTTGCATTTCTCTAATGATTAATGATGCTGAGCATTCTTTCATGTGTTTGTTGGCAGTCTGTATATCTTCTTTAGAGAAATGTCTATTTACATCTTCTGCCCATTTTTGGATTGGGTTATTTGTTTTTTTGTTATTGAGTTGCATGAGCTGCTTATAAATTTTGGTGATTAATCCTTTGTCAGTTGCTTCATTTGCAAATATTTTCTCCCATTCTGAGGGTTGTCTTTTGGTCTTGTTTATGGTTTCCTTTGCTTTGCAAAACCTTTGAAGTTTCATTAGGTCCCATTTGTCTATTTTTGTTTTTATTTCCATTTCTCTAGGAGATGGGTCAAAAAGGATCTTGCTGTGATTTATGTCATAGAGTGTCCTGCCTATGTTTTCCTCTGAGAGTTTGATAGTTTCTGGTCTTACATTTAGGTTTTTAATCCATTTTGAGCTTATTTTTGTGTATTGTGTTAGGGAGTGTTCTAATCCCATACTTTTACATGTACCTGTCCAGTTTTCCCAGCACCACTTATTGAAGAGGCTGTCCTTTCTCCACTGTACATTCCTGCCTCTTTTATCAAAGATAAGGTGACCATATGTGCGTGGGTTTATCTCTGGGCTTTCTATCCTGTTCCATTGATCTGTTTTTGTGCCAGTACCATACTGTCTTGATTACTGTAGCTTTGTAGTATAGTCTGAAGTCAGGGAGCCTGATTCCTCCAGTTCCTTTTTTCGTTCTCAAGATTGCTTTGGCTATTCGGGGTCTTTTGTGTTTCCATACAAATTGTGAAATTTTTTGTTCTAGTTCTGTGAAAAATGCCAGTGGTAGTTTGATAGCGATTGCACTGAATCTGTAGATTGCTTTGGGTAGTAGAGTCATTTTCACAATGTTGATTCTTCCAATCCAAGAACATGGTATATCTCTCCATCTATTTGTATCATCTTTAATTTCTTTCATCAGTGTCTTATGATTCCCTGCATACAGGACTTTTGTCTCCTTAGGTAGGTTTATTCCTAGATATTTTATTCTTTTTGTTACAGTGTTAAATAGGAGTGTTTTCTTGATTTCACTTTCAGATTTTTCATCATTAGTGTATAGGAATGCCAGAGATTTCTGTGCATTAATTTTGTATCCTGCTACTTTACCAAATTCATTGATTAGCTCTAGTAGTTTTGTGGTAGTATCTTTAGGATTCTCTATGTATAGTGTCATGTCATCTGCAAACAGTGACAGCTTTACTGCTTCTTTTCTGATTTGGATTCCTTTTATTTCCTTTTCTTCTCTGATTGCTGTGGCTAAAACTTCCAAAACTATGTTGAATAATACTGGTGAGACTGGGCAACCTTGTCTTGTTCCTGATCTTAGTGGAAATGCTTTCAGTTTTCACCATTGAGGACAATGTTGGTTGTGGGTTTGTCATATATGGCCTTTATTATGTTGAGGAAAGTTCCCTCTATGCCTACTTTCTGGAGGGTTTTTATCATAAATGGGTGTTGAATTTTGTCGAAAGCTTTCTCTGCATCTATTGAGATGACCATATGTTTTTTCTCCTTCAGTTTGTTAATACGGTGTATCACGTTGATTGATTTGCGTATATTGAAGAATCCTTACATTCCTGAAATAAACCCCACTTGATCATGGTGTATGATCCTCTTAATGTGCTGTTGGGTTCTGTTTGCTAGTATTTTGTTGAGGATTTTTGCATCTATGTTCATCAGTGATATTGGCCTGTAGTTTTCTTTCTTTGTGACATCCTTGTCTAGTTTTGGTATCAGGGTGATGGTGGCCTCGTAGAATGAGTTGGGGAGTGTTCCTCCCTCTGCTATATTTTGGAAGAGTTTGAGAAGGATAGGTGTTAGCTCTTCTCTAAATATTTGATAGAATTCGCCTGTGAAGCCATCTGGTCCTGGGCTTTTGTTTGTTGGAAGATTTTTAATCACAGTTTCAATTTCAGTGCTTGTGATTGGTCTGTTCATATTTTCTATTACTTCCTGATTCAGTCTTGGCAGGTTGTGCTTTTCTAAGAATTTGTCCATTTCTTCCAGGTTGTCCATTTTATTGGCATAGAGTTGCTTGTAGTAATCTCTCGTGATCTTTTGTATTTCTGCAGTGTCAGTTGTTACTTCTCCTTTTTCATTTCTAATTCTATTGATTTCAGTCTTCTCCCTTTTTTTCTTGATGAGTCTGGCTAATGGTTTATCAATTTTGTTTATCTTCTCAAAGAACTAGCTTTTAGTTTTATTGATCTTTGCTATCATTTCCTTCATTTCTTTTTCATTTATTGTTGATCTGATCTTTTTTTTTTCTTTTCTTCTGCTAACTTTGGGGTTTTTTTGTTCTTCTTTCTCTAATTTCCTTAGGTTCAAGGTTAGGTTGTTTATTCGAAATTTTTCCTGTTTCTTAAGGTAGGATTGTACTGCTATAAACTTCCCTCTTAGAACTGCCTTTGCTGCATCCCATAGGTTTTGGGTCGTCGTGTCTCCATTGTCATTTGTTTCTAGGTATTTTTGATTTGTTCTTTGATTTCTTCAGTGATCACTGCGTTATTAAGTAGTGTATTGTTTAGCCTCCATGTGTTTGCATTTTTTACAGATCTTTTCCTGTAATTGATATCTAGTCTCATAGCGTTGTGGTTGGAAAAGATACTTGATGCAATTTCAATTTTCCTAAATTTACCAAGGCTTGATTTGTGACCCAAGATATGATCTATCCTGGAGAATGTTCCATGAGCACTTGAGAAAAATGCGTATTCTGTTGGTTTTGGATGGAGTGTCCTATAAATATCAATTAAGTCCATCTTGTTTAATGTATCATTTAAAGCTTGTGTTTCCTTATTTATTTTCATTTTGGAAGATCTGTCCATTGGTGAAAGTGGGGTGTTAAAGTCCCCTCCTATGAATGTGTTACTGTCGATTTCCAGTTTTATGGCTGTTAGTATTTGCCTTATGTATTGTGGTGCTCCTATGTTGGGTGCATAAATATTTACAATTGTCATATCTTCTTCTTGGATCAATCCCTTGATCATTATGTAGTGTCCTTCTTTGTCTCTTCTAATAGTCTTTATTTTAGAGTCTATTTTGTCTGATATGAGAATTGCTACTCCAGCTTTCTTTTGGTTCCCATTTGCATGGAACATCTTTTTCCATCCACTTACTTTCAGTCTGTATGTGTCTCTAGGTCTGAAGTAGGTCTCTTGTAGAGAGCATAATATATATGGGTCTTGTTTTGTATCTATTCAGCCAATCTGTGTCTTTTGGTGGGAGCATTTAGTCCATTTACATTTAAGGTAATTATCGATATGTATGTTCCCATTCCTATTTTCTTAATTGTTTTGGATTCCTTATTGTAGGTCTTTTCCTTCTCTTGTGTTTCTTGCCTAGAGAAGTTCCTTTAGCATTTGTTGTAAAGCTGGTTTGGTGGTGCTGAACTCTCTCAGCTTTTGCTTGTCTGTAAAGGTTTTAATTTCTCCATTGAATCTGAATGAGATCCTTGCTGGGTAGAGTAATCTTGGTTGCAGGTTTTTCTCCTTCATCACTTTAAATATGTCCTGCCAATCCCTTCTGGCTTGCAGAGTTTCTGCTGAAAGATCAGCTGTTAACCTTATGGGCATTCCCTTGTGTGTTATTTGTTGTTTTTCCCTTGCTGCTTTTAATATGTTTTCTTTGTATTTAATTTTTGACAGTTTGATTAATATGTGTCTTGGTGTATTTCTCCTTGGATTTATGCTGTATGGGACTCTCTGTGATTCCTGAACTTGATTAACTATTTCCTTTCCCATATTAGGGAAGTTTTCAACTATAATCTCTTCAAATATTTTCTCAGTCCCTTTCTTTTTCCCTTCTTCTTCTGGAACCCCTATAATTCGAATGTTGGTGCGTTTCATGTTGTCCCAGAGGTCTCTGAGACTGTCCTCAGTTCTTTTCATTCTTTTTTCTTTCTTCTGCTCTGCAGTAGTTATTTCCACTATTTTATTTTCCAGGTCACTTATCCATTCTTCTGCCTCAGTTATTCTACTCTTGATCCCATGTAGAGTATTTTTAATTTCATTTATTGTGTTGTTCGTAGTTGCTTGTTTCATCTTTAGTTCTTCCAGGTCCTTGTTAAATGTTTCTTGCATTTTGTCTATTCTATTTCCAAGATTTTGGATCATCTTTACTTTCATTATTCTGAATTCTTTTTCAGGTAGACTGCCTATTTCCTCTTCATTTGTTAGGTCTGGTGGGTTTTTATCTTGCTCCTTCATCTGCTGTGTGTTTTTCTGTCTTTTCATTTTGCTTATCTTACTGTGTTTGGGGTCTCCTTTTTGCAGGCTGAAGGTTCGTAGTTCCTGTTGTTTTTAGTGTCTGTCCCCAGTGGCTAAGGTTGATTCAGTGGGTTGTGTAGGCCTCCTGGTGGAGGGTACTAGTGGCTGTGTTCTGGTGGATGATGCTGGATCTTGTCTTTCTGGTGGGCAGGTCCATGTCTTGTGGTGTGTTTTGTGGTATCTGTGGACTTATTATGATTTTAGGCAGCCTCTCTGCTAATGGGTGGGGTTGTGTTCCTGTCTTGCAAGTTTTTGGCATAGGGTGTCCAGCACTGTAGCTTGCTGGTCATTGAGTGAAGCTGGGTGCTGGTGTTGAGATGGAAATCTCTGGGAGATTTTCGCCATTTGATATTATGTGGAGCTGGGAGGTGTCTTGTGGACCAGTGTCCTGAAGTTGGCTCTCCCACCTCAGAGGCACAGCACTGACTCCTAGCTGCAGCACCAAGAGCCTTTCATCCACATGGCTCAGAATAAAAGGAAGAAAAAGTAGAAAAAGAGAGAGAGAGAGAGAGAGGGAGAGGGAGAGAAAAAGAGAGAGAGAGAGAGGGAGGGAAGGAGGAAGGAAGAAAGAAAGAAAGAGAAAGAAAGGCGTGAGGGAGGGAGGGAGGAAGGAAGGAAGGCGGGAAGGAAGGAAAGGAAGAAAGAAGATAAAATGAAATATAATAAAGTAAGATAAAATAAAATAAAGTTGTTAAAATAAAAAATAATTATTAAGAAAAAAATTTTTTTAAGAAAAAAAAAATCGGACGGGTAGAACCCTAGGACAAATGGTGGAAGCAAAGCTATACAGACAAAATCTCACACAGAGGCATACATATACACACTCAGAAGAAGAGGAAAAGGGGAAAAAATCATAAATCTTGCTCTCAAAGTCCACCTCCTCAATTTGGGATGATTCGTTGTCTATTCATTTATTTCACAGATGCAGGGTACATCAAGTTGACTGTGGAGCTTTAATCCGCTGCTTCTGAGGCTGCTGGGAGAGATTTCCCTTTCTCTTCTTTGTTCTCACAGCTCCCTGGGGCTCAGCTTTGGATTTGGCCCCGCCTCTGCGTGTAGGTCGCCAGAGGGCGTCTGTTCTTCGCTCAGACAGGACGGGGTTAAAGGAGCCGCTGATTCGGGGGCTCTGTCTCACTCAGGCCAAAGAGAGGGAGGGGCACGGAGTGCTGGGCGAGCCTGTGGCGGCAGAGTCCGGCGTGACGTTGCACAAGCCTGAGGCGCGCCGTGCGTTCTCCCAGGGGAGTTGTCCGTGGATCCCAGGACCCTGGCAGTGGCGGGCTGCACAGGCTCCCCGGAAGGGACGTGTGGATAGTGACCTGTGCTCGCACACAGGCTTCTTGGTGGCGGCAGCAGGAGCCTTAGCGTCTCATGCCCGTCTCTGGGGTCCACACTTTAGTGGCTCGCGCCCATCTTTGGAGCTCCTTTAAGCAGCGCTCTTAATCCCCTCTCCTCGCGCACCAGGAAACAAATAGGGAAGAAAAAGTCTCTTGCCTCTTTGGCAGGCCCAGACTTTTCCCCAGACTCCCTCCCGGCTAGCCGTGGAGCACGAACCCCCTGCAGGCTGTGTTCACACCGCCAACCCCAGTCCTCTCCCTGTGCACTCCGAATGAAGCCCGAGCCTCAGTTCCCAGTCCCGCCTGCCCCGTCGGGTGAGCAGACAAGCCTCTCGGGCTGGTGAGTGCCGGTTGGCACCGATCCTCTGTGCGGGAATCTCCCCACTTTGCCCTCTGCACCCCTGTAGCTACACTCTCCTCCACGGCTCCGAAGCTTTCCCCCTCCGCCTCCCTGCAGTCTCCGCCCGCAAAGGGGCTTCCTAGCGTGTGGAAACCTTTCCTCCTTCACAGCTCCTTCCCACTAGTGCAGGTCCCGTCCCTATTCTTTTGTCTCTGTTTATTCTTTTTTCTTTTGCCCTACCCGGGTACGTGGGGACTTTCTTGCCTTTTGGGAGGTCTGAGGTCTTCTGCCAGCGTTCAGTTGGTGTTCTGTAGGAGTTGTTCCACGTGTAGATGTATTTCTGATGTATATGTGGGGAGGAAGGTTATCTCCACGTCTTACTCTTCCGCCATCTTCCCCTACACCCAATGATAGTGATTTTAATACTTACCTGCCTATTGAGAAATTACCAGTTGGTTCTATTATTTTCCTTTTTGTTGGGGTGAAATTTGTCCTTCAACCCTCCATCCCTACCGAAGACCTTTAAATCTTTTACTTTCTCTTCATGGAGCATACATGTGTCTAGGACTCCTGAACAGTGGCTTGTCCCAGGTGGTGAGTTAGTGTTGGGATTCACTAAGAATAGCTTCAACTCCACTCCCTGCTTTTGTGGCTGAAGCGTCCCTTTTCTCACTCCTGACTTCAGGAGAAGTTTACCGGTCTTTTTGTGACTGTGTATCTCCAAGGACATGTATGGCTGCTGCAGGAGGGCATCTGGGTTGTGAGGTAGAGAGATGTACTTCACTCAGGGGCCTCTACCCTTCAGATTTTAGGGAATGATGTGAAATTTCTTGCCAGGAAGTCTGGTAGAGAAGACATTCTAAGTTAACAATTTAATCCTTCCCTACACCCCCTGTTATAGGTGGGATTCTCCCCGCCTCTAAATTCATATATTTAAGTACTAACCCCCAGTACTTCAGAATATGACTATATTTGAAAATATGTCTTTAAAGAGGTAGGTAATTAAGTTAAAATGAGATTACTAAGGTGGGCCCTAATAACCTTCACAAGAGAGAGAGAGAGAGAGAGAGAGGGAGGGAGAGAGACTTTCACCAAAGATGAGTCTGCAAAGCAAAATTCCAAAGCATGTCAAGAAAACTAATACCTGAACTAACAGCCTCCACACTAAAGAGTTGAAAGGAAAATTTACGTAACTGCTTTGCTGACTCAGGTGGGGCTTTTGCATAATAGTCTTTCACTCACAGTTTTAACCTTGTAGTCTGATGGCAAGGTGAGACCTTAGGGAGACTGCTTCAAGAGTGTCTCCCTTAGCCATCAGCCTTCTGCTGTTCCTGCAGAGTAAAGCATCTTGTAACAAAAGACCTTATTTACAACTTATAAATAGGGTGCCCTTCAGGATGTTACTGTAGACACATTTCCATGAATATAGACTTGACAGGAGAAATCTTCTGACATTGATGCTTTGGTTTTACCCCCTGAACACTAATCAGATGTACTAGGTAATAGAAATAGACTTCACTAATTAGTGGAAATGCTGTACCGGTGTCAACCGTGTTGTCTGGGTCAACCAATATACGGAAACAAACACAGCTTCCCATGGCCGCACAAGTATTGTATAGCTAAGATCTTGATGGTAAGAGTGTTGTATATGCTATTATATTCAAAGTGATTGTGAGGCTTCTGAGTTCTTGCAGTGTATGCAAAAATGATTTAAAGTGGGATGCCGTCTCCACCTCAGTAAAGAGTTTGGTTGTTGAATGTCTACATTCCTGTGCCTATTTTAATGCTACCCATCTGTTAGCTGAGTCTCAGAAAGAAGACATTTGGCCAGTATCCCATTGCCAGTCACTGCTTCATGTTCCTAGGAGGCACATACACCAAATAATTTCTCAATGCATTTTCTATATAGTGAGTTAAAGGTTTGTCCCAAGATAACTCTGTGACCTGCTATGCTGGTGTCCTAGGTGGGACCCCATGTAGATTGAGAGGATTCCTTTTGCCTCTCTAGACTAAGGTCTCTCCTTGGTCCATCTCTTCTAGGTTCACTCTCTCTCTTAGCTCTCTGGACACCACTGTTCTCACTGAAAGGAGGTGTTTCTAGAAAGTGAGTTCAAATAGAGAATTTCCCCTTAAGGCCTTGAATAGAGCTGGATTAAGTGGCCTACTCTATAATAATAGAGTTTCCAGTGGAAAAGTGACATCAAGATTTTTTTCCCTTAGAAGATAGAAAAATATCATCTAAAAATTTACAAACATGTATGTCTTTTATAGTAAAGATTATAAAAGCCTGACCCTTTGCTTTGGGCAAAGCAACTTGAGTTAGCCCTTTTACTCTGGCAAACGTAAGGCAAATACTTTTTTTTTTTTTTTTCTCTCTTGATTTTGGGGAAAATACTTGAACGCTTCACTCATTAAATGTTTTGTTTAGTAATAGGCAAAATTTTTCCTGTGAAAATTAGATATGTTTTCCCCCTATATTTGGAATTAGACTACCCTATGCTTAAAATTATAATTTGTATTGGGGGGAGGTGTATGTGTATGTGTTTGTATGTGTGACTTACTGTTTAATCATATGTGTATGTTATTCAACCACTTGCAGGAAATCAAAAGTAGAAATTTGATTATGGCAAAGGTGATGTGCATACTTGATCTTCTTACGTCCTACTGGAGGTAAGATCAAGAGCTTGACTAAGTGGTAATAATATATGCTAGGCTAAATTGCTGGTGTCCCACATATGATCTGATCTCATTTTGATTGAGCCACACTTTGAGAAATGTGTTCTCCAACTTAGAGATTCTTTTTGAATTTCTAGCATAGTTTTTGGTGTCAGACTAAAGACTTGGATGGATATACAATCTCAAGGGAATGACTACTCCCAAAGAGATACATCCACAGGAAAGGATATTTCTGGAGTAAAAATTAGACAGCCTTGAATTGAGGAGAAAAGGATGCTATTTTCTTTGTAGGGCCAGTGATTGGTTGGGCCCTAACCCTGAGGCATGAACATTGGTGTGTGTGGAGACAAGGCAGGAGCCAAACAGGAAGCTGGCTCAGTAAGAGCCTCCGAATTCAATTTGGGCCTATCGATTATTGGAGTAGCTAATATTAGCAAGAATTTTAAGTTATTCTCTGTTACATTTCTGTTATCTTCTAACCATCAGCAAAGACCTTAAAAGTTACAAACTGATCTCTGTGGACTGAGGAGCCCTGGTCCATATTTCAGAGGACTGACACGCAGGAGAGTATTGTTCCCGCCCCAAGGCTAGAATGGGATTTCTGGCAGCAGGCACCAGTGAAGGACTGCTGAGTCCAGCAGGGGTGCCTCTCTTGAGGGTGTGGTTAGAAAAGGCAGCGTGTGGTAGGGCAACCAGGACGCGCTAGGACAGAAATTGATGAGCATTCTTGGAAATTGTTAAGTAGGTCTAGGCCTAGATTCCAGGAACTGGGATCATGGGACCTTATGTCATGGTGATTTGGGAATACATAAGAAGTGCAAACTCATTTTCTAGTCACAGATTGGTAACGGATTGCGAAGTTATGTCTCCCCCCCAATTTGGACTCTCCTCTTGAACTCCTTAGGCCTTTTGAGGTATGAGGGGCTCTCCTGTGGGAGGAGGCCTAGCCCTTCTGCTTTCTCCATGTATACAGAAAGAAGGAAAGAGAAGAGATTTTGAAAGGGAAGGAATGCACAACAGAGAAGAGGAGACTACTTGAAGAGCTTATTTTCCTTCCACTGAAGACTTTGTCCTTTGGCCCTGCTTAGCTGCCACATGCTGAGGGCTCCAATGAATCTCAGGCCCACTTCAGAGCTCTTTCTCTGTGGGTGTCATAAGTTAGCTACTGTCAGACTTCATGGCTACCACCATCCTAATCTCTTTTGCAGCTGCCCTCTGCTTCTCCAGCCCCTCACTCACTTCTTCCACCATGGGCTATCACATGCTACCTTCTCCCAACCAGGGCTGTGCACCCATTGGGCAACGTGGGCACGGTGTCCAAGACCTGGGGATTTTCACAGGCTTACAAGGAAGATTAAGTCCCCCCAAGATCTTATTACCCACAAAATCCAAACACCTTCAAAACAAAAATGAATATATCTTGAATTAAAAGTTTATGAGCCCTCATAGTAATTTGTATATATTGAGTCCAAAATATGCAAATTACTTTTCACGTGAAACGTGGCTGCATTCTAAAACATTCGTGTTATGTGGGTTGGGTGTGGCTTTCAAAATTGAGAGTTCCTGGGTCCCATGAGGGCCTTAAAATAGAAACTAGTTCTCACTGCCCCCTCTACTCTAGCCCCTGCCTCAAATCTTTTTCAAATTATCCTGTCACCCACCCAGATGTCTTCAGCTAGAGTTAATATCTAAGATATTAGATGATATCTACGATATCATCCAACAAAAAAAAATATGATAAAAGCCCAATGAAGAAAGAAATGCATTTCCTTCCCAAGGCCAAAGTCCCTGGTGCTCAGACCACTATACTACAGGACGCTGACTTGGAGAACTCGCCATCTGGCTTAGGGAAATGCAGGTGTTCTGTTGAAAGGGAAGTAAGTCAGGCTGGAGAGAGAAGCAAGATGCTACGTGGTTGATTTCTTCTCAGCCAGTCCCCAGTGAGCAGGCTGCTGTTTTCAACCTGCACCTACACCTTCCATCCATCCAGAGCTGGGGTCACCTGGGATTTGGAGCAACTGGTTGCCATTTTGTTTGGTCCTTGGAGGCTGGACCTTGCCTGATGCCAAGAAGGTACTTTTCTTTTCCTGATCATGGAGAGACTGATACTAAATATGTCATTGGAGGAGTTTCCCAATTAGAAATAATGAACTTTTATCATCAATTCTTTAGACTTAAGGCCACTGTTTTGTTGTATGTAATACACTAAATAGAGAGAGTCTGGAAATCTGTACATCATAATCAGTGTGTCAATCTACCCAGCTCCCTGTTTCAAGAAGCAGAATCTCAAGGCTCCCTCTTCCTAGTACCATAGCTTTCAAGTACTTTAAGGAGTTGAGTCTGTAGGCTGGAGGATGCAAGATGTGAAATAGGAACCATGCGCCAGGCCTGGCAGGGTGGCAGCTTTCAGCAGTGAAGCATTAAGGCCAATAAGCTTATTCTGAAGCGCAAGAACCATTGGAAATTGAAAAATACATCCGTCACTGTGTCGCCACCATCACTCTGAGTCTAGTGTGCTGATGGAAAGATGGTATCATGGTTTTTCATGGCTCCAGCCATGGCCTAATTTTATTGCCCATCTCTGTTAGGGGATCTTAGTTTGATGACTGTTGTCACAATGCCCAAAGAACATTGGTTTGGGAACTCAGGAGACCTGGATCATGGCCATTAATTAGCTGAAGGATTTTGGCCAAATCCCTTAATTTTTCGGTGTATAAATTTCTTGTCTGTAAAAATGAGCATAATAATACTTCATATGTTATAGAGTTATGGAAGAGTAAAATGGGGTAAAATGTGTGAAGAACTTTGGAAATACATGTAACAACTTCCCAGGTGAGGGAGCTGAGGTCAAGTTAAAAAATAACAAGTTAGGAGCTCAAAGACTGGGATTCTAGTTTGAGCTTTGCCATTTACTGACTGTAGTCTAGCTGGGGCTCTGGTGCCTCAAGAGTGCATAGTAATCATTATATTTCACAAGTGTTACAAAGGTTAAATGAGATATTGTTTGAGGTTATCAACCACTCATTGCTGTACAAATGTTAATCAAAATGGTGATTAATTTGGTGCCTTGCTATTCTCAAGCTGAGTAGCTGACTAGTTTTTATTTAATTTAAAATTTTGGTTATTATAGTCCTGATAAGTATCAGATTTATTGGACATTGGATTCTCAAGGCTCGACTCTAGCATTCCTCAACCACACTGCACAAAAGAGAAGGCAGGATCAGTGCTCCGGGAAGCCCTTTCACTCCTTGGCTCTCAGGACCACTTGCTGGTAGGCAGCACATTCCAACACTGCCCCTTTCAACAGCTTGCGCAACTAGAGGTTTGGAGGTGCGTTCTGAGAACACTGCCTAGTTGACACTCAGAAAGGATACAATGCTTGGCATCATTTCTTTGAATTGAGCAGCTTCTGCCAGAGCAATCGGCCAAAGCCCCCTGGACCTTGCCTGCTCTCTGCGAGACACCGAATAGAGAATCAGATTCAAAATATCTCGACAAACCTCAGAGGGGTGCAGACCTGTTGGCTTCCAGGCAGAAAGGAGCCATGCTTTTTGATGAACTTTGTGGAACACTCGTCTTGGGAGTTCTGTGTGTGCCCTGGGAGGCCCTGCTGCGTGAGGAGCGAAGCATCAGGCAGGCTCTTCCTGTTTCTTTGTTTCTTGCCCTTTCTCCTCTGGCTCCTCAGTGGCTTCACAGTTGATATCAACAGTGTACCGGGCAGAAAGCTCAAGATTGCTGCTCCTGCTGTTTTTTCTTTCACCTGGCTTTGCTGCTTTGGGATTTGAAGCCTGCTGAATTTAGGTTCCAGCTTGTTGGGGCTGCAAACGGTTAACCTTGTTCTCTGATCTGAGGGACAAACTGTGTGCTCCATCCGTCTGTCTGTTTAGCTCCACAGTTAGTTATCTCCACAGAAGGGAGCTGCAGCCAGTTGGGCAAAAAAAATCAAACCATTGTTTGTTTACATGTTAAAATCTGAGAAGCTCCTGCAGTTTCAGGAAAGATGTCCTCATTGCAGAGCCTCAAAACAACTGTTAATAAACCAGTGGTCAGGTGAATTGATTCACGGGCCATGCCCAAGTAAGAGAAAGTCAGAAATACATGAACAGAAAGACACTTCCCAAAGATAGATGGGAATAGAATATATTTACATGACTTGAGGCACAAAGAAATGAATGCAGGTTCTCTTGTTCTCATGTCTTACCGAAGGCTGGAATAAAAACTATCAGAATGATTGAGACTGAATTGGCTTTTGTGCTTACAAACTGTACTACAAATGGTGCAGCCAGAGTGAGTACTTTTTATACGAAGCCAGTCAATTACCTGTAGCTGATTTTGTTTCTGGTATGATTTGCTCTCCAGTCAACCAAGTAAATATTTTGAACAATAAATGAAGAAACAAAAAAAGAAACAAAAAGTAATGGGAAGAAAGTCCAGACCAGGAGCTGCAAAATTTATGGGTTTATTGCAATTCCACGAAGGGGCTTGAGGCAGTTACACCAGGATGGATTTTCCTTCCTCCTCATACCATGAATCTTCTTTTCCAGTACATTTAGATGTGATTCTATAGAAGAAATTTATTTATTCTTTTGTTGCAGAGGGGAGAGTTGGTCCTTGTTCTTCTTTTTGCTTTCCTGAACTAGGGCCTCTGCAGAAGGAATTTAAGTTGGAGGCTACTTGACATATTGCCTCAGTCAGCAGATGGCGTGTGCCATGGGAGCTGCAGTCACAGTCCCTGAGGTATTGTAGGGAAAAAGATTCCCTCCACTCCTACTAGAAGGCCGTTCTTGGAGTAGGGAGTGGGGCTGTCAAGGGGTTTAGATATTGAAAGGTGTCTGCATGTCCCCATCTTCTTGGTGGACCACGTTCCTTTTTGGTAGGCTGTGAATCAGAATGAAAGTTGGAGCTCATGCAGCTGTGATTCAGAGAGCCCCTTTGTGCTCTGCCGACAAGAGATAGAAGCATGGAAAGCTGACCAGAACCAGGAGCAAGTCCCCAGTTCTTCCTGCAGAAGAGAGAAACGTGGAAGAGCCTTTTCTTCTTCTCATTGGATGACCCAAATGTGGTGATAAAGGTGGGGCAGTTTAGGTACTGTTTGGCAAAGGGGTAGCCTAGTAGCCAGCACTCCCTTGGTTTCTGTAGGGCAGAGCCGATATCCACCAAAGGAGCACAGTGGTCACTTCCAGTTATCACGACATGACCTTCCTTGTCTTTAGTTGGTTGCAGGGGGCAGTGCCAAGGAATGGAACAGAGAGACCATGAGAGGAGGAGAAGGAGATGCCTTGGTATAAAACACTCACCCTAGTTTTGTGTAAAAGGAGGATGGTATGATAGGAGGTTCAGTGCTCAGCTTGTGAAGGACTATGGAATTCCATTCATATCTGAGTAACTAGAAGGGGGTGTCTTAGGCAGGTTGAGACTCATCAAACTATCATCATTATCATTGTCATCAGATCACAGTCAATCTTTGCTTAAGTAGCTCTATGTGATTGTTCTGTGACAATACTGTCCTAAGTGTTTTATATATACTGTTTCACTGTCGATAAATGTAGAAACTGAGGCATATAGGGTGTAAGCCCCAAGTTACTGTATAGCTCATTTGCTGCAGTTAGAATTTGAACCCATGACCACCTGATGACAAGGCCTGGGCTCTTAGCCACCTTGATGTTCTACCTCTGAAGTCAGGTTGTGTAATCTTAATTGAAGGAAGCAAACCAGAAGCTTCCTTTGTAATAGATCTGGGCCTGTCTCAAATCGTTATCATTACATTTTATATTAAGAAGTACTGAAGCAGAGTCTCTCTGGGTGGAGGCCACCTTCCATAAATGAGTTAGGTGTCTCATGGGACCATCTTGAGATATTGTTGAAGGAATGTAGGACCTACCTTTGGGTCTGGCTTACTGCCAGGGAGGAAGTGAGAGACGGGAGATGGGAGATCTTTGTGTCCCCGGTTTCTAACTCCTGCCTCAGAACTCTAATAAAAAGAAAAGTTTGCTTTTCCTCACAGTCAGTGAACTCTTGCCTTGCTGTGACTCTTGGGCCAGTGTAGGTAGAGCTGCATGGTTTCCATCTTAAACTTTTTGGTTCTACAGATGTCTGTATTCAGTCTTCCTGTGGCCGGACTAATTGCTTTCCCTGAAGAATCTTGACGCTAAAATGTTGCAAACCCTATTACTAGCTGTGTGCCATCTAAATGAATCTCACTGCTTTATATAGTCTAAGACTGTTTCACTGTCCGTGTACATTGAGAATTGTTATATCTCCCTGGTGCACTGTTCCTTTCCTTGTAATGTAATAACCGTCTTTATCCTTAACGATTATTATTATTTTTTGCCTTAAACTACATTTAGTTTGATATTAACATAGTTTACTATTTTCTTTCAATTTGTACTTGTCCAGTTTATCTTTTTTCATTCTTTAATTTCAACATTTCTTTATTCCAATGTTTTAAATGTACTTATTCTAAAGAGCATAGAGTATAGTTTTGCTCTTTTTATTCAATCTAGCAATCCCTTTTAATGGGTAAGTTTAGCCCACTTATTACCAGTAGATTTTGATTTATTTCTATCCTTTTTGCTTTCTCTTTTTCCTGCCTTTTCTGTGTTTTTTTTTTCCCTTCCTGCCATCCTTTATATTGATGGACTTTTCTTGATTACCTCTACTTGTTTAAAGTTATATATTCTAGTCCTATTCTTTGTAATGTTTACCTTAAAAAATCTAACATGCATTCATGCCATAAAATCAAAAGTTGCTCACTGTATCTGTATTTCTCATAAATGTTACATCAACTGTATAACAATTTACCATCAATCAAGACCCTGCTTATTGTAAGTTATTGTTGTTTAGTAGTTTAGTGACACCTAGTATTTATATTACTTATTACTGTATTAGTTAGGGTTCTCCAGAGAAACAAAATGAAGAGAATGTGTATGTATGTATATACTGTGAAGTAACAGAAAAGAAAATATATTGATTTCTGCCCCCGGTTCCTGGTACAGAACTCCTAAAACCCTTGGAAATTCCAAAGTGATAGAGTACCAGGAACATCTTTTGTTCTAAGATTTGTTCTTTGCCTCTGGTTCCTGACCTGAAATTCCAAATCCCTTAGAATTTCCTGGGTGTTAGGAGTGTCTTTTGTTCTAATGAGGTGACTCTTGGTGACTCCTCGATGGGGGCTGGTCACCATAAAGACCAAGCCATGCTTAGAAGCTTAGTATTTTCAGCCATACCCCCCATTCTCCAGAGAGGGGAGAGGGGCTGGAAATGGAGTTAATGATTCATCATGCCTACATGATGAAGGCCTCCATAAAAATCCCAACAGTATGGGGTTCAGAGAGCTTCCGGGTTGCTGAACACGTGGAGGTGCTGGGAGAGCGGCATGCTCAGAAAGGGCATGCGTGCTCTGCTGCCCTTCCCACATACCTTGCCCTGTGCATCTCCTCCATCTGTTTATCTGTATCCTTTATCATATCCTTGTATAATAAAGCGGGAAACGGTAAGTAAACTGTTTTCCTGAGTTCTGTGAGCCACTCTAGCAAATTATTGAACCTAAGGAGGGAGTCATGGGAACCTCCAATTTATAGCTGATTGGTCAGAAGCACAGGTAACAACCCGGACTTGTGACTGGCACATACACGTATATCCTGTTGGTTTCTCTGGAGAACCCTGACTAATACAATAAAACGTAATATAAAAACTTTAATACATGGGGGGAGATAGAGAGAGAGAAGATATTTATCTTAAAGAATTGAATCACATGATTGTGCAGCTGGCAGGTATGAAATCTGCAGTGTAGGCTGGCAGGCTGGAGACCCAGGGAAGCGTTACATTTCAAATCCAAAGGTGATCTCTTGGCAGAATTCCCACTTCTTCAGGGGAGGTCAGTGTTTTTCTTAAGGCCTTCCAACTGTTTGGATGAGGCTCACCCACATTGTAGAGCACAATTTGCTTTACACAAAGTCTACTGATTTAAGTGTTAACCCATCCAAAAATTATTTTCACAGAAATATATGTAAAGTTTCACTAAATACCTGGGCACCATGGCCCAGCCAAATTGACATATAAATTTAACCATCACAATTACCTGCATTAGTTATTCGTTATCGTTATTTTACATACTCAGGGATTTGTTTAGATTTACCTACATGTTTACCATTTTTTCCCTATATCTAATTCACTATTTTTCTAGGCTGAAACTACTGAGAAAAGGTAACTATCAGCTTCACAATTTCATGCCCAGGTAATTTATTATTTGAGAGTTAGAGATAATAAATCCTCGTAGGGACATTTTATGTATCATGGTTTGAAATCACTGTTTGCTATATCCAAGGATCATATTTTTGATCAATTCTGAAAGATTCTAAAACATTTTCAGATGTTATTTCTAATATTGTCTCTCCACTAATTCTCTTTTGGAGGAGACTATTGATTATGTTGGACCTTTTCATTCTTCCTTTCATGATTTTTAACCTTCTTTCTTATTTTCTATCTCTTTATCTCTCTGTGATGCATTTGGGATTAATTCTTCACACCTAATTTTAATTTACTTTACTTTCTTTGGATGTGATTAATTTGCAGTTTGAACCAACAGTTGAGCTTTGAATGTCAATGCCTTTATCTTTAATTTCTAGAGTTCTGTTTTTTCTCTTTTCTTCAAATCTACCCATTCGTTTTAGATATTATTTTATACATTTTTCTTATTTTAATTTTCTTTTATGTCTTTATTTTCTAATTAATTAATTTACTTAAAAAAATTTGGGGGGCTGTGTTGGGTCTTCGTTGCGGCGAGTGGGGGCTACTCTTCCTTACGGTGCGCAGGCTTACATTACGGTGGCTTCTCTTGTTGTGGAGCACGGGCTCTAGGCACACGGGCTCCAATAGTTGTGGCTCGTGGGCTCTAGAGCGCAGGCTCAGTAGTTGTGGCACATGGGCTTAGTTGCTCCGCAGCATGTGGGATCTTCCCAGACCAGGGCTCGAACCCATGTCCCCTGCATTGGCAAGCAGATTCTTAACCACTGCACCGCCAGGGAAGTCCTGTCTTTATTTTTTAAACACACTAATTCTATACGTTCTTTCTACTAATCCTACAGTCTAGAGTTCTCTGAGTTTAATACTGCTGTTTATTGTATCTGCTTCTCTAGTTCATTTGAATTGTTTCATAGATGTTTTGTAGTTTTCGGTTATAAGAAATCTTTAAGCAGGGCTTTGCTTGAAGACTTTTATCTGGCCTGTGTTGCACATGTGTCCCTCAGGAGTGGTTCTGTCTATGCTAGTTACCCCAGGTATAATTCACTTTGGGTCTATTTCTTTCTCTTTTTTTAATATATATAATAGTTTGCAAATTGGGAGTTTCAGACTAGCAGATGCAAACTTTGGGCCTATTTCTATGTTATTTCTCACCTGGTGGATTCTTGAGCAAGTAGGAAGTATAAATTTGAACCCCAAACCCAAATGTGAGATACCTACCCTTATGTATTTACAGGGAAGTCTATATCTCACCCACCCAGATCCCAGGTCCAAATAGACAAGCTTGCTTGTTATTTCCCTGGACTAGTGGAATAATTTTTTCTAAAATACTCTTGCAATGTAGGTGTAGATCTTTAAAGATCCCAACTTTATGTGAAGATCTCAATTCCATCTCCTGCCTGTCCCACATATGTGTTAGAACTTAAGCCCTTTAGGTTCCTGAGGCTGGCAAACCAATCCAAGGATTCCCACCCTGGTTTTTACTTTCTCCTTCACTTTTGATTCTTAGAAATTTCCCTTACATTTGCATGAAATCATATATGCATTTAAAAGGGGTGTGTGTGTGCACATGCACGTGTGTTTAAAAGCACTAAGAAAGAATCTATGTGTATTTAGTTTCATGAAATGGATAGAAACATAACTATAATTTTTTTTGTAAATGTACTCCCATGACTTTCTGTTGGCCAGTAGAGCAAAATTATACCCCTACTCTAGAAGTTTAGCTGTCTTTTCCTATATCTGTTCTTTCCACACAGATGTATATCTGTGTCTGTCTATCTGTCTCTCTGCCTCTCTCTCACTTTCTTGTTCTTTACAGTGAGTCATTATTTTCTCCAATAACTGACTGACTTTCTTTCTCATCTTGTCAGGACCATTTATTATTATTATTATTTTCACCTCAAAACAGCTTTCACCTCAAAAAGCCTTTCATAAGGCTCCCAAACCGGAGATCAGAATCTCCTAGTGGATCTTAAAGTTGATTTCTGCCATAGCAGCCTTTCTCCTGACCTTTCTCTTTTCTGTGATTCCTAAGGGCAAGACAAACACAGTCCCTACTGCTGACCGGCCTCAGGTTCCTAGAGAACAGAAACTGTGCCCAATTCAGAGCCATGTCAGTCAACAGCAAAGAGTACAAAGGATTAGCCTTTTGACATGAATATGATATTCAACAGCAAGAGAAAAACCAAGGGCCTAGGTACTTTACAAACCAAAGTTTAGGTCAGTTGTTGCAAAATATATTTTTATGTGATACTCAAGATTTATTTTTAAGTAATAAACTGCTCCTTTCAGGATCATGCTGTTCAGAAATTGAGCAAGTACAGAAGCCACTGGGGAAATTAGTGAATTCCCTAAGTTTTGGCAGAGTGTGTAGTTTTGTTGCAATCTTTACTTTTACTATATTAAACCTTAGGAAACCACTTTGTATAGGCTGGGCTCTTGTTCTGTCTGCCAAAAGAAAAGTTTCACAAGCAGAGTAGATGCATATCTATTAATTTATAGCCCAGAGGTTAAAAAGCTTAGGGACTGTTATGTCTAAAGCTCATGTTTTAAATTTGAGAGATAAGTTATCAGTGTCTATAAAATAGGAGTATATTCAACATGGTCAAGCTCTGATTCTGTTCTCTTCCTCCATTTCTCCATGAATTCTCCAGAAAAAAATACTTTTTTTCTGTATTAGGTGATGGAAAGCTTTGTTTAAAATGTTTTTGGAATTCTATTTTTGTAAACTTCTGTATTTGTTCTCTATGTCCATTAGCTTTTTCTCATTATTTAAGTTACTCATTGCTAGATGTCCTCCAGTAACTAATCTTTCCTCCTCTTCCTTCGCCTCCTCCTCCTCCTTTTTTTTTTTTTTTAAGTATGAGAACCCCTAAGTTTAGCTTGGCCTGTATAACCCTAAGTTATATAACTTGGCCGTATAACTGGAGACTACATTTCTCTCCTCTTTTGCAGCTAGGTGTGGCTAATAGGATGTGAGCAAAGGTTATGCAAGTACCTTATGGTTCATGGTCTTAGAGGGGGTTCTTAGACAGCCATCTTGCTCTCTGTTTTGTGAATCTAATCAACCAAACAGTACCCAAAGGTCTTGCAAGAGACCACAGGGAGAAAAGACAAAGAAAAGTTCATGGGCTAAACGGCTTCACAGAGTCTTTTTGTTTTATATTTACATATGTGTAATATTTGTAACATACTTTTACATAGCATTTCCTTACATATAATTCTATATGAGACATGTTCTGTATAATTTCATTTTCTATAAGTAGATGATTACAGTATCATGTGATAAAGTCTATAATACAAGTGTGAATCAATGCTGCAGGAACAGAGAGGAGGGAGCCTAGACCAGATTGGTAAGGCTAAGGAAGGCTTTCTGGGGAAGAATGAGCTTGGTCTTGAGAACGGAATAAACTTATCCAGGAGATTTATCCAAGCAATCAGTGGTGGGAATAGCATTCCGGGAAGAAGGAACATTGTGAGCAAAGCCATTGCAGCATGAGAGAACATGAGGGACTCTGGGAAGTGCACATGATTCATTACAGAAGAGTTGGGGAGTAGAAAGAGATAGTGTAAGGAAGGGAGCTTTGTATGCCATGCTAAGGTATTTGAGTTTTACATGAAGTCAATGAAGCTGGAAGGATTTTAAACAAGGAAGTGAGATGATTGGGTTTACATTTTAGGATGGCCACTCTGGCAGTACTGTGGAGACTACATTGAAGGAGCCCCAAAACTAAATAAAGCTGTGAGATGCCTCTGTGAAAGAAAAGGCTTGGTTGATTATATTCACAAAACAGAGACTGAGATGGCAGTACTGATACATCAGCCTGCAGTGTTTTCCCAGAGACAAGAGGGGAGCTTGATTTCTTTCTGCTATATAATCAGAATCTACAAGTTTGTTTCACTTCTTTGAGAATATTTTCCCAAAGGCCGATCCTTTTTCATTTTGTGTCCTGGACTTCTTGATAAACTGGAACAAAGTTTCTCAATGTGTTCATCCTTTTAAGATGTATGAACTTCATTGTGACCTTGTATGCCTCTCTCAAGGGTATTTGGAGTATAATTGGAAAGGTCTCTACTGTCTACATTCACTGGCTGTTCAACACAATTGTTGCTAGTTTATAAGCCCATATCCCGAAGTGATAGTCACATATTTAATTCCAAAATTATCTCCTGTTCCTCCAAGAAAGAGTCAACCAAGTGTAAATGAGGTCACAGTTCTGCACATAATGTGACAATTTTTTGAATATGTTTCCTTTAACAAGAAAGACTTTGAGCATATGAACGTGGACACTTTTTGGGATATCACCTGGTGTTTTGTGAGCAGTGATATTTTTCTTATTTACTGAATGTCAGAATTCCATAAGGGATCAAAGAACTCTGTTAGGCAAATATAACATGAGCCTATTGTCAGATCACTTTCTGTGGTTAATATGCAAAGCAATGAACAGGGATAGCAGAATGTCAGCAGAAGCAATGGAAATGTGTTTGATTTTGGTCACTGGTCATACAGGTCTGTGCTGTATATTCAGGGAAAACTCTGCCTGTGATAAGTCCATGGTAGAAGTACAAGGTGAGTCAACCAGATTTTTGGTGTCAGCTGACATTACGTAAGAAAACACCACTGAATTGTTTTGCAGGAAAAAAAGTCCTTAGATTCAGAATTTTGGATGTGGCTTTGGTTGTTTTCAGAATGTCTGCGCTCAGGAGGAAGTTAGGTTGAGTGATCACCCCTTTGTTCTTAACATATCCAGCCATAGGCTGTTTTGTACATGTGGACAACCTAATAATGCTCCCTGACCCCAAAATTGTTTTGAAGTCAGCAGAAGAAGAGGGACCTTGTGACATTTAGGTAGGACAAACTTAAGACATTTAACAGGGGTGTGTAAGCTAGGCCTGAAGTCACAAGCTGGCAAACTTTAAAAGCCATCAGAAAGGGGAAAGTGATAATATATATTTCAAAAAGGTCATACTCTTTATCTGGTGAAACAAAAGGAGCGTAGTTGTTAGTCAGCAAATGGAAGTGGGGAGTGCAATGTGGAATATTGCAGAAGGGTCACACATTGGTTTAAGGGAGTAAAACATTAGGGGTCTTTTTTTTAGTTGAGGTTTTAGCTGAATATGTGCTATGCAATTCTGTTGATTGATTGTGACAGCTGCTTTCCTCTTTTGAGGCTTCCAAGTCCTCAGAGTTTCCTGGAAGGGCTAGATGCCAGTCCCTAGGGTGAGTGCTGCAACCCAAGAAGCCCCATTTAACCCTGGGGTGACCCTCTTTAACTGCTGGGAACCAGTAGGCATGTCCCCCACCCCTGATGTCTGAGAGGCAGATCTCAGCTGTGAATCATTCCTGTCAGTAGCTTTCACGGTAAATTTGGGGAGCAGGGGGAGTGGAGGAAAGAAGTCAACCTTTCCTCAACTTTATGTTCTTTTCAGCTCTTCTCTGTGTTTATCTTCAGTGAGAGGTTTGATTTTCTCATTTGGTTCAGGGGAGTCTTAGCTGTGTCCCCATTCTGGGCATAGAAGAAAGGAAATCATTTTTCTATAACCTAGATACTTCTTTTGAGTTCATGGCTTCCACCCCTTCCCCACCCGCTGGCAACAATTTTGGGCAAAATGAGATTGGCTAAGTTTGTTATTTTAGATGGGATCGCTGATTAAGTGGCACTTGGTAGGCCATCTCCCCCTCTTCCCCCCACCATGATAGTGATGGTCTGGGCATCATGAGGGCTTCATCAGAACACTTTGCAGTGTAACTCTCTGGAGAGAGGATAGAGACAGACACACAATATGCTCATATATACACATATTGGTTATTGAGAAATGAATATGTGTAAATGTGCCAGTGCTTGGACTGGTAGATGGTTGTATGCTGGGAAGTGGGTGACTTCTGACAAGTTTGAAATTTGGAACAGAGGTTGAGGCTGGAGACAGTGTCTCCTTTGTCCAAGAAAAGCAGGCCACTGGTCCAGCCTTGTGCCTCAGGTGTCCCAGGCTTTGGATTGACTTTCTCCAGCTTTTTAAATTGCCATCTGGTGCCTGGGACAACTGGAAATGTCAGTACATGATGGACAGGGTCATCCCAAGAGGATCACTCCATTGTCCAGCGGGGTGTTTCTTTTTCAAGACTGAGTGAAATTGAGTCAACATAATGGTGCTGACAGGCAGATTATGGGTGACTCAAATTGTTTATAGAGACAGAGATTGGCAAAAACAAAAAAACAAAAAAAATTTGCCCAGGTCTCAAATGCTCAAGGGGTGGCCCCTGCTGGAGATACAAATTTGGAAATAGTTTGTCATTAAAACTCATGGAACAAGATGAGATCATCTGGGAGTGAGTGTAGATAGAAAAGGAGCTCACACCAAAAGTCCCTAGGGGTTGTGGCATTGGCATGTCTGCATTCAGACTCCCTCTTTGTTTTTTGCTTTTTTAAAAAAAAAAATTATTGGAGTATAATTGCTCTACAATGGTGTGTTAGTTTCTGCTTTATAACAAAGTGAAACAGCCATACACACACATATATCCCGATATCTCCTCCCTCTTGCATCTCCCTCCGACCCTCCCTATCCCATCCCTTTAGGTGGTCACAAAACACCGAGCTGAACTCCCTGGGCTATGTGGCTGCTTCCAACTAGCAATCGATTTTACATTTGGTAGTGTAAATATGTCCATGCCACGCTGTCACTTCATCCCAGCTTACTCTTCCCCCTCCCTGTGTCCTCAAGTCCATTCTCTACGTCTCTGTCTTTATTCCTGTACTGCCCCTAGGTTCTTCAGAACCTTTTTTTGTTTTAGATTCCATATATATGTGTTAGCATACAGTACTTGTTTTGGTCTTTCTGACTTATCTTAGCCTGTATGACAGTCTCTAGGTCCATCCACCTCACTATAAGTAACTCAATTTCGTTTCTTTTTATGGCTGAGTAATATTCCATTGTATATATGTGCCACATCTTCTTTATCCATTCATCTGTTGATGGACACTTAGGTTGTTTCCATGTCCTAGCTATTGTAAATAGAGCTGCAATGAACATTGTGGTACATGACTCTATTTGAATTATGGTTTTCTCAGCGTATATGCCCAGTAGTGAGATTGCTGTGTCGTATGGTAGTTCTGTTTTTAGTTTTTTAAGGAACCTCCATACTGTTCTCCATAGTGGCTGTATCAATTTACATTCCCACCAACAGTGCAAGAGGGTTCCCTTTTCTCCACACCCTCTCCAGCATTTATTGTTTGTAGATTTTTTGATGATGGCCATTCTGACCGGTGTGAGGTGATCCTTCACTGTAGTTTTGATTTGAATTTCTCTAATCATTAGTGGTGTTAATCATCCTTTCACATGTTTGTTGGCGATCTGTATATCTTCTTTGGAGAAATGTCTATTTAGGTCTTCTGCCCATTTTTAGATTGGGTTGTGTGTCTTTTTGATATTGAGCAGCATGAGCTACTTGTAAATTTGTGAGATTAATCCTTTGTCAGTTGCTTCATTTGCAAATATTTTCTCCCATTCTGAGGGTTGTCTTTTTTTTTTTTTTTTTGTTTTGCGGAATGCTGGCCTCTCACTGTTGTGGCCTCTCCCATTGCGGAGCACAGGCTCCAGATGTGCAGGCTCAGCAGCCATGGCTCACAGGCCCAGCCGCTCGGCGGCATGTGGGATCTTCCCGGACCAGAGCACGAACCCATGTCCCCTGCATCAGCAGACGGACTCTCAACCACTGCGCCACCAGGGAAGCCCCTGAAGATTGTCTTTTTGTCTTGTTTAGGGTTTCCTTTGCTGTGCAAAAGCTTTTAAGTTTCATTAGGTCCCATCTGTTTATTTTTGTTTTTATTTCCAATTCTCTGGTAGGTGGGGCCAAAAAGGATCTTGCTGTGATTTATGTCATGGAGTGTTCTGCCTATGTTTTCCTCTAAGAGTTTTAAAGTGTCTGGCCTTACATTTAGGTTTTTAATCCATTTTGAGTTTATTTTTGTGTATGGTGTTAGGGAGTGTTCTAATTTCATTCTTTTACATGTAGCTGTCCAGTTTTCCCAGCACCACTTATGGAAGAGGCTGTCTTTTCTCCACTGTATATTCTTGCCTCCTTTATCAATAAAAAGGTGACCATATGTGTGGGGGCTTATCTCTGGGCTTTCTATCCTGTTCCATTGATCTATATTTCTGTTTTGTGCCAGTACCATACTGTCTTGATTACTATAGCTTTGTAGTATAGTCTGAAGTCCAGGAACCTGATTCCTCCAGCTCCGTTTTTCTTTCTCAAGATTGCTTTGGCTATTCGGGGTCTTTTGTGTTTCCATACAAATTTTGCAATTTTTTGTTCTAGTTCTGTGAAAAATGCCATTGGTAGTTTGATAGGGATTGCACTGAATCTGTAGATTGCTTTGGGTAGTAGAGTCATTTTCACAATGTTGATTCTTCCAATCCAAGAACATGGTATATCTCTCCATCTGTTTGTATCATCTTTAATTTCTTTCATCAGTATCTTATAGTTTTCTGCATACAGGGCTTTTGTCTCCTTAAGTAGGTTTATTCCTAGGTACTTTATTCTTTTTGTTGCAGTCACAAATGGGAGTGTTTCCTTAATTTCTCTTTCAGATTTTTCATCATTAGTATATAGAAACGCAAGAGATTTCTGTGCATTAATTTTGTATCCTGCTACTTTACCAAATTCATTGATTAGCTCTAGTAGTTTTCTGGTAGCATCTTTAGGATTCTCTCTGTATAGTATCATGTCATCTGCAAACAGTGACAGCTTTACTTCTTCTTTTCTGATTTGGATTCCTTTTATGTCTTTTTCTTCTCTGATGGCTGTGGCTAAAACTTCCAAAACAATGTTGAATAATAGTGGTGAGAGTGGGCACCCTTGTCTTGTTCCTGATCTTAGAGGAAATGGTTTCAGTTTTTCACCATTGAGAACGATGTTGGCTGTGGGTTTGTCATATATGGCCTTTATTATGTTGAGGTAGGTTCCCTCTATGCCTACTTTCTGGGGGGATTTTATCATCAATGGGTGTTGAATTTTGTCAAAGCTCTTTCTTCATCTATTGAGATGATCATATGGTTTTTCTCCTTCAATTTGTTAATATGGTTTATCACATCGATTGATTTGTGTATAGTGAAGAATCCTTGCATTCCTGTGAAAAACCCCGCTTGATCATGGTGTATGATCCTTTTCATGTGCTGTTGGATTCTGTTTGCTAGTATTTTGTTGAGGAATTTTGCGTCTATGTTCATCAGTGATATTGGCCTGTAGTTTTCTTTCTTTGTGACACTTTTTTCTGGTTTTGGTTTCAGGGTGATGGTGGCCTCATAGAATGAGTTTGGGAGTGTTCCTCCCTTTGCTCTGTTTTGGAAGAGTTTGAGAAGGATAGGTGTTAGCTCCTCCCTACTTGTTTGATAGAATTTGCCTGTGAAGCCATCTGGTCCTAGGCTTTGTTTGTTGGAAGATTTTTAATCACAGTCTCAATTTCATTGCTTGTGTTTGGTCTGTTTATATTTTCTATTTCTTCCTTGTTCAGTCTCAGAAGGTTGTGCTTTTCTAAGAATTTGTCCATTTCTTCCACGTTGTCCATTTCATTGGCATAGAGTTGCTTGTAGTAATCTCTCTTGATCCTTTATATTTCTGCAGTGTCAGTTGTTACTTCTCCTTTTTCATTTCTAATTCTACTGATTTGAGTCTTCTCCCTCTTTTTCTTGATGAGTCTGGCTAATGGTTTATCACTTTTGTTTATCTTCTCAAAGAACCAGTTTTTGGTTTTATTGATCTTTGCTATTGTTTCCTTCATTTCTTTTTCATTTATTTCTGATCTGATTTTTATGATTTGTTTCCTTCTGCTAATTTTGGTGTTTTTTTGTTCTTCTTTCTCTACTTCCTTTAGGTGTAAGGTTTGGTTGTTTATTTGAGATGTTTCTTCTTTCCTGAGGTAGGACTGTATGGCTATAGACTTCCCTCTTAAAATGGCTTTTGCTGCATTGCATAGGTTTTGGGTCATCGTGTTTTCATTGTCAGTTGTTTCTAGGTATTTTTGGAATTTCTTTCTTTTTTTTTTTTTTTTTCTGGTACGTGCGCCTCTCACTCTTGTGGCCTCTCCCATTGCGGAGCACAGGCTCTGGACGCGCAGGCTCAGCAGCCATGGCTCACGGGCCCAGCCGCTCCGCGGCATGTGGGATCTTCCCGGACCGGGGCACGAACCCGCGTCCCCTGCATCAGCAGGCGGACTCTCAACCACTGCGCCACCAGGGAAGCCCTGGATTTTCTTTTTGATTTCTTCAGTGATCTCTTGGTTATTTAGTAATGTATTGTTTAGCGTCCATGTGTTCGTATTTTTTTACAGATTTTTTCCTGTAATTGATATCTAGTCTCATAGCATTGAGTTGGAAAAGATACCTGATACGATTTCAACTTTCTTAAATTTACCAAGGATTGATTTGTGACCCAAGATATGATCTATCCTGGGGAATGTTCCATGAGCACTTGAGAAGAAAGTGTATTCTGTTGTTTTGGGGTGGAATGTCCTGTAAATATCAATTAAGTCCATCTTGTTTAATGTATCATTTAAAGCTTGTGTTTCCTTATTTATTTTCATTTTGGATGATCGGTCCATTGGTGAAAATGGGGTGTTAAAGTCCCCTACTATGATTGTGTTACTGTTGATTTCCCCTTTTATGGCTGTTAGCATTTGGCTTATGTATTGAGGTGCTTCTATGTTGGGTGCATAAATATTTACCATTGTTATATCTTCTTCTTGGATCAATCCCTTGATCATTATGTAGTGTCCGTCTGTAGTAACAGTCTTTATTTTAATGTCTATTTTGTCTGATATGAGAATTGCTACTCCAGCTTTCTTTTGATTTCATTTACATGGAATATCTTTTTCCATCCCCTCACTTTCAGTCTGTATATGTTCCTAGGTCTGAAGTGGGTCTCTTGTAGACAGCATATATATATGTCTTGTTTATGTATCCATTCAGCCAGTCTATGTCTTTTGGTTAGAGCAGTTAATCCCTGTACATTTAAGGTAGTTATCAATATGTATGTTCCTGTTAACATTTTCCTAATTGTTTTGGGATTGTTATCGGAAGTCTTTTCCTTCTCTTGTGTTTCTTGTCTAGAGAAGTTCCTTTAGCATTTGTGGTAAAGCTGGTTTTGGTGGTGCTGAATTCTCTTAGCTTTTGCTTGTCTCTAGAGGTTTTAATTTCTCCACTGAATCTGAATGAGGTCCTTGCTGGGTAGAGTATTGTTGGTTGTACGTTTTTCCCTTTCATCACTTTAAATATGCCCTGCCACTCCCTTCTGGCTTGTAGAGTTTCTGCTGAAAGATCAGCTGTTAATTGTATGGGGATTCCCTTGTATGTTATTTGTTGCTTTTCCCTTGCTGCTTTTAATATTTTTTCTTTGTGTTTAATTTTTGATAGTTTGATTAATATGTGTCTTTGTGTGTTTCTCCTTAGATTTATACTGTATGGGACTCTCTGTGCTTCCTGGACTTGATTTACTATTTCCTTTCCCATATTAAGGAAGTTTTTAACTATAATCTCTTCACATATTTTCTCAGTCCCTTTCTTTGTCTCTTCTTCTTCTGGGACCCCTATAATTCAAATGTTGGTGGGTTTAATGTTGTTCCAGATGTCTCTGAGACTGTCCTCAATTCTTTTCATTCTTTTTTCTTTATTCTGCTCTGTGGTAGTTATTTTCACTATTTTATCTTCTGGGTCACTTATCTGTTCTTCTGCCTCATTTATTCTGCTATTGATTCCTTCTAGAGAAGTGTTAATTTCATTTATTATGTTGTTCCTCATTGTTTGTTTGCTCTTTAGTTTTTCTAGGTCCTTGTTAAACGTTTCTTGTTGTTTTTTCTCCATTCTATTTCCAATATTTTGGTTCATCTTTACAATCATTACTCTGAATTCTTTTTCAGGTAGACTGCCTATTTCCTCTTCATTTATTTGGTCTGGTGGGTTTTTGCCTTGCTCCTTCATCTGCTGTGTGTTTCTGTGACTTCTCATTTTGCTTAACTTAATGTGTTTAGGTCTCCTTTTCACAGGCTGCAGCTTCGTAGTTTCCGTTGTTTTTGGTGTCTGCCCCCAGTGGCTAAGGTTGGTTCAGTGGGTTGTGTAGGCTTCCTGGTGGAGGGGACTGGTGCCTGTGTTCTGGAGGATGAGGCTGGCTCTTGCCTTTCTGGTGGGCATGACCGCGTCTGGTGTTGTGTTTTGTGGTGTCTGTGACCTTATTATGATTTTAGGCAGCTTCTCTGCTAATGGGTGGGGTAGTGTTCCTGTCTTGCTAGTTGTTTGGCATAGGGTATCCAGCACTGTAGCCTGCTGGTCACTGAGTGGAGCTGGGTCTCAGCGTCGAGATGGAGATAACTGGGAGAGCTTTCACCATTTGATATTACATGGAGCTGGGAAGTCTCTGGTGGACCAATGTCTTGAGCTCAGCTCTCCCACCTCGGGGGCACAGGTCTGACACCTGGCCAGAGCACCAAGACTCTCAGCCACATGGCTCAGAGGAAAAGGGTGGGGGGGAGAAAGAAAGAAAAAAATAAATTTATTAAAATTAAAAATTATTAAAAAATTTAAAAAATTTACGTATTAAAAAAATAGAAAGAAAGAAGAGAGCAACCAAACCAAAAAACAAATCCACCAATTATAACAAGCACTAAAAACTATACTAAAAAAAAAGAAGGGCAGACAGAACCCTAGGACAAGTGGTTAAAGAAAGCTATACAGACAGACTCACGCAAAGAAGCATATACATACACACTCACAAAGAGAGAAAAAGGAAAAAAAATATATATATATGTCTATATATAACAAAAAAAAGGAAGAGAGCAACCCAATCAATAAACAAATCTACCAATGATAATAAACTCTAAATACTAAAGTAAGATAAACATAAAACCATAAACAAATTATTTGGAGAAAGCAAACCCCAAGTCTACAGTTGCTCCCAAAGTCTACCTCCTCAATTTTGGGATGATTCGTTGTCTATTCAGGTATTCCAGAGATGCAGGGTACATCAAGGTGATTGTGGAGATTTAATCCGTTGCCCCTGGGGCTGCTGGGAGAGATTTCCCTTTCTCTTCTTTGTTCACACAGCTCCCGGGGTTCAGCTTTGGATTTGGGCCCGCCTCTGCGTGTAGGTCGCCTGAGGGCGTCTGTTCCCCACCCAGACAGGATGGGGTTAAAGGAGCCGCTGATTCGGGGGCTCTGACTCACTCAGGCCAGGGAGCAGGAGGGATATGGAGTTCAGGGCAAGCCTGTGGTGGCAGAGCCCAGCGTGATGTTGCACCAGCCTGAGGGGCGCTGAGGGGCGCCGTGCATTCTCCCAGGGAAGTTGTACCTGGATCACGGGACCCTGGCAGTGGCGGGCTGCACAGTCTCCTGGGAGAGGAGGTGTGGACAGTGACCTGTGCTCACACACAGGCTTCTTGGTGGCGGCAGCAGCAGCCTTAGTGTCTCATGCCCGTCTCTGGGGTCCGCGCTGGTAGCCGCGGCTCCCGCCCGTCTCTGGAGCTCGTTTAGGCGGCGCTCTGAATCCCCTCTCCTGGCGCATCCTGAAACAGTGGTCTCTTGCCTCTGTGGCAGCTCCAGACTTCTTCCCGGACTCCCTCCCGGCTAGCTGTGGCGCACTAGCCCCCTGCAGGCTGTGTTCACGCCGCCAACCCCAGTCCTCTCCCTGGGATCTGACCTCCGAAGCCCGAGCCTCAGTCCCAGCCCCCGCCGGCCCCGGCGGGTGAGCAGACAAGCCTCTCAGGCTGGTGAGTGATGGTCGGCACCGATCCTCTGTTTAGGAATCTCTCCGCTTTGCCCTCCGCATGCCTGTTGCTATGCTCTCCTCCACGGCTTCGAAGCTTCCCCCCCTCCGCCCCCCGCAGTCTCCGCCCGCGAAGGGGCTTCCTAGTGTGTGGAAACCTGTCCTCCTTCACAGCTCCCTCCCACTGGTGCAGGTCCCATCCCTATTCTTTTCTCTCTGTTTTTTCTTCTTATTTTGCCCTACTCAGGTACGTGGGGAGTTTCTTGTGGAAACACTCAGGTGTTCTGTAGGAGTTGTTCCACATGTAGATGTATTTCTGATGTATTTGTGAGGAAGAAGGTGATCTCCACATCTTACTTCTCCGCCATCTTGAAGGTCTCCCCCCTCTGTGTGTTTTTTGTTTGTTTGTTTGTTTCGGTACATGGGCCTCTCACTGTTGTGGCCTCTCCCGTTGTGGAGCACAGGCTGTGGACGCGCAGGCTCAGTGGCCATGGCTCACGGACCCAGCCACTCCGCGGCATGTGGGATCTTCCCAGATCGGGGCACGAACCCGTGTCCCCTGCATCGGCAGGCGGACTCTCAACCACTGCACCACCAGGGATTCTCTCTCTGTGTGTTTTTGATAGAGATCCGCTCCAGCAGTGATGGGAGGCTTCCCCTCGTCTGACAGCGGTTTTCTTACACAGATGGGCTACAGTACAGAAATGCAGGCAGGCATAGAATACCACCTTATGTGACTGCCTAGCCAGATGGTTTTGTGGTTTAATTATTTTTCTTCCTCATCTAGTGTGTGTAGACAAAGCCAATGTAAAATGACTTCTAGAAGTAATTATTTAGAAAAATCACACAGATATTTCTATTGGGAAGAAAGTGAGAGGTTTTCTGGGGGAAAAAATAGACTGATGAGTGTGTATGTGTCGAGAGGTAGGGTGTGGATAGGGTGGGGCTGCTTTTTTCAGCTTTTCCACTTATTTCTACTTATTTTGGTCCATTCTTGTATGGTTTCCTGGAGCCTGGATTTATTATCTGCTTGAGCCAAAACAATTGAATAACTAACACTTTACTTTTGGCTTCATAGATATAGAACTGGCATTTTTATCTGAAAAAATGTTTTTTTTAACATTAAGCAGTTCCCCACTCTTCCTTCAATTGTCTGGAAGTTTTAGTTCTGAATCAGAATTATCAGCACTTGCCTGAATTCTTTCCTTGATTCCTTACATTAGGTAAACACTTTCCCATCTTCCTGGTCCCTAACATAGAGACTTGCACCAAGAGGGTACTCAATTCAGATTTACTGATGTTTCTTAAGGCTATGGTTTGGTAGAGATTAAACACAAAATAGAGATTGCAGAATGATGAGTTTTTTGAATTTATATCCATAAATTTATATCCATAAATCCAAAGCATTAAAATAATCATCCTCCCCCATGTAGGCAGAGCCCCTTGAATTAAATAGGTCAAAAATACCTTTGTAGCCAGTGGTTTTGTACAAGATGGAGCTAATTAGAGCAGTTTCGGCTTTAAACTCAGTGAATTTGGTGCCCTGGAATAATGCTTGAGGAGTTTCCACATCAAATAAAGCATTTGCTTCTCATGAACTTACCCTTGGCTTCCCGTGTCTGTGATACTCTAAGCTTTCCAAGATGACATCTTAGCACCCTTGGGACGGGGAGATTTACTATATGTGAATGAATCCATGCAGAGTTGTCCGGGAAACATGAATCACTCCAGGCCTTCCCTCACTGTCTACTGACAGGGTCGTACACACAAGGGATCTAATGGGCCACTCTAAATAGGGAGACAGGCAGTAGGAGAGTGTAATACAGGGCTCTTTTCCAAGACAGGAGAGTAGAGTTTACTGCTGACAGTATTTGGGGCACGATCACAGATGAAGGGCAGAGCTTGTTTCTCACTCGTCTGCAAAGTCCAGAGAATCATGTCCTTGGACAAAACTGCTTGAAAACATGAGGGCATGGGAGGGAGTAGACATGGAAGAATAAAAGGTCTTCGATAGGATGGGACAGGGGGAACTGGATTGCCAGTTACTGTCAGCTTCTCCGTATATTTAGACTGTAGATTTGCTGCTGCTTCTATGTGCAAGTTGAACCCACCACTCTAGGTGGCTAGAGGCTGGGCCAGTCATTGGCCCCCTGTGAGCCATGGCTTCTGTAGGACTGGACTTGTATAAGTGGGTGACTAGGTGATCAGGTGTCTATCACCTAGGCAGTGTACCGTGTGACCTCATATAATCACGAGTATATTCCCCATTAATCTGTCTTACAACTGCTTTGTTGGTTGGTGTATGTGTGTGTATATAGGGATATCTTAGTTATCAGTCTGTATAGAGCTTTCAGGAGCTCCAGAGCATGAGGAAACCTAGTATCTGAGGGCACTGGAAGGAGGCTGTGTGTGTACTGGGGTGGGGCTGGGGAAGGGGGTTTACGACAGAAGGATAGAAATAGTTTTCCTAATTTACAGTTTCGTCGGAGCCGGCCCTGACCATTAGGGATCAGGGCTTCTGGATGAGAAAGTAAAGTCCTGGTGCAAATAAGCCTGTATTGTTAACATTTTTTCCCAAGTGGGTCTTTATTCATTTTCAGATTTTACTCTTGTAATTCTCCAACTAAATTCTTCTGAGTTGAGATATAAAGAAAGATGAAATAGGAAACATTCAAGAGTGAGCTTGGGGAACAGTAGTTTTGCAGTTTGTTAAAAAGGGGATTTCTGAGAATGTCGTTCTGCTGAAATAAATCCAACCCTGTTTGCCTTTATGGAAAACAGGATCTGTTCTTGAACAGATCTTTCCCTAGCCTAGCTGCTTAGAAGAATGTTAGGTTTCCCTTCCTTAGCCCTTTTAATTGGGGGAAGGTTGTTAGGTTGCCTTTGATTCCTGATTAGTCCTGGAAATCCTAATGGACATTCGACATGGAAAATGTGTAATTTCTGAGTGGGACCTTGGGAATGTAGACACCTTTTTGAACCAAAGCATCACATCAAACCTGGCTCTGAGAAATAAAAATGTAGAAACGATTCCATTTCCTTTATGGGATCTATAGCTCTGGAAAGGGTACTTCTTCCCTTGGCAGGTTATGTATTGGAGGGCAACTTTATTGGCTGTGGATTACCATTGACTTAGTCTGAATCCTGGCCCTGCCTTTTATGTCTGACATTGAGCAGGTACTAACCTCTCAGTCTCAGCTTTCTCACAGTACCTTCTTGGCATCGTGCAGATTAAATGAGATAATGAGAGTGAGAGTACATAGTGGAGGGTTAGGAACATGGGCTCTGGAGAAATTGCCTGGGTTCCAGTCCTGACCCTGTTACTTGCAAGCTGCTGAACCTTGGCCAAATCACCTAATCCTCTCCTGCCTCCCTTTCTCATCTGTAAAACGGTGACAATGGTACCTACCCTATGCATAGGGTTGTTGCCAGGAGTAAATGAGATGATCGATGTAAAGTACTTAGAAACCTGACTCATAATAAAGGTTTGCTGTTGTTATTAAAATGGTTTTCACATAGGAGTGTTCAATACAAAATAGCTAATAGAATTACTATTAAGCAGATAGGTTTGTTCTCTCTTTTGGTCATTTGGGTCACAATGGCCATTCCCCAAAGCCCTCAATTTGCTCAGAATTTCCACCAACTCTGTTGTGGATTATCTCCATCCTTTGCTCCAAATCACTGCATCTTGTATTTGTATGACCTCATCTCTTCTGGCAGTGGCCTCTGCCTTCCTTTCCAGAATCACAGAGGGACTGTCCTTCAGTGTCCCATCTCTAAGCTTATAGGCCATAAACTCCATTTGCTTATGAAGCCACACATTGTTGAGACATATTTCTCCCCATCTTTACCTTCTTCCTTCCATCCTTCCCTCTCTCTCTCTCTCTCTCTCTCTCTCTCTTTGTCCCCTTATCATCTTTAAAATGCCTCTGCCTATATAAAGGGGCTTGAAAGGCAGCCCCACCAGTACAATTCATATCTGCAGATTCTGCATCCAAGGGTTCTGCATCCATGAATCCAACCAACCATGGATTGAAAATATGAAAAAAAATTCCAGAAAGTTCCCAAAAGCAAAACTTGAATTTGCCACACATGAGCAACTATTTACATAGCATTTATAACTATTAACTCAGCATTTTCATTTTAAGTATGATAAGTAATTTAGAGATGATTTAAAATATACTGGAGGATGTGTGTAGGTTATATGCATATACTACACCATTTTATATAAGGTACTTGAGCATCAACAGATTTTGGTATCCTCAAGGGTCCTGGAACCCATTCCCTGAGGATACCGAGGGATGACTGTATTTCCTAAGCTCTATTTTGCAGGTAAACGACAAAGATTACTTCCTGTAGCTAGGTTGGCAAACAAAATCTTCCACTTACTGATTGTGACTGACTTGTGGTTCTTAAGTGGCAACCGTGTATTCTGACACTTTAAATTGTCACTTCTTCAAACGCTCGATTCCTTCTGCTATATGACATCAGTTTATTAAGAACTATGTGGGAAGTTAGTGAGAGGCGATGAAGCCTTTCTTCCTGGAATCAACAGCACCCAGAAGTGAAAAGGACCATTTTACCAAGGCAGGGGAATAGCCCACACCTTCCTGTCTCCCAGACAGATTCTAGAAACTCCAGGCTTCCAGAAAGAAAACCTGTGATGAAGAGGGGGTTCATGTAGAAGATCATGCTGGGTAAATGCACTTCATGAATTGTGAGGGAGGGTTCCTCTCATTTCCTCAGTTTGCTTTGGAAAACAATGGGGTGGAAAGTTGAGAAAGGAAAATATTGTTCACGTGCAGAAAATGAAAGCACTTTACGTTCATGAAGTATTGGAGGTTACTCACTGGGGGCTTAGGCAAATCACTTAATCGTTTTGAACTTTATTTTCCATTTAACAAAATGAGGATAATAATATCTGCCCAGCTTACTTTTTTTTTTAGATGTTGGGGGTAAGAATTTATTAATTTACTTATTTATTTTGGCTGTGTTGGGTCTTCATTTCTGTGCAAGGGCTTTCTCTAGTTGTGGCAAGCAGGGGGCCACTCTTCATCGCGGCGCGCGGCCCTCTCTGTCGCAGCCTCTCTTGTTGCGGAGCACAGGCTCCAGACACACAGGCTCAGTAGTTGCGGCTCACGGGCCCAGTTGCTCCGCGGCATGTGGGATCTTCCCAGACCAGGGCTCGAACCCGCGTCCCCTGCATTAGCAGGCAGATTCTCAACCACTGCGCCACCAGGGAAGCCCCCAGCTTACTTTTTGAGAACCAAAGTTTTATACATATATACTTTGTAAAGTGTAAAGTCCCATTTAAATGTAAAAAAATTACGTTTCTCAAAGTACTCTCCCATACTTAACATGTTTTACTTTCTGTCTTCAATTTATACAATAAATATCTATTGAGAGTCTGGGGCACTAAGAGACATTGATGTGACCTTGTAAGAGCTCATGGCCGTGTGTGTGTCTGTGCATGTGTGTGGCAGGGGGGTGGTGTCAGGGAGAGATACCCAAGAAGGGCATACAAGAGCTGTGGAAAGTGCAGAAGCCATCTTTCAAATAACAAGGCCTGGGGATAGATTAGCTGACCAATGGAGACAGTATCATAATACTTTACATTCGTGAGGGGTTTTATAGTTTACAGAGTCCTTTGATATTGGTACTTCAGCCCTTCCACATAGTCCTTATGAGATGTAGGTCATATTAGGTCTCTTTGACAGATAAGAAAACTGAGGCTTAGGGTCCTGAAGTGACTGAACAAGAGTCCATAGTGAGTAATCTAGGTCTTGACTTCAAGTCCTCTCTCTTTTACAATAACAGTTGATGACAATAGAGAATCAGAGTCTAGATAACCTGAGTATGAATGAATTTATACAAATTCTGGAATAATTGAATAAAAGGGAGAGGTAACTTTAGGATAAATATAAGGAAGTTTTATTACCTGCTTACCTATAAAAGTAGAAGGTGTTGAATTTATAAATAAATTATCCAAAGGATAAATTCCTGAGGAAATCCCGTAAGTGACATTTCTTCACACCAAAACACTTCAAGGGCAAAATTAATTCTTTCTAAATTTTTTGTGTGACATCCATAGCATAAGGTCAGATTCACTACAATTTCTTGCAGCAAAAATTGATGCTCCCAACCCTTATACAGATGTAAAGGATCATTCATACCTGACATGTTTTACATGAAATTAGATACAGACCAAAGAGCTCTTATTAATAACTAAAACTTTGAAACTAAGCTTCTTAACAACTTTTTGGGAGAATCAGCAAGAAGGAAAGGCATAGTAGTATTTAATTTGTTAATTTGTTTCATCAACATTCATGGAGCACTTTCTGGAGGGTGAGACACAGAGTGTCTCATGAAAGTACTGAAGGTGTATAGTGATGAAATTTTCTGGGCAGTGAACCAGAATTATGGATAGCAGAGGCTGTGGTAGGTAATACTGTAGCAGTTCTGTGCTGGCTGTGTCTTTATGCAGGAACCTAAAAAATTGGGTTGGGGGGGTGGACACAAAGTTTTCATTTGGTTTCATTTCACTGAAAGCAACTTAATTCTGATGTGACCTTTCCAGTGCTGAAATGCTGGTCCCCTGCATGGCCTCAGAGTGGCACATCATCCATCTGTGTTGTATTAGAAGGAAAGACCAACATTTTTTGGCTTCATGTTCATGGTAGCTTAATTTTCAACAGAAAGGGAAGATTTAAACAAAAGATTTCTTGTAAGGAGAACTCTTTTCTCCTTTACTGTTAGAAATTATAAAAATATAAGCTTTTCCTCAAGTTGGTATTGTTGTACTACCACCCTTAATAAAAAGAAAACAGGATAGAAAATCTAAATAGCCCTGTATCTATTAAAGAAATTGAATTTGTAATGAAAAACGTTCCCATAAAGAAAAGGAAACAGGACATGACTTGATGAATTAACATTTTGCTTTCAGAAACTGGTTTGTGTATTTTGGCAGTTAAATTCTGCTCAACTTTGGAACAAAATGAAGGTCCATGCAGTGGTGGCTAAATGGAGGAATGGACACTTAATTGAAGGGGAGACACTGACTGTGGCACCTTCACAGAGGCACTCTTCCACCCTTAGTTTTCATATGGCTAAAATGGTCAACTGAAGGCTTCTTTGTCTTTTTTTTTTTTTTACACTAAATTGAGTGATCACTTTAGTGTGTGAAAATGAAGTTCAAATGTCCTTAGGAAAAAATGTGTAATACAAAGAAACATGGTGAATGCAAAATTAACATCTTTTTAAAAAATATTTATTTATTTATTTGGTTGCACCAGGTCTTAGTTGTGGCAGGCCGGCTCCTTAGTTGCAGCTCCCAGACTCCTTAGTTGTGGCTCACCAGTTCCTTAGTTGTGGCATGCGAACTCTTAGTTGCGGCACATATGTGGGATCTAGTTCCCTGACCAAGGTTCAAACCCAGGCCCCCAGCATTGGGAGTGTGAAGTCTCATCCTCTGTGCCACCAGGGAAGTCCCCAAAATTAACATCTTGAACTGTGACTGAGCCTGTGAATTCTGACCCTCAACACACAAGAAGTTCATGAAGAGTTGGGTTCATGTGGACTGACTGACTTCAGAAAAGCCATTTTCTACACACTTCACCTCAGCTTCAGCCTTTACCTCTATGCTGAAGGTTTCCAAATTTATAGTTTGTTTTTTAGTCTTTTTCTAAAAATTCATCTTCCTATTGAATATTTTTTACCTAGCTATCACAACAGACCTTAAAATCAAGATGTCTAAAACTGAAATTTTCATTTCCTCCTACAAATTTCTCTCTTCTTGGTAACAGCATCTTCATTCTTCCATTTAGGCATTGGTCTGACCGTCTCCTTCTTACCCAACTTTCAGCCAGTTGTTAGGAGAGAAGGATGTACTTGAACCTGCAGATCCTTGATGTTTGTTAGGGATAGATTCCTAAGACTCCAGAACCTGTAGATCTTCAATAGTACTATAAATATTTTTGTCCCATAACATGCAGCAAAATTTTAGTTTATACTACTAAAGACAAATAAAGAAAATAAAAATCTGCACTGAAGGGAAAAGATTGAGTAATCAGCTGGTCTCACTCACTCACTCACTAAAAGACTCCTCCCAACATAATGTGCCCGAGTTAAGTTACCAACTTAGCAAAATGGTACAGTACAGGGAACCCTGACTGATTTAACTTTCTGGGCTTGGCTACATACTATGGCCCTGAAGGTCCACGAGGTTTATTAATTTTGCTAGACTAACAAGACTAAAGCATTTCATAAAACAACTCCAGCCAGTGTTCCAGCCAGCATAAGAATTGTTCAACAAAGAGGGAATTAAACTTAAGTGAAAGTGGAAAGGCAGTTAACTTGTGGTGTGAGGATATGGGCAGGAAACATATAACTCTTAATGGAAATGGAATGTGGGAAAAGCTAGGAGCACATATAAACATTTCTGTGAAGGGCCTAACGAAGTAGCTTCAGTTTTTTCATTTATATCATAGTGCTTTTAAGGGGAGAAATTACATGCAAGAGGTGCATTTGTGAATATGGGATTCTTGAATGTCTAGGGAAGTATTCTCTGTGAGTGGTAAGGGTCCACAGAACTATGTCATGAATCTTTGTTTTCTTACAAATGTTAAGATCTATGATATTTCAAAAGAAACGTGTATATATCCATATTTACATACATATACATGTATATGTATATATATACACACTTGTAGATGTACATGTATACATAAGTAGATGCATGTGAATTTCTTTGATTTTTTTTTTTTTTGTACTCTTGCGTATCGTTGATGAAAATTCTCAGTCAGTCCTGCAATGTAACCTTTCTGATGTATATCAATCCTGACATGAAACAACTAAATTAATCCATGACCCTTCATCTAGGCTCCCAACAATTGTAGCTGTTTATTTTCCTTGTTAGAAATTGAATTTAGCCCACCAGTACCTTTCATAAAGATCAGCAGATGGTAATTGCTTTCCCACTGAGTTGGGTTGGGTTTGAACCAATGACCTATGTGGTGAAAGCTCTTTTTTCAGTCTCTTGATCCATCCATCTGCCTGGTTAAAATCTCAAAGTTGAAAAAATATCTCAAAAGTACTTCTGTGTGTTGTCTTGATCATCAAATTGCGTGTCTAAATATAAAATCAATTTATAGAGCAACTTTGCTAAAAGAGTCTTTTTACCCCTGATGTTTTAGAACATTTTTTCAAAAGCAAGTTTTAGGGTTGGGGTCAAGAAGTTGGCAAGTATGAGTTTCCAAATGTTATGTGGAGTGCCTTTTACTTGGTAGGAGGGATAGATTATTTTAGTCTAGGTACTTTATCCAAGTGCTATTTGTTCTCCGTAAACAATTAAAAGTTTAAGTGAAGGGAAGTAAGGTTCCCAAATGAAGTATGAAGTAGCTCTAAACGATGAAATTTACTGAGAATTTCAGGCCACTGTGAAATCTCAATGTCCTTCTAAAAATGGAAATAAGAGAAAACTAGTGTGATGGTGGTCCTTAACTATTTTCCCTTTGGTCTGAGCATTTCCCATGGAATAAAACAAAAACAAACACAAGAAGAATTATTTTTTTATGGCTTGTCAATATGGATATCAGAAACTTGATTCATTTTTGTGGGGATCAATGAGGTCATGTGTAAAAGGCTGATGGATTCCTAGACCTTGTTGCTTTAAACATTATGTAAACCAGGCCATATCTTTCCCCAGAAGCTGTAGGCTGGTTACAATTCAAGGTCTCTGTAATTAACTCATGACCCAGCAGTCGTTCTGGTGGAACATTGTGCGCTTCCTTTTCTCAGTAAGAAAGCACTCTGGAATGACTAACTTGGGTAGATACACTGAACAATAATTTCTCCCCAATCTGTTCTGTCCTTTACTTGTTGCTACCAGTGCTTGCTCACAGCATCAATTCTGGCAGCATTTCCTTTGTAGCAGCTTTCCATTCAATTAGAGACATCTTTGAGTCTTCTTTTCCCACTTCCCTTACTCTTCAGGACACATCCACCTCCAGTGGCCCTGCTATCCAAGAGATCAGAAGTTCTATAGACTCTATCTCCAGTACAGATTCTGACTGGTTAACTTATCTCTATTTCCACCATCCTCACCCTTGATCAGGATATCATTTTTTCTCCCTTTGGTTACTGCTGTAGCTTCCTAACTGAATTCTCTGCTTCCATTCTTATCTCCTGCAATCTATACTTCACATGGTACTTGTCATCTTTTTAAAAAAACTGTACATCAAATTATAGCTGTCTTCCGCTTCCCACTGTACTTAGCTTAAAGTTCAAATCCCTTAATCCTATGTGATTTATATCTTATCTCAACATGTGCACCTTTCCTCCTGGACCATTGTGCTCCAGCCATTCTAGTCTTTTTTAATCTTTCTTTTTTTTTGACTCCTCAAAATTACGATACTTAAATCTAGACCTGTGTACTTGATTTTCTGCCAGGGAATATCCCTGTGCTTCCATCCCCTCCTCCTCAGATACTACCTAGCTAGCCCCTTCTTGCCATTCAGATGTTGTGTCAAATGATACATCTGCGAAAGTGTTCCTCTGATCACCCAATCTAAAGTAACTATCAGGTCACTCTCAGACAAATTATTCTATTTTAATCCTTTTCAGAGCAATTAACACCGTATAATATTTTTGTCTGTCTTTCTCTTTCTAAGCTATCATGAAACTATTTATTGTTTTTCTTCCTCCACTGGAATGGATTGTAAACTCCATGAGAGCATGAATCTGTCTTTAAGCCTCAGTGCCTAGAACTATGAGTTTGGCACATAGTAGGTGCTCAATAAATGTTTGTTGAATAAACAGTTAAACTTGTAGCATCTAGGCTAGTCATTAGTCATCAAGACTAGAAAAGATGTGTTCACTCATTTTTCTGCCAGACACAAACAACTCTGTTGTTGCTTCTTAAATTTTTTTTATTTATTTATTTTTTAAATGAAAGCTTCTTTATTTATTCATTTATTTTTGGCTGTGTTGGGTCTTCGTTTCTGTGCAAGGGCTTTCTCTAGTTGTGGTGAATGGGGGCCACTCTTCATCGCGGTGCACGGGCCTCTCACTGTCGTGGCCTCTCTTGATGCGGAGCACAGGCTCCAGACACGCAGGCTCAGTAGTTGTGGCTCACGGGCCCAGTTGCTCCGCGGCATGTGGGATCTTCCCAGACCAGGGCTCGAACCCGCGTTCCCTGCATTGGCAGGCAGATTCTCAACCACTGCGCCACCAGGGAAGCCCTGTTGTTGCTTTTTAAAAAAAAAATCTCCATGATCATACTTTATTTTCTATTTTCACTCTGTATGCTCATCCAACTTCTTGTCACTCTAGAGTATGTATGTCACCAGTCTCTTACTTGGATTATATGATTTAGACTCTTACTCCTTCAATCAATCCTGCTTTCATCATATATATTACCTATGTAAAAGAGCTTTAACATTCCCCAGTTCTTTAACAAAAAGGAATTTATTAAAATATTATTTAAAATGTTAAAAACAATATTAAAAAGAACAAGGAAAAGAAATCACACTTAACCAACATCCTAATAGGATTGTCTTTCCTTTCTCACTATTCATGTTCCAATCTATCTACACGTGGTATATTTTTACATGGCCATAATAAGTGTGTGTACAATTCTGTGTCCTACATTTTTACTTAATATTCCATAAATCAATCATGCTTTCATCATATATATTCCCTATGTAAAAGAGCTTTAATATTCCCCAGTTCTTTAACAAAAAGGAATTTATTAAAATATTATTTAAAATGTTAAAAACAACATTAAAAAGAACAAGGAAAAGAAATCACACTTAACCAACATCCTAATAGGATTGTCTTTCCTTTCTCACTATTCATGTTCCAATCTATCCACACGTGGTATATTTTTACATGGCCATAATTAGTGTGTGTACAATTCTGTGTCCTACATTTTTACTTAATATTCCATAAACAGTTTCATGTTATTCCATAGTTTTTCTATTTTGTTTATAATGATCACATAACGTTTCATTGATTCTGTGCCATAATTAAATGTCCAGTACTAGAAGAATGGTTGGACTATTTCCAGTTTTTTGCTAATATAACAGTTATAAATGCTGTAGTACACATAACATTTTTTCTTTTCAATTATTTCTTTTGGAGAAATTCCAAGTCATAAAATTAATGGGCCAAAGGTTGTAATAAATTTATGTATATGTGTATGTATGTATATGTGTATGCATGTATATATATAGTGTGTGTGAGTGTACTACTAAGTCTCCCTCCAAAAGGCTCATTCAATGCTATAAACCATGTATAAATACTATTATTTCTCCTGAAATTTGCCTGGAATAGGTTTCTTATTTTGTAAAATTTTGGTTAATTTAATTGTTTTATTATTGTTTTTACTTGCAGTTTTATTTATTAATTGCAAGTTTTAAGATTGAATGTGTTTCCATATGTTTGATTCTTATTAGTATTTCCCTTGTGTGAATTTACTGCCCATTTGTTAACAGAGGCTTTGGTGTTTTATATTTATATTAACTCTTTCTTGAACTCAGCCTTTGCCTTATTTGTCTGCTTCTGTCTTTTTCCTAATGTGGCCTCACCTCACTTCTCAGACCCATTAACAACTGCCCTATGACAGCTGGTCAGATCAGCTTTGTTGACTTGTCTCCATTGGGTGATGGGCAGCTTGATGTTTATTCTTACTTCTCTGCCTTTTGAAATCTTGTTTCACTTGATTTAAGTGAAGTAAATTTTTTCCCTTCTAGTTCTAAGTCCTTTTATACCCACAAAGTCCCAGAAAATATAGATTTCTCTGACTTCATTTTCCTGACTTCCTCTCTTCCCTTATAATCACCTAGAGCAAGACAGCATCTATAGTGATAAAAATGTTAAATTTGGAACTTAGAGAGAGAATCTCTAAAAAAGAGGTGCACAACCTTAACTGATAATAGTCCCCCTTTCTGCTTTAATCCTCCTTTAATGGTGGCTCATCTGTAACTTTTCTTCCAGGGCCTTAGGGTAACTAAAATTGGTAAGAGTGTGTAGTCAGGGTGACAGGTAAAATGTGATCTATGCAATGGTGCACTTAGGTTTTTGTTGTTTTAAATTGTTATCTTTATGATAAGTGTTATTTACCCACTGTCACAGAACAAATAGATGTTTTTTGAACAAACAGATTTGTAATCTATGTTTCACAATTTGAACAATTTGTTTAACATAGTAACATCCATTTCCAACAGGTAAAGCAAAATTTTCTCTTCTGGCAAATGAATATACAGATGACCCTTAAACAAGTCCACTTACACGTGGATATTTTTCAACAGTAAATACTACAATACTGCATGGCCCATGATTGGTTGAATCCATGGATTCAGAGGAACCTCAGATATAGAGGGCCAACTATAAGTTATACGTGGATTAACCCCTGCCTTGTTCAAGGGTCAACTGTATTTCACTGGGCTATTGTGAGGAGCCAATATTGACATATGGAGTTACATCTTCTTGCCACCACTCCGTTCTTACCTGATACTACCTTAGTTTTCTGTTTTAGCATATCAGTCAGCCCTTCAAATACTTGAATACAGTTATCAGTGTTCTATTTCCAAGACCCTTTTTCAGGTTTAACAGCTCTAGTTTCTTCAGCTAATCTTTTTTCCCCCTTATTTACTGCTGATATCTGTTTTTATTTTTATTGAAGTATACTTGGTTTACAATATTATACTAGTTTCAGGTGTACAATATTATACCAGTTTCAGGTGTACAATATAGTGATTCAGTATTCTTATAGATTATCTTCAGCTAATCTTTGTAGGTCACGATTTCCAGAATCTTCACCCTCCCTACCTTCTTCCTGGATGCCCCCTCTCTTGTTTAAATGAAAACTTTGAAAAGTGGTACCCCAAATTGAGGAAACTATTCTCATCATGGTTGGTGCAGAACAGACCACAGTGTTACCATTTCTCCTAAAAAGTGTGGCACTCAGGACAGCCTGACAAGCATTCATTGTACACTTCCACTGCTAGGCATTGTGCTAGACACTGTCCTCTACTTGGGTTTCACATGTTACTTCTATCTCTCACATTAGATTGCAGGCACTTTGATGATACTAAAACAGTGATTGTTTCTCACATCCTCCTTCCTGTTGTTCACAGGGCTGAACACATATAAGATGATCAAATAAATCCTTTCTAATCACTTGTTGATTCCTTTGAAGCTGCTGAGAGCTCTTTAAGAAGTGGTTCAGAGAGGACTTACTTAAGATTCCATGCTGCTCCCCTCACGTACGTGGTCACCTAGAAGGATGGTCTTCATTTTCCCAAGAGTGGAACAAGAAAAGGAAGAAGAGTGTAGAAGGGAATTGACAAGAAGGTCAAGTGAATGAAAGTGGACCATTTTAAACATAGCCTTTGACTTCTGAATTTCAAAGACCAATTTGTAAAGAGGACTCAGCACATCTTAAAAAATAAGTATTTCCTGAAATTGACCAAAATCAGCTTTATTCATGTAAATACCTCCTTTCTATCCATACATCCTATGGTTTATAGTATATCCTGTCATTTATAGTTTCCCTACAAAGAGCACAGAGGAAGAAAACTACAAAGACCTCACCTGGAGCATTTCAGCAAAGGGAAGAAGTCAAGTTATGAGAAGCATGTGGATGATTCCTAGGTTGTGAAGCCTGAGCTCACCCGCTCTAGCCCTTTCATTGAACGGTTGAGGAGCGTAAGACCCAGCGAAGTAAAGTTACTTGACACAGATCATACAACTAGTGAGAAGGGCAGAAATAATGTAGGATACAAGTCACTTGTCTTCCATATAAGTGTTTTTTTTTAACACAACATTATATTGTTTTCCATTTTTTAAACCATTTCTTATTTCACAATAAAGAATCTATAGTCCGGGACACAATTTAAAATCTGTCAATATGTCTTTGTTAAAAATGTTCCAGCTACTATGAATGCCAGGAAGACCTCAAGTTCATTTATCAAGCCAGGTTATTAATGTGTTTTGAAGATCCCTAGGGTCACTTGACCTTCATCATTGTACCTATGAGGCAGATAAAACTGCTACTAATGGCTTGTAAAACACAAATCGTCATGCACTATTGCTTAATAATTTATAACCTTAACTGGAAAATGAGTCTTCAATAAACTTGTGAATAATTTGTGAAATTTTTACAAGTTGGAGAGCACCCAGATACAAATTGGTGAGCATCTGGAGCGTAGTCCTTTATTCCGCAGGCTTATAGAAGGTTGGAGCAAATGATTGTCACTTAGAGAATCTGAGCTGCTGAGTTTTCTTTTTCAAAATTGGATGACTGGACTTTTCATCTTTCTATGATATTGGCTTCCTTTCAGCTTTCAAATAAGAGTATAAAATAATCGGTAGAAAATCAACCAGGTAGAAGAACCCCAAATATATGAGAGTGTGTTTGGCTTTTTGAGAGAGTTTTCAGTTAGATCTAGTAGCTTGTGTATATATTATTTTCTCTACTCATTTCCAATATGAATGCTGAAGATTAACCTTTTTGAAATCAAAATTGAATTCATGAAGAACATAAGAACTAGTTTTTAATAGCTTTACTGATGCCTTTCAGCCTCTCTTTCTGGACATCAGTTAGTGTATGAGGTGGTCTGAGGTACTCAGAAGAGAGGGAGTAGTGGGCTGGGACACAGTCCCTCATTCTGCTTCGTGTCTAAATGTGTACAAGTTTCTCATCAGTTAAGTAGGACATGAGCACTGATATTGCAGGCGTCTCTGACCCATTGGAAGACCTGTCTTATTCCAGGCAGGCAGGTGTTCAGGGCCTGGCCCCAAGCATCTGGATGTTTTATAGCATACTGTTAGCAGCTAATTAGAACAGATTTTGTTTTTAGTCTAGGAAAGTCACTAGAAAGCTATTCTACAACTGTCATTTGAGGTTATATATGTAGTAACTGCAGCTTTGCTCTAAATCAGATATTCCTGGAAGAAAACAGCTTTGTGCAGTGACTGAATATATTCTTTCCTTTAGGTTTCATTTCCAGGGCTGTATGATAAAGGGTTTCCATTTAAGCTACTTGTACCTTCCTGCCTGAAGCTTCATACACCCCAGTAATGGCAGTCCTGATAAAGTCAATGTGCTTTGGGTATGAGGCAGGGTAAGGGACCAGGAGAAGAGAGATATGGGAAGGTGATGGGGTAAATGTTGATGTCCCAGGACCAGAGTGCATCAGGAGGACTGTATTGGTCTTCTAGAGCTGTCATAACAAATGTATCACAGAGTGGGTGGCTTAAACATCAGACATTTATTTTCTTACAGTTCTGGAGACTGGAAATCCAAGATCAGGGTGCTGGCATGATTGGTTTCTGGCAAGTTCTCTCTTCCTGGCTTTCAGACAGATGCTCTGTGCGTGCACCTCCCTGGTGTCTCTCTCTCTTAAGGACATTAATCCTATTGGATTAGAGCCCCACCTTTATGACCTCATTTAGCTTTACCTCTTTAAAGGATCTATCTCCAAATACAATCACATTGGGGATTAGGACTTCAACATATGGATTTTTGGGGAGACACAATCTGGGCCATAACAGGGCCAACATTCCCTTATGGCTTTACCAATAGTTGCCACGGCTTTGTCAAACAGTTGTCAGTTGGTTCAGGAGTAACAATTAGACTTGCATGTTGTATTGAAAAAATAAGCCTAAAGGATGATCTTAACCACGTAGGGAACTGAGGCCAGGCAGTCGCAGGGATGTTCAGGGAAATCTTTAGGGCTGTAGAAATTCTGTTTAAATCAGAAATCCTACAAGTTGGGAAGAAGACAATGAACCTTACCAAGTGACCATGTTGGTGGAGGTAAGCATTCTAGAGTAACTACTCAGAGTGTGATCCATTATTCATCTAGTTCTCCATGCTGCTTCTCTCCTATTTGCCCCAAGCTAGTTCATATGTCAATATCAAATGAGGCCTTTCCATTGACACCAGGCTTTGTGCGTGACTGATCACCTCATTGAAGGTGAATTTAGGACTTAGTGCTTCATCTTAGAAGTAGGTGGTGGGAAATTAATGTCTCCCTTAAAATATGTGGCAGCTAATTTATATGAATCATTATAGCACACTCAGAATATATGTCAAGGTCTCCTACAGTCAAGATGTTAGATGCTGCTAATCAGTCTCTTGACATTTGACAGATGAAGGCAGTCAATCTATATTTGATGATGGTTACTTCAGATATAAGGCAAGGCTTTTGTGTTTTCATTTAGATTTTTAAAATATTCCTGAAATTAGGCTATAAAATGTGTCCTTTTGACATAATAAAGACCTGTGTATATGACACATATGGCACATTCCTTTAGTGATCTTTCAAAGCAAACCTATTTCTGGAGGTTCAGCATTTTCTTAGGAAAACACTCTCAGAAATAAAACTTTGGTCAAGCATTTGTTCTTTGATTTAACAAATTGTTCTTTGATTTATCAAGTGCCTGCTGTTTGTCAGGCACTGTGCCTGGTGCTGAAGAGATCAGGTAGACAAGTTGCTTATTCTTGGAGCATAGATTCTCATGTGGGAATAAACATTGACCGAACAAATAAATACACAAAAGAAAGATCCAACAGGGCTAGGCATATATTTAGGGCTAGGCAGATATTTAAAATAGGGTGCTCTGAAAGGTGGTCAAGGGATATCTATTTGAGGAGGAAACGCTTAAGGCACTGGCCATGCACTGATCAGGGCAAAGGCATGGCAAACCCAGAGGCCAGTAGGTGAGAAGTTTCTACAGCCGAAACAAGCTTGGTGTGTTTATAGAACTGAAAGAAGGCCATTATTGCTGGAGCATAGAGGGTGAGAGGAGAGAGTGATATAAAATGAGTAGTTTAGTGATGCTGCTGGAAGCAAGCTTTGTAGAACTTTGGAGAAGTGGAGAGCTCAGATTTTTATCTAAGTACCTTGGGAAACCACTAGACGTTTTTGAAATTCTACTTTGTTTGCTTTGAGGAGACTGGATTGGAAGGGGCAAGGGTGAAAACTGCAAGACATGTGGAAGGTTTTTTCAGTAGTCCAGGATGGAGATGAGAATGATTTAGTCTGGTGTGGTGGTATTGAGGATTGAAAGAAGTTCATGGATTTGGGTTACATTTGGATTATGTTTGGCTGTATGGTGGTATCTTTAAACTGGAGAAATCAGAAAGAGGGGCAGGCACAGAGAGAGCAGAGGGAGGGAGTGGAAATCAGGATTGATGATTTCCTTTACAGAAAATATTCCTTTCTAGAGCCTGCCTTAAATTTTGACATTTTAAAAAATCTTGAACTTTTATTTCTGAAATTGATTAATACTAATCTATACTCTTGCTTTTTAAGATAATTTAAATTTATTAGCTCTCATCAGATGTTTTATCCTTCCTGTAAACTGTAAGATCATTTTATCCAAATACCCACTGCCACCCCAACCACACACCAACATAAAATGATAAAAAATTTCCATTCAAAATCCAATTAGAATGACATTGAGATTATTAATTTGGGGAAATTTATTCTTTTTCATATGTTGTCTTCCCATCCATGAACATGGTATATTATTCCACATGTTCATAAAATTTTATAATTTTCTTCATATAGGATTTGTGCTTTTCTTGTTAAACTTATTCCCAAGTATTTTTTTTTTTTTTTTTCGGTACGCGGGCCTCTCACTGCCGTGGCCTCTCCCGTTGCGGAGCACAGGCTCCGGACGCGCAGGCTCAGTGGCCATGGCTCACGGGCCCAGCCACTCCGCGGCATGTGGGATCCTCCCGGACAGGGGCACGAACCCGCGTCCCCTGCATCGGCAGGCGGACTCTCAACCACTGCGCCACCAGGGAAGCCCCATTCCCAAGTATTTTTACTTTTTGTTGCTATTTTGAATTTTTTTCCCTGAATACCATATTCTTTCTTTAGGTGATTTATAGCTGAAACAGAGAAAAACTATTGCTTTTTTTTTTTTTTTTTGTAATTTGTTCTGTATTCCACACCCTACCAAATTCTCTTGTTAATGCTATTAGATTTTTCCATGAATAGATTACATTTTCTAGTCATTCAGTTATGTCAACAAAAAGAGGCTTTTAAAAACTCTTCTGTTCTAATGCTTATATTAAATGCTTAGTCATTTAATTTTCTTGTATTTATTAGAACTTTTGAAACAGTGCTAAATAATAATGGTGATAGCTGAATTTAATTGAAATTAAAATTGAAATTTTAGTGGTTTACCATTAGGGAAAATGTTCTTGGTTTTTAGTAAATGTCCTGATTCTAATACATTTTATCTTACTGGGGATTTTTATCAGGAATGGTTGTTGAACTTTATTAAGTGAAGTTTCAGCATTTATTGATACGATATTTCTTTATTTTGTTGGTACAATAGATTATGTGGATAAAACTCTTGATTATGTTGATATATAGATTATATTGATATAATACCTTGCTTTCCTAAAATAAGAATTTCTTCGTCACAGTGTATTAATATTTTGATATATTGCTGAATCCATGGAAGTCAAATTGAACAAATATGAATAAGGACATAAATGAAAATAAAAAATATATGACATAAAGAAATTTTATATTTAAAAATTTAAAATACATTCCATAAACTGTATTAGACATATATATATGTATAGAAAGAAACTTGCAACCCTCAAACATAATATACATTTTCACAAATATAACATTTGAATGTTTATTAAAATTGAGTGTGTACCTAGCTACAAATTCCAAAAAAGTCAGTGTTTTACAGGCTACATTTTTACTTAAACACTAATGAAATTAAAATGAAAAATTAAATGTGATAAAAACTATCTCTATTAAAAAAAAAAGCACACCCTCTGATAGACCTTGTATCAATTTTTAACTCAAAATTATAAAACAAAGGAATATACTTTATGCAAAAAAACTATGGGACACAGTGAAAGATAGAAAAAGTTTTATGGCTTTATGTGCTTTCACTTTTAAAGACATAAAAAATTGTACACCATAAGAAATTAGAAAAAGCACAGATTTCCAGGATTTATACTTCGTCTGTTTTGCTTTCCAATTTCCATCTTTTTGTATTTTTGTGCTATGCTTTAAAATACATCTTCCATATGCTCTTCCAAACCACTAGTATGGGTCTCAAAAATGACTAACTTCTATTTCAGTCAGCCACTGAGTAATTTATAGGATAATTTTCTTTATCTCCCCAAAACGCTACTTTATGCTGTATTTGAACTTAAGTCCCCATGACGAGCTCTTTTAATTTCTGTTTACCTTTGCTATACTTCAGCCACTTCCCTGAGTGGAAGTTCCATCTGTTCTGACTGGCTTTTCTCCCTGCTTGTTGAGCCTGTAAGCAGTCTTCTGACTCAGAAGAGGTAGACAGGTTGTTGAACTTGTTGGTAGAGGAAAGTGAGTTGTTCCAGGCTGCTTTTCTTTCTTTTTTCTTTTTTTCTTTTTCTTTTTTTTTTTTTTTTAAGAATCCTCTGCTCTGATTTGACTTAAATTCACTTTGTGTTAAGGATTTCAGTTTGTGATAATCATGGGTGAACTTACCAGCCAATTTTCACTTTGGTGGAGGCCACAATGTCAAGGACATGTTAGAAATTAACTATGGATGCTGACAGAGTGAAGATTATGGGACATACAAAAGGAATTTGGAAAAGATGGAAGATCTGTGTATGTCAGATGGTAGGTAAAGCATCATGGAAAATATGGAACTTAAGAAGGCAGGTTATGGACAAGTAAAGGAATGAAGTTGATGGGTAGAGATAGTGGTATTATAGAGAAGTTCTAGTTCTGGGCTGAAGATGTTTTCTTTTTCTTTTTTTTTTTTTTTTACATCTTTATTGGAGTATAATTGCTTTACAATGGTGTGTTAGTTTCTGCTTCATAACAAAATGAATCAGTTATACATATACATATGTTCCCATATCTCTTCCCTCTTGCATCTCCCTCCCTCCCACCCTCCCTACCCCACCCCTCCAGGTGGTCACAAAGCACCGAGCTGATCTTGCTGTGCTATGTGGCTGCTTCCCACTAGCTATCTACCTTACATTTGGTAGTGTATATATGTCCATGCCTCTCTCTCGCTTTGCAACAGCTTACCCTTCCCGCTCCCCATATCCTCAAGTCCATTCTCTAGTAGGTCTGTGTCTTTATTCCTGTCTTACCCCTAGGTTCTTCATGACATTTTTTTTCCCTTAAATTCCATATATATGTGTTAGCATACGGTGTTTGTCTTTCTCTGAATGGATAAAGAAGAATGTGGCACATATATACAATGGAATATTACTCAGCCATAAAAAGAAACGAAGTTGAGCTATTTGTAATGAGGTGGATAGACCTACAGTCTGTCATACAGAGTGAAGTAAGTCTGAAGATGTTTTCTTGATCCTGGAGGCCAAGAAAATTTCTTTAAAGTTTTTGGTTAGACATTATGAAATCAGTATTTAACAGTATTAGTTGACGACTGGAGTGAAGTGAGATTGAGATCAACACTTCTTCGGAGATACAGGGGAAGACTCCAAGTTGACTAAGGATTAAAACCTGATGTCTCATGGATTCTATTATTTGTATAAAATTTTTTGTATTGAGAAGTTTCTATTTGATTTTACCAAGAATATTTTTACAAACCAAGATGGCATAGGAGATGAGTTCATAACAAGTCACTATAACTATTAATAGTGGTGTCTTGAAGTGGGGCCAGAGAGTGGGGGTGGAGGGGGGGTGGATCGCATCTAGTGTGGATAAGGAAAAAAGGCACTTCTTAAGAGGGTTAAAAAAGAGCCAAAAAGGCTTCCCTGGTGGCACAGTGGTTGAGAGTCCGCCTGCCGAGGCAGGGGACACGGGTTCGTGCCCCGGTCCAGGAAGATCCCACATGCCGTGGAGCGGCTGGGCCCATGAGCCATGGCCGCTGAGCCTGCGTGTCCGGAGCCTGTGCTCCGCAACGGGAGAGGCCACAACAGTGAGAGGCCCGCGTACGGCAAAAAAAAAGAGCCAAAAGATGGGAATTCAAGAGTTGCCGTTATGTGTCCATACTACCCAAAGCAATCTACAGATTCAGTGCAATCCCTATCAAATTACTAATGGCATTTTCCACAGAACCAGAACAAAAAATTTTACAATTTGTATGGAAACACAAAAGACCTCGAATAGCAAAAACAATCTTGAGAAATAAAAATGGAGCTGGAGGAATCAGGCTCCCTGACTTCAGACTATACTACAAGACTACAGTAATCGAGACAGTATGGTACTGGCACAAAAACAGAAATATAGATCAATGGAACAGAATAGAAAGCCCAGAGATAAACTCACACAACTATGGTCAACCAGTCTATGACAAAGGAGGCCAGAATATACAATGGAGCAAAGATAGCCTCTTCAATAAGTGGTTCTGGGAAAACTGGACAGCTACTTGTAAAAGAATGAAATTAGAACACTCCCTAACACCATACACAAAAATAAACTTGAAATGGATTAAAGACCTAAATGTAAGACTGGACACTATAAAACTCCTAGAGGAAAACATAAGCAGAACACCCTTTGACATAAATCACAGCAAGATCTTTTTTGACCCAACTTCTAGAGTAACGAGAGTAAAAACAAAAATAAAAAAATGGGACCTAATGAAATTTAAAAGCTTTTGCACAGCAAAGGAAACCATAAATAAGACGAAAAGGCAACCCTCAGAATGGTAGAAAATATTTGCAAATGAAGCAACTGACAAAAGTTTAATGTCCAAAATATACAAATAGCTCATGAAGCTCAATATCAAAAAACCAAACAACCCAGTTAAAAAATGGGCACAAGACCTGAACAGACATTTCTCCAAAGAAGACATACAGATGGCCAACAAACACATGAAAAGATGTTCAACATCACTAATCATTAGAGAAATGCAAATAAAAACTACAGTGAGGTATCACCTCATACTAATCAGAATGGCCATTATCACAAAATCTACAAACAACAAATGCTGGAGAGGGTGTGGAGAAAAGGGAACCCTCGTACATTGTTGGTGAGAATGTAAATTGATACAGCCACTATGGAGAACAGTATGGAGGTTCCTTAAAAAACTAAAAATAGAGCTACCATATGACCTAGCAATCCCACTACTGGGCATATACCGAGAGAAAACCATAATTCAAAAAATACACATGCACCCCAATGTTCATTGCAGCACTATTTACAATAACTAGGTCATGGAAGCAACCTAAGTGCCCCTCAACAGAGGAGTGGATAAAGAAGATGTGGTTACATATATACAATGGAATATTACTCAGCCATAAAAAGGAACAAAATTGGGTCATTTGTAGAGACGTGGATGGACCTAGAGATTGTCATACAGAGTGAAGTAAGTCAGAAAGAGAAAAACAAATATTGCATATTAATGCATATATGTGGAATCTGAAAAAGTTGGTATAGATGATCTTATTTACAAAGCAGAAATAGAGACACAGATGTAGACAACAAACGCATGGATACCAAGGGGAAAGAGGGGTGGGATGAATTGGGAGATTGGGATTGACATATACACACTATTGATACTATGTATAAAGTACATAACTAATGAAAACCTACTGTATAGCACAGGGAACTCTACTTAGTGCTCTGTGGTGACCTAAATAAGAAGGAAATCCAAAAAAGAGGGGATATATGTATACATATAGCTGATTCACTTTGCTGTACAGTGTAAACTAGCACAGTTGTAAGGCAGCTATCCTCCAATAAAATTTTTTTAAAAATCTATGACAAAGGAGACAAGAAGATACAATGGAGAAAAGACAGTCTCTTCAACAAGTGGTACTGGGTAAACTGGACAGCCAAATGTAAAACAAATAAATTAGAACATTCCCTCACACCATATACAAAAATAAACTCAAAATGGTTTAAAGACCTAAATGTAAGACATGAAGCCTTAAAACTCCTAGAAGAGAACATAAGCAAAACACTCTTTGACATAAATTGTAGCAATATGTTCTTAGATCAGTCCCCCAAGGCAAGGGAAATAAAAGCAAAAATAAACAAATGGGACCTAATTAAACTTAAAAGCCTTTGCACAGCAGATGAAACCATCAACAACATGAAAAGACAACCTATGGAATGGGAGAAAATATTTGCAAATGATGCAACGGACAAGGGGTTAATACCCAAAGTATACAAACAGCTCATACAACTCAGTATCAAAACCCCAAACAATACAAGCAAAAAAAGGGCAGGTTTGAGTAGAAATTTTTCTAAAGAAGACATACAGATGTCTAACAGGCACATGAAATGATGCTCAGCATCGCTAATCATTAGAGAAATGCAAATCAAAACCACAGTGAGGTACATCTCACACCTGTTAGAAGGCTGTCATCAAAAAGACCACAGATAACAAATGTTGGCAAGAATGTGGAGAAAAGGGAACCCTTGTACACTGTTGGTGGGAATGTAAATTGGTGCAGCCACTATGAAAAACAGTGTGGAGGTTCCTTAAAAAAACTAAAAATAGAATTACCATATGATCCAGCAATTTCACTCCTGGGTATATATTTGAAGAAAATGGAAATGATAATTCAAAAAGATACATGCACCCCAATGTTCATAGCAGCACTATTTACAATAGCCAAGACATGGAAGCAACTCAAGTGCCCATCAATAGACGATTGGCTTAAGAAGATGTGATATACATATACAATGGAATATTATTCAGCCATAAAATGAATGAAATACTACCATTTGCAGCAACATGGACCTAGAGAATATTATGATTAGTGAAATAAGACAAAGGCAAATACTATATGATATCACTTATATGTGGAATCTAAAAATTAATCCAAAATTTTTAATACAAAACAGAAACAGACTCACAGGCATAGAAACTTACTAGTGGTTACCAAAGGGGAGAGGGAAGAAGGGAGGGACAAATTACGGGTATGGTATTAACAGATGCAAACTACTGTATATAAAATAGGTAAGCAACAAGGACTTATTGTATAGCACAGGGAACTATACCAGTCATCTCGTAATAACCTATAATGGAATATCATCTGCAAGAATACTGAATCACTATGCTGTACACCTGAAACTAACACAATATTGTAAAGCAACTATATACTTCAATTTAAAAAAAAAAAAAAGAGTTGCCATTACAAGATCTAGAGATTTAGGAAGACCACTTATTTTTCCAGCCTTAGATTTGGTGTTGAGCTGATTCTTTGGCTGCCAGCTACTTCTGTGAGTTCAGATTTTCATAAAGAGATGGTCTCTTTTGGAAATAAATTCCTTTTCACACATTCTCTTCACAGAAAAAAGAGAAAAGTATGCAGGTCATAAGTCATCAAAGGATCATCTTAGTATTTGTCTTTTATCTTCTTTCATTTGAAAGGAAATTTTGATGGGCTCCTAATATACCTATCACAAAGTATGATGGATTTAAAAGAACTGAATATGAAAATTTTATAATGTTTAAGTGATTTATGAAAACTCCCACAAACCACTATAAGAATCTCACTCCAAAGATTCTGATAGGTGAAAAGTTGTACTTGATATTTTATTGTAAGTGGGTAATTTTGCAGACTTGCATACCAATGTGAACATATTTATCACTTTTTTCCCCTAAATTATTTGTGCTTTTTGGCATTAAGAAATCATTTTCTACTCTCAGGTCAAAAAGATATTCTACGTTTTCTTCCACATATTTTTACAGTTTTTCACATTTAGATCTTTGATCCACTTGAAATTTATTTTTGTATTTTTCTTGTAGAATGAAGTAGGGGTCTAATTTTATTTTCCCCCTGACACCACTTATTGTAGGATATATCCCTTTTCCCAATGATTCAGATATATATCAACCACATAATCCATTCCTCTAGATGAATGGGTCCATTTTCTGGGCTCTGTATTCTGTTCCATTGGCTCATTTCCTACTTCTATGCCAATACCACATCATCCAAATGACTATAACTTTATACTATCTTGGTCTTTTGTCGGATAAAACCCTCATTTCTTTGTCTTTATTATAAGACCCTCAAGTTCTTTGTCTTCAAAACTGTCTTGTCTGTTTTATTTATAAACTATTGCCATATCTTCTACTTTCTTTTTCTCCTAAGATATTAAGGGACAGTTGTTCTGTCATTATTGAAGCAAGCTGACCTTAATTGTTTGAAACCACCACTCATCACTTTTTTAAACTCTTTAAGATATTTTATCTGTAAATGGGAAAAATAAGTACCACCCTCAGAGTGATGGATGACAATGCATTTAAAGTTTCTCCACCTTTTGAAACATCAGTTCCCTAATCTGTCATAATACATTATTTGTTAAGATTAAACAAGCTAATATATCAGTGTAACACAGTACCAGCACATAAATAGATGCTACTTTTTAAAAGTCATGCACCAAAGCTTCGGGGTGGGAAAACGAAAGGCATGTGTAAGGGTTGTGTGTAGGTAACATAATTTGGCAAAGAGTGTTGATGCAGAAAAGTGGAAAGAGATGAATTAGAAAGGAAGATAGGGTCAGAAAACAAAAAATTATGCAAAGCTAGGGAGTTTAAAGAAGAGAACAAATTTTAGTAAATATTTGGCATTTGCTTGACATACACTATTCATTTATTCCTCTGCTCACCCTGGAGAGGTAATGATGATTATACCCATTGTACTTATGACATCAAGCAACTCACTTAAGTCATTCAGATAAGTGTGAGGCAGCTGGAATCCTCAATCGGAGACATAGTCCCCACATGCCGCTGCCAGCCAGCTCAGAGCTGTCCAAACTGCAAGCTCAGGTGGCTCCAGCCAATCAACAACTCCATAGGCCTTGCTTTTCTAATGTGGGAGAGAAATGATGGTCTTTTGGCTTTGAAAGTCCTACTTCCCCTACTCCAACTGCCTTGCAGGGGCCCGGCTCTGCCTGGGCTGCATCCGACTCTCTGCTTGGCAGAACTTCCCCTCAGAGCCTGACTTTGGTCTCTCATCTTTATTATTTTTCTTTAACAATAATGTTCTTTAAAAGGAAGTGAAATGCAGTTTTCTCCCTTCCTCCTCATTCCTATATCCTTTCTCAGTTGCCTTTGAAGCTAGTTTTTTTTCAACTGCTATAAAAATCAAGTTTGAACATTACAAAAGTTCTATTTCAGAAAGTGACTCAATAATAAAAATGACATAAAATCTACTAAACAGGTCTTTGAAAGCTTACATGCTTTTATTCACATCCAGACTTAAATTTAAGGGAAAAGCATTACTAGAATTATGGAGTCCTTACATAATGATAAAAATTTTAAATCACAAGGAGGACTGTGATTTGCTCTCCACAGCTCTCTTCAGGATTAAAGGATTTATCAGATCAGCTACTGGGAGTGTCACCTGAATATAGCCCTCAGCTGTCAGTCTCCTAGAGAGATTGGAGACTCCTCAACCAAGTTTACACCCTCTTCCTGGGGCAGATCAAAACAGATGACTGATAGACCAACGTGGGACACTCTGAGGGTCAATTCATCTTCAGAATTCCTCACATGGTCAACTGAGACATTCCATTGAGACAACATTACATCTTCACTTCTCTCTCTGGCCAATCCTGCTTTCATCCCTTCCCTTCCACAGGTGTTGAATGCCAGAGTACTCCCTAATAAACCTACTAAGTGCTAATTTCTGCTTCAGAATTGGCTTCTTGGGAAACCCAACCTGTGGAAGATGGTACCAGAGTGGCCCAAGAGAGAAAATGTGTGGATGTGATTTTGAGGCTATTTCAGCTGGTCCTGGAGACTCCAAAACGGATGGCTGTTGAAGCACAAATAGCCCCTGGAATATGATGGCAAACAGTGCAATTGTTAGAACTTCCCCTAGAGGTAAATTGGAATGGTATACCACTGGAAAAAAATGCATCAGTTCAAGAGATGTTTCCAGCATTTGAGAAATGTGGGAAAATAGTAACTATAAGGAAAATGGAATAGGATGACCACTGTTACCCTCAACTGATGCTGTGAAAGAAAATAACAAAAAGCTGAGAACATTTAATTGGCAATTAAAAGCTAAGTGTGAGCTGGGACAAAGTGAGAGACTGGCATGGACATATATACACTACCAAACGTAGAATGGATAGCTAGTGGGAAGCAGCCGCATACCATAAGGAGATCAGCTCGGTGCTTTGTGACCACCTGGATAGGTGGGATAGGGAGGGTGGGAGGGAGGGAGGGAGACGCAAGAGGGAGGAGATATGGGAACATATGTATGTGTATAGCTGATTCACTTTGTTATAAAGCAGAAGCTGGCACACCATTGTAAAGCAATTATACTCCAATAAAGATGTTAAAAAAAAAAGCTAAGTGTGAAACAGATGCTCTCCTCGGTTGCCTATAAAGCAGTGCTTAAAGCGGAAGAGCAGAGAAAACGCCACCCAGCCGTGACAGTAGTAGAGCTCCAGAATGGGTTAGGTGCCCAGCCAAAGCAGATCTGCTACGGTAGGACCTTGAAACAAGAGGCAGGGTGGTGGTTAAAAATTTTGTGGACCCAAGTGTTCTAATGAGTAGCAAGGTTAGAGAAATAGCTACACAATGCTGACCCGTGGAGAGTTTTCTTTTTTTTAACATCTTTATTGGAGTATAATTGCTTTAAAATGGTGTGTTACTTTCTGCTGTATAACAGAGTGAATCAGCTATACATATACATATATCCCCATATGTCCTCCCTCTTACATCTCCTTCCCAACCTCCCTATCCCACCCCTCTAGGTGGACACAAAGCACCGAGCTGATCACCCTGTGCTATGTGGCTGCTTCCCACTAGCTATCTATTTTACATTTGGTAGTGTATGCCACTCTCTCATTTCGTCCCAGCTTACCCTGCCCCCTCCTCATGTCCTCAAGTCCATTCTCTACATCTGCGTCTTTATTCCTGTCCTGCCCCTAGGTTCTTCAGAACCATTTTTTTTTAGTAGATTCCATATATATGTGTTAGCATATTGGTAGTTGTTTTTCTCTTTCTGACTTACTTCACTCTGTATGACAGTCTCTAGGTCCATCCACCTCACTACAAGTAACTCAATTTCGTTTCTTTTTATGGCTGAGTAATATTCCATTGTATATATGTGCCACATCTTCTTTATCCATTCATCTGTTGATGGACACTTAGGTTGCTTCCATGTCCTGACTATTGTAAGTAGAGCTGCAATGAACATTGTGGTACATGACTCTTTTTGAATTATGGTTTACTCAGGGTATATGCCCAGTAGTGGGATTGATGGGTTGTATGGTAGTTCTGTTTTTAGTTTTTTAAGGAACCTCCATACTGCTCTCCATAGTGGCTGTATCAATTCACATTCCCACCAACAGTGCAAGAGGGTTCTCTTTTCTCCACACCCTCTCCAGCATTTATTGTTTGTAGATTTTTTAATGATGGCCATTCTAACCAGTGTGAGGTGATACCTCATTGTACTTTTGACTTGCATTTCTCTAATGATTAGTGATGTTGAGCATCCTTTCATGTGTTTCTTGGCAATCTGTAGATCTTCTTTGGAGAAATATCTATTTAGGTCTTCTGCCCATTTTGGGATTGGGTTGTTTGTTTTTTTTTTTTTTGATATTGAGCTGCATGAGCTGCTTCTATATTTTGGAGATTAATCCTTTGTCAGTTGCTTCATTTGCAAGTATTTTCTCCCATGTTGAGGGCTGTCTTTTTGTCCTGTTTATGGTTTCCTTTGCTGTGCAAAAGCTTTTAAATTTCATTAGGTCCCATCTGTTTATATTTGGTTTTATTTCCATTTCTCTAGGAGGTGGGGCAAAAAGGATCTTGCTGTGATTTATGTCATGGAATGTTCTGCCTATGTTTTCCTCTAAGAGTTTTGTAGTGTCTGGCCTTAAATTTAGGTCTTTAATCTATTTTGAGTTTATGTTTGTGTATGGTGTTAGGGAATGTTCTAATTTCATTCTTTTACATGTAGCTGTCCAGTTTTCCCAGCACCACTTATGGAAGAGGCTGTCTTTTCTCCATTGTATATTCTTGCCTCCTTTATCAATAATAAGGTGACCATACGTGTGTGGGTTTATCTCTGGGCTTTCTATCCTGTTCCATTGATCTATATTTCTGTTTTTGTGCCAGTACCATACTGTCTTGATTAGTGTAGCTTTGTAGTATAGTCTGAAGTCCAGGAGCCTGACTCCTCCAGCTCCGTTTTTCATTCTCAAGATTGCTTTGGCTATTTGGAGTCTTTCATATTTCCATACAAATTGTGAAATTTTTTGTTCTAGTTTTGTGAAAAATGCCAGTGGTAATTTGATAGGGATTGCATTGAATCTGTAAATTGCTTTGGGCAGTATAGTCATTTTCACAATGTTGATTCCTCCAATCCAAGAACATGGTATATCTCTCCATCTGTTTGTATAATCTTTAATTTCTTTCATCAGTGTCCTATAGTTTTCAGCATACAGGTCTTTTGTCTCCTTAGGTAGGTTTATTCCTAGGTCTTTTATTATTTTTGTTGCAGTGGTAAATGGGAGTGTTTCCTTAATTTCTCTTTCAGATTTTTCATCATTAATGTATAGGAATGCAAGAGATTTCTGTGCATTAATTTTGTATCCTGCTACTTTACCAAATTCATTGATTAGCTCTAGTAGTTTCTGGTAGCATCTTTAGGATTCTATATGTATAGTATCATGTCATCTGCAAACAGTGACAGTTTTACTTCTTCTTTTCCAATTTGGATTCCTTTTATTTCTTTTTCTTCTCTGATTGCTGTGGCTAAAACTTCCACAACTATGTTGAATAATAGTGGTGAGAGTGGGCAAACTTGTCTTGGTCCTGATCTTAGTGGAAATGGTTTCACTGAGAAGGATGAGAACAATGTTGGCTGTGGATTTGTCATATATGGCCTTTATTATGTTGATATAAGTTCCCTCTATGTCAATTTTCTGGAGGGTTTTTCTCATAAATGGGTGTTGAATTTTGTCAAAAGCTTTTTCTACATGTACTGAGATGATCATATGGTTTTTCTCCTTCAATTTGTTAATATGGTGTATCACATTGATTGATTTCCATATATTGAAGAATCCTTGCATTCCTGGGATAAACCCCACTTGATCATGGTGTATGATCCCTTCAATGTGCTGTTGGATTCTGTTTCCTAGTATTTTGTTGAGGATTTTTGCACGTGCGTTCATCAGTGATATTGGCCTATAGTTTCTTTCTTTGTGACATCTTTGTCTGGTTTTGGTTTCAGGGTGATGGTGGCCTCATAGAATGAGTTTGGGAGTGTTCCTCCCTCTGCTATATTTTGGAAGAGCTTGAGAAGCATAGGTATTAGCTCTTCTCTAAATGTTTGATAAAATTCGCCTGTGAAGCCATCTGGTCCTGAGCTTTTGTTTGTTGGAAGATTTTTAATCACAGTCTCTACTTCAGTGCTTGTGTTTGGTCTGTTTAATTTTCTATTTCTTCCTGGTTCAGTCTCGGAAGGTTTTGCTTTTCTAAGAATTTGTCCATTTCTTCCAGGTTGTCCATTTTATTGGCATAGAGTTGCTTGTAAGTAATCTCTCATGATCCTTTGTATTTCTGCAGTGTCAGTTGTTACTTCTCCTTTTTCGTTTCTAATTCTATTGATTTGAGTCTTCTCCCTTTTTTTCTTGATGAATCTGGCTAATGGTTTGTCAATTTTTTTTATCTTCTCAAAGAACCAGATTTTAGTTTCATTGATCTTTACTATTGTTTCCTTCATTTCTTTTTCATTTCTTTCTAATCTGATCTTTATGATATCTTTCCTTCTGCTAACTTTGGTGTTTTTTTGTTCTTCTTTCTCTAATTGCTTTAGGTGTAAAGTTAGGTTGTTTATTTGAGATGTTTCTTGTTTCCTGAGGTATGGTTGTGTTGCTACAAACTTCCCTCTTAGAACTGTTTTTGCTGCATCCCATAGGTTTTGGGTCGTCGTGTTTTCATTGTCAGTTGTTTCTAGGTATTTTTGGATTTCCTCTTTGATTTCTTCAGTGATCTCTTGGTTATTTAGTAGTGTATTATTTAGCCTCCATGGGTCTGTATTTTTTACAGATTTTTTCCTGTAATTGATATCTAGTCTCATAGTGTTGTAATCAGAAAATATACTTGATAGGATTTCAATTTTCTTAAATTTACCAAGGCTTCATTTGTGACCCAAGATATGATCTATCCTGGAGAATGTTCCATGAGCACTTGAGAAGAAAGTGTAATCTGCAGTTTTTGGAATGAATGTCCTATAAGTATCAGTTAAGTCCATCTTGTTTAATGTATCATTTAAAGCTTGTGTTTCCTTATTTGTTTTCATTTTGGATGATGTGTCCATTGGTGAAAGTGGGGTGTTAAAGTCCCCTACTATGATTGTGTTACTGTTGATTTCCCCTTTTATGTCTGTTAGCATTTGGCTTATGTATTGAGGTGCTTCTATGTTGGGTGCATAAATATTTACCATTGTTATATCTTCTTCTTGGATCAATCCCTTGATCATTATGTAGTGTCCTTCTTTGTCTGTAGTAATAGTCTTTATTTTAAAGTCTATTTTGTCTGATATGAGAATTGCTACTCCAGCTTTCTTTTGATTTTCATTTACATGGAATTTCTTTTTCCATCCCTTCACTTTCATTCTGTATGTATCCCTAGGTCTGAAGTGGGGTCTCTTGTAGACAACACATGTACTTGTCTTGTTTTGTATCCATTCAGCCAGTCTATGTCTTTTGGTTAGAGCATTTAATCCATTTATATTTAAGGTAGTCATTGATATGTATGTTCCTATTACCATTTTCTTAATTGATTTGGGTTTGATATTGTAAGCCTTTTCCTTCTCTTGTTTTTCTTGCCTAGAGAAGTTCCTTTAGAATTTGTTGTATAGCTGGTTTGGTGTTGCTGAATTCTCTTAGCTCTTGCTTGTCTGTAAAAGTTTTAATTTCTCCATTGAATCTGAATGAGATCCTTGCTGGGTAGAGTAATCTTGGTTGTAGATTTTTCCCTTTCATCACTTTAAATACGCCCTGCCACTCCCTTCTGGCTAGCAGAGTTTCTGCTGAAAGATCAGCTGTTAATCTTATGGGGATTCCCTTGTATGTTATTTGTTGCTTTTCCCTGACTGTATTTAATATTTTTTCTTTTTGTTTAATTTTTGATAGTTTGATTAATATGTGTCTTGGCATGTTTCTCCTTGGATTTATCCTGTATGGGACTTCTGTGCTTCCTGGACTTGATTTATTATTTCCTTACTCATATTGGGGAAGTTTTCAACGATAATCTCTTCAAATATATTCTTAGTCCCTTTTTATTCTCTTTTTCTTCTGGGACCCCTATAATTCGAATGTTGTTGCATTTAATGTTGTCCCAGAGGTCTCTGAGAATGTCCCCAATTCTTTTCATTCTTTTTATATTATTCTGCTCTATGGTAGTTATTTCCACTATTTTATCTTCTGGGTTACTTATCCGTTCTTCTGCCTCAGTTATTCTGCTATTGATTCCTTCTAGAGAATTTTTAATTTCATTTATTGGGTTGTTCATCATTGTTTGTTTGCTCTTTAGTTCCTCTAGGTCGTTGTTAAACGTTTCTTGTATTTTGTCCGTTCTATTTCCAAGATTTTGGATCATCTTAACTATCATTACTCTGAATTCTTTTTCAGGTATTCTGCCTCTTTCCTCTTCATTTGTTTGGTCTGGTGGGTTTTTACCTTGCTCCTTCATCTGCTGTGTGTTTCTCTGTCCTCTCATTTTGCTTAACTTACTATGTTTGGGGTCTCCGTTTTGCAGGCTGCTCTGCTGGGCAGGACCACATCCGGTATTGTGTTTTGGGGTGTCTGCGAACTTATTATGATTTTAGGCAGCCTGTCTGCTAATGGGTGGGTTTGTGTTCCTGTCTTGCTAGTTGTTTGGCATAGGGTGTCCAGCACTGTAGCTTGCTGGTCATTGAGTGGAGCTGGGTCTTAGCGTTGAGATGGAGATCTCTGGGAGAGCTTTCACCATTTGATATTACATGGGGCCAAGAGGTCTCTGGTGGACCAATGTCCTGAACTCGGCTCTCCCACCTCAGAGGCTCAGGCCTGACACCTAGCCAGAGCACCAAGACCCTGTTCAGCCACAGGGCTCAGAAGAAAAGGGAGAAAAAGAAAGAAAAAAAGAAAGAAAAAATAAATTAATAACTTTATTTTATTTTATTTAAATAGAAGAAAATTATTAAAAATAGAAAAATAAAAAATAAGTAAAAAGAAAGAAACAAAGAAGAGAGCAACCAAACCGAAAAACAAATCCACCAATGATAACAGGCCCTAAAATCTATACTAAAAAAAACAAAAACAAAATGGACAGTAAGAACCCTAGCACAAATGGCAAAAGTAAAGCTATACAGACCAAATTAGACAAAGAAGCATACACATACTCACTCACAAAAAGAGAAAAAGAAAATATATATATAATAAAAAAAGGAAGAGTGCAGCCAAATCAATAAACAAACCTACCAATGATAATAAGCTGTAAATACTAAACTAAGATAAACATAAAACCAGAAACAAATTAGATGCAGAAAGCAAATCCCAATTCTACAGTTGCTCCTAAAGTCTACCGCCTCAATTTTGGGATGATTCGTTGTCTATTCAGGTATTCCACAGATGCAGGGTACATCAAGTTGATTGTGGAGATTTAAGCTGCTGCTCGTGAGGCTGCTGGGAGAGATTTCCCTTTCTCTTCTTTGTTTGCACAGCTCCTGGGGTTCAGCTTTGGATTTGGCCCCACCTCTGCATGTAGGTCACCTGAGGGCATCTGTTCTTTGCTCAGACAGGACGGGGTTAAAGTAGCAGTTGATTAGGTGGCTCTGGCTCACTCAGGCTGGGGGGAGGGAGGGGTACGGCATGTGGGACGATGCTGCAGCGGCAGAGGCCGGGTGACATTACAACAGCCTGAGGCGCACTGTGTGTTCTCCCTGGGAAGTTGTCCCTGGATCATGGGACCCTGGCAGTGGCGGGCTGCACAGGCTCCTGGGAGGGGAGTTGTGGATAGTGGCCTGTGCTTGCACACAGGTTTCTTGGTGGCGGCAGCAGCAGCCTTAGAATCTCATGTCCGTCTCTGGGGTCCATGCTAATAGCCATGGCTCCCACCTGTTTCTGGAGCTCGTTTAGGCGGTGCTCTGAATCCCTTCTCCTTGCGCACCCCGAAACAACAGTCTCTTGCCTATTTGACAGGTCCAGACTTTTCCCCAGACTCCCTCACAGCTAGCGGTGATGCACTAGCCCCCTTCAGGCTGTGTTCACGCAGCCAACCCCAGTCCTCTCCCTGGGATCCGACCTCTGAAGCCCGAGACTCAGCTCCCAGCCTCGCCCGCCCCGGCGGGTGAGCAGACAAGCCTCTCGGGCTGGTGAGTGCTGGTCGGCACCGATCCTCAGTCCAGAATCTCTCCGCTTTGCCCTCCGCACCCCTGTTGCTGCACTCTCCTCCGTGGCTCTGAAACTTCCCCCTTCACCACCCACAGTCTCCACCCGCGAAGGGGCTTCCTAGTGTGTGGAAACCCGTCCTCCTTCACTGCTCCCTCCCACTGGTGCAGGTCCCATCCCTATTCTTTTGTCTCTGTTTTCTCTTTTTTCTTTTGCCCTATGCAGGTACATGGGGAGTTTCTTGCCTTTTGGGAGGTCTGAGGTCTTCTGCCAGCGTTCAGTAGGTGTTCTGTAGGAGTTGTTCCACATGTACATGTATTTCTGATGTATGTGTGGGGAGGAAGGTGATCTCCACGTCTTACTCCTCTGCCATCTTGAAGGCGCCCCCCCATGAATAGTTTTGGAGATAGTTAATGGAAGATGGTGCCCCGAAAGCCTATTTTTTTGTGTGTAGAGAAAGGTTTATTTCAAGGGCCAAGCGAAGAGAATGGGGCGGGGTGCAAGTGTGAGGTGAGGATGGCGAGGTGCCGGGGAGTGAGTTGAGGTAGGGGGGTGGCTCATCCTCAAAAGACCTGAACTCCAAGAAAAGGCATCTTCTTAAAGACAAAACTACTAGTTAGTGACCATGCCTTTCATTCTAATCAGAGCAGAAAAACTGTATTCTCCATTTTTCTTCAGTAGAGCAGTCAGCACATACGGCATCACTTTTTTCCTCTTTGGCAGCCCTAAAAGAACGCTCCTTTAGAAAATACTTTCTGAAGTGCTGTCTGGAGGTTTATTTTAGATGTGACCATCTGTTTGAGGTGCAAGGGTTATTTGAAAAGGAGCTCTTTCATTTGTCTTTGTGGGAGGGAGGTTGCCCCAGTCAAAATGACATCACGTTAGTGGGGCACCTGTGAAACTATGCGGGATTTGGCTCAAGTACAAAAGACTTTGTTTTCCTTTTCCTTTCCTATGGTAGTTAACTTGATTTCTTCTCTCCATAAATTCTTTAACTGGTTTAATAAAATACAGAGTGCCCTTTTCTAGTAGTTCCACTGTGAACATTTATGTAGTGAAGTTTAAGTAACCGAAACATTGCATTTTTTGCAAAAAAGAAAACTTAAAAGTTTTCAGAACAGCTAGAAAATACTTAAAAGAAGAATTTTAAAGCAGTAGGGCTTTCTTTGATAATAATTCTCACGTTTACATTAGTTGCTCTTAAATAAAACCTCCCCTGGCATTCTGCAGGCAATAAAGAAGGCATAATCCTTCTTATTTTTATTTCTGTAGCATGTGAAGTTTTACTAGTGGGAGGGGTAAGCTAGTCTTTTAAAAGACAAGAGAAGAGATTTAATATTAACTGTTGCTGTGCCCTAAGGCTAACCAGACAGCTGGGGATTGCCCCAAATTGATGTAAGGTTGTAGCATTTTCCAGGAAAGGCTTAATTTTTTTTTTGAGAGAGGACCTTATGTTATGATAGAAGTAGGGCAGGAGTTCAGAATTTCAGATCACCTACAGATTCATCACTGACCCTTCAAATGACCTCACCTGCTTCCGTTATTGTTAAGAGGTAAAATTTACTAGGTGAAGGGGCACAGAGAGGAAGCAGTATAAGCAGAGCCTGGTGAGCATTACTGTGGTTGAGAGCTGCCTATAGGAACTGTGGTCTAGTAGTGTAGAGCTGCCGCAAGGATCATGGCACTGAAGTAGAAAGTGTCGGGGAAGAAATATCCTAACCTGACACCTCTCTCCACTTACTGTCTGAAATCCCAGAAGCCAGAAGGCAAGGGAGCCTGGGTGATGCCATTATGGTGGTCACAAAACAGTGCAGAAAATGGCTATTGGAAGTGGGTGGTCATATTTCCTTATTTCTTTTCACCCTGTGTATTAGTTTTCCACTGCTGACAAAACAAGTTAAGCCACAAACTTAGTGGCTTAGAACAACATAAATGTACTCTCTTATAGTTCATGATGTCAAAACTCTGAAATACGTCTCACAGGGCTAAAGTCAAAGTGAGCCTGTGTTCCTTAAAGAGGTTCTAGGGGAGAATCCATTTCTAACTCTTTTCCAGCTTCTAGAGACTCTGCCTGTGTTCCTTGGCTCCTTATCCCTTGCTCCATCTTCTAAGCCAGCAAAATCTGGCTGAATTCTTCTCACATTCCATATGTCTTGCTCTCCCTTTTCTGCCTCCCTCTTCTACTTACAACTCTTGGGATTACATTGGATCCACCTGGATAGTCCAGGATACTCTCCCCATTGCAAGGTCACTGGATTAACAAACTTAATTCTCCTTTGCCTTGTAACCTAACATGTTCACAGGTTCTGGGGATTAGGTCATGGACATCTTTGGAGGGGTCATTATTCGCCTATCACACATTGTTAGTTTAAAGAAGTTACCTAGTGGAATTCCTTGGCGGTCCAATGGCTGGGATTCTGTGCTCCTGCTACCAGAGGCCTGGGTTTGATCCCTGGGATCATCGGTGGGGGAGCTAAGATCCAGCAAGTCACAGGGCTCGGCCTTAAAAAAAAAAGAGAGAGAGAACAAAGAAGTTGCTTAGGAATATTAGGACTCTGCTTTTGCCTCACAGTGTAGCAGATAAAGTAATGACCGATGGTCCATCTAAGTATACTTTCAGGATTCTCCTGTGCGTTCTCTCCTGGTATTTGTCACTGAATGAAGCATGAAGATGTCACTAGTGGAGTATATATTGTCACAGATCTACAAGGATCCCATTTGAACACAGTTTTGAATTAGAGATCTTATCAGTGCTTCCCTTATTGGAACTCTTCATGATATTTCAGGATGTTTTAGGTTCTGGCCTTGGCAAAAGATCACATTTTAGGACTATTATCTTCAACAGGTGTTCAGTGAAGTCTCTGAGGGAAGGCAAGCCGATAGAGTGGGTCATGCATCTTTCTCAGGTGAGGGAGGAAAGTGTACCATAACCACTTCATATTATTGTTGGCCCTTTCAGGGATTTACAGCTACTTTACAAATTAGATTCATTTGAGGACTGAAGAAAATGCCTATTTTCTTCTATTATCTGTATTACAGCTGACCTAACTCAATTTAATTATACACAATTCTTACGTTCTTTTTGGTAGATGATGGTAGCCAGCAATGGGTGCAGGTTAGCTATGCCTCTAAAAGTTTGCTACCAGGTTATAGTCAAAGCAAGGCTCCAACTAGGTTTTGTCACACATAACAGATATTTATTAAGTCAGCGTTCATTAACAAGGTGACACAAACCATTTTATAAACCTTTTCTAAAGGCTTGATAAATTTCCAGGTCCATGTTCTTTTAAGTGCCCTGACCAAAACCACACAGTGCAGTGGCTACAACAGCATTCCAGAGACAGCATTCTTAGCACTGCCATCAGTCAGCCAGAAATCGCCCTAAGAAAATGTTTGGATGTAAGACTGTTTAGAGATCAAGCACCAGGGTCCATCCCTAAAGGTAGAGGCCATGGGCTAGTGCACGATTCTTATATCCTGTTTTAAACTGTTTTAGCCAATTGATATATCTTGAATGACTTTGCTTTCACCAAGGAAAGCCCATTTCTAATATTCATTATGCTAGAAAATAGGCCACTTTTTCAACCAGGTGATATTTGTTTTTGACATTTGCTATGTTAATTATCAACTCCTGAGATGTTGAGGGAGCTTAGATTAGCTGATGAATCTCTTGTGATAGCTGCCTCTGAAGTTAGGCCTTTTCGTGTTTTCCTAACTGACCACTCCTGGACTGCTCCTCTTCCATTAGAGCAACTGACTGCTTCAGAATGAAGCTCAACTGACTGATACATGTATAATATCACACTGCTTATGTTGAAGTAGTTGACACTTTATGATAGGCATCATAGAAATCAGTAGTGAAGCTTTTAAAGCCCACTAAAGGAAAATTGCAGGGTTGACTTATTTGTTGATCAAGAGAAAAGAATTTGTGGCCTGTGAAGTTGAGTTTTCTGGGCTAATGTAGGTTTACTATACTGTAAATATGTTCTACAATCATTTGACACTAACCAGTATTCACTTAACTTCAATACTGGGCATAGCTCTTTAGGTATATATCTTCAGTGGAGAAATCATCTCAAACCTGTGATTAAATCAGTGTTGGGAGTTTTAAGGGGACCCTATAAAGAATATCCTTTGAACAAACAAAATTAAGACAAAAGAGGAAAGCAGATAAAGGTAAGAGTATGGCCAACACGTGATACAAAGAATAGTGGTTAGATCATGGACTTCAGATCATATGGGCTGCATTTGAATCCCAGGTCTGCCACTTCCTGAAGGTATCACCTAGGGAAAGTTGCTTCCACTATCTATGTCTCATATTCTTAAACGTAAAATGGGGATAATAAGAGTATACCTGCCATAAAAGGTTGCTGTGAGGATTAAATACTTAAGAAAGTGCTGAGGGAAGAAAAAAGTGCCTGGTACATGGTAAGAGGTATGTAAGTATTAGCTATTATTATTGTTGGAAAATGGGCCTACTGTTACCAATCTCTAGAATTAAGAATATTTTACCCCAGTCTCCTGCAAGTCATGGCAGGCCTGGATCAGGCAGGCCTCACCCATAGAGAATCTACTCAGGTAAAACTTGCAGCAGAGAGGCTAGGAGGAGAATTGCCCCTCACAGCAGGCAGCTGGCCTCCAAGAAGACAAAAGAAAGTAGCTGAGCTGAGCGTGACCTGTTTACTCTTCTCAAATTTACAGATCAGATGAGTTGATCTACCTTCTCTGAGATGAAGTAAATGCACAGAGAGCGGCCAGGAGTATTTAGGAAAAACACCCCCTCACAGAAAACAGGAGTAGAGAAAAGACATTCCTCACAATTGGCCTTTCTCATAGGACACTGTGAGGACTCTTCCAATTGACAGCAACAAAAAGCCAATTTTAGCATAAGTATAAAATGACATTTTAAACTCATATTACTGAAATGAATTAAGTGGAATGACCTCACGCATGACAGGTGCAGATAGTTAAAAATGACAACTTTCTTCCTCTGTCCATCTCTCATCTCTGCTTGACTCTGTTCAGGTTCATGTTGTCTCACTGCATATAGATTTTCTTCATGTGGCAGAGAGGAAGACCACTACCAGTTCCCCCTCATGCTCTTCTAACTCTGTGACACAAAAGTCAAGGCCTCTTCTCTTTTACCTTCAAACTGAAAACCCTGAGGAGATGCCCACCTCTGAACTAGCTCCTTGGCTCAAGTGATGGTCTGGTTGGGCCACCTCCTGTCCTTTGTGGTTAGTCAATTGGGTTTTATGCTTGGTAGTTCAAAAACAATCACATTAGAAGGGAAGGCCCCTCAACTTTTTCCTTGGTTCCTGAGGGGATCCTGGCCTATTTGCTTGCATAGTGACTGACATGATATTGAATGAATGAATTTCACAACCTTTCAGATTGTGAGATTGAGAATCTCACTAGTTTTTCTATTTTAGACTATTCTTTATCTTCATAGCCTTTAAAATGTGTTTTAAAATCTATTTTTCTGGGCTTCCATGGTGGCACAGTGGTTGAGAGTCCGCCTGCTGATGCAGGGGACACGGGTTTGTGCCCCGGTCCGGGAAGATCCCACATGCCGTGAAGCGGCTGGGCCTGCGAGCCATGGCCGCTGGGCCTGCATGTCTGGAGCCTGTGCTCCGCAATGGGAGAGGCCACAACAGTGAGAAGCCCAAATACCGCAAAAAAAGAAAAGAAAAGAAAAAAAAATCTATTTTTCTGAGTCCTTAATAAATAATCATAATTATATCTTTTAGGGGATTTGTAGAGATAAAAAATAAGCTGTTTCTGATATGGCTTACAGCAACCAATTAGTTAGGAGCATCATTGGGTTGCAAGAAATCTCTTAAATCAGGGAGCTATCTGGCCAGATAAAAAGCCAGAAGAGCCAATGTAGTTTAGAAATAATGGAAAGAATGTAGCAGTCTAAACATTAGCAATTAAATGGAGACTGTTAAATCAGCTATTCAGGCTAGAAGAACTGAGAGAGGCTTATAAAATGAAATGTATCTATTTTTCATGGACGTTTGAACTCGTTCATATTCCAGTTCCACCAGCTTCTCCTTGTATTCCTTGCTGAATTAGAGTTTTTTGTGGCATGGGATAAAATAATGTTCAGCCTGGTGTTTGGTAATCAATAGACTATAATGCTTAATTTAAATCCTTCCTTACAAATTCAGAGGAAAGATTTTCACTTTTTGATTTAGATACAAGAACAGAGCCAGGGATTAAGAATTGCAGGGCAGGGGGTTTACTTGGGAATGCCATCCTAGGGAGCGGGGGTGCAGGGAAGGACGAGTGAAACAACAAAGAAGAATATTTTTAACGAAGCTGGACACTGCTGCAGGTGGCTCTCGCTTCTAGGGACCCTTACAAAACATGTCTAGGAGCCCATTCTCCAGTGACCAAGGCCTGCCCCAGGGGCATTAATTTTCTCTCACTTCTGATGTGCACATGCATGAGTTTTCAATAAGGTTTTCTTGGGTAGCCCACCTTGGGATGTCAGAAATCCCAGGCAGGAAGGAGAGGAAGGGTGGATCAGGAGGCCTTTGAAGTGCTCAAGTGGTGTGTGATGCACCGGCTGTCTACTGCTGTACACTCTTCAAACAGCCTATCTCCTGACATTAACCATATCTCATTCCCTCACATACAATCATGTGTTTTCCAGGAAGCATCATCTCGGGGAGGGCACTATGCCTGGATCTGGTTCTCAGAAGTTCTTTGAAGGCCCCTCTCTGGGATTTCCAGAATCTATTTAGGGCTATCAATTTGGTTTGTCTCTTCTAGTCTATAGCAGCTATGATAGTTAATTTTATGTGTCAATATCTCTGGGTCACGGTGCCCAGATATTTGATCAAGCATTATTCTGGATGTTTCTATGAGGATGTCTTTGGATGAGATTTGCATTTAAGTCAGTGGGATTTGAGTAAAGCAGGTTGCCCTCCACAATGTGGGTGGGCCTCACCCACCCAGTTAGATACCTGAATAGAACAAAAGACTGACTGACCTCTCCCCTGAGCAAGAGGAAATTCTCCAGCAGTTTGTCCACAGATTTCATCTGCACATTCTGCTGTTCCTTTTCTATAGCAGACTGATTTTGGACTCACTGCAACTCTTTCCTAAGTCTCCAGCCTGCCAGCCTTCTCCATCAGATTTTAGACTCGCTAAGCCTCTACAATTGCATGAGCCAATTCTTTAAAGTAAATCTTTCTCTGTATATGTACATCCTATTGGTTCTGTTTCTCTGGAAAGCCCTACTAATACAGTAGTCATCACAGCTTCAGAGAGAAGAAGGAAGGTTTTTTTACAGGGCTTAGTGGATGGGGCTCTTAAAGTAATTGAATGGCCTGTTACCTAGAGGTCTTTGTTAATATCTGAAAATTAGTGGTGGGAAAATGCCGCTTAAAATAACCCATTTCATACAGAACCAAAATTTCATAGGAAAGTTAGAAAAAGTTTCATTTCTTTAAGGATTCACCTTAAAGAAAACTCATCTGTGTCCATGCCACTCTCTCACTTCGTCCCAGTTACCCTTCCCCCTCCCCGTGACCTCAAGTCCATTCTCTACATCTGCGTCTTTATTTCTGGTGTGGACATATATACACTACCAAATGTAAAATAGATAGCTAGTGAGAAGCAGCTGCATAGCACAGGGAGATCAGCTCGGTGCTTTGTGACCACCTAGAGGGATGGGTTAGGGAGGGTGGGAGGGAGACACAAGAGGGAGGAGATATGGAAATATATATATATATATATGTATAGCTGATTCACTTTGTTATAAAGCAGAAACTAACACACCATTGTAAAGCAATTATATTCCAATAAAGATGTTAAAAAAAAATAAAACTCATCTAAAGTTGTGAAAATCAGTCAGTTTTAATTATGTCAAATGAAATTTAGGTGTAATTGCAATTATGTACTATTAGGTCAAAAGGTATATTGTGTTGAATATTTTGCATATAATTAAATGTGTAACAAAAATATGACGCACTTTATGTTGACTTTGGCAGCACAATGACTAGTTCAGACATTTTTTAAATTTTTTTTTTTTTTGCGGTACGCGGGCCTCTCACTGTTGCGGCCTCTCCCATTGCGGAGCACAGACTCGGGACGCGCAGGCTCAGCGGCCATGGCTCACGGGCCCAGCCGCTCCGCGGCACGTGGCACCCTCCCAGACCGGAGCACGAACCCGCGTCCGCCGCATCGGCAGGCGGACTCCCAACCACTGCGCCACCAGGGAAGCCCAGTTCCGACATTTTGACAAAGAAACCTTTTGACCCCTTCATCAATTTTCTCAACAGCCTCTTGGTATTTTGATAGTCATTCTCTTGAAAGCTGGTGTTGCCTTAACTTGTGTTGATTGTTTTCTTCTTCGATTGCTGACCAGGTTAGCAGATTCTCATTTGTCAATGTCTTATGTAATACGTGAATGTTTCTCTAAAATCCCCTTCTATGGCTTCATCCAATTTTATGTCTTTCAGTAGATTTGCAGTTTCACTTGGAGAGAGGTTCGTCATACTTGCATTGTATGCATTGGCTGTTGCACACATTGGCAGTTAAAGACTCTCCAAGAAGGACTCAGGCATGATGCGTTGAGATAGAAGCTGATGGTTAAACAGGGATGATGATGGTAGAAATAAAGGGGGTGGTGCTGGTTCATCAGTGGTCAGTTCCTTAGTGTTATGACCAATTTTGTTCCTGTCTAGAGCAAGTTACAACCTGTAATTGCAGGGATTCAAACAGGGAAAATAACAAGGAGTCCTTTTATCTCAAGACCGCTAGAGGAAGCTGGGTCTGTCTCTCTAGGGCTCCCCAAGATTGGCTGAGACCCAATTCCAAATCACATGGCCCAGGTTGCTGACCCCTGCTTCAGCTGTTAGACCATAGATCCCACTCTGCATTAGCTCGCAGTAGCTTGACTGTATTTCAGACTTTAAAGACATGTCAGAAACAGATGAGTCATGTTTCTTTTGGAACAGATACCAAATTCTGCTATTTTATCTTGGATTTCCATAGAGACTCCTTCAGACAGGGCCTATGTACTTGGTAATGTTTATTGAGCAAGTTGATAGAGTTGATGAACTCAAGCTGCCACTTTAGACAGTTTCTGATTTTCTTTGTCTGCATGGAGGCAAGGTGACTTTCATCTAGAGCACATACACACAGTTTGCAGGAGCTTGAAGCCTGAAACTTCAGCAAATTGGTTATTTCAGCAAATAGCTTTGAGAACCTGAGCTAGTATGTCCAGTGACAGGATGTGAGGAAAACGTACGCTGACTGTTCTTCGTTGGGGGTCAGGTTCAGTACTGTAAGGAAGTAGCCAGGCACTTTGCCCAGAGGTCTGTCTGGACAAAATTACCTGCGTATTTGGCCTTAGGTGTGGTATAGTGATTAAGTGTGTGGCTTCAGAGTCACAGGGCTGGGTTTGGACACTGGATCCTCTGCTTAGACATTTTATGATCTCAGTCTAGTCCTGTTATTGCTCAAGTCCTCAGTTCCCATGTATGTAAATTAAAAACATTAATGGCACTTGACTCCTTAGGTTACTGTAAGGATTATAAAAGATGATACTTGTAAAGGGATTACACCAGGTGTTCCCAAACTTTCTCAGTTCATGGGGCCCTCAGGGTCTCAGTCATTTTTCATGGGGTTCTCAAGCCAAAAGAAATACCTAATGGCACAGTGAGGATGCACAGGTGTAATTCAGGTATGACTCATGATGGAAATGTGGGAGCTGAATCTTTCATTTATTAAGTAGTTAGGGCTACATATTTTAATACATATTTATGTCCTAACAGTTTAGTGGGTGCTTGAAAAGATAATACATATACATTGAAAGATTAAACATATTTTTCATTCTTAACCAGAGTGTTTTACCCATGTGATTATGTGTTTGTTGGACACTGTTAAATTTCTCAAACTTTGAAATCAGATTGGATGTTGCCACTCTCATTTCCTGTTCTACATTGATTTTCCTGCAGTACTTGCTTTTTATCATAGTGCCTGTGGAAAACCCAACTTCACAAAGATTTAATGTCATCAAAAGGAATGTAGTGTGACCTGATGTTGAGGGTGAATTACGTCAGGTTAGTAGGTCATGCAGTGTTCTGTTAAGTGGAGAGGATCATGGTTTTCCTCGTAATGCAGAATAGCTCCCAGAGCTCCTTTGCGTTCACTGTGCTGCCCTGAGTCAGGATACCATTTGACAAGCTTGGGATGACACTGTCTGGCACTTTGACCCCTTATTAATTGGTATCCTGAAGCCCAGCTTTCCTACTCTGTTTTCACATGTCCTTAAAATCTCTTCCAGGTGACTTATACATATAACATGCTTTGTTGGGGAGGAATGACACTTGAACAAGCACAGTGACAGAGTATGTTATCTGATGAAATCATCATCACTCAGTATCATCTGGAAGAGCAGTTGGGTAGCTACTTTGCACAACACCCTTCTGGATTTTCATTTTATGTGTAGGGCACTCCTGAGAACACAATATGAGTGATGTTCCTTAGAGCTTTGCAAAATGGAAACCCTGGAGTATAGGGTGACAGGCGTCCTGCTAAATACTTCCTATGGATTATCTCATTTAATCCTTAAGAAAACCTTTAGTAAGCTTAGGAAAGGCAGTATGCCTTAATAATAAAGTTGTTTCTGGAAATAAAAAGTTGGTGTCAAAATCTTGGCTCTGTTGCTTACCCATAGTGTGATCTTGGTAAAGTTGCTTAAGCTCTCAGTGCCTTAGTTTCTTCATCTACAAAATGAGGCTAATAATAGTCACCTACCTTACTGAATTTATTATGAGAATAAACTAATTTGTGTAAAGTCCTTTGAATAGTGCCTGACAGCTGATAAATATTAGCTTTTACTGTACGTACTATTATTATCTCTATTTTACATATTACTATTTATAATAGAAAATTGAGGCTTTAGAGATCTTTAAAAGCTTGCCTAAGTTTATATAGCTAGTAAGCAGTGATGAGAGGATTTGTCTTTCTCCAGTTACAGTGCTCTGGGGGGAAAAAAACTGTCTCCCATTTGAGAGGGCCAAATGTCACCTAATCTACAAGAAAACTTAAAAATCTCAGGTCACTGATATACCCTTATAATTTAAACTCTTATAATTTATAAAATGTATGACCCATTTCCAAGTTTGTTACCTGCTTGTGTATACAGAGCTCTATAATTTTGCTAATCTATGGCTCAATAGTAAATCAGTGCAACAGACTGTGTTGTAACATTTTTCCATTAACATCTTATTTCATTACTTAAGGAAAATCCAGTGTCTTGTCTTGCACTTTACTCTCATGCAACAAGACTCTATTTTCTGAAAGCCAGAAAATAAACTATGGCGTGTGCATGTCCAGCTTGTCTGTTTCCACCCATGCCTTCATCCCTTAATGAATGACAAGGAATGATATCATCTTTTACAAAACCTCTTAACCACATAACTCTACTGAAAAAATGGTAACAGAATGTCCGACTTTTGGCTGGGAGGAAGGAGAGAGAAATATTCAAAGCCTGGGCCCTTTGGAGAATACCATGGCATGGATGCCACAGGTTGTCAGGACTCTGCAGAAAGGCCTGGGGACCTGTGCTCGGAGCAGGACAGTAGGGCAGGGGAGTGAAGAAGGGGGAAGGACAGGAGAGAAGGGGAGGAAATGGGGGACATTCTGTTTCATAATTAACTTTGTCCAGTATTGCAGGCAGCCACCTGAAGGGGAGAAAACAGAAGTGAAAGGCCACTGACATTTACTAATTCCTGTGTTAAGTATTGTGCATGCATTTTCACATACTTAACCTTTTTACTCTACAAAATAACACTGCAGCATAAGTACTATTTAACAGAATATACTGTTGAAGAAATACAGAAAAGTAAGTTGCCAAGGGCTCCTGAGTGCTGGAGCTAGGGTTGCAAATAATCTCTGCTCCCCTCATTCTGTTAGGGAGTACTTGAGTGACTGTTAAAATCCTTTGTAGTCATAGCACAGTGGTGTGCTAATTTGCAAGAGTTAGTTCTGCTCATATCTTCCCAGCTCTGAGCTCAGTGACATGTTGTAGCTTGAAATCAGCCCCCATGGTGGTAGCTTGAAATTGTGGGAGCATGTATACTGCAGAAATTGACAAACACTGCTTGGCTCCCTGGAGTAACGTACCACCCTTCCTTGGGAGTAATGAATGGTAGTAAGGCTTGGGATGGAAGGAGAGGTTAACTTCTTTTTAATATATAAATTTATTTATTTTGTTTTTGGCTGCATTGGGTCTTCGTTGCTGCGCGCGGGCTTTCTCTAGTTGCAGTGAGCGGGACTACTCTTCGTTGCAGCGCAAGGGCCTCTCATTGCGGTGGCTTCTCTTGTTGTGGAGCATGGGCTCTAGGCATGTGGGCTTCAGTAGTTGTGGCTCACGGGCTTAGCTGCTCCGCGGCATGTGAGATCTTCCCAGACCAGGGCTCGAACCCATGTCCCCTGCATTGGCAGGTGGATTCTTAACCACTGCACCACCAGGGAAGCCCAAGGAGAGGTTAACTTTTATGTGGTGAAGAGAGAGAAGGGCATCTGGGAGGGAAAATGAAAAACATAGGTGAGTTCTCAGGAAATCAGTTTTAGGAAAAATATACTTACGAAAGTTGAAAACCTTCAAATTGATTCCCGTGAAATTTTGGTCCAGGTGCCTGTATTTCTCCCAGACAATCTTCATATCCTCTCAGAGGTATGTGTAAACTAATTTGAAGACCACCAATGAAAAGGTGTAGTATTAAGAAGAAAGATACTGTCCCTTTAAATAGCTCACAGTGTAAAAAGAGAGACAGATAAGTAAATAGAAAAATAGAATATGGTATAAATCATGTTTATAGAGCCTAGTTATGTTCCTTCCACACAAGGTGGGCAGTTTGCAAGGCCAAGGGGATAGACTTATCCACAACATGTTGCCCTCTCTCTTTTAGACCAGGTGACCTTTCAGGATACCTGGGTTCCTGTAATTCCAGGTTTGCTCAGCCTCTTCTCTGGGCCTGTCCTCCTGAGGACATTTGTGTGCATCTTCTAGGCCTGAGGGAGAGGTAAGGGGTAGTTGTTTGGAAGAATGCGGGCAGCAGTTGAGATTGTGGGCTGGAGTGTCTTCATATGTACATGAGACACCTGCCATGCTGAATGGAGCCAGGGATGAGAGGATAAAGGAGGAGGACCCTGGGTCAGGGGAAGTCTCTTCCTGTGCAGCTAAGCGCTGGTAGGGAACGTTGCGGTCCTGAGAAGTATATGTTTGGATGAGGCATTCTAAGTTATGAATTATATTTGTCAATAAAGAAAATAGAATATACTTAACAGCTTGCTAGTTTGATTAATAGGTCTCAGATAGCAAGGTGTATGGTAGTGGACCTCCATGTCTGTTCCTACCCCAGGCCCTGAAAATGTTGGGATGCAAAGGTTGGAGACTGGCTACACAAACTTTCCAAGCATAATTTGGCAGAGGAGTAAAGTGATCAGCTTTGCATTTCAGGAAGGTCAGGCAGCAGTGAGACCAGCAAAGGGTAAGGTTGGAGGAAGGGACACAACAGCAGGAAGTCCAGACAAGAAATGATAATTCATTGATATGATGACAGTAGGAATAAAAGGAAGGTGGGTTAGAGAAATATTTAGAATGTACAACCCACAGGGCTTAGTTGTGACATTGAATTACCATTCAGTTAGAGACACCCAGTTACCAGTTGCATATTTGGTCAGGATCTCAGGAGAGAAGTTGGGACTCAAGCTATAAATTTGGGGGTCATAGATGTGTACAGAGGTAGCTGAAGTCATGGGTGGGCAGTGAGGTCACTTGAAAAGTAAATAGCATAAGGAGAGAGGAATCTTGAGACCAGATCCCTGAAGCAGCATTTAAAATACAGGTAGAAGGTGAAGAGTGCTTCAGAGAGGCTGAGAATGAATGCTAGAGAGTGGGCAAGAAACCCTCAGGACATGGTGTCAAGAAGGGCAAGAGGAAGCGTGTTTAGAAAAGAAAGGTCAACAGTGTCAAACGCTGTAAACTGTCAGATAGTATATGCACAGAATAGTGTCCCTTGGGTTGGCAGTATTCCACATCGATTTAGTCTGGTCAGTAAATACTCTTGACTGAGGAGGTGTGGAACAGCAGAGATAGAGTAAGTCTGTAAAATAAAGAAGTGATACAAAAGCCCATGGGAAGTTAATGCAGCCATGCTCTCCTAGTAAACTTGAACTGTAATTGTGATATTATCAGGTGGTTGTCACCAGCCAAGAACCTGGCACAACCCTAGGTATTGTGGAGATGTTAAAATCTGGCAGCATGTTGATTTCTAAAGAAGGGGCAAGTACAATAATAAAAACAGATGAATTTCTGTGGAAAAACTTTTTCTAAAATGTAAGTCAGTCAGTGTTATCTGTCGCCACAGTTCTTCCTGAGCTGCTGCTTTCTACCAAACCAAATTCTATCCTTCCTTCACAACCAGCATAAACCCTACTTCTGCCAAAGCTGCTCCTTCAGGTTTGGCCCCTGCTCATTTGGCTTTTCTTATCCACCTTTTGATACCTGTGAACCACTATTCTACTCTAGTAATTTATCTGTAATGTCTAATCACCCCAATGATATTTTAAGGACTTTGTCCTCCTATTTCCCATGGTAGCTGGCACGGTGGTTAGCAGATTCTCAAATATTTTTGAAGGAATCTTTGATTAACACAGGGCAGGAAATGTGCCAAGTGAGTGGTGTCACTGGGAACAAGAAGGGCTACTTCTTTATGTCTTAGAAATGAATAATCACAGAACGTTAGAGTTGGAAGGGCCTTGACAAGGAATGGCCCTGTCTAACTCCAAGGTCCATTTATGACTTTTAATTAAACTTTCAGAGTGGACAAGTTATGAGGTATTATTCTTTATGCGGACTATGTAGGTGGTGTCTTTGGGACTTGGCCTCTTTGCTCTCATAGTCATTCCTTGTCCTTCTCTGGGATTGGGAGGCTGACCCATGTAGACTGCATCCCAGGTTCCAGCTGAGTTCAGCCAAGGACAGGCTGATGGGAGATCGGAAGGTGGGCAAGGGGAGCCAGGGTGTTTTGCCCTGGTTCTGCCTTGGCTGATGTTTCCAGCAGTGACACTGTCTTCTCCATGGCCCACATCCTGTTGGATGGGTTGCTGTGGTTCCAGGTTGACTGGCTTCTGGGCTCTGCTAATCCAGTGTTGATTCAGGGTGGTGGTGACTTTCTGTGTTGCTAATCTCTGGGTTACCTTACCGTTCCCTATTTGGCTTCTAAACTATTTCATCACTGAGTAACCAGATTTCCTTATTACATTCCCCTTGTTTGGAGTACATAACATAAGGACAACCACAGAAATAAAGATATTAAGTGGAGTGGGGCTGGGGGTGGGGGACTTGAAGAAGCGATGAAAAAGAGAAATGAATGTTTTCTCCAGGAAAGAAAGACAGGAATGGGTTACTAAAAACAACATGTGCAAAAACTCTGAAAACAAATGTGAGGCCTCACCAGAATTACTAGCAGCAAAAAGATTTTATCATTGGAGTAATTTGAGAATCGATTTCTCTGACTGAGCAGTGGAGCCAGAAAGGAGACAAAGGGGAGCTTGTGATCTGATGGAGATGAGCTGGGAAAATTGATTTTGGCACTTTGGCCTGTGGAAGGAAGTGAACCATACATAAGTACATAAGTAGTAAAAAGGGAGTTAGCTGCTACTTGGATGAGTCTTGATTTTAACTTGGTGCCACTGATGCCTTTGACATTGTAAGACAGTTTCTACTTATACCAGATTGGCAATGCAGTGGAGCAAATAACCGAACAATTACTGGTATCAGAATAGAGTTTCTAGATTAGCATCCCTTTGCCTTATTTGTTTATAAATCACCAGTGGATTCGTGTCCCGCCTAGAAAACCTCCTACATTCAAAGATGGTCTTTAGGCTCTGTAATTTCCCTGCTGTGGCCAATCTGAGTGCCAGTATCTTTTTTTAAAAAACTGAGCTATGAGTTTATGTTCCTTGAACTGGAAAGATGAGAGTATCCAAGGCCCCATAAACCATACTTCTGAAGGAAAGGGAAAAATATCCTCATTAAAAAAAAAAAAATCCTAATTTATTTTTTTCTTTGTAATCAAGCCCAAGGCTATAGAAAATTAAAGCAAACCCCTGGCCTGGAGAAGGATACATACGTGGCCATTCTGAATGTAACCAAGGAGGTAAAATCTGGGAACAGGCTCGTTTTCAATGGATTGAAAGCATTTAATCTTTGTAGTTTTTCCAAGAAATGCTGCCTAGATATTGGCTTTTTCAAATACTTTTGTTTTCAAGTTTTCCTGGGGTTTGGAGTAGTTTGCTTATTGGATTGGGATTAGGTCGTGGGCTTTTGTGATGTAAATGAACGTTAGTATTCAGACAAAGGGAGCCTTTGCATTATTTGGCGACATTTCCTCAGGATTCTCCAAAGGAAGCCAGAGACCTGCAGACTTCCACATTGTATCAGAGTGGGACTGTTTGTTCAGATTTTGAGGAAAATCACAATCTTTGCCCATTAAACCAGGGCTGTTCTGGTTTTGTGGACTCTGATTAGTTAGGGACTTCCTAGAAACCAAATCTTGCTCTGATATTCTACTCCTATCTCTTATTATTTAAAAAGCACCATTCAAATACTTGACAAACCTTCCTTTTGGACTCTTTTAACTGCATTTTTATAGGGAAGATTTATATAGCTATAGCATTTTTTCTATATGCCTTACATAAATTCCTTTTTCTAATTAATTTTCCACCTGCATTATGACTTCAAATACCAAAACAAGGCTCAACACTTTAGTAACAGCAATGGGCCTCTAATTTATCAATCACTTGGCTTTTCCTTTTATAACATGTTAGTTGGATTTCAGGGGGGAAAAAAATACATAAATCCTAAAAGACTAGGGACCCAAGGCTGTATATTAATCAATAAAAGTGGAAGCGCTGAGGGCAGGTGTGGTTCTATTCTTTGTTCTCTGAGTAGCTACTCCAAGACGGAGGGGAAGTGCTAAGCGCTGGGATTCTCAAGTTCATAATGGACACAGAATCTGAGAACTAAAATTCCAGTTACTTGTTTTCTTAATGCCTCAGCTTCCTCATTGAGCAAAAGGATCCTTGTGAAATCATAATAGTAATTATAGCTAACATTTACTGTGTATTCTTCTACGGAGGGATTTACTAACCTATGGAAGGGTCCTGAGTACTATTTTTTTTTTTTTTACATCTTTATTGGAGTATAATTGCTTTACAATGGTGTGTTAGTTTCTGCTTTATAACAAAGTGAATACATATACATATGTTCCCATATCTCTTCCCTCTTGCGTCTCCCTCCCTCCCACCCTCCCTATCCCACCCCTCTAGGTGGTCACAAAGCACCGAGCTGATCTCCCTGTGCTATGCGGCTGCTTCCCACTAGCTAGCTATTTTACGTTTGGTAGTGTATATATGTCCTGAGTACTATTGATATATATGACAATACATGAAGATCAGTTTCCAACTATATACCTTACAAGCCTACATAGATTTCATATACTTCAGGAAGGTTATGCTTTGAAAACTAAGCACTCCATCCATGGTCAGTCTGAGGCCACAAAAGCTTTCAACCCCCCAGACTGGGGTCTCTGCTGAACAGAAGGCTGACCATAAGCTGACCCAGCACAAAGCCCTGGTTTCCACATGGACAGTGACTATTAGCCAGGCTCTCAATTACAGTATCAACTTTCTGGAGGAAGACTAGAAAAGAATCACACTCCCCTTATTCCCAGATATATGTAAAACAAGGCACAGTGGTAATCATAAACAATAAAGAGGAGGTTAATTTGCTTTCCATCTAAATCTGAATGCTAGTATAACCATTTAAATAGTGCCAACAATGGAAATAAACAGAAGACTGAGTTAAACCACAAATGTACAGGCCCATACCACTTGGCACAACATAAGAGCCAGCAGTATTGAAATAACAGCAATTAATGCTTTATATGTAAAATGAATCATAGGACTGTAGGGGGCCAGTAGAGCAGTTTATCGAATTGAACCAATGTGACCCTAGAGAAAGGAATATGTCCTTTTTGAAATGAAGGAATGTGTTTCCATAACATTTCTTAGAAAACATGTGAGTTCTTAAAACTCTTAGAGCCCAAATTTCCTTCCTTATTCTCCACATTCTGCCGGTCCTTGGAGTACTGAGAGGCTGGGGAATGTGAACTGCCAAGGTAGGGGGAGAGAGAAGTGCAATAGGTAGGGAGCCCTTCAGTCTGTCCTGTGCTACTACTGAGGAATAAGGGCATCTTTTTTCTGCCTGGCACAGTTTCTCCACATTTTTTTAACCCTAAACTATTCAATATATACTACTCCTCTTGTGTCTACAAAGTAGAACTGCACAGTGGTTCCTCGAGCATCTCTCAGCAAATAAATAACTTTGTGTGACTAAAACACAGCGTTCTGCATTAATCTTCATATGTCTCAGTGAGCAGGCCCAGTTCTTATGCTTCAGTCAAGCATTTGTACAACTCACTGTGTGTTCGGCTCTTAGCATTGAGTGGTGGTAAGTGTAGCTCATGGGAGCTATGGTGATGACATTTGGGGCCAGTCACTTGCAGGTTGTACAACCCCAAGCAAATGATTTAATTTCTCTGTACCTCAGTGTAATCATTTGTAAAATGGATGTGATGATCCTTACCTTGTAGGATTATTGTGAAAATTAATTAAGACTGTGTATGTTTATATTCTACCTTGCAATGTGTCTGGTATTAATCACTTCTCAAAAAATAACTATCACACTATTATTACTGCGACCCAGGACTGCCCCACAGACTTAGAGTCTGGCTGGGGAACATAGAATATATATTTATGGAACAATGAGTAAGCAGGTCTTTGTTAGTTTTAAGCTGCAGCTCCCTAGATGACACTTTCTCAAGCTGGAAGTCATTTCTCTCCTCTCCATGTCCCTGTGCCAGTTTGTTGTCATTAGAATGGATCGCTGGGGAGCTTGTGTGGGACTTTTGTAGGTACCGGGCTAGGAGTGGGAGATCAAACTCCATTTCAGACTTTCTCTTTTCTTTGTTGTCTGGCTTTGCCCAAGTTCCTTAACTCCTTGGGGTCTCTATTTCCTCATCTATAAAGTGGGAATAATACCATAATTCCCTCTCAGGATGTTTGTAAGGATCAAAGAGATCATGAAACACCAGAGTATTGAAATTGATTATAAAATACAAGACATTATTAATATTGTGTTGTGGTTATTTATGAATGTGTCTTATGCCTCAAACTAGACAGAAAGATTCCCAGCATAGGGACTTGAACAACCAGTTTTCAAAGGCTGTGGGCTAGTGGGGGGGATTCACTGTAAGAAATACGGCAGAGCAGCACTTAGATAAATATTTCTAGTCTATCACTTTATCCCTTGAGCCTTTGTTGCCTTTTTCCACATAAATTATTTTGATTTTTGTCCAAGGAGAATCCAATGAAGGGGGAAATAGACAGTTGGGACTGTCAGGGAAAATTTGCAAGAACCAGCCAGGAAGGGCAGACAACAAGTAGACAATAGTAATAAAACAAGGTACCTGTTTGTTGGGGTGAGTTTTGAACTATGATAGATATATGCAATGTATTCTTTATTTCCAGGACAAAAACACTCAAGCCAAAATAAATAAAAACAACCATTCACCAAGAACCAACCCAAGCATCAAGAACTCGCCTACTCAATATCATAAGAGCCAAAAAGAATCACAAGTAGTTTTAAGTTGCGGCTCCCTAGATGGCACAGAATTAAAAAGATTTTGCTGATACTTAAGCCAAAAGCCTTCAATTGTGGACAGCCACAATCTGAGGCTGACTGCATGTATGTCCGGTGTCCTTACACTGGGCACCCAAGAGAAACCAGCAAAACTTACTGAGTAACTGTCACACATTCCTTCAAAGACTGGAAGAGGGGTCATTCTTATTTATTACCACCTCTTATGATTTTAATGGGGTCCTGATTTGTGGTAACCTCAATCCCAAAGTGCAGAACCTGCAGATCTAGAGGGCCAATTATACTTTGCCATTTTATGTAAGGGACTTGCGCATCCTCAGATTTTTGGTATCTGCAGGGGTCCTGGAAACAATCCCCTGCAGATACCAAGGGATGACTATACTTCGTCTTACAACAATCCTGTGAAGGACGTATTATTTTTGTTCTATTGATAAGGAATAAAAGAATCAAGGAAGCTAATTAATTGTTTCAGTGCCACATAGCTTATTAATGATGAGGCCGAACTATTAAATCTGATCATGAATCCATTGTTTCTGGAGAAAGCAGATTTTTTGCTTTTATCTTGATTTTTAACAAGCATCCCAATATTCCACTCTGGCCTTTAAGCAGTGGTTAAAGGACTTGCATTATTTCACAACATTGTGTCTAGTGAGAGGCATATGCAAAACTATCTACACTACAACATACTTTTTTTTCAGTCTACTTTGTAGGTACTTTTAACCTGCATTTTAGGGAACTATTCTTTTTTAAATTTTTTTATTTTTATATAAATTTTTAAAGGTTACTTTCCATTTACAGTTATTACAAAATATTGGCTATATTCCTCATGTTGCACGATATATCCCTTAGCCTCTTATACCCAGTAATTTGTATCTCCCACTCCACCAATTCTATACTGCCCCTACCACTGGTAACCACAAGTTTATTCTCTGTATCTGGGGAGTCTGCTTCTTTCATGTTATATTCACCAGTTTGTTGTATTTTTTAGATTCCACATATAAGTGATGTCACACAGTATTTATCATTCTCTGCCAGACTTATTTCACTTAGCGTAGTGTCCTCCAAGTCCATCCACGTTGCTGCAAATGGCAAAACAATTATTCTTTATGGCTGAGTAGTGTTCCATTGTACATGTATACCACAGCTTCTTTATCCATTCATCTGTTGATGGACACTTAGGTTGTTTCCACGTCTTGGCAATTATAAATAATGCTACTATGAACATTGGGGATGCATGTATATTTTCAAATTAATATTTCTGTTTTTTTCGGATATATGCCCAGGAGTGGAATTTTAGTCTTTTGATAAGCCTCCATACTGTTTTAGGGAACTATTATGTTTATTTGCCTTCCACAGATTCCTGTATAATTCTGCAACAGGGCAGATTCTTGTAAGAAAGCCAATCATAGATTAGTTTTTGAACTAATCAACTGAAAAAAATTCTACCTCCAGTACAAAAGTCTATCATGATTTGATCGTAGTTAAAATCTAATATGCCTAAATACAGTCAACTTGAAGCCTTGTAAATATTTTATTTTTTATTACATTGTGAGCAGCTGTTTTGGCTAAATGATTTTTCTGGAGCAAGTGTATTACTGTATAATGAAAGTTTACTTCAAAAAATGGGATTATTTCCTTCAGCAATTCTCTGATTTATGTAATGTTTAGCAAAAGTGGTGTCATAGAACAGGATATTTTTAAATATTTTTCAGAGGCTCTGGAAGTATTTCCTGGAATACTTTACGAAATTTTGATTTGAAAACTAAGCCAATACACTGTTTAGTTAGGAGTGTTTCCCTGTGTTTGCATAATTTAAGACACTGTGAGAAAAATGGGATCTTTAAGTCTGGGAAGTAAATTCTTTTCTCTTGAGCCAGCCTTATTTTGGTGATCAAGGTGCCTTTTAGTGATTGACATTGAGGTGTGTCCCAGAGTCATCACACTATGTGGGATATTAAAGATCAGATATATACAAATATAGGGCCAAAAGCCTCTGTAAATGTTTTAGTGAGCTTCATGGTTATTCTGTAGTTTATCATCATTTCTACCAGTTGTCACTAAATGCATGATGAATGAGAATGAGAATCAGACTGAAGTGCAGACTGATCTGCCCCAAGTTGTGAACTTGGCCAAGTGTGTGCTGAGTTCTTTCCTCTCTTTCCTCTTTTCCTGCAGTCCCTTCACATTGTGACCAGGTACCTAGTCACCCAATGTGTCCTCATGTTCTTCCACTTCGAGTCTCATGCTGGTTTACCAGGGTTAAACTTTTCCCTGTCTCCTTCTGTCCCAGAGTAATCTGGAAGGGAATTTATATCCATTGAGTACCTTCTCTCAGCCAGAATCTTGACATGATTTTCTCCTCAAAACAATCTCCAAGAAATATTAGAGTATATTATTCCCATTTTACACGTGAGACTCATATACACTGAGCAAATTGCCCAACTCATATCACTAATAATTAGTTGAACTCGTGATATAAGCCCAGGTCTGTTTGACTGACAGCTCATACGCTTACTACCATGACATGCTGCTTCCCAGTCTAACTTGCTACTTCATTTTTATTACGTCTTCAGAGGCCAGCAAAGTGTCTGATAAGATCAACTCGTGAACCAGCTCCAGATAATTTGTTAATGGCTTGATGTCAAGTCAGTGAGAGTGTGGGATGGACCACCATTCATCTGCAAGTGGTTCCTCCTGAGGTCAGCTGTCTGTGCCCTTGGGTGATCAAGGTTGGGGACTGTAGCAGGAGGTGAGCCTGGGGGCCTTTACCCAGGAGGAATTTCATTTCTCATTTGTCCCTTTGAGAGTCCTTATATGGTAAATTTTCTAGCTCAAAGTGTGTTCCTTTTAGATAATATTTGTATTTTAAAAGCAGCCTTGAGTGACATCAGCAAGATGGCAGATTAGGAGGTCCCAGCCCTTGTCCCCTCACACAAACACTGATTTAACAACCATCCCTGGATAAAAATACCTTTATAAGAACTTCATAGTCTAGGTGAGAGGTCACAGCACACATTTCTGGGGCACAGAAATGAGAAAAGATGCATTGAAAACGCTGTACATATTAAGAATTTGCAGCTTTTTGTATGTCAGTCATACTTCAATAAACTGGTTTAAAAAAACAAAAAAGTAAAAGCAACCTTAAATGTCTTGAACTCAAGTGATAGAGTAGTGTAGTAATTTTAGGCACAGGGTAAGGGAGCAAGCACTAGTCTTCTCCTAGCTCCTCCCTTCGCATCTCATCCTGCAGAAATGACCTCCTAAGCCACCTACATAGAGAGCCAGCCCATGAATTATCCTTGACGCTCCATCAAGCCTAATCTCACCTGGCTTCAGATGACTAACTGTATGAATGTGAATGTGGCAAAGACAGTTAGTACAAACTAAATACTTCCTGTGCTTCTCTAAATCTGCTCCCCTCCCTGCAGTTAAGGCTGTGTGACCAATTTAGTTCAATGGACTGTGAGTACAAGTTAAGAGTCAATGTTCTTCCTCCATCTCTTGTCCCCTGCTTAAGGAAAGGTGGAAGAAACTTGGATCCCTGAATTATCAAATGAACAATAGCTCCTCTGGAAAATTTGCCCCACCCACATCAGACTTACCTGAGAGAGAAAAGAATCTTTGTTTTGTTAAGCCACTGAGATTTTAGGGTTTATTTGTTACTGCAGCATAGCCTATCATGTTCTGAAGAACACAAGGAAATTTTGTGTAAAATGCCCTCCTTCTCAGGATAGATGCTCATTGAACTGACCTTGCAGAAACAGACTTGTTATTTGAAGAAAAGTCCTGCCTGAAAACTGGGAATTTGTTTCTGCTTTATAATGACAGTCTTGGAGAACCTTCAGACAGCAGTCAAATTTATATGAGTATTTAGATGATTGAATATCGAGAATATTGAGTATTGAGGAACAAAAGTAGTTGTAGTCATAGGCTATAGATAATAACCAAGGTTCTGTGCTATGATTCTCCCCATTCCTGCAGTGAAGGCTGAGTTTTTACATGTGATGCAGCATTGCAAATACCCCTTTCCCAGGTCAAAATGGCTTGGATGATAGAGCTGCTATTTAATAAGAAATGCATCTGTGGTCCATAATGGGTAGTTCTGGCTTTGGCACTGGCTTCTCTCTCAGTGAATTCTGGGGTTAAAATAGATGCTATTCTCTATATGATTCTTACAAAAAGAAGGATTAAAAAATTAGAGCACTATAAAGGAAGCTTACAGTGTTGCTCCCAACCCTCCCTGAACCACTTGGCCACGACATTCCTGTGTGTTTGACAGAAGGCCGTCTGCCTCTTTCCGCCTCCAAACTCCGTGTCATGCTCCAAGGAATATGCAGATGGCAAGAATGCCAAACACACCAACCACATTTTTCTGGGTTGAAGATGTTGGGAAAATTACAAGCAACTTATCGTATTTTTTTTTCTTTTCATGAAATTCCTCCTTAATTATCTCTATTGGTTAAAAGTCTCTCCTCCAAACTCTCTCCTCCTCTCAAGTTGGAGCTTTTTGCCTCAGAATCTTTCCCCTTAGGCCTTTTGGGCTCTTTCCCATAATAGTTTTAGCCTCATCTCTCAAGGGATGTCTTATCTGCCCTGACAGAGGTCTATGCAGTCTAAGCAGGCTCAGCTTTTGAATTCACTGCCTTGTTTGAATTGAAGTTTATTACACCAAAACTTGCTGTCTCTTCTTTTCTTTTTAAATCTCCTGACATCTTATTTATCCCCACCAGGATCCAGATAGAGCTCCCTCACATGTGGCTGTTCTGGCTTCATGACAGGCTCCATCCTGCCCACCCCCTGTTGAACTAAGTGAACTCTCAGATTCTGTCTGTTGTGTGTTTAGAGGGAAGGCACCAAAAGCAAATCTCAGAAAATGATGGTAGGGTCACTTCAGTATCCAAGTTCAATAGAGTAGCTGGGAAGTAGTATTACTGTCTTTTGGGACCATTTAAACCCTGCCTCTTTTGAGGACTATTCAGGAATGGCACTGATTAGTGTTTTAAAAGCAGAGAATTCACAATTCTTATGAAATGTTATAAAGCTATTTAGGGGGCCGAGTTGACTCAATGCCTTTCTTTCATGGAGGAGAGACTGTTACCTCCAAACACTCAACTCACTGTCCTTTACCCACACTTCTGAAACTCTATTAGGGTGGCTCAGACTCCAGATTCACCAGGAGTTTATATGGAGAGTCTGAGAAAAGAAGTGGTGGCTTTCCTGATTGACCATCTTTATTTATTGCTTCATGACAGTATGGTCATTAATGTCATGACAGGTTGTGAACCACAATGATTTATCAAACTCCAGTCAAAAATGGACTACAGTGAAGTCACATGTTAGAAAAAAGACTAAATTCCATAGGCAGTAAGTAAGTGAAAATCACAGAGACAGAATAATTCTTGGAAAGCTTTAAGGAGGATGCTCTGTTGGAAACCAAGATAGATCCAGTTTTCAGATTTTGAAGCAGATGAGCACCAGATGAAGAGGTTGGCTTGCTTTTAGGGGCCATGCTATTCCAAAAATATGTAATTTTAAATACTCAAATCTCACTTAAGAGAAAAGTAGATTCACCTCTCCCGTGGCTAGGGCATTTTCTCATTGAAACAAAGGCAGGCAGGTTGCCCTCAATTGCAAACTCAATCCCCAAGTTTGTATGCCTAAATTTGCGTAATTTAGTTGCACATATGGTGCAGTTGCACATATGATAGAACTACAAAGGTAGTTCCTGGAAGAAGGGTTGCCAGTCCCTAGTTTTGAGAGATAGGAAGGAGATCTGGAGTCTGTTCTGGTGGGTGTCACTATCGAGGACAGCAGAAGTGTTATAAAGAAGGGATTATTAAATGTGTCCTCAGTGAGAAGACAGAAACATCCATCTTCTGAATGAGCCTTTGATAGTACAGAGACTACAGAGATGTGTAGAGGGAATGAGGCTTCTGGAGAGAATCTCTAGGTACCTATATTGGAGCTGAAGTTCTAAGTGGATGAACTATTAATGGTTGCCAATCCAGGAGGTGAACTCAAGGGTACACTCTTGTAAAATCTGGAGAGCTCAGGTAGGGCTGTGGGTACCCCAAAGGGCTGGAAGATCCTTGATCGCTGTGATGTCAGAGTTTTGAGCAGACTACTGTGTTGAAAGCAACAGTGACAGGAAGAAATATCTGCATTACAGTCCCTGGCTTGGAAACTCTTTCCTGAAGTTTTAAAAATTGGTTGGCAAAGTTTCACTGAAAAAGTGTATTATTTTGTTAGTGTAAGCAACTTTGATGATTTCCATTGTAGCCAGTAGACTCTCTTTTTTAATACTTTTCCTCTGGCCAGTGTAGTTTCAACTAGCAGCCCTGAGCTGCCAAGGAAAGATATTTGTATAGGTTTCTGGATAAGACTTGAATGAGCGAAGTCTTGTCCAGGGACATCTCTGCCATAATGTGGGCAGAGGAAACAGGATGAATTCTGACTTGTGTCCTCCAGACTTCATCCCCTAGAGGGCGTACCTGTGAGGCTGCCTCACTAGCCACATTGCGATTCAAACCCTGACCAGGAGTCATTGCTATTTTTCTGTTAAAGAAACCTGAGACAACATAATAGTGAGCTTTGATTGTCTGACAAATCAGTGGCATCATTGCCATGTGGCCTCTGGCTCACACTTACCTGGTAATGCCAGTAAGTTTTGTGTAAGAATCCCATATTTTCATTTATATTAAATCAAATATCATCAATTTAAATAAAGGGGAAACAAAGAAAACGTATTCATGCATTGAGAGACCCCAGATTTCATTCTGGATTGCTTCTAGAGTTGGGTGAATGGAAGAGAGAACCATAGCAATTAGCTGGGGTTTTTTTCCCTCATAAAGTGATAGAGGGTTAAGCGGTGGGTTGTGGATGTTGATTAGCCCGAGATCGGTTGCTGGGCTAGCATTCTACGGGTCTGTGGATGAGCAGCTCTCTTTGCATAAAATACAAATGAAATGTGCTCTGAAACCTGTTCTTTACCTAACAGCTCTTCCTAGAGAGTGTTTCTCTGTTAACTGTGGTTCTGTATTTTGGATTTCAGTAAACAAAAAGATCCATGTGCTTTTTAATAATCACTATGGTAATAGGTTTCTAATGAGCCTTGTGGCTCCAGAGCTGGGGTGCGTGGACAATTCAGGGCAAATAGGTAGATTAAATATCTGATGCCAAGTTGCCAAAGAGAGTGAGTAATAATATCTGAGTACTGACAGGCATTCTATTAATTGCTCTACCTGCCTTGTTTTATTAATGCTCAAAATAACCCTATGAGTTCAGGATTGTTTTGATCTCATTTAGTAGATGGTTGTAGTGAGGCTTAGCGAGTAACTTCCCCACGCTCACAGAGCTAGAAGGTGGCAGAGGCAAGAATTGAATGCAGGTTGCCTGTTGTCGGGAAGTCTCTTTTAAACATAGTGTGATGGTCTGTTGACTTTTTATGTTTACTACATAAAACTCTTTTCTCAGGGCTTTGGGAAAATTGAAAATATCTTAAAAAGCTACATGTTTTAAGTGTTTTAAAATTGCCATCTAAAAACAAGCATGTAACTTAACCAACCGTTAAAAAATTTATATAAACTTACAGTACAATAAAATGTTCCAATTTTAAATTAAACCGATGAAAATAAATATCCAGTTTAATTCCCAGAACTGTCAGCTACTCACTCTCTATCCAGTCAACTAGACATTATCAGCTCTTTGTGTTTGTCAAGAGGTTTATTGAGTTAACCACCAGTCGTCTGGTGTTTTGATTGTTACTATGGGTGCTGTGGCTTTGCTCTGCTTTGAGGACTGCTGTCAGAAGTGAGAACACGTAACTGAACTGGTGTTTTTCCCAATGAAAAGACTTTTACATGGAAGACTGGCTTAGTGCTAACTACTTTTGATGAAGACTATGCACACAGTGAAACTGCCTCTAACATCCTCACAAGTAACCTTTCCTTGCATGTATATTTGAAAACCCCAAACAAAAGCCAGTGTCAACAACAATATTCCCAAGGAACCTATTGCTTTCACGAACTGTCCAGAAGCCTCAAATAGCTTAAAGTTTTTCACAGCTGAGTTCACACATTTTCTGAGGATGCTGAGAAGAGTTTGAGGGGGTGGATCTAGAAAAGTATGAGTGAGGCTAGGGGGAAGAATGACTATTTCTTACATTTTAGTTTGACTTTCCTCCCAAACAGGTTTTATTCATGGGGACCTCTTCTCTGGGCGATCATGGCATTTTCTTATTTTTCATGGTATGGCAAAATATTTAACTTTTCTTACTGGAGAGAGTTGTCATAAAACACATGAAGGACACTTTTGTTTTTTAGCTGCACTAGTGTAATGTCCCCTCTTCCACAAACCACAAAAACTCGACCCCACCCCCTCTGTGGATTTCAGAATACCATTTCTGTCTGTTTATGATCAGGAATGTGTGAGATAAAGAAGAGGCAGCTCTTCTCACCACGAACCACATTTCTGTATGAACCCACAATAGGGTGGGCTTCTAGGAAGACAAGCTTCATGTTCTCAAACTTTATAAATGTTTTCCCCATTCCTCCTCTGCCTTTCTCATTGTTTCTGCTGGCTTCGGGCCTCTCCTGCCTTTCCCTGGCTGCTCTTACATCGATTTTCTCACTGGACTGGCCGGTTAGCATGTTAAATATCATGAGAATAAGCTGCTCCCTGTCCTGGCATTGCTTTTTGAAGGAAACATTTCCTTCCCTTGTGCAAGCCAAGGAGTTACTTCCATGAGGAGAAAGTTGGAGTGCTGATTGGAAACATGCATGATTGCTGGTTTAAATTTGGCTTATTTGCAACAGACAGAGGTTGGGAGAGATAGGAGAGAGGGATTCTCCTGCTTCTGAGGTGGTTCCCCCATCTGCTGCTTATTAGGAGCAACTGTGGAGAAAAGATTTTGAAATTAACTTAGTTGTGGAATAATAAAGTAGGCCTTTTAATATGAGGGATTATAAATGATTACCCTAGAAAATTAAGGGACGACATTTTACCCCCTAGTCCCTTACTTTTTCTCAGGTGGTTTGGCACCAGATAGAACCTGGAGAGGTATCCTGTACCTTCTGTATCCTCAGTGGATGAAGGTGCTGTTTTGTTCCCTCTTTGTAAAGAACCTAGATTCAGGCTTTCGGGGCCCAGAGTGTACAGCCAGCCAGGAGCCGTTCACCCACACGTCCCCAGTCTTCTGGGACCTACAACACCCAGGGGTATTCTTAGTGACATATACAGCTAAGTGTCTGTGGAGGGGCAGGCCTGCTGGTCTTAGCTGTTCTGGAGCTCTCGGGTAGTACCATAGAAGGTGGCATTGGGGGCACAGGACTTCAAAGAAACAGTATATTTTAAAACTTGCCTGACTATCTTTCTCATCATTCCAGCTCCTAAACTTTTTAAGAGGTCAGCATCATAATCTAAAGAAGACACCCAGCCCTCCTAAGAGCTATTCTCTGCATATTCTCGTTTATTCATTTGTTTGTTTTTCTTTTTCTCTCCCCAAATTGAATGTAAGAGCTGTAATAGCAGAGCTCTTGTTACTATCTTATAATCCCTATGCCCAGAGCAATGTTTGGACTGTTATAAGCAATTCACACTCAAATGTTGACTGAGTGAATCAAGGAAGTGATGAAGGAAACTCTCTTCCCCTAAAGGGTAATTCTGGATGCCACCTCAGACCCAGGATTAAAGGAGATGGTTCTGCATTGGGACTGAAGGCCCAGAGTTGCAATAGATCAGTAGAACCCCTAAGGTCAATTTAGCCTTACATTTTGGGATTAGGCAGGAGGAAGCCTAATCTGTGGAAATGAGGCCACTTTCTAGACTACTTTCCAGACCACTTTCAATTACCGAGATTTGGGGAGCTTTTACGTTCACTTGAAACGTCCTCATCAGAGAGCTCTCAAAGTAGGAACAACAGTTGTCCATTTTTTATGGCATAAGTTTGCAGGCAGAGGGCTCAATTAGTTCTTTAATGACCATCTAACTCCATGATTCTGGTTTTCCCTCATTAAAGTGCTCCTAGATTATTGATTTTAAAGTTACTTTAAGTAGTCACTTTTGGTTTTAAGAGTCTGATCAGAAAATCATCAATTATGTCAGAAAACAGGGGTTTATGGTAAAGACAGATTTTACGTCTTGTCATGAGAATTGTTTGCTTTGTTACTTTGTAATTTCTCTGCTAGAGAGTGATGAAGGTCACGTCTTCACGCCTCAACTGTGAGAGGAGAGGTTGTAACTGAAAATATTTCCGTTGGTCATTTTGGGTGTAAAAGAGGAAGGCAGGTCATTCCAAACAAGAGAACCCATGAAAATTATGTCTGAGCTTGGCCCTCCTAAGACAGGGATGTCTCTAGTTGGTGCTCAAAATTCTGAAATGGTCATGGAGGGAAATCTCATCACAGAGGACTGTGACTAATCACAAGCCTTGTCACTCACTATTTTTTAATGTTATCTTGAGTAGAAAGCAAGGGGACTTTCTGAAATAATCTGCTAAACGATGTCTGTCTCAAAGAGTTGCAAACCTTTTATTTATTAGCTCATAACAAAAAGTCTAATTAATGTGGTACAAGTAAGGAGGAGCAAGCCTCCATAACCTTTGAATAAAAGTGTTCTAAATTTCTTGAGCTCTCTTAGTCTACCATGATCTCTCCAGCTTTTCTGCTTGTAATGACTGTATATCTTCAAATTCTATGAGTAATTGACTTATTTTCTCACTCTCATTCCAAATTTCCAGGCATTCAGACAATCTCATGGGTCATGCTCAATTAGTTGCTCCAGAACATGGCCAGAGTCTGAATTCATCGTGTGAACCAAGTGACCATGATGGGGTCTGGGTTCAGCATTGGCTTCCATGAGGCTGCCCCTGGAGAGCTCTAAACAGAGAATTTTCCCTCAGAAGAAGCCATGCACGCAGCAATGATTGAGAACCCTGGCATGTCTGAGACAGGAACCTGGCTTGCTAGTGCCTGCAATTCTTTGAATGTCAACTCATTACAGAACAACAAGGAAGAATTTAGCTTCCATTGAAGCTGGAAGCAACCTTGGATAGTACTTAGATGAACTCCCTCATTTTATAGATTAGAATCTGATGAACAAATGCCTTGGCCAAGATCACAAAGGTAGTAAAGGCAGAGGTGGGAGAACTCAGGTAGATTCACTTGAGGAGTGAAGACATGGTTCTGACAAATTATCTCTAAAACCTTTGCTCCCCCACATTCCCCTCTCCCCCTATTTTCTTTAATTTCCAAATGAATATATTAAAATTATAATTAGAATATCAAGTAAAAAGGCAATAAAAAGTCCAATGTTCTGGTAGGTTTTCATGTGTTTAACCTTATCTAGCTTGTGAAATGGAAATAACTTCACCCAAATTTTGGTAATATTGTTAACATTGTTTAGGCTGTTTGACTTCTCTCTGTAGAAATTGATAATATACCTCTGACTACATCAACGGAGGAAGTATGTAAGTGTGTAAAGAAGATTAATATTAATATTAAACCAAAATCTCTCATTTATTTGAGAGAGAGATCCAAGTTAGGAAAAAGAAACAATTTATAGAAGAAAGGACATTCATTGATTTCAAATGCATAAAATAAACATAGCCAGACTAACAATATATTTATCTGATGGGGTTCGTAAGGAGACCTGCTATGATGACAACTTAGTGTATTAATGTTTTGTAATCATAAGTTGTGCTTCTGGAGTATATATAAATTATCCAGAAATGGGGGTTTTACAAAACTAAACTTTATTGCAGACCTTGTTCTAAAGAGTACCAATTCTTATTTAGTACACCTGAACTTAAAAGTTTGGATAGTTTTGAATATTTTTGTTTCAAAATCATACATTTCTCTGAGATTTCAACATGCTTTACCACAATTAGGTGCACACATGTATAATCTATGGACTATATTTTGCTGATGAGTATGTGAATCTCAGGACTAAAGGGGAAAGGCAAGGATGGTGTTCACCAAAAACTGATTCTTAGACTAATGACTGCCTTAGGCAAGAGACCACACCCTGCTGTTCCCATTCATTCTAGATTTCATTCTTTAAGACTTTGGCATAGAAAAGTGAGAAATGACATATGATAAGGGCTACTTATCATTAACATGTAGGTATTTTGAAGGAAAAGTTGCCCTTTTTGTTCTTTGACCATGGGACCTGTGTTGAAAAGCAAGAAGAACAATGCCCTATAGATTGATATTTAGGACCTATAGGACTCATCTCCTCTTCAGTTCAGGATCAGTTTAGTCTCTGATGCACAGGGTAAAGCTCTGGAAAACAACCCAGTCACTCATCCTGTTTGAGGACTGCTGACTTTTATCTTTAGTCAGTCTTTTAGGAAAATTTAATTGTTGGATTTGCTTTGGTAGTTAAGCTTGATGTAAGTGCATTAAAAAAAAAATCACAAGCCATTTAATTACAATAAAGGAAAGATAATTCCTTAATGGCTGCTGCTGTAATGGATAGTCATAACAGCTTTCTAGATATTTTTCATTTTTTCACCATTTCAGACAATCCAAAGGAGAAAGAATGAGAGGGCCTGTTGAGTGTACTGCCAGCGAGCTAGACACTGAGACAAAGAATATCAGTGACACGGCAGTTCCTTAGGAAACTCAGGCTGTTTAAAAAAAAACCAAACAAATGAAAAAACAAAAAAACATGAGCTTGAGAAATTTTGGTGAAACCCTTGAGGAAAAAACTTAGCAATATTAAAGGACATTCTGAAAGTTGCTGGAGATATTTATTTCACCCTTTTCCAAAAGACTTCATTCGTTCAATTCTATTTTATGAGTAGAATTAATAGGACCTCTCTCATTCTCCCCTCCCCTGTTTCCTCCCCAAAACCCCTCAGGATTGACTCCACCTCAGATCACTACAGAATATAGCTATAGACTCAAAGGGAATGCACACACTAAACTGAACCATGCTCCCTGATATATCACATCCCTCACCCCCAGCTAACACATGCTTTTAAACAAAGCATACAGGGACCTTTTTCAAACCATCTTTGAGTCAAAGGGAAATAACAACAGGTGACACCCCAAGAGCAGCTGTGGTGGCCAGAGAATTATTGCTTCCTTCACTTTGTGGCTCTGTTGAGTCATCAGAAAGTACAAGTGAAAAATCAAAGCCAGATGACTTTGTTCTATAGGAAATGCTTCTTAAGATTCTGATATGGTTAGTAGGATAAAGGCCTTTGTAGGTAATCAAACTTCATCTGTTTATTTGTTCATTAATTCAGAAATATTATTGAATACCAGTTTGTGCTAACCATATGTTAAGTGGTGTGGTACAATGGTGAGTAAAGCAATAGTAGACACCCTCCCTCCCCTCCTTCAATTCTTTACTTATATGTATTGTAACACTAAGTCCCATGCTGGCCACTCTATCTGTAATTATTCCCTCACTTCTTATCACACACTTCTTATCACCCTTCCTTACTTTCATTATCTTTAACTCTTATTACTATCTAATATATAATATATTTTACTTATTTATTACCTGTCTCTGCCACTATAATGTAAGCTTCATAAAGCTAGGAATTTCTCTTCTAACGTGTCATAGCTATTTATATACCCAGCACCTAAAACAGTGCCTGGAAATAGGCACTCAATAAATATTTGTTTAACTAATCAATTAATTCATGAATGAAGCAATTGGAGGCAAGGACATAACTACAGAGTGACACCTAAAGCCCTTCTGTTTTCCATCTGGATCTATTCATTTGTATTCATTGCATTTTGTTTTTCAACTTCCTAGACATTTTATTGTTTCTTCTCCAAAAAAATCAGGAATGACAGTGTCTGAAGACTTGGTAAAAACACAGTTGTGTCTGTGGTATTCCCCTGATCTACACGTCAAAACTCCTAGCAGTAAAGGAGATCAGATTTGCCTGGAAAACTTATTCTTGATAACCATATGCTTGCACAAGGGCTCCAAAATCATCTGCTAAAATTTATTAATTGGGTTGATAATACCTACTTCGCTGGGTTTCTATGAAAAGTACATGAGATAAAGTAGTGAAAAACTGTGAAATCTGTATAATGTCTTTAGCTGGTAGAAGTAGGAACATTAATCTGTTTTATAATTTGATTAAGGATCAATATCAAAATCCCTGGCTTAAAATGTCTCGAACTAGATGTCATGGAGATGGAGAAGAACCAGCAAAGAACACCAAGTAGGAACAGCCAGAGAGGTAGAGAAAACCAGGCTATGGTGTTATTCAGGGCCAAGTGATAAACTTTAATTAGTAGGCCAATGAAAACAAAGCAATAGCAAGGTAGACATTATTGATGACTTTTATAAAAGCAGTTTCAATGGATTGGTGAGGGAAAAACTTTATTGAAATCGATTTAAGAAAGTTGGGAACTACAGGTATAAACAGCATTTGCACAGACTTTTGCTATAAACGAAAGGAGAAAAATGAGGTATGAGGTCATAAGAGTTTTTTTTTTTAATGGTGTCCCCCAATAATAGCCTGTTGATATATTCTGGAAATGATGCAATAGAAAAGATGAAAGTTACCAATGTGATTTATAGAAAGGATAATTTTGGAGTCTAATGGACAGGTAGTGATATTGGCCTTAACTAGAACAGAAGTGTTAACATTTTTGCCCATGCCCATGAACTATTAATAGATATTGCAAATTTGGTACAGATAGCTGATACACTGGATAATAAAATTGAAATTTAAAATGTCTTTCATAGTCCAAAAACAAAATAGGCTATACCCTCAGTAAAAGAATAACCTTAGCATTCTACTTTACAAAGGGAGATGCCAAGACAACCTGGACAGTAGGGAAAATATTATCTCTGATGATCCATAGCTAATGGATTACCCCACCTGAGTTTAAGGTTCAAAGCCAGATAATCTGTGATCAGAAAAGACTGCCACCTGAGGAATTATTTTATCATAACTACAAATTGGTAACACTTCCAGGCACCAATGAAAAGGAAATGAATATTTCTTCTGGAGGAACCTAGTTTTTACTCAAGCTTCGTAGAATTTTCATAGATAAATTCTCAATGAATAAGTAATCACAGTCAGAAATTACAGATGAGGTACTGTGAGGGAGAACAAGTAGAAATAACAAACAGCAAAACCAGACCCATAAAGCATCAGTAGTAGAGTTGGTATTTGAACCTGGACAGTCCAACTTCAGAGCCCAGCTCTTAACCACTATGTTATACTATATACTTTTTGGTATTCTGGAAACATATTTAAATAAATGATGGAATCTAAAATGCAAACAAATAAGAAAAAGAAGGAAATGGAACATTTAAAAACTAAAAAAAATTGAAGTTAAAAACTCACTTGGAGGCATAAACAGAAGATGAGGTATAATTGGAGAAATCAGTAGACTGCAAGTTAAAGTTGAAGAAATTTCCCAGAAAGTAACAGAAAGGTAAAGTGATGGAAGATATGAAAGAAAGGTTAAAAGACGAAAATCCAAATGTTTAATATATATCTACTTGGAGTATCAGGAAGACCTATTAGATAAAGTGAGAGAAATTAAGTATGTGAACAAATAATGGCTAAGAATTTTCCAGAATTGATAAAAGACATCAATCATTAGCTTTAGGAATTCCAAAATATCAGAAACAGGATATCTAAAGAGACATTCATAACCACACACTAAGTCAAAGTACAACATACAAGAGACGAGAAGATTTTAACAAGTGGTCTAAATAGACTGACAGCAGTCGGTTCAAGTGCAGCAATGGAAGGCAGGTGGTGGAATACTATCTTCAAAATACTAAGAAAATGCTTGTTAACGCAATTGTTTATCTATTAAAAGTTATCTTTTAAGAACATATTCAGAAAAACAAAAACAAGCTACATTATCAGTAGAACCTCAGTAAAGGCATTTCTAAAGGATGTACTTAAGAGGAAATGTCATAGGAGTGTTTGACCTACAAAATGAATGGTGAAAACAGAAAACTCTATTAGACATTGACTATCTAAAACAATAATAATAATGCCTGCTATGTGAACCTAAAAATATAAAGCTAAAATACAGATAATCAAAAGCAGGTAACTTGGGAGGGAGATAATTAAAGCTAAAATTTCAAGGTGGGTAACACTAGACTCCGTTAAATTAATTATGAAGGTTAAAAATTTTCGATGCAATCACTAAAACAAAGAAAGTGTACCTATCAGTCACTCTATTACAGAGAAAATAATGAAATTACAGAAATAAAATATCAGTAGCTTTATCAACTGGAATACATGTAAGGAAGAGCAACCAGAATATCCAAAGATCTTGAAACAGGGCATGAAAATATTTAGTTTTGGTAAGAAAATACATTTTGTGGGAGGGGGGAGGATAGCTCTAATAATTCCTTGAATTTGATAGTCTTTGAATATTTAAGATTTATCATAAAAGGGCAGGGTTAAATGTACTATTTAATGCTAGAAGATTGAATTAGGGCTTTAGATATGAGTTATAGGGAGGTAATTTGGGGGTTTATTACAAGGGAAATATTTATATAAATGGAATGGTTACATTTGAGACACCAAGCTTTTCTTCACTGGAAGTTGCAGCATTGTCTGTCAGTCAACTTTTGTGTGGCTAACTCCTGCAATGGGTCAAAGTTGGACTAAAAGGACTAAATGAACTCTCTGCCAACTCTAAGATTCTAAAATAATACTATAGAATTAATTTGTTTAAATCATGCTAACCACCATAAAGGCAGTAATTTATTCAGTCTTTGCAACAACACCATAAGTGTTGTCTCTGTTTTGCAGGTGAAAATGCTAAAGTTCAGAGAGTTTAAATAACTTGCTGAAAATATGTGGGTTGTATAGGGTATACCTGAGATTTCAATCCAGAACTGCCTTACTCCAAATTGGGAACCTTTCCAGCATGCTTCACTGAACCCCAGAATTAGGAGCATCAACTCAGTTCTAATCTTGCCAGATTCTCACAGGAAAAAGTCCCCTCTGTTTCACAATATTTGTGTAGAATATCATAAGCCAAAATTGACAAAAGCAGACATACACACACACACACAAGCTAAATTCCTCATACAGACATTGATGTCTCCTTCCTTTCTGGAAACTTATGTATTATAAGCACTTAAAAGAAGCCTTCTTCATCCATAAAAAAATACATTTGTCAATGTGAATTTTGAGGGTAATTTTGTTTTTAGAACAAATTCCCTCAATATACAAAATAAACCTTTAATAGTTCTCATATAATTGATTTTCATTTGCATTGACCGATATAAAATTTGTTTTTCTTTTTTGTGTTTGATCCATTCAAGGACCTTTAATGAGGTTTGGTAGTGTTGGATATTTTTGTGCCAGTTCTGCTAATACATTTTAACATTGGCTTGTCTACTAATAAGAGAGGCCCAGAACAGCTGCACTACTACTGAATGAAAAGAAACCAAATTTGGAAGATTAGGTTTCAATTTCATTGTCACTACATGCCAATAATCAGTTGGCATGTAGTGACATTTAAGAGGGGAGTTAGGTAGAAGATAAATGGAAATAAATTATTTTAGACAAAATAGAATAAAAATTGAACATATCATGAAACTGAATTTGCACTAACTTAAACTGCTAAGTGTTGAACATAGCCACAATGGTCCTGAACTGGGATACACAGAAAGGAGACATTCTGTTACCCTGATTAGAGATGCACAGGTTCTATAGACTTGAGCTAGATGGATCTTTCCTGGAAGCAAATTTTCTAGTTAGACAGATTTGATGGCATTTGGTTGGATTTAGGTGAGCTCAAAGTAAACAGTCCAGATCTAAATCCTTTCACCTGGCTGGTAAACCTGTTGGGTTCATAGGTCACTGGGGAAAAATGGCTTGTTTGACTGAATAGGTTTTGTCAAAGCTTCCAGGAGTTGTCTCTGGGCTAAGAAACGGCATGGAACAATTTGACCCCTAAGGAAACGGGGAAAATATAGCGCACACTGTTGGGACCTGTCATCTCCTAAAGTTCTTGCTCACATGTAGGAGGAGTGTGCACTCTGCCCTTCAGTTTTGTAATGGTTGAATTCCAGTTTCTACAGCTGACTGCTAGGTATGTCATTTTTACTCTTCTTTTTAATCACCAATAGGCAACAATCACTATTATTGTTGAATTTTAGAACTCTACTTTTCCTTAAAAACACAGATCTTATTGTGGGGAAAGCAGGGATGATGGCAGGAGTGCTCATCTGCTGTCCCTTATCACTGATTGAAGAATGGAGGTAGATAGGAGAGAAGGGGAATCTGGTTGATAGTTCCAATCCATTTTGGCTTGCCCAATTTAGAAGGTTTCCCAATTGTGTGTGTGTATGTGTAGGTGTATGTGTTGGTGGCAATGTTTTGATGCTATCTTCTGAAGAAATATTGACATAATCATGCTGAGCCTGTGCTTGATATTAGTTCCCTAAAGGAGTGTCCTGAAGGGATACCGTAGCTTCAAACATTGGCTCACTAGACTTACTCTAGGGGACCTGCTGTTTTCATTGCAACACTCCTTTCTTGGGAGACATATATCTTTCTTGCTTTGTACAGTTGCTAAACTGAGGGAAGTTTAAGCTAAGCTGTGTCTCTCTCATGTATGTAGGTGGGTAAGTTTAGCTAAGGTCAAACTAGGAAAATTTTGAGTCTGTGTCTATCAGTAGCCATCTTGCCTTCCAGGAGGAGAAAACCCACATGCAGAACAAAGTCAAGCAAAGAGAACTGGAGTTGAGATACCAAGAGATCCCTGCAAACAGTTTGGCCTAAACCCAGTTCAGTCCCTCCAGATTTCAGTTACATGAGCTAATAAACTTAATTCTTTTGCTTAAGCTTAGATTTACTTGCATTTTATCACTTCCAACTAAACCTGTGCAAACATACCCACAAGCTCCAAGATTCAGAGTAAGATAGACACTGAGAGATCTATTTTATTTGAATCATTGTGATGGCCAGAAATTATATTTATCCAGAGCTCTAAAACTGGCATCACCAAACCATCATGTAGGATTTCCAAGTGGCCTCATCTTTGCACTGCTTACAGAGGATGGTGACTGACTCATCAGTATGACCTGAAACCCCAGAGACCCAGATATCCTCAGAGGGAATATCTGTCCCTGATAACCCCTTAAAGTGAATGCATCATAAACTAATGAGGGACTGTGTGGGCTCCTGTTAGCCTGTGGCTATTTTCCAGTCATTTTACTTGAATGGGACATTTATTTACTCCTTGACGTATGGTTTCGTGGCTCCCAGGTATGATCAGATACTATGTTTTAGGTATTGATGAATTCTTCCTGAATGCATTATGTTTTTCTGTAAAACTCTCTACCAGTCTTCTTCCACTCAGCATTTAGGATTTTTGGGGGCGAAAGATGCCCTTTAAATTGTCTGCATTATTAGAATATTATAAACATGGAATGCTAAGTTAAACCTGACATTCTTCCCCTTAGCTCACTGAACTATGACCTTTTTACTACAAGCACATAAGTTAAGTATGCACTGTCAGCTTTAATTGAATTTCCTAAGTTGCATTTATGATTTAACCCTATTCCACAATTGGAATTTTAAAAAGATGAGTCCCATAGTTATCTTTACTAATATGTATTTACGCTCATGTTCACTCTCACCAATTCTTCTGCCAACATGGCAGGTTTTCATTTTGAGTACCATAAAACTGCATTTGTTTTAGTGGACAGAATTACAGAATTACTGTATTTTAATGATGCTGTTTTCTTTATTCAGTGTCCAGGCCATTGCTCTAATTTTCCAGTGCAGTCATGGCTAGGCAAACTAAAATGTTTTAGGCAGTATTTAGGATGGCTTGCCTCCACCATCAAAAAACATGCTGGTAATACCATAAATCCTTGGAAACTTGGAGATTTTTCTCAGTGTGTAAATACAGAAGTGTGGGATGGATTTTGCTTTGGGTGATTTTGGAGGGGTGGCCATGCAAGAAATTGTTTTCAGAACAATCAGTCCCACCATCTGTGCACCAGAAAACAGATTCATGGGGCTGATATAGCTACCCTTGGACACGGTCAGCAGAAAAGAGCTCAGGAAACCAATGAGATCACCTACCTTTTATGAGAAAATAATTGGAAAAAATGGCTTTCCAGAATTGCCTTTGCATGGTGGAGAGAATCTTAAGATTATTAGGATAATGCTGATTTTTGTGTTGTTGTTTATATCACATGACTTATTGCTGCCTTACTGGCAAAATACTATCTTCCCTTCTCTTAATAATGAAAGTTTCATACCAGCATTATTAGGAGGTTCTATAAAAGGTCTAACTTTAAAAAGAATATAGAAAAATATGAGTGAGTAAAGAGCATGGAAATGTTGAATTTGCAAAGATGGACTGCTTTCCTTAGGTAAAAAATATCTTCCTAATTTCAAACTCTCCAGAGGGCTAAGGAAAGCTTTAAATATCCATTCAAAATTCTTCACAGCCAGACATCTCTTTTAAAGGATTTAGGTTACATCAGTTGATGTAATTAGCTCAGATTGTTTGGGTGATTCAAATCCCAAAGGTAGCAATACATCTGTACAGCATACACATTTCCCCTCTGTGCGAAGGCGCCAGTGGTTTCGATTTTGGTTGGTGTTTTGAGGGGGTTCGAGGGGGGGCAAGAGAATGAGCTGGTGGAAGGTAATACAGAGGAGAATCATGTGCTAAAAATGTTTTCTGATACTATCTGATTTCCTCTTAAATCATTCTTTGAAAAAGAAATATCAGTTTGGAATCTGTTAGTGGTCAAATGTATTAAAATAAAACATCTTTTGTTTCATTAGCCCAGTTATTCTTTACTCCCCTTTGAGTATCTGGCAAGCCATATAGAGCTGGAAGGAGATGAATCTTTTAGTCACTCGGTGAACTGGATGATGTGTCATTTATTCACCTCTGACTTTCAGGAAGGGGGTCCAGAATCTGTGCTTTCAGAGAAAATCCAGTTGCTTTATTTTATATTTGAATTTCATATCACATAGAATCTTTAAGCTATAAAGGTGTATTCATGCTTAATTATTTCCATCTCCCGATGGTGTTGCACCTGACCCATTTCATAGCTTTCTAATTCTTAAAGATATGTAGAGCGTCAGATAATGCCATCTTTCATGATAATTATTAAAAAGGCTCATTTCCACTACAAACCCACTCTATTTCTTGACTAGATTCTATATAGCTTTGCCAGTCTCTACTTACTCCGTGTCATATCAGCAATTGTGGAAAACAATTGTTGCTATCTTTTAGATTAAATTATTTTTGAATTTAGATTAAAATCTTCAAAACTGATGATGTCTCCTATAGTGAGAAGATTTAGAAGAGGTGGATATAATGTACTCAGTTAATTAAGAACTTGGCATATATTTATAGAGTTTTTATTGACTGTGGCTAGATCTCCAAAGTTAGAAATACATAATTTTTTCACGAGAAAATTTTCTGTTAATATTTTATATAGCTTAGCTTAGTGTTGTGTATATTCATTTGTGGTAGAAAGTTTTTATTGTAAGCAAAAGAAACTGTTCTGCACACAATTTTGTCTTTAAAATCAAGATTTCTTTGGTTTGGGAGTACTAGGATTTTGAAATCACATTTTATCCATGTTCTTAGAAATGTCTGGTAAAAAGATATCTGAGCCTTAGTGAAAGAATATAAAATGTAAGAATTTCAATTACACTTGAAAGAAAAGTGAAAGAAAAGTCTCCAACCTGAGACTGACCACAGTATTGGAGGAACTTAGGTGTTTTTAAATAAATGTCTTAGTTTTGGCCCATTTGTCTAAACATCACTAGGGAGGGTGCTTTTCCCATCAATTCTAGGGCCAATCTATACAGTTCTGGTCAACTTCTTCTACCTCTCTCGTCCAGTGTATATATTTTCCAGGGAGCTTTCCTGGTTGGTAATGGTACAACAAATTTACTCTTATTCTTGGAATTGTTCAACGTTACAGTTGCAAGAGTCCTTAGGAATCATTGTCCAGCTCTTGCTTTTATTTATTTTTTCGGTATGCGGGCCTCTCACTGTTGTGGCCTCTCCCATTGCAGAGCACAGGCTCCGGACGCGCAGGCTCAGTGGCCACGGTTCACAGGCCCAGCCGCTCCGCGGCATGTGGGATCTTCCCGGACCGGGGCACAAACCCGGGTTCCCTGCATCGGCAGGCGAACTCTCAACCACTGCGCCACCAGGGAAGCCCCAAGAAATCAGTTTTTATAACAATCTGAAACTAGTCCTCCAATAGACTTTGTAGCTTTAGTGCAAATTCATCTCTTTGGATCCATCCAGAAGGAAACTAATATCTAGAATAATTCTTCTTTACCTTCCCACCTTAATTCTAAGATAACTCTTATTTTAGGTAATGTCTCTATTTCTTTTACCCTCCTGGTCTCAGCTCTGAATAAGTTCCATTAATATATTAAATGGAAGTGCCAGAGTTCAATGTAATTACACTGGAAAACAATTCTTAGTTGAATTAAAAAAAAATAAAGAGCTTGAAATAGGTAAAGATTTAACTTTTGCAGTGGTGGTCTCTTTGAGACTATGATTTGGGGAGTAGCTCTGTTCTCACAAACCAAAAACGAATCCTTCGCATGACAGTGACTAAATTCTCACAGAAACCCTCCCCCACTAATTTTTTTTCTTTTTTGCAATTTCAGATATAATTTGTTGAAGGGGTAGTGAGAGAGTCAGTGCCATCCTTACTCCCTTGATTTCATAGCCACTGCCATCTTGCTGATACCCCACCATCCAGCAGTTGTGAAGGATGAACCCATTATGAATTGGGCAGGCTAGCGAGAAAAGCGAAAAACTCAAACCAGACAGATGTATATCTTGCTTCAAGTCTTTTTATGATTTATCCAGGTTGCAATTTTACCTCTGGCTTTCATTGAGTACTTGACTCCAGCAGATGAACAATATTTTGGCAGTGCTGCATAGTGAATGCAAGTAGAGTAAGGATTAATTTTGGAGGTGCTTCCAAACCATAGAACTGGTGGCAGAATGCCAGCCCTTCAGAATGCCTTTCCCAATGGCTCAAATCAGCAAACTCTTGGCTGTTACAGCCAAATGAATGTTGCAGTTTTCAGTGGTACCTGTTACATTAAATCACATATTGATGGGGAAAGAAAGCAGAAACATCATGCCCTTTTGTAGAAAAAAAATGAAATCCAGAAGCTTTTCTGCCAGTAGTAGGCTTTTTTAATAAGTGAGAAACCGTTTTGGGGGTTTATGGTCTCCTATTTATTTGGGTGGAAACCAACAGAATTTTTCACATGTTAGTGTGAGTTTCTATGTTAGTTCTGAGGTTGTTTCTTCTCTCGCACGTGACAACCCTTGAGACTGTGCTTTCTACACTCCCTAGGTGTAGAAAGCAAATAGATGCATTAAGCAAAGCCCAGAATCCTAGTTAATAATTCACTGATCTGGCAGACAGGTTATTAACAATAGTGTTACCTTCAAATAAATCAGTACATTATCAGCACATTCCTAGATGTGTGAAGTATAATGACACAGCCCGGACTTGACTTACATTGGGCAGCGTGGATTGGATTTTTGGTATTCAAAGACATTCACACTGCATCCTTTTAACCCATCTCCTAAGTAGTCACCTGCCCCATTTTTCGTGGCCCCACTCACACACTATTCTTATGGTTTATTCCAAAGCATGGCTAATGCTGTCTCTGTGACTTGGAAAACACCAGCCGTTCTCTCCATTTCTCTTCAGTTTTCTTGGAACAGCTGTCTTCACTTTGCCATTTCCTCACCTCCCACTCATTCCCCAATCAACTCTGATAGAGGTTCTATTCCCAGCACTTTATCACTACTCCTGCTCTAGACTCCAAGGTCTAAGTGGCTAGTTCCAAGGGACGATGTCCTCCCCTCAGGCTACTACTGTTCTTAGTCTCCCTCCTCAGTATCACCTTCTCTACTTGGAAGGTGTCTCTACTTTAAATGTTTGACTTCCTCAGGGCTCCTCATGGACCCTCTTCTTTTTTCATTTTATACATACACACTAGTGAGTCTGCTCTGCCCCTGTGGCCTCATTTTCTATCTATATTCTCTCAGCTGCCAGATCTACCTTCCCTGTTTCTTCTGATTTTTACCTGCATGGTAGACATCTCTATTTGGTCTTGTGCTATTGACTGCACAAGAGTACAACTGTACTCATGGACCTCCTCTCCCAAACTTAATTCTCCTGCAGGGTTTCTTATGTCAGAGAATGATGCCACCGTCAACGAACTTGCTCAATCTAGAAATCTTGGAAACATCCAAGTGTTTCTAATGCCCCTTTTCTCTTTTCTCAATCTCCATTTCAAAACTACAACCAATCCTGATCAATTTTACTTTATAAAAATCTCTTGAATATATCTGTTTCTCTCCATACAACAACATCCACTTAAATCTAGTCCACTGTCATATCTTAGTAGGTTTAATAGTGAACCTACTGCTGTGTGTTTACAGTAACCTGTAGGTTTACCGTAACCTTAGTAACTGCTGTAACAAGTTACTATGAATTTGGTGGCTTAAAACCAAACAAATTTATTATCTTACAGTTCTAGAAGTCAGGGTCCAAAATGTGTTTCAAAGGGGCTAAAATCAAGTTCCACACTATAAATTAAAAAACTGGTAAACCGGGCTTCCCTGGTGGCGCAGTGGTTCAGAGTCCACCTGCCGATGCAGGGGACATGGGTTCATGCCCCGGTCCGGGAAGATCCCACATGCCGCGGAGCGGCTGGGCCCGTGAGCCATGACTGCTGAGCCTGCGCGTCCGGAGCCTGTGCTCCGCAATGGGAGAGGCCACATCAGTGAGAGGCCCGCGTACCACAAACAAACAAACAAACAAACAAAAAACTGATAAACCAAGAAATAGTAAAATTCATTAATCCAGATCAGTAGTAGAATAATGTATTAGTTTCCTATTGCTACTGTAACAAATTACCACAAACTTAGTGGCTTAAAGCAACATAAATTTATTATCTTACAGTTGTAGAAATCAGAAGTCTAAAGTGAATCTGTAGGCTGTGTTCCTTCTGGACACTGTAGGAGACAATCTTTTTTCTTGCCCTTTCTACCTTCTAGAGGCGGCTCACATTCCTTGGCTCAGTGACCCCTATACTCACCTTCAAGGCCAGGAGTGGCCAGTCAAGCTTTTCTCGTGCTGCCTAGCTCTGACATTGACTGTCTTCTGCCTCCCTCTTTCACTTTTAAGAACCTTGTGATTATATCAAGCCCACCCAGAGAATTCAGGACAAGCTCCCTATTTTAAAATTAGCCGGTTAGCAAACTTAATTCTATTTGCAACTTTAATTCCCCTTTGCTATGTAACATAACATATTCACAGGTTCTGGAGATTAGGATGTGGACATCTTTGTGGAGGAGGAAGAGGTAGGTATTATTCTGCCTGCCTACCACACTGGGCCAGTACAGTAGCCTCCCAAGTTGTACTTCTGGCCACCATCTGGCTCCAGCCTATGCTACCAGCTATATAACTAACTATATATAGTTTTAATGATAAAATATGCATAGTATAAAATTTACCATTTAAAAATACATATTGTACAACTATCACTACTATCTAGTTTTAGAACATTTTCATCATCTCAGAAGGAAACACCATACCTATTAAGCAGTCACTCCCCATTCTCCCATCCCCTTAGTTCCTGGCAACCATTAATATGCTTTCTGTCTCTACACAGTTGCCCATCCTGGGTATTTCATATAAATAGAATCATGCAATACGTGGTCTTTGGTGTTTGGTTTCTTTCACTTAGCCTAATGTTTTCAGTGTTCATCCATGTGGTAGCAGGTAACAGTACTTTACTCCATTTTATGGCTAAATAATATTCCATTATGTGGCGAGACCATTTTGTTTATCCGTTTATCGAATGATGACTGATTGACTTGTTTCCAGCTTTTGCCTATTGTGACTAGTTCTCCCAGGAGCTGCCAACCACATCTGATCTTCTCTCCCATGGCTCCCCACATCTTGCTCATTTCTATCATTTTAGTGTCATATTCCATTATTTCTTTGTTTCAATATTTAACTCTTAAATAAAATGAAAAAATAAGAATTCTTTGCACAAATGTCCAAATCAGGAGTCTGTGATACACTGATTTCTTTCCAAAGTGTTTTTGATTCCACTGTCCTATGACAGTCTAGTGTATTAGTTAGGTGAAGAGTTTGCAGATGCGGAAACTGAGTTTAAGAAACATTTCAGATCACATATTTTGTCAGTGGTGTTACTGAAAAAAGAGGTTACATTACTCAGGTTATTCTCTATTTTCATCTTTCCAAGGACAGACTGTCAGTGCATTAAGCATTGTCATTGTCTAGAAATTTTTAAATTGCAGTGCCTATTTTTCATTCTCTGGGGCTGATCTAAAATCTGATACGATAACCAAAGGTACAAGCTGTCACAGGTCATGATACAAGATGATAAATGGGTCTAGAACAAGTTCTAGTTTTGGAGTCTTCTTGTTTCATAAAAAAAGACAATATGAGGATGTTGATTGAAAGGTTTTCCACAATGTGAAGCCTCAACATATTACCCATGACTACGAACAACTTTTAAGGATGAAAATGAACTTTTGAATATGAGTAAGTGTTAAGTAAAATGTTAAAAAATGGAAATCTGGAGTATCTTTCATGATTTTAGTTCTTAATCTGCTTTTAAAAATTATCTTCAGGGCTAAATAAAATTTGATTTCTTTGATTTTTCTCGATTAAAAAATAATCACTTAATTTTAGAAGTAAAGTCTTATTTAATAAAAATAGTAAAGCAAAGACAATTGTAAGTAAACATTACATAGGGATTTCTATTAAATATTATACATTTGTTATAATGTGTTGAATCAACAAAGTAAAAATAGAATGAGGAGAGAGGGAGGAGGGGGGGAGAGACAGAGACAGAAAAAGAGATATGAAATACCCTTATTCACATACACAGTTTTCTACTCAAATGGATTGATGTTATTGATCCTTAATGGGTCCTAATGGGGTTTAAAATAAATACTTTTAACTATTAAGTGATCTACTGACAATTTGGTGTAAACCTCCATAGAAATGGTAGAAAGAGAAAGCATTCATTGAAATTCTTCAGTGTGTATTTTCTGAGGAACTCCTTCAGCATGAAAGAGCTCATACTTTGTCGAGGCAATAATTGACCCGTAGCAGGTTCTCAAGAAAAGATCAATGAATGGATAAATACTACATCTGCCCTCCCTCTCAACCCCAAGTGTATTTTCAGTTATACCTGAAAACACACACACACACACACACACACACACACACACACACACACACACACACACTCTCTCTCTCTCTCTCTCTCTCTCTCTCTCTCACACAGAGGGACTTATCACCTCCAGAAGGAACTCACTCTCCTTTTGTACCGTTTTAACTTTTAGAATTTTTTTTAAAACATCAAATCTCTCTCCTTATAACATTTGCCAGTTAACTTTTGTTCAAGCCCCTAGGATCCAAGATAGAAAAATCTAACCTTTCTTGCCCAATCAAATGGAAGTGGAGAAATGTTTTGGCCTCTTAAACACTTAAACACTCTTAAAATGTTGTGGTTCCTTTAACTATACGAAAATGATAGTTCTGATAGTCTAAGGTTTAAAATCTTCACACAAGAGGACATCTTAATTGTATCAGAATAAAATGGATCTTTTTCTCCTTCCTGAAAATAGCTAGAGGCAAACGTGTATATTGAAAGCAGTTAGCTAAATTTTATGGAAACCCATTTTTCCTTATTTCCATAGGAGCCATGAGCACCACCACCACCGTTTAAGGGATTTTGAGGCTGTGGGAAATTATATCTTACTAACAGGAGTCCTACATCCCTTCATAGGGTCACATAATATTTTAATTGAAGACTGCAGGACTGGCTTGTCTGAGGGTCAGATGCCTCTGCTTAGCACTCCTATTATTATGGAATGATTTTGAGGTTCTCAGTCTGAAGAGATTAGGTTTACATTATAGAATGTTGTCAGACTCTAGAAAAGACTTATAAATGTTTCGAACACTTGAAAGGACCCTGGGATAAATTGCCATTGAATTTGTTAAGGTCGCTATAAAAGGTCAGTGAATAACAGGAGGGCTGAGCTCCAGTTCCGTTAAAGTACCTCATTAAGCCAAGAAATCAAGCTATTAGATAATCACTAATTGTTGAGCAGTGGCCATTAGGTTAGAAATAGAGCAATGTGTTTTATATGCTCATATGTAAGTAGAATTTTGCTTTCTTGAAGTGATCAGACTGATAAGGCATGTGCAAAGCATGTCATGGACATGCGCTAAATTTCTTTCTTTTCTTCCTCTTTCTCTTATTTTGGGTTATACAAACCCAAAATTGTCCCCATGTGCTGTATATTGGGGCCATCAGACTCAGTGACCAGATTAAATAATTTGTCTAAGTTTCACTAATATGTCTTTATAGGACTTGATGGAAACTTCACAATGCCTGGCACTTTCCCTAGGGAAAGGAGGCTGCCACAAATGTGCAAAAAGACTTCTTTTGGATGCTTCCTCAGTGAAGGAAGTTCCTTCCCCTCTTCTAACTGTGGTATAGGTGCACTTTGTACAGCTTCTGGCCACTCGAGGTGGAGGTGGAAACATTTGACCTCGGGTGGCCAGCTTTCCTCCTGACAGATGCCCTCCCCTCAGTGAATGCAGCAGGAGGAAGAAAGTCCATGTGTGCCCTCTGGGGCAATGGTGGCCCCCTTTTCTGGTAGCTGTTCAAACTGGATAAAGGCTGACTTTTCTCTCCACAAAACGGCCAGAGGATGTAGAGGAGTTTATTTCTCCTTCACATCCAGGAGATGCTACCCTTCCTCTCTTACCTCCTCACCTCCATAGGCGAACCTTATTAACCAGGATGAAAGCTTTCCCTAAGTCCATGTCATCCAAGATCATAGGTGAACACACTTCCCCCATGAGCCTGTGGTCCAGGAGCTGCCCTTGTGGCTCTGGGGCAAGCTACCGGTGATTACGCTGGAAGAGGATGGGTGGAGCAGATTGACCACAGGTAGTGTTTTGCTGTTAATTCTGCAAGGAGACTCAGAGGATTTAACATGTATCTGACAATTACCCTAAAATGCTGCTCACTGTAATGATGTGTTGAGAAGTGGAAAATGCTCAGGGGTCATTTAGCAATCATATTCTGATAGTGTTCTCTCAGCATATTATGGGTTTTTTTTCTTCCCTCTTTATAGTAATATATAGGAGGAAACACAACAACTTTTCACAGCAACAGAAAATTCATATTCAGATGAGAACAATTTTAAACAACTAGGGGAATTATCTAAGAAGAGACCTCTTTGAAGTGTCTTGGAGGTTTTCATGAATAAACTTTGGAGGGCTGTACATTCTAGCTATCTTCCCCACAAATACAGTTTTTGAGCTTGTAAATGCCCACGGTGAATATGCCTGAACATGTACATGTTTTCATTATGTCCCACAATTCCCTGCCATAATTACCATGGAGAAGAAGGATAGAACACTTAGTTATAGTTAAATTCACACTTGTGAATTTAACTCTTAGTTATCTTTCAAGGCTGTCCATTTTGATTAGAGCTTGCTTGATTATGTAAGACTATCTCCAAGTCTGAAAATCTGTAACTCTTAAGGAGACCAAGCTGAAGTCTTAACTTTTTTGAAAGTGAATGTCTTCCAAATTTCATCTCAGCTTTTTTAAAAAAGAGACTGATGTTAGAAAACTGTGTTTTTATTTAAATAGGTGTACAGTTCTATTTTATTGTATATAAATTAATGATGTATTTATATTGAGTTTTGCCTAAAAAATAAATGTTATTACTATTGGATACATAATTTTATTATTTTTAATCACTAATATGAAGTTAAGTGTGTGGTCAGATGCCTGTCTGGAATCTCTAACTCAATTTTCCTCTTACTTAGTTTAAATCTGTTTTTAAAACAGTAAATCTTGCAAGCAGTTTTACTTTCCTTAAATATCATTTACAAATGTTTTTCCACTTTCCGAAACTCGATCAAGTATACTGTGAAAGGACTTTTAAATCTCTCTGCTTCTTGAAATATAGATAAAAGTTATAAAGATTTCCTTCTGTATTTGCTGTTATAATTTTGTACTGAAATCCCACAGACCACGGTATTTACTAAATCAGGTTCTCAGAATAAAGCACTGTTTACCAAGGCATGTAAATATGGTTTCCACAGTTAATAAGTATTATTTACTGAAGGGAACCACCAGAACAGCAGAGTTACAAGGGATACTTTATATCACATGACGAAAAGTTTCTCACTAGATTATTAGGTTTTTGTGATTTTTTTTTTAATTTTATTTTTTTCCGGATGGTGTGTCAGGAGAATTAGTAGACTGGAAAAAGACTGCAAGGTCAATAGCATAAATTGTATGTAAATAGCCAAAACATATTGTTTGGGTTGCCAAACACCCACAGAAGATTGCATTATTAAGGTAGGAATTTGTAAGCCTTCTAAATACGAAGTGGCAACATTTCCAAACACACAGGTCATACTCACACGTATTTATGTAAAGCTGCATGGTAGAATGTCCAATTTGTTCATTTTTCCTTGTCTTCTTATTAGATGATGATGCTTGTCAACAATTATTGAGCTCTTGCTACGTGTCAGGTACTGTTCAAGGGCCCTAGACGCTCTATCAATTTCTTTACTCCTCTCTAACATACTTTTAGTCTCATTTGTAGGTGAGAGATCTGACTTGGTTGCAATTTGCATGGAAAAAAAATCTTCACGCTCTCCATAAATGACTCTTATTTGTCTTCCTTACCTTTTATTATCCTTTTTCATACATGAGGACACTTCATAAGTTTTGTTTGAGGTAATCTTTGGAATACTGTTTTCTTCTTCCAGTTTTATTGAGATAACAATTGACACAGCCTCGTATAGGTTTATAAAAGGTTTATAAGGTGTACAGCATAATGATTTGACATCTATACATCATGAAATGGTTATCACAATAAGTTTAGTGACTATCCATCATCTCGTATAGTTACAACATAAAAGATATAGAAAAACATTTTTTTTTTTCTTGTGATGAGTGGTTTGTTGTTTTTATTCCCTCCTCGTGTAACCTCCTTCACTCCCCAGTCCACTGCCCAGGTAAATGCCATCACATAGGTCTGATTCCTGTCCTACTCTTTCCCTTCCTTTTCCATCTCCCACACCCAGCTCAACAGCAGTGCTGGTCCTTCTAACTAAACAAGAATTGTTTTTGTCTTTTTAATGGGCACAGTCATTACTCAGCTTAAGTTGATTGTCACCATAGGATAATGTTGCTCTAGAATTATCATAATCTGGCTTTTAAACAAGAGAATAGAAATCTAGGTTTTACATGCAAAATTTCTGATTTTGAAATAATGGTTCAAGTTTTGAGGGGAAAAAACCTGAAAACTGAAAAAATATGCTCTTGGGCATATCTAGGCTGTAAGTTTGAAGTCTCCATTTCTACTCCAGTCAGCGCTCAGTTCATTGGTTATGATTGTAGGTGTTAAAAAACAACTGCTACTTTTATACGTAGAAAACCTTCAATTCCACAAATTACAAACTTCAAAAAAATTTAAAAGAAAAACATAAGGTATCACAAAAAGCACTGACTTCAGTAATTAAGAAATTAATTTAAGAACGATATGTCTCTAAGGTTCTTTGTTTTTCTATTCTGCCTCTCCAATCATATTGCTTATTCTTTTACTTCATTTGGCAAACTTCCTTAGGAACACTGAAAGTTTAGTTAAAAGCACAATGGCAAGAGTTGCCAAAGGGGGGTGAGGGGAAGAGAGAAATGGGTGAGGGAGATTAAGAAGTACAAACTTCCAGTTACAAAACAAATGAGTCACGGGTATGAAATGTATAGTGTGGAGAATATCATCAGTAATAATGTAATAACTTTGTACAGTGACAGATGGTAGCTAGACTTACTGTGGTGATCATTTTGAAAAGTATAGAAACACTATGTTGTATAACAGGAAGTAATACAGTGTTGTAGGTCAATTATACTTCAAAAACAAACAAACAAGCTCATAGAAAAAGTGATTAGATTTGTGGCTACCAGAGGTGGAGGGGAGGGGAGGGGGGAATTGGGTGAAGGCAGTCAAAAGATACAGACTTCCAGTTATACGATAAGTAAGTCCCAGGGATGTAGTGTACAACATGATAAATACAACTGACACTGCTATACATTACATATGAAAGTTAAGAGAGTAAATCCTAAGGGTTCTCATCCTGAGGAAATAATTCAATATCAAGCAAAAAATTAAGGCTTTCTAATTTTCAGCATCCCATTATTTGGATTGTCTTGGGGGTGGCACAGTGTACTTCACTAAAGTAAGCAAATTGATTAAGAAACTACACCAGGTGGAAAGCAAACTTCAATTAACAGTAGAAAGGAGGGCCCTTTAAACAAGCAAAAACGCTTGGGTGGTGTTTACAAGTTGGCAAAAGCCATCCTGTGGTCGAGAAGCTGATAAAGTCTTGAATGAGGGCCAGTGGGCTCTCTAGGCAGAGGGGCGGCCTGTGCAGGGACTGTGGTTCTTCTTAGATGTCTCTAGCAAGCCTGAGGTAGGGGCAGTGTAGACGTATAGGAAAGGGAGAGGGAAAGGAACAGGGAGAAACATTAAGAGAGAAGGAAGAGAGAACTGTAATCATAGCTACTATTCAATAGCGCTTACTATGTGCTGGCTTTGTTTTTTGGTTCTTTTTCTTTCATTTCATCCCCTCCTCCCTCTATGAGTAAGCCTACAAGGTAAGTGTTAATATTTTCATTTTATAGATAAAGAACCTGGGACTCAGAGAAGCTTCTGTACAGGTTAGACAGTGGTGGAGCTGATGTTTAAATTGAAGTCTGCCTGACCTCAAAGCTATTAATCACTACAGTATATGGTCCTCCCAGTGTCTCTTATGGAAAGGGAAATAAGGGTGCCCCAGAAGTTCCCTCAAAGGCCTATTGGCAGCTCCTGGACTGGGCCATAGGTGTTAAGATGTTAAGAACATCTACCTTGACTTTGGCTGTTCCAACCTTAAGATCACTTGAAAAAATGGCTTGAAATCACTTGAAAAAATCACTTGAAAAAATAAAAAATGGCTGGTGTGTCCCAGGGATTAGGTTTATAGATTGCCTAGGACTTGATGCCAAGAGACGCAATTCCATTTCTCATGTGGCCCCATGTGGTTCCAACTCCCTTTCCTTCCTTGCTGTGCAGACACGCACTGTGGAGTGTAAAAAGTGATTTGGTGGCCAAATATTACAGTATGGATGGAAAACCCTTGCCTTATGCAGAAGCAGCTGTGGGGTTCTTGGTATTATTCTTTCTTCTCTGACTGTCTGTTAAGGAAGCCAAGTGAAAATGGACTGTCCAGGATGATAGGCAGTTTATGTATGCAGAACTGCACACATCGACTAGGTTTCTGGTAGTTGGATAGTAGCTTTCCAGATAAAGCCAATGATTTTCAATTATGGATGGAGATCTTCAGCATTCAGGTTCTATTTTTCTGACTCCCCAACACAAAACCAAATTATGGTTCATCTCTGCTTGTGACTTTTCTTCTCTTTTGCAAAAACCAGGATGCCCAAGTTTAAGTGGTTGATACTTTTTAAAGATTTAATTCAGCTTTATTTCAAGGCTAAAAGCCAAGTTCATCATGACCAAAGTATAGGCTGAAAAAGGGGGTATGTAGCACATTAAACATTTTCTTGATTATGAGAAGCAGTTAGAACTTCCACAGTCTTAGATTTCCTGCCTTTTTTTTTCCATTGCTGAGTTTTAGATTCTAGTGTATAGATAATATATCTTGCATATCTAGATGAAAATTTTGCCAGAGAACCAAAACAGTCACTATTATTAATCCCCAGTATAGATAAAACCCCAATTAGTTTGTCTTTTTTTTTTTTTTTTGGTTGGGTATTTATTTCTGTTTATTGCTGTAGGTGGCAAAGATTAAACAGTACTGTTAAGTAATTTTTTAAATGTACTGAACATTTATTCTTGGTCAGATACAATACCAAGACATAGTCCCTGCCCTCAAGATTCCTATAGTACAAAGGAAGAAACAGGAAAATAAACTGACAAATACCACGCAGTAAGCTGAGTAGTTATGACCCCTGCCTTTGGGTGGCTTCCGCTTCTCCTTCATCCCACTGAAAGTGTCTACTTCACTCACAAATGACATACCCAAAGGCTGAATCTTCCTGTGAACATGTGTGTCTAACGGGAAAGGGAATCGAGGGAGGATTTAGGGGTCAGGAGGGAACTAACTTGATGTACAAGACATTCTTCCAGGCTCGAGGTAGGGTGTGGGCACAGGAGCCTGCGTTCAGAGGATGACTTCCAGAGGATGGAGGCTCTTTGCCTTGTCTGGAGCAGCAAAGCTGCTGGAGAGAGATTTCAGTCAAAACTGATATACAGGTGGAGCCTTGTAACATTCATTTTAAGCCAATTAAATAGGGTAAGAAGGACGAGGAACACCTCTGAGAACTTTATGATTGAAATGGTTTCCCTGTTCACTGAGTAGAGAGAAAGATGGGTGATGAAAGGAGAAGCATAGTTCTCAGGGTGTAATTTTCAATTTCAGAGCCAGAGTGAGTAATTTATAAAGAAGAGTTAAAAAAAGAAGAGTAAAATAAAGCCAATTTTTGCCCCCCTCAGAACAAACCCTAGCTAGTTCAACAAAGCGAAGGGTGATTTTCTACATATTTACTCTATGTAGAGAAGTATTATTTGGAGCACTTGCTAGAACTTCTTCACATAGGTCTATTTGATACATTTGCAGAAAAGTGGTTTTCGATGTATGTTTCATTGGCCAAAAAGAAGGTTGTATTTGGCTTCCTAAAAGGTGGTTGTGTGTGTGGAGATGAGTGGAGGAAATTGTCATATTTTCGGTTATTTTAAATTTAATTGATAGAATCATGCACTGCATTCAAAGGCTATGTAGACCATCGTTTTCTGAGAAATTCACCAGATGTTATGTGGTTATATGTGAACACACCTGAAAAGGATTTTAAACATTAAAGTCTGAATCCAAAACTATTCTTTAACATTTTAAATTTTTCTTAAAAAGACTCTTAAAACTGAAGGATAATAATGTTTAGGAGGTGAGCTTACCAAAGGCCCAATCAGTGAAGCCAGATCTACATGAAGCCCCAAATCAACTTCTGCCTGGTAGGGTCTTAGAATTGTCTTAAGTGGAGAGGAAAATTGTCCATAACTGCAAGTTGAAGTAGTCATTAAGACAGGCTCAATCACCACCAAGATAGATCACTTTTAAACTTAAATGTGTTTCATTATTGGACATTATAATAATCCAGCACTGAACAATGAGATCACTTAAATTCACCAGATAGTTCACTTCCTGAGAAACTCCTTGCCTTGCCTTTCTCTCTGTTCTCTCAATACTCCAATACCTGATGCAGCAGATACTACAGAAACAACTAAGGAAAACTTGTCACCCCAGATTTGATCATATATGGGGAGTAAGATGTGATTGCCAAAGCTTACAGGTTTATACTTGCCCAGAATATACTTGTGCTATCAGTCACTAGGGTATCTTTGAGTCCCTGTGGGTGAAGGGGAGGCAAAATTTTACCTCTGCCTATCTTAGGTTTTCAGCTGGGACTCTTTAACAAAAAGACAGATTGACAAGAGAAAAATCGTTTATTAATGCATGCAGTACGCATCATGGGAGAAACTTAAACCGAAAGTAATTCAAAATGGCAGCTTTGAGTTCCAGCTTATATAACATCTTCAACAAAAAACATTAAATTTGTAGAGACATGACAGACACAGGAAGGCAGTTTTAGGCTTCCAAAGACAGCAAACTGGGAAGGTAAATATATGGGTGGAAACTAATGAGGTAAAATTTGTAGATTTCTCTGGTGCCACCTCTGGGCTGATAAGAGTCTGTCTCCAGTGAAAGGAGAGTTTACATCCTGCTTTTAGGCAGAAAAGGGAGAGGTTTTCTCTGCTTTTGCTACTTCTTCATTGCCTTCAGCTCAAAATTATTTTTATGTCAAAGAGGGATATTTTGAGGTGACATATTCTGGTTTCCTTTTAAGGAGCACTTAACAAGGGCCTTCCCTAGCCAAAGTGTGTCTTTAGCCCCCTAAAAATATCCTCTTTCTTCTGGCATCCTCCCTGCTAGTAACCACAATTTCTGTTACTGAAGTCTCAACGACGGAAAATGGTCCCATGCCTTTTTTATCTTGAGATCATATTATACTTACAGAAGATTTACAAAGATAGCCAGAGTCTCTGCCCTTAACCCAGCTTTCCCTAACGTTAGCCATTCTATATATCACCGTCTTATTGCTGTCTGAATTTACATTTCCGCAATGACTACTGATGTTGAACATCTTTTCATATGCTTATTTCCACCCATATATCTTCTTTGAGCATCTGCTCAGAAACATCTCCCATTTTTAAAAAATTGGGCTGTGTGTTTTCTTTTTTGGGGGGTGGGTTTGAGAGTTGTTTATATATTCTGGATATAAGTTAATTATCTATATATAGTTAATCTATATATTAATTATATAGATTATAGATTATATATAATATATATTTATATATATTTTATATATAATTATAGATTATATAGATTATAGATTATATAGATTATATAATATAGATTATAGATTATAGATTATAGATTATAATATAGATTATAATATAGATTATAATATAGATTATAGATTATAGATTATAATATAGATTATAATATAGATTATAGATTATAATATAGATTATAGATTATAATATAGATTATAGATTATAGATTATAATATAGATTATAATATAGATTATAGATTATAATATAGATTATAGATTATAGATTATATAGATTATATAATATATATATTAATTTCTCCTGGTCTTTGGTGCATTTTATTTCTTTTTGCATATTCAAGTTTTAGTCTGATTTCATATTCCTTCTGCCTGATGAACTTCCTTTAGCATTTCTCATAGAACAGATCTGCTGGCAGTGAATTCCATCAGTTTGTATTTGTTTGAGAAAGTCTTTCTTCTTTAGTTTTGAAAGTTATTTTCACAGGCTATAGATTTCTAGGTTCATGATTTCCTCCCAGCCCTGATACCGTCACTTTAAAGATGTCTCTCATTGTCTTCTGGTTTACTGGTTTCCGATGAGAAATCTGTTGTCATAGTTCTCTTTCTTCCTCTCTGCATGTAATGTTTCTTTTTCTTCTAGTTGCTTTCAAAATTTTACATTTGTCTTTTGTTTTCAGCAATTTGAATATGACATTTGAAGATGTGTGTGTGTCTGTGTGTGTGTTAGTATTTATCCTGCTTGGTTTTCGGTTTGGCATCTGTAATTAATATTGGAAAACTCTTGGCCAATTTTTCTTCAAATATTTTTTTTTGGCCGTTCTCGCTCTCTTCCCTTTTTGAATTTCTAATTACGTGTATGTTATAAATGTTTGATATTGTCCCACAGCTCTTAATTATTTTAGTTTATTTTTCACTCTTTTTTTCTCTTTGGGTAAATTTAATTTGGGTAATTTATATGCACTTCTCTTCAAGTATTAACCAATGCATTCATTGGTAGAGTTAAGTGTACTGATGGGCCTGTCAAAGTCATTCTTTAACTTTGTTACTGTGCTTTTCATTTTTAGCATTTTCATTTGATTGTTTCTCTCTCCTGATGAAATTACTCATCTGATCTTACATGTTGCCTACTTTTTTCTTCAGAGCTATTAACATATTAATCACCATTATTTTAAAATTCCCTATCAGATGGTTTCCACATCTGTGTCATACCTAAATGTGGTTCTGATTATTGCTTTGCTTTGTGTCTTCTTTCTTTCCTTTTTGTATACCTCATAATATTTTTTGAAAGCCGAATGTCTTGTATAAGGTAGGAAAAACTGAGGTAAATTGTTTTTATGCCTGGAAATAGACACACTTTTCCTTTCATTAGGTCTTTAATGTGGGCATTGGAGTAAATCTAATGAGCAGTTGGGCTGGTTTGAAGTTTGTTGTTGCTATGGTTACCCTCAATGCCCCACAGGCTTCAAATGTGGATGCCTTGTGTTTAATCTGAGTGTTTGGAGAGCAGTGTCAGTTTGGCCCTGCACTCTATGTCTTCCCTTTCTACTTTACCTCAGGAGGATCTCTTTGTACATTCTTGCTCCTCTGATGTCCCTCTCCCCACAGTATTCTTGTTACTTGTTATTTGAACTTTTTCCTTGGTGGTGGAGGACAGTGGAATGGAACATCCTCTATTGTTATAACTAAATCTCAGTCTTAGGTAGGGTCTTAGGAGTGTGGCCTTCTCAATTCTCCTACCCCTTCTCTGACTGTAATTTGGGGCCTAGTGTGTATTCCTGCCCCTAACATAGGACTAACCTTTTGTCTTTTACTATTTCCCTCCTCCCACTGCAAGTTTTCATCTGTGTCCTAAGGAAAACATCATTGTTATTTCCCCCCTTCCCCAAAGATTAAGACTTTTGTTCCATAGGGAGACTGGAGAAACCGATGAGGTGTCCTGCTTCTCCCACAGGGCTGCTCTTCTCCTCTCCCAGGTTTGCATTAGAATTGATATTTCTTAAGACTTTTTCTTTTTTGTGGATGAGCATCCAGTGGGATTTATAGAAAAAAAAAAAAAAAGGACTGAGGGTATGGACTCTCCCAATTTCTGTGGCTCTCAGCTGTTTCATGCTGTCCACCCAGTCCTGTCCTGCCTTCAGCAATTCATCAGTTATTCTAGCTGAAGCCTCACTGGTGTGTGGTTGCTTTTAACCTGGGTTAGTGGTGCTTATGTCTCCTCTCTGCCAGTAGGTGCCTGTTTCTCGTAAAATTTTGAGCAAGTTATTTGTTCTGCAACTGCAGTTTCCCGATAGGTTAAAAAAATGTCATGAATTTGAAGCTAGTTTAGCTCTTTTTCATTGCAATGCTGTGAGTAATATTCCTTCCAGCTAAGCTCAGCAGATAAAATACAAAACACCCAGTTAAATTTGAATTTAAGATAAGCAATGATTAATCTTTTTAGTATAAATATAATCCCATACAAAATTTAAATTTAACTGAGTATACTATATTTTCATTTGCTAAAACTGGCAGCCCTACTCTGAGTTCTCTGTATCCTGGTGCAGAAGTAGAATTCCCATAGTTTTTCTTTGTTTGTTTGTTTTGTGTGTGTGAAGTCTCATCACAAGCAAGTTCCATATTTAAAGCACATTTTAAAACAAATGACGTTTTAAAAACGGAGCTGAAAGAAAATATAATAATGAACACAAAGGTATCAAGTCATAGTGACATTTGAGGTTTCAATGGAGAGGATATTTTTACTTGAGTTTTTTTTAGCCTTTCTGCTACCTTCCAATCGTACCCTGTAAGCTGGACTAAAATTTAGGTTTGGTGAACAGTTTCATTTTTTCCCACTTATTCATTAATGATGTGATTTTTCTTACTTTGGGATCATGGAGTTCTCTGAGAAGCTGTTGATAATTATGAATACTCTCCTGAGAAAAAATTGTATAACACTTTCCACTTATGATTTCAGAGGTTCACATGACTGTAAAGATCTTTTACAAAACCTTAGATGAGGCAGAGAGGGAAGAAATATTGAATGTTACCTCAGCCTATCAATGTCATGTCAGACATACTGGGCTGTGCTATGTACTGTGGAATGGATGACAGCATACTGATTACTGTGAGACTGCAATATATCTATTTTGGTCAAGGAGATACTTATTTTAGAAATAGTTTTATTTAACCATTATCTGCATGAGGCAGTGCTGCATTTGCATTTTTATTTACTCCTGTGTTTGACACAGCTATCCATTACATAGAGCAGCATTTTTCTTAAACTTCCAAAGTACAGCAGACACACTGTGAAGCTGAACTTGGATGATCCATCAGTGTAGACAGCCCTGTTTCATGTTCTGGAAGTTTTTCAGAGTTATGTGCTTATTTCCATATGTACCACAACGACATCTCTCCTCTTTCCATATATTTTAATAAACTAAAATATAGTGGTTGGGTCACTGGGACGAAAGGATGGCATAGAAACAAAACAATGTAACCTCACTCTATTGTTCTTTAAGTTTCTTGTTCTAGACCATGGGTTGGAAAAAAATAGTTGGCAGGCTGGCCCTCTTTTTATAAATAAAGTTTTATTAGAACACAGCTACACAATTTGTTTACATATTGCCTCTGGCTCTTTTCAATCTACAAGGACAGAGTTGAGCAGTTGCGACAGAGACTGTATGGCTCACAAGCCATATTTAGTATCTGGCCCTTTAAGAATGAGTTTGCCGTTCCGGACAAAGGACAAAGAAAGATAAGAAAAGAACAAATTTATACATGACCACAAGCTGTTGTGCTACTCATTTAGTTTCCACAGCAAGGTTGTTGCTATGTGAAAAATTGCTTATTTATACTTTAATTCTTTAGAAGCCCCCAAGTTGCTCTCAGAGGCTCAGAGGCAATTTCAATAGCCTCTTTAGACTAGTTTGGAAAATCTCTCCAATTCTCCCTTCTACTTTAATTCCTCATTAGTCTTGGGATAAAAAATCGAGTAGAGTTGAGAGCCAATCAACTTGGTTTTGGGGATAAAAACTAAGCAGAGTTGAGAGAGAGAATTAAAAGTTTTATCTCAGCATGAGATCAGGAAGGGAAAGAGAGAGCTATATAATCCAAGAATAAATACATTTTATTTAGGAGTCTTTTATCATTCTTGGAAATTTTGCCAATGATTTTAAATGAAAACTAATTTTCTTTCTTTTTTCTTTCTAAATAAGGAAATGCTGAGAGAGGCATTGCATTTTTCCTAAAAAAATAGATCTGTGGAATTTCTTGAAAGGTCAGTTGTAAAATGCTCTCTCTCACACATAGATATACACAGACACAGACAGCTTTTGCAAAAAATATTATCTGGATTCTGGGGCACAGACCATGGGGTTAGGATCTGGGATTTGACCTTCTTTCTGCAGAGAGCTGTCAGGCATTATACAAACTCTACAGGAACCAGTAATGTTTGGGAAACTGCCTGAGATAGACTGGATATCTCAGAGTTTACATGCAGTTGTCCAGATACGATTCTAGCAGTAATCAGAGGTGTTCTTTTACTCATATTTCTGTAAAAATAACAAAAGAATAAACTGGGAGCCAAACCGCACTATGAAATTAACTTAAATATATTTGCTAGAGGTCTTCAGTTGGTGCACATGATAGGCAGATGAACTGCAAACATTTCAAGTTGGGCCACTACATTTTGATCCAAGAGGACAGTGTATTTGAGTTGTAACGGAGTGTACATGCTGTTGTAGCAAAGTCTGTCAGAGGGAATATTGGGCTGAATAGGTTTTGTGCCTGTGAGGTGAAAATGCTATGAAAAAGAGATGAGAGACGTGTAATAATAAGCCAAAGGAAGAGTATATGTTTACTGGATTATGCTAGAAATTTGCTTCTTCAGTATATAAGAAATAGAACCATCAATATTCTAGCAAGTCCTTGACCTGGTAACACCATGCTAAGAGGAGACAAAGTACATTAGCTTGGGCTCCCACACCCCAACCAAAAACAGAGCCTGAGACAAGAGCTTTAGTAATTTCTCTCTGAGAAGAGGTTAACAGGTGGGAGGGAAAGCCAATAAAGGATGCATAACTGACTTGGTCACCACTGTGAGCACCTGGTGCTTGACGGCACTGGGGCCTTCTGGGGGTCTGCGTAGACTGTCACAACCGTCCTCTGTGCAGCAGCAGAGGGATGATGATTCTGCTGGCTCCTGTCCTACATGGGTCTAGAGTTGCCCCATAAGGACTAACTCCCTTGTACTTCCAGGTAGCAGAATTGGCCATCCCAAAATAGGCCTCTTTGGCCTAAGGAAACTATTGAGCTGATTATTTTGAGGGATTACAGATAAAGGAGAAACTCTGAAAACAAGAGTAGTAATACCCCTTTCATAAGGGAAATTTACATTAGAATGGGGGCCTGTACCAGGAAAGAAGATCTTACCAGAGATCACTTTTTCCCCTGAGAGACTTATCTGCAGGGCAGGGCAATTCTGGTTACCAAACTTTTCCTCTTTTCACCTTCCCATGAATTACCTTGCCTCACTTGAAGCCCCAGACCCTATCCCTCTCCTTAGCTCAGGATGGCATATAAGCCTCAATTGTCTGGCAGCCTTTGGAGTTTCATATCTTTGTGGGGTGTACATAATCAACATTATTTTTCTTTTCTCCTGTTAATCTGTCTTTTATTATGGGGGAGGTAGGGTCTCAGCCACAGAACCTAGAAGAGTACTGGGAAAATTAATTTTCCCCTCCTACACAGGTTTGTACATGTGTAATGGTGAGCAAGTTCCCACAGGAGTCTTATACCTGTAGTGTCAGAAGTTTTGGGGCACGAAGTGCAAAACAAACAAGACAAGTAAGGGGAGGTGCTGTCAGCTTATACCTGTGAGAAGCCAAGCGCCGTAGCCACAGCTGGAATCAAACTTTGCTGTGAAGATATTAGGCAGGAAGGGGAAGTGTATATTAGAGTTCTATATTGCTGTCTAATAAATGACACCCAAATTTAACGCTTGAAACAGCAGTATTTATTATCTCCATTTCTGTAGGTCAGGAATCAGGTGTGATTTAGCTCAGTCCTCTGCACTGAAAAACTCTGGATGAATATACTAACATACAAACAACGGAGGTTATGATCAAGCGGATTTTCACCTTTTCCTCAACTATTCTGAAACTTTTGAGATTTTTTGTAAATCTCTTAATAAATTTAATTTATGTAATCAAGACAAATATATAGTTAAAAATATATCACAGTTGCTTAAACACTGTTTAACAGATAAATATCAACCTCCTCAGCCAGGCACAAAACACACTTCCTGATCTGGCTTCCGCCTATGCCTGGCCTTATTTCTCATAATTCCCTCTCTGCAAAGGCCACATTCTAAGGAGCAGAACTATTCCCTGAAGATGCCATTCCCTCTGTCTGGAATGCCTTTTCTCTCCTGTTTACTAAGCAAACTTTTATTTATCCTTTAAAGCCCATCCCCAAAGGTGGTACCTCAATGAAGCCACATCTGACTCCCCAGGCTTCATCCTCAGACCTCCTTGGGAATGTATCTTTTATAGCCCTTTTCCCATGGTATTTTAAATCTTTCATCTCTCTCCTTCTGGATGGTGAACACAGGAATTCTGTATTTATTTTAAATGTTTCCTCTACAATTGGAAAGCCGATACTCATATGTTTATATGTTTGTTTATATGTTTGTATGTCTTCCTGTGCTACTATGTTAAGAATCATTTAGCTCAAGTGATACAAAGAAGACTGAGTGACACAATTATAAATGAAAAGGAATAAATATTTTTCTATCTTTTCAAATTGTCTTTGTTGTTGGATTAGTTATCCGAAATTTGAAATATATTTCTAGAAGTTAGTTTACATGGTAAGAGAGTAAAGGAAGAAAGAATGGTAAAATATAAAACCAAGTAGGTCTACTGTATGATCCAAGGGTGACTATAAAGTCTTGCTATACCCTGAAAATTTCTTTTCATTTAACAATTTTGGATATATATATGTAAATATATGTAGTTTAAATTATAGCTAATTTTCCCCTAAGAAACTGAAGGCATCGAAGAGGGAGCTGGATTCTGTTTCACTAAACCAAGCTGACATCTCTGGTTCAATCCCAGAATCTTAAAGGCTACAAAGAGATAGAAAACAGCCCAACTTGCAGCTCAGACCATGAGTGAGTTTGCCAAGCTATATGTTAACAGCAAGCTCCACTGGGTTTATAAACTGCCCAAACTTGGCACACACTGGACTCAGTTTTATTCCTAGTCTGTTCACACTTCAACATCATGTTCTAGAATAATCCAAAATATCATGCTTAGGAAGAGCAATATAGTCTATGTAGTGGTTCATTGGGAAATAGCTTCTCCATGTTTTAATTACCTTTCTTCCCAAGGCATGACAAATGCTTCACAGACAGGAACCCAGAAATAGTGCCCACACTTTAATGTTAAGTACATATTCTCCTAGGCTAAATTCACTTTTCCTTAAACCTGAAAGTCAGAATTGCTAACTTTTAGAACATCTCAAAATGAGAGGACAGAAGGCGATCTGCACTGTTTTGCATGTTAAGCTTTAACAGAGTAAAGAGACGTGTCTATTTGGCCAGTGGCTGCCAGTGCTAGACAGTGGTTGACAAAACCCTAATGTGGAGAAGTATCAAACAAGACAAAGAAAGAATTAGAGGGAAATGGTACAGTTCCCCATTAACAGCTAAGTGCCAATAAAAATGGAAAATCAAAATGAAAATGAATCAAAAGGAAATTGCCCATAAAAATCACTGGGGAAAAATAGACTGCTAAATCATACTGTCATTTCTTTATACTCAGCTCTCCATTAGGAATGAAAAATAATCCAATTGTACTAAAACTTATCTTGGAAAATCTTAGTACCCATGCTGGTTTTTTGCACACCACCCCCCCGCCCCGTGAGTCAGATCCATTCCCTGCTGTTCCCTGCCCTATTCTGGGCTGTAAGACACTGACGCCTAAGCACACTATTACCAGGGCTCCTTGAAGAATATCCTTGGCCAATGATAGGCACCACCAGGAGATAGGAAGGCAGCATGACAAAGGGTAGGTCATTTTTTTTCCTGTATCCTGCCTGCTTTGGGCTGTTTTCTGGCCTTGGGTGCACCCCTCCACCACTAGAGGTCCTATTATATGGGCCCTTCTCCCTGGCTCTTTCTCTCATTGGACTTCTCAATGCTGATATCTCTTCTGCCCCTTCAGGTCTAGGCGTGATAATGCCTTCCTGTATTGCTAGTTCCTAAGAGATTCCAATATCGTTTTTGGTCTCTCTTCACCCAGCCTACACCTCTGTAAATGGTCCCTTATGAAAGTCTTTTTTATCATGTGAGTTGAATTCTCTTTCTCCACGGGAATTCAGTGATACAATTCTCCTCTGAGTCCTGAGAGGTAAACTTACTCCTGAAGCATCAAGACACCTGATTTCGCATCCTTAACCCTCCTTGCTCACACTCCTGCTTATTGGCTTCAGTTGCGTAAGAAAATGTGCTTGTTGATCATAAGTACACTAGTGTAGTTCTGATGAATTCTGCTCTTTAAACTCTACCCTGACTCACCCCTACTGACATCTTAAAAACGCCTTCGGTCACTTACATCTCATCATAGTGCTGCCCAGAGCACCAAACCACAAGCAAGTTTTGCTCTGGGGCTGACTTATGCACAAGATGGTCGGGCAATGGTTGTCTAAAGGCGTGGGAAGGGCGACGTGTAGGGAGACATCATGAGGAGGGGTGCCCAAGTTGAGAAAAGTGTGTGAGGAAATCTTCTTCTAACCCACACTGAAAATTTGTTTAAGTGACACTTCAGAGAAAGTATAGAATCTTGCTGCTGGAGGAGATAGAATTCATACAGTCCGACAACTTCACTTTATAGATAAGAAAACTGAGGGTCAGAGAGACCCTCTGAGAGATTAAGTGTCTTAGTACAGAAGAAGGACTAGAACTCCAGCTGTCTCTGCAGCTTTTGTTCAATAAGATCTTATTGTGATCTCATATACTCATGGTCTATGGAGTGGACAAAGTGGTGTGCCAAAGTCTGCAGCAAAAACAATTTATATTGATCAAAGAGAAAAACAATTAGGAACTGATTTTTATTTTAATTTTTGGATGCCAGAATTGCCATGAGATAGGAGATGAAACTTTAATTTCATAGTCTTGCTATATTTTAAGATGGCTTCTATTGAGGAAGAACGGAAGGGAGGGAGGGAGGAGCTAGTTTATTTAAGACTAAACTTCCTGAGAAATCAGATGTCTACATCTTACGTATATTAGCTCATCTGCCAGGTAGACACTGTCTCTCATCAATGACAAAACATGCTGAGTTTGCCCCTGACTCATTCAATATGGCTTCAAAATACAGACTAATTTTTCAGTCATCCTTTAGTCTAAAGCTGTGTTTTCCTTTTCATTCATTTAAGTTTCCATGTTCATTTGCAGAAATTTTAAACCTACTTTCCACTATAACACGTGACCCCTCAATGTCTAAGCAGTATCATGTAGTGATTAGTTCGTGGGTTTGGAATCAGACAGACTGCATTTAGGTGCCCCTCTGACATTTCCACTAACCAATGTGACTTCAGGAAAATACAAAGCCTCTCTGGCCTCAGTTGCCTGCTTTGGTAGTCAAACGGGGATGCTAATAATAGTACTTACCTTTTAGGGATGTTGAAATTAGACTTTTAAAAGTGAAGTCCTTAATAGAGTGCCTGGGGTATAGTACATGTATGATATAGAATAATTATTATTAGTGGGAATAATTGATATAACTACAATCTTCTCTCTTCTCACTTAATTTCCCAGTTAATATTAAAAAAGCAAAACCTTTGCTGCATAGACGTATTTCATTACAGAGATGGTATCTAGCTCAGAGGATTAACTGCTAATGATTTAACCTAAATTTTATACTTCTACACAAGTAATAATAGTAATTAAAGAGCAGAGTTGCCTGATTAGATTTAACGTTTTTTTAAATCATATCAAAACACAAAGGGTCCATTGAAAATGTTATCCAGAGGAAATTACCTTTGCCTCCTGTGTGGCTAAGGGAAATTTTTTTTTCCCTGAAACTAATTCCATGACTTATTTTATCTTGTATTAAAAGTTTTAAAGGCTAATAAGAAAATTGTCCAACAAGGCAAGTAGTGGCCTGGAGGATTGAAGTACAGATTTTCATAAATCAGACTATTTTCTTTCTCTCTTCCCATTATATCCAGATAACTGAATAAAAGTTTTGACTTTCTTTTGGTAAATGTTCAACATAATGATTTAGTTTTTGAACTTCAAACAAACTAGATAAACCCAACAGAAGACATAACTAACATAACTAAAGTCATTGCAAAGATAATTTCCCAGTAGTTACCAGTTACCATGGAAGTTCAAGGAATCACTTCTGAGGTCCCTTTTAAAAAATATATAAATAATGCCTTTGTTAGTCAGAATGATCAGTTAAGACTATTTCATAAATACCATGAATAATATAACATTTTAATTTCTTTTCATTGATGTTGCTTGCACCATGAACAATTTTAATTTGAACTCGTAGAAGTTACATGTGTAACCTCTGACCAGATGGCCTCTTCCAGTTGGTCGAATCAACAAGTCAGTCCATCATTCTAAAGACTTCTTAGGAATCTCTCATTATGTTTTTTTCAGTCCTAACTTTATCCTTATTCCTATTTCAAGATTCATACATGTCAGCATATAGCATCTTTATTATATATTCACATATTAGTCAGAAATACTCTTCTCCATTGAGGGTAAGTGTGGAATTATTATTGGTTGCTTTCAAATAAGAGTTAAACTTTCTCCTCAAGGTCAGCAAATGGGGTTTGAATTTTTTCCATTACCAATAGTATCAGAAAGGATTAGGTTCTGCTACCAATAACAAAATATTCAGACAAAAGTGGCTTCATCACACAGAAGTTTATTTTTCCTGAATGTTCAGGTAGGCATTTGCTGTCTTGATTTGGCACCTCTAGGATATCTTGGCCCAGATCTCTAAGATACGCTTTTTTTTCTCCTCATGAGTCCAACGTGGATGCTGGAGATACAGTGATCATTCTCATTTCCTGGCAAAAATGCTTTCTCAGAAATGCCACTTAATAATTTCTGCTTCTATCTCATTTGCCACCTTCGTCTGTGAGGGAGGCAGGAAAATAAACTCTTTGTAAGAAAAAAAGAAGGAAAGAATAGATGTTAAATTGCCAACTTGTGTTTCTGCCACCCCATTCAGTCTTAGTTGATGTTAATTTTTCTATCTAGACCCTTCTAGGATATTAGAATTCTACAAGAGTCCTTACTTAAAATCACTTCCATATTTGACAGTTATTCTTACATACTTCTTTGTTTTCTAAACTCTGCTGCCCATTTTTATAAGCTTATGTTCTCCTCAACATCTTAAAAAATGAAACAAAACAAAACAAAATAGACAGAATGTCAGTGGAGAAGGAGAAGGACCAAACATGTTGCTTAATCACAAACGAAAAATAAACTGGCAAGGGGACCAAGTGCATCCACTGTATTGGATAATATGTGTGCAGTGGGATATGAGTGACTAATACAGATAAACAACAGATTGTTCTACCAGAGCCCTCAACAATTTCCTCAGGGTTGGAGGGGACAATTGCAACTGTTTGCATCTCTTGGCCCTCCTGATTCTTCTGATTTGACCCTGCATTATATGTATTTTGGGTTAGTTCGGCTTTTGTGTGTCTGATGAAGCAGGCTGCAATTCCTGAGCTCTAAAGAATGATTGAATCTCTCTTGCATTGTTAAATTCAAGCCAATGAATATATATGTGTGTGTGTGTATGTATATATGTATGTGTGTGTGTGTGTGTGTGTGTGTATATATATATATATATATATATATATATATCCATGAAGAAGCCAAAACTAATCCAAAAGCAACTACAAAGATATTTAAATAATTTCCAAGTGTCAGAGAGCACCTCATACCTGAAAATTCACTGTTAAAATGTGAATTGGGGAAGTCTGGGTAAAATGGGAAATAGATCATTAGAATCAAGAAAACTGAACTGCTGGGTTGTAATTAGATGTGGCATTTGCCATACTGGCTTTATATACACTGAGAGCTTTGTGTAAGGCTAAGGCTGTGACAGGACAAACTCTTCCCTCACATAATAATTTTTAGCTTTTAAAATCTGTAGCAGTTGGAGCTCTTGTTTTACTGGCAATGGCCTGATACATGTAACAATAAACTATACCATAATAGGGCTTACAGTTCTTATGGGAGATTTTAGGGATTTAAAACCGAGTTCCCCTAGCTCCACCTTTCATTGGCCTACATTTGGGTGTCTATTGCTTCCATAAAATAAGAAAGTGATGTTCTTTCCCACCTAGAGTTCTGTTGTCAAGCTGCGAGTCATCTCTTAGAGAGGTTAATGCAGGTCAATAAACACCATTGTGCTTACAGGAGAAGATACCATTTATGAAGACAAGAAGCTCTCAGTGAGTAAATGGTTGTCTTTCCAGCAGACACATGACTCTAGATCTGAGTAGTCTAGTCTCCTTAGGTGAAAACTTTGAGAATGCAGTTATTCTTTTTAGTTAGAAAAGTTAGTTATCACTAAAAGTTAATGTGGTTTAAACTGACCCTAGCACATGAAAAGATGCTCAACAGCATTAGCCATCAGGAAAATGCAAATTAAATCTACGATGAGAGACTTCCAGTTTTTGATCTGGTATAAAATGAGCTTAGAAGTTGTCACTTTGCCCTAACAACTGGTAAAAAGTTGAACAAACTGAAAAATCAACAACTCCTGTTAGATCTGCCAGAGAAGTGAGATCATAGGAAAAACTGCAGCCCCCAATATTGGAGAGACAGGAAGATACAGAGAACTACAACTTATTGGCGCAGGTATCCATGAGTAAAAATCTCCCGGGGACTCAGTACCTGTGCAGGACAACCTGAACTGTAATTCACAAATTGCTGGAGCTCAGTGTGGACAAGTGTGAGTTAAAAACTCCAGGGTAACACAGTTAGAGGGAGACTCCAACACTTTTGTGAGTTTCACTTCCAGGAACTCTACCATGTTTTTACAGCGAATACCAGAGAAAAATCCCTTCGGGCTTCTGGCAGGAGAAGGGGAAAAGTCACCATTTTGAAATAGCCAGAGCATTCTGTTCTTAACAAAGCCTGTCCTCAGGAGAATCTGTGTTATCAGAGTCTAACCTGCTGGGGTTTTATCAGAGCCTATAGAACTCCCAGAGGATAATACAGGAGAAAAACTAGATGATTTGGGGTATGGCAATGACTTTTTAGGTACAATACCAAAAACATGACTCATGAAAGAAATAATTGATAAGCTAGACTTTAATAAATTAAATTCTGCTCTGTGAAAGACAATGTCAAGGGAATGAGAAAATAAGCCACAGACTGGAGGGAAATATTTTCAAAAGACACATCTGATACAGAATTTTTATCCAAAGTACACCAAAAACTCTTAAAACTCAACCATAAGAAAACAAACAACTAGATTAAAAAGGGGGCAAAAACCTCTTAACAGACACCTCACCAGAGGAGGTATGTAGATGGAAAATAAGCATATGAAAAGATGCTTCACATCATATATCATCAGGGAAATTTAAATTAAAACAATACAGTAAGTCCCCTACATACGAACGAGTTCTGTTCCGAGAGCATGTTTGTAAGTCCAATTTGTTCGTAAGTCCTACAAAGTTAGCCTAGGTACCCAACTAACACAATCGGCTATATACTACCATACTGTAATAGGTTTATAATACCTTTCACACAAATAATACATAAAAAACAAGCAAACACAAAAAATAAAGAACAGATTTTTAATGTTACAGTACAGTACCTTGAAAAGTACAGTAGTACAGTACAACAGCTGGCACACAGGGGCTGGCATCGAGTGAACAGGCAAGAAGAGTTGCTGACTGGAGGAGGGAGAGGAGGTGGGAGATGGTAGAGCTGAAGGATCGTCAGCAATAGGGGACGAAGGGCGAGCTGCAATTTCACTCACGCCTGAGGTTGATGGCACAGGTTCTGGTTCCTTGCTAGATTCAATTCTATCTACCCACTTGAAAAAAACAATCCAGTGATGTTTGAGTAGTGGCTCTTTTTTTTTCATCGTAGATGACACGGTAGCATGGGATTGCATTCTGAACGGCTGCTGTAACCTTCATGTACTGTTCTACTTTCAGGTCCTGTGTCTTAAAAACTAACAGTGCCTCCTCAAATAAAGAAAATCCCCTTGCCATTTCCTATATCGTGAATCTCTTCGGTTCTTCAGTTACTTCTTCTTCTTGTCTCTCTTCATCCTTTCTCTGTGCCTCCAATTCCGTTAAGTCTTCATTAGTAAGCTCCTCGTGTTGCACAGCCAGGAGTTCAGTGAAGTCGTCCTCCTGCAGATCTAGCTTGAAATAAATATGCTGTACTACTGTACTCTACACAGTACCGTACAGTAAAGTACACAAAAGCACAACCACTTGTAGAGGATGCCGCATGTGACAATGTACACCGGACATGGGAACTAACTTACGTGATCGGACATGTAAACGCACGTTCGCATCTTTGAAAGTTCTCAACTTGAAGGTTCATATGTAGGGGACTTACTATAATGAGATACTACTACCTACCTATTAGAATGGCTCAAATCCAAACCAGTGACAAACGAATGCTGGCGAGGATGTGGAGCGACAGGAGCTCTCATTCATTGCTGATGGGAATGCAAAATGGTACACAGCCACTTTGGAAGACAATTGGGCAGTTTCTTACCATATGATCCAGCAGTCTTACTCACTGGTATTTTCCAAATGCATTAAAAACTTATGTGCACACAAAAACCTACGCATAAATATTTATAGCAACTTTATCCATAATTGTCAAAACTTGGAAGCAATCAAAAGTCCTTCAGTAGGTGAATGAACTGTGGTATATCTAGATAACAGAATATTATTCAGCACTAAAAAGAAATAAACTATCAAGCCATGAAAAGACACGGAGCAAACTGAAAATACGTATTTCTAAGTGAAAGAAGCCAAACTGAAAAGGCTACATACTGTATGATTCCAACTATATGACATCCTAGAAAAGGCAAAACTACGGAGATGGTAAGATTATTGGTTGCCAAGGGTTAGAGAAAGAAAGGGATGAATAGGTGGAGCACAAAGGATTTTTATGGCAGTGAAACGATTTTGTATGACTCTACAATAGCAGATACACGCCTTATACATGTGTCAAAACCATAGAACGTACAACACCGAGAGCGAACACTAACATCCAGGTGATAATGATGTGTCAGTGTAGGTTCGTCAGTTGTAACAAATGTACCAGTGTGGTGTAGAGACAGTGGGCACATGGAAACGCCAGAATCTGCACTTAATGTTGCTGTGAACCTAAAACTGCTCTAAAAAACACAGTTTACTAATTTAAAAAAACAGTGAGCTATCCCTACACACCTATCAGAATTGCTGAAATAAGTACTGACAACACTACATGCTGACAAGAATGTGGGAAAACTGAATCATTCATACACTGCTGATGGGAAAGTAAAATGATACAGCCATTCAGGAAAACAATTTGGCAGTTACTTAATAAACTAAACATGCAACTACCATGCGATCCAACAATTGTCCTTTGCCCTCTAGCCTGTTTATCCCAGAGAAATAAAGACATGTTCACACAAAAACCTGTACATGAATGTTTACACCAGCTTTATTCATAACAGTCCCAAACTGGAACAACTCAGATGTCCTTCAATGGATGCATAGTTAAGCAAATTGTGGTAGATCCATACCATGGAATACTACTCAGTAAGAGAACTGAGAACGAACTGTTGATACGAGAAGTAACCTGGGGGCTTCCCTGATGGCACAGTGGTTGAGACTCCGCCTGCCGATGCAGGGGACACGGGTTCATGCCCCGGTCCGGGAAGATCCCACATGCCGCAAAGCGGCTGGGCCCGTGAACCACGGCCGCTGAGCCTGCGCATCCGGAGCCTGTGCTCCGCAACGGGAGAGGCCACAACAGTGAGAGGCCCGCATACCGCAAAAAGAAGTAACCTGGGTGAATATCCAGAGAATTATGCTGAGTGAAAAAGCCTATCTCGCCTATCTCCAAAGTTTTTGCACACTGTATAATTCCACTTATATAACAGTCATCAAAGGACAAAACTTAGACATGGAGAACAAATTAGTGGTTGCCAGAGTTTAAGGAGGGAGCGGGACATGAGGGAAGAGAATGTGTGAAAATACAATAGGAGGAATTGATGGAAATGTTCAGAATATTGACTTATCAGCGTCAAGATCCAGTTGTGATACTGTACCGTAGTTTTGCAGGATATTCTCACCTGCAGGCAGCGGGTGAGGGGAACTAGGTACAGTGTACACAGGACCTCTGTCTGCCATTACAACTGCAGGTGTCTATAATTATGCGAAAATAAGAAGGTTTAAAATAAATACATGTAACACATTAAAACTTTACAATGTTTTCTTAAAAAACAATCAAAAACCCCACAGCTGTCCTCAGAAGCGATTTGGCTTTAAAAAATTTTTCTAGCCAAAAGGCTAAAGACTTTCCTATGTGAATTTTTAAAGAGACTGGTCATCAGAGAAAAGAGAAAGCAAGATGAGGGAGATGAAAAAAGATGGAAAGCATGTGTAGTATTTTGCATGGTCCATTCGTGCAATAAATGCCGAACTGCCAAGTCAGTTATAGAAGAAAGGTTACTAAATGGGACAATAGGTACTATGTGTTAATACGTTAAAACGCAGGTAGAAGTGTATAAATGTTGTCAGATATGTATTAATAGTCATAAATTCATTTGACACATCTGGCGTATTCCACAAAAAAAATGCACTAAGCATTTCTGTGCCAAGTCGTGGGTATAAAACAGTGAGCAGAAAAGCTCTTACAGCATCTGTCCTCATGGAACTCAATCTATCGAATGCGTGGACGTTTTTGCTCTTCTATTTCCTTCGGCATACTCTGTTAAGTTTCATGTGGGATCCAAAGGACATATTTTATATAGTTTGTGACCTTAAAGTGATTATAATTTTGGGTGCAGGGACAAGGTTCATAAACACATAATAAAAATCAAAGAAAAGTAGAATATTGGGCATATGTCCACATTGATAGAAGGTTTCAAGCCTGAGACATCACCTTGAGTGGGTGTGGAGGATGCTTAACTCTGCTGAGGGTGTCCAGACACTTCACGCACAGGTCAGTAGCAGCAAAGGGAAACAGAGTCTCCTATGGTTGACTCTTGGCCCCAGTTTCTCTGTGTAGCCAACACCTCACTGATTCTTCTAAACCAGATTTATTGTTTGAACATCCTTGCTCTCTGTGACTGTTCCCCTCCTAGCTGACTCTAGTGTTGCATTTCCATGTTGTCTGTACACTTTTTGAATTTGAATTTCCAGAGTCTGAGCCCAGTTCCCTTGTAAGGTTCTTCACTCCCTTTCCAAAGGAATTGGTAAAAGTGTTTGACTTGTTTTATGTGTTGGTGACACCACTGAGCACATTAAAGCCCTCTCGGTAAGTAGACCTAAGGATAGCCCTGGAATTCTCTTCCAGCACTGAGTCTCTAGTGGCTGATAAAGACATTCCCCAAAGCAGTTATGACAACATGGAGAAGCTATGGGAAATGATGTGTTTCCATAGTGGCTTATGAAAGGGGAGTCTTTCATTCAAGAGCACAGAAGATGTCCCATGTAGGAGAGAGTGTAGGACACAGTGTTGATAATGTCATTAAGTGAGCTCAGTGTAGACTTGCAGAAATAGGGTGTTACTGCCTGGCATAGCCACCACTGTACACTGGCCAGAGGAAGACAGCATTTCATTATATAGTTTCTATGTATTCTCTTATTTCGGGGATTAACAGACACTTGCCTCCACCTCTGTTAAGCACTTAATGAACTAAGGCCTTCCCACTACCAGACAAAGACACAGTTTCTACTGGCTCTCAGGACTCTAATCACTTCTACATACCTCCACAACTCAAAATTCCATGAGGACCATAATTTTTTGGACACTGTTCAGCGAATGGGTGGAAATTGTTTGCAATGAGTCTCACTCAGCAACTCAGGGCAAACTGCTCTGTGTTCTGTTTTGTCCTAGTCTGTGGAATAAGCCTTAATAAAATTCACATGCCCAAGACCTGTGGTTGCCTGTGAAACTATTTCATCCAACAATGAAATATTTGGATTGGCTGACGTGGGCTACCAGCTGGCTAAACATTGGTGAGGCTGGGTGTATTGAAATGGCGTCATTAGTAGACGTTGGCATACACTTTGTGGAGATACAACCACTGTAACAGGACTGTGTCCAGCAGAGAATGGGAAATATTTTAAGGGAGGCGAAACCTCAAGCTTATAATATTTATAAAGTACTTTGCAATTGCAAATGGATTTTCTAAAGAGTCATTTTTCTCCCTTTCAAAAGTTTACTTGTATATCCAACATCATGATACCCTGATATAAAAGTAAAATAGTCCTCTAAGGAAACAATGGTGGTTTGTTAGGGGCCCCAGACCAAATTTCCTGAGAGACCATTTTACTGTTATTGTTTAAGTCATATTGACCTGGGGCTCAGAAAATGCAATCTCAGCAGCAGTCTTTATTCTTTCTACATGTTAGCTGTCTCCCATGACAAGCCTTCAGGGTAACAAAAAAATGTACATTGAAAACTCTCATTGTTTGTTTTTCCCGAAGTTCCTTATAAAATGTCAGTATCTTTGAAGGGGTTTTCCTTGAACTGAACTCCTGAGGTTGGAGATTTACCAGGTTGATTTAAGAGTTTGAAATCCTGGAGTGTTTCCATAAAATGAGGATTTACAGTTCATAAATATAATGACAAAAGTGTGAAGATACACTTTTGTTCTTGAAAAACTATTGGAACAAAGGTACTTTTCATAAAAAGCTTCAGTGCTGCCATTTCCTTCAGACAGAAGTCTATTCTGGCTTCGTGAAGTGGCTTTTTATTGCCATTTGTTTGATTTGCTCTCCCTCCCTGCTTCATGGGGAGCCACTTCCTCCTGAAGGTGTGCAGATGGAAAGAGGAATTGAATTCTGGGGCATTTAACCAGTGATGAGCATAAAGAAATGAAAGGAAAACATGTTGCAAGGTAGAGCATATTCCTTCTGTTTGTCTCATCGCTACCTGGGTTCAGCTTCCAGATCATTATAGTCTGGTTTTCACATTTATTCTCGGATAGGTAGCTACATTCCTTCTTGCATGTGGCAGCAAATGACTCAGTTATTAATTGACATTAAATTGGCTACTATGACTAACTGTTTGAGGAAAGAAAAATATGCCACATTCTGGCCTTACCCAATGGTATGGGGAACAATGAGGAAATTGTGTCACTAACGGACCTTCTCAGTGGATGATAGAAGTGGTATGAGACTAGCTGTTGACGTAGCTCTGCAGAAAAAGACCTGTGTTGAATAATAACAATGGATTCATGAGTCTGGGGAAAATCTCTGGACTTTCTTCCAATTTAGTTGTAAATTGAGCTGACATGATTTCCAAACTCAGGATGAATGTTGGAGCTTACCTTGAGGTTAAAGAAAGAACAGCCTTCCTTCTTATCCCAATGTGCTTACTTTAACCCAATTCTTAGAAAGGGAGAATCATGGTTCTGTTCTTCTCTGACTAAACGTTCTGCTCTATAAATTTCTAGCAACCCAGAAGGAGGGAGGGAGTGTTGTGCTCCCCACACCCCTTAATGCTGATGTTTGGTTAGAATTGGAAACAACTTGATATTATGAAAAGAGCACTAAACCATGCTCTTTGTGTCAAAGGAACTATGATCTAGTCCTGAATTCACCATTGACAATAATTGACTGTCTTCAAAACTGGGATGTTTTGAGGGTGAAAGGGACTGCTATTAATGCACCAGGACAACAGGCATAAACCAAGACTGCCTTGGGAAAACTGGGATGTATGGTCATTCTACTACTCACAATGTGTTTGGGCAAAACAGCTCACTTCCTTATAGTTCCTCATCTGTAAAATGGAAATAATCCTATTTCATAAGATTATTGTAAGGATATAATGAAATAATATGTGTGCAACTGTTTTGTGAACTGTGAACTATGAAACCATATCCAATGCAGGTGAAATCATGATAATTAATTTTATCAGCCGTAGCTGTAGAATGCTCTCAAAGAAATGTCTATGTATTTCTCCTTGGACAGGAGCAGAGATTTGAGAGCAGCAATTGCAGAAATAAACCCAGATAAGATGCGGTTTCTAGGTTTCTAAAGGAATATTGAAGGAACCAAAGTAGAATGCTCTATTTTTGATAGTTTTTTCCCTTTAAACCAATATAATTTTTAAGAAGAAGTAGGGCCTAATGTGAGAAGAGGACTGTGTTTGGGGAAGTGTTAGGAAATGTTGAAGATCCTGATAACAAAGTTAGACAAGTCTGTTTCTGTGTATATGCAGAATCTGACCTAAAATATAAAGGTCTGACATTTTGCAGAATTAACTTTGCTCTTAAGTTATTGCAGCCCTAGTGAGGAAAACTCAAGGGCTCTTGATCCTTCTCATGTCGTAATTTGATGTTTTTTGGTCTGACTTTGCTGATCATCTTCAGGTCCTCTACCCCATTGTGTTAGTTTGCAGGATTAGAAGGAATCACGATGCCTTTTGTAGAGCTCCTGCCACCACACTGACACCTGTGTTCATGGTCCATATAACCTAACCTCCCCCACCATCATCCAGCCATCTGCTCAACCTACTGGCCATAGTTCTCCATTAAGCAACTGGAGGCCAGTCATTAACAAACACCTTCTGTTGGCTTACATGACCGTGACCAAGAAACTTCGATTGGCAGTTTGAGGTCACACAAGACACTTGACTTTAGTGTGTTTTATGTAAGAAATTTCATTCACAGGCACGACCATGTAAGCATTATACACATGTCGATTACATGTGAATAATGCAAGGTCCATGGGCGTGTATATACAGAATGGCTCTTTTGCCAAATAAGAAGTTTCTAGCTATGGAAGTATCCCTTTAAATCATCCAACACATATTTTGGAACATTTTTAAGTTGAGAGTGGGTCTAGTTAGGTGGTCGGCACAGATTTGTGTTCCGTCTCCACTGAATACAGTTCGGTGCTGGGAGGCTGCTGCCCATTCAGGATTTCCAGCTCTTAGATTTCTAGCACACCTGACATAAGTGGAAACTAGTTTCTAGTTCTTGACAGTGAAACATGAATAGAGGTGGAGGTACCTTCCTCCAGTCTGATCCCCATATACTGGTTTAAATCTCAATGTCTCCAAGATCCTGGAGGAGGGAGGGTACAGAAGGCAAAAAGAGCCTGGACCCTGAATAACCGTGTGGAAAGCTACTAAGCCAGGGAAATTAATGTGAGAAATGTAATTCTATTGTGTTAAGATTTGAGAGGTTATCTGTTAGAGAAGCTAGTATGATCTTAAGTAACAAAGCTAGGCACTGGGACTTTATTTACAATTTGTTCACAAGATATTTGAGATAACCTACAAGAATACAAAATTTAAATAGAAAATAAAAATGGGAAAATACAAATTAAATTATAAGACCAAAATCAGTGGTGATTTAGAACAGAAATACTCAGCTGAGCCACAGATTTGGCTCTTGAATTCCTGGAAACCGAAGCAACACTAAAAATAAATTCTTAAAGTTATATCATTCATATTGTCCATAAGAAGAGAGCATACTAATTTCTGAGGCAAAGCAAAAAATTTCCTGACACTTCAGTTTGAAAAAAAATTGTTTTATGGAGTGTCATGTAGAGAATATGTTCATTGAATAATAATGAACGATGTCCTCAACCATATCTCTTAGTACATATAAATAGTGACATTCTTGTAAGGTGTTGGCATCTACCACAGGGCAACTTGTCAGTGTGATTTGGCAGTGGGGGCTAGTTAACAGAGATAAATAAGACATGTACCTTGAACTAGAGAAACTCACTTTCCCACTTTAAGTGGGAAAGAAAGATATGTTGCACAGTAAACATCAATACAGAGTAATAAGTATGGAGAGAGAAGTATTAATCAGCATGTTCTGGTCAGTTGTATAAAGTTTTCTTTCCTTCTTAAGGCTGTTTTTCTTTGGAGCATTTATTTTTCTTGGTTTTATTTATTTTATTTCAACAACATACATTTTCCAAGATAAGAATAAGGAACTTTCTAGATATTTTAGTTACTCCTAAGGTTACAGTCTCTGGAAACAGCACAGAGGGAAGATGAGGAGGGGTAGGCAGAGGCTGCAGAAAAGACATAGGCTTTGGATCACATAGCCCTGGGTTGAATTCCAGCTGTCATATTTATTAAATGTATAACCTTGGACAAGTTACTTCACATCTCTCGGTTGTAATTTGCCAGAATGAGACAATAATACCTGCTTCAGAGATAACGTACGTAAAGAGTCTGATACTTCATCCAATCACAGCTATAACCAATCATCTGCAACACTACTCTGAATAAAAGATTAAAAAACTAAGCTTTACTTAAATATTTTCCTCAAATCCTGCTTTCAACTTCCTTTTAGAGGAAAGAAGTGAATGGCAAAAAAAAAGCTTGTCTCTTGAATCTCTGCATATATTCTTTGGTCAATTCAAACCCAACAGTGTTTCTCAAAGTGTGTTCTTCAGATCACTTGTATAAAAATCCTCAGAAGGGTGCTTGTTGACACTTGCTCTTGGGTTTCACTCTCTTACTGAATCAGAATGTTTGGAGAGGGGCAGGAAACCTGCATTTAAAACAAATTCTCCAGGTAATTGTTATGTACATTGAAGTTTGAGAACCATTGCCTTAAACCACCTGGATTTGAAGTACCTTAGAGAGAATGGCTACTGGAAAAGACATGTTTATCACAAAAGAAGAGTCATTATATTCACCAAACTGTTTTTATGAAAGTAGGAACATTCTTTTCCCATATTGTTTTAATATTGGTATTAAATATAAAATATTAGAATATAAGCAGTGGAGGGATAAGTAGTCATGAAAAGAGCTGACTGCAAACAACTGAATTTTCAAAAATATTAATTTGATGCATATGCATGCATAGAGATTATTGTACATAAATAATCCTCATAATTGATGTAATTAGCTTTACTTTTCATTTTTAGCCTTTTTTCTTTCTTCAGTAATTCTCCTGTGTCTATTTAGAAGCATCAGCACAGGCTGTTTTTCTTGGTATCATACATAGTTAATTCTCATCATATACATTTGTAGTTATAGTCAGTTACCAGATGAAAAGACTCGTCCTTAGGGAAGAGGATTTTTAAGGCTTGAAGCTTCAGCTGAAAGAAGTCATTGTATATTTCAACCACTCCACTGCCTCCCAGCCTCATAAACCAATTTCTGATCACTCCTATATTTACTAAATTATTTCAGAAATGAATTCATCATCCATTTCTGAGCTATTCTCCATGACCCTACCACTTGACGACCAAGTCACATAAATCCAGTAGTGAATTATATAGAATTCACTGTATATATATTACAGTGCTTCTTGTCAGAATATGTACAGGTGGGAAGACAATGGAACAGCATTTCTAAAAATATCTTTCAGAAATGAAGACAAATTAAAATAGCCAAGATGTGGAAACAACCTAAGTGTCCATCAATGGACGAATGGATAAAGAAAATGTGGTATAACACATAGATAGAGAGAACAAAGTAGTGGTTACCAGAGGGGAGGGGGTGTCAGGGGGAGGGTGAAATGGGTAAAGAGGATCAACCTTATGGTGACAAATGGAAACTAAATTTTTGGTGGTGAGCAGACTATAGTGTATACGGAAGTAGAAAGATGGCTGTATTTGTATTCAACAAGATAGGGTTCAGAACAGGAAATATTACCAAGGATAAACGGGGACGTTTCAAAATAACGAACAGGTCAATACATCAAGAAGAAATAACAATCCTAAATTTATGTACACCTAATGAAAGGACATTAAATTTCATGAACCAAAACCTGAAAATACTGAAAACAGAAATAGACCTGAAACTACTGAAAACAGAAATAGACAAATCCCAATTATAGTTGAAATTTCAACATTCTTTTCAAAGGATTTGATAAAACAAAAAGAAAAATTAAGTCAGGCAACAGAAGCCTTGAACAAAACTATTAAGCGGTTTGACCGGTCATTTATGGAATACTCCACCCTAAAAAAGAAAAACACACATTCTTTTCCAGTACACAGGGAACATTCATCAAGATAGACCATATGCTAATTCATAAACCAAATCTCAACAAATTGAAGAGGATTAAATTGTACAGAATACGTTCTCTAACTACAGTGAAATTTAGTAGAAATTGCTAGCAGAAAGATATATGAAAAAGATTCCCCAAATATTTGGAAATTAAACAAAACATTTCTAAACAACTCATGGGTCAAAAATCAGTCACAGAGAATTTACAACTAAATAATAATAAAAGGCCAATATATCAAAATTTGTGAGATAGAGCTAAAGAAATGCTTAGAAAGGAATTTATAGGATTAAATAATTTTATTAGAAAAGAAAAAACAAAATCAATGATTTAAGATTTCACTTCTAGAAACTAATGAAGAGCAAATTAAATGTAAAATAAGCAGAAGGATGGAAATAATAGTTGAATAAATGAGTTAGAAACCATAAAAAGCTTGTTCTTTGAAAAGTCAATGAGATCAATAAAATTGATTAGTTTCCATACAGATTGAAGAAAAATTCACAAGACACAAATTACCTGTATCAGGAGTGAGAAGAGAGAGCATCACTAACGATCCTATAGAATTTAATTAAAAGGATAATAAAGGAATACTTGAAAACACTTATGCCAATAAATGTGAAACTTAGAGGAAAAGAAACAATTTTTAAAAATGTACTGCCAGAGCTTACTTAAAAGCAAAACATAACCTAAATAGTCCTATAATCTCTAAATAAATTGATTTCATAGTTAAAAACTTTCCCATCAAAAAATCCCCAAGCTCAAATGACTTCACTGGTGACTTCTTCCAGTTAATGAAGAAATTATACTATTTTTACTCAATCTTCCAGAAAATAGGAGGATAGAGTATTTTCTAACTCATCTTAGAAGGCTGGAATTACTGAAACTAAAACAACGCAAAGGCAGAATAGGGACAAAATAGAGAGTCCAGGTACAGATATAGACATATGGTTGATTTTTGACAAAGTTGCTAAGATAATTTAATGGAAAAAGAATAATGTTTTCGACAAATGGTGTTGGAACAGTTAGGTATCAAATGGAAGAAAAAGATCCTAACACCATATATAATTATTGATTTGATGTATCATGGTTCTAAACATAAGAGCTAAAAATTTAACACTTCTAGAAAAAAGTAGGAGAAACTTTTCTGACCTAGGTGAGACAAAAATATCTCAGGACATAATCATAAACTGTAAAATAAAATAAAGAAGTTACTTCATCAAAATTCAAAATTTTGCCCTACAAAACTTTTGGCTTTGCAAATGGACAAGCAAGCCACAGACTGGGAGACAATATTTTCAAAACATATGTCTGATAAAGGATTCCAACCAGAATATACAAAGAATACTTCTATCTCCATAACAAGAATAGAAACAAATCAGTTAAAAAGTAAGAAAAAAAAATTTGGACAGACACTTCTCCAAAGAAGATATAGAAATGGAAAATAAACATATCAAAAAATGCTCAGTATCATTAATCTTTAGGAAAATGCAAATTAAAACCATGATAAAATGCTTGTTCTCATGCACTAGAATAGCTAAAGTTAAAAATATTGACAATATCCATTGTTGGCTAAGATATGGAGCAACTGGAACTCTTACATATCACCAGTGGGGATACAAAATGGTGGGAATATAAAATGGATAAAGTTAGGTAGTTTCTTAGAAAGGTAAGCAAACACTTCCCATATGTATTTTCTCAGAGAAAAGAAAACCTATGTCCACAGAAAGACTAGTATGTGAATGTTCATAGCATTTTTTTCACAGTAACCTTGAACCAATTGTGATATATCCATACTATTCAGCAATAAAAGGGAATAGACAGCTGATGCAAAAAACAACATGGATAAATCTCAAAAGCATTTTGCTGAGTGAAAGAAACTAGATATAAAATAGTGGGCACTGTATGATACTGTTTACCTTAAATTCCATAAATGATGGAACTACAGTGACAGAAAACAGATCAGCTGGTGCCAGGTACTGAGGAGAAGAGGAAAGGATTAACAGCAAAGAGGCGGAGGAAAGTTTGAGGTGATGAAAAGGACTTGATTATGGCAATTGGACCATATAGTCAAAATTATTGCACATTATTGTATGTAAGTTTTGCCTTAGTAAAGGTTATTTTTAAAAAAGAACTCGAAAAACTGGTTAACTCCAGTGTTATGCAAGGGAAAATATCTTCCCCTAGAATATCTTTTTGTGCCTGACAGTAAAGAACTGTGCAGAGAATACTGAGGGTGATGTCAAAAGGACCAAGGGACCAGTCCAAAGGAAGGGACTCCCACTGAGCAGGTCAGAGACAACTTGAACATCAAATAAATAATTATATACTTCATGTGCATAAAGTGAGAATTGACCAATCCACACTGTTATAAATAAATTAATGAAAAAATAAACCAGTGGGAGGAGTAAATGGAACACTCCTCTTTATAGCTAAATGCCATGCAAGTAAAGGTGGAATGGTGGTGTTAGAAAATCATCAGTGGGCAGTAAAACTGAAAGTTTTACAACAGACAGGATATTAATGTAGTCTCAAAGTGTCCCACCCCTCCTAATCGTTCTTAATTATAAAGGAAAAAATGGTAACTTCACAGTGGAGAAAACTGACAGACACCATGTTAACTAAGTGATCAAAGCTAGTATGGCCAATACTGGACAGAAGATACTGATAGCATCTTCTGAGAAGGATGCAGCAACATTTCCTTGCAAAAATGCATAACCTGAATCTAATAATTAGGCAGTACCAGAAAAACCCAAATTAAAGGACAGCCTATTAAAAAAAACTAGGATATATTCTGCAAAAATGTCAAGGTCAAAAACGAAAGGCTCAGGGACTAGAACTCCAGATTAAAGGAGACGAGGGAGAAATCACAGTAAAATATGTTTTGATCTTGGGTTGGATCAGGAAAAAAAAGCTATAAAAGACATTACTGGAAAATAGTAGCTATAAAATAGCTATAAACAAATGACATTGTAGGCACAATTTGAATATGGACTATGAGTTAGATAACAGTATTATATGAACATTAAACTTCCTGATTTTGATAACTTCACTGTGGTTATATAAGAGAATATCTTTGCTTTTAGAATATGCACACTCAAGTATTTAGAGGTAAAGGGGCATGATGTTTTCAACCTACTCCCAAATGGTTTAGAAATAGTATGGATACAGATGGAGAGAATCATAAAGCAGTATAAACAATCCATGAATCTGGATAAGACATCTATGGGAGTTCTTTGTAATAGTATATTACAACTTTCCTGTAAGTTTTAAATTATATCAAAATAAAATGTTGTAAAAAATAATAACCTGGCTTAAAAGGGTCTGGGTCTCTTTTTAGATTCATCTTTCATTCTCTTAATAACTTGACAGCCATCAGTTGAAAATCTGTCATGTGTCAGGAATGGATCTAAGCTCAGTCAGCTCTACAGAAACAAAGCTCAATGCATTGTTTCTAATGTCAAGAAGTGCACTCCCTAAGAGATATAGAACTGGGATAAGTGATGTAGCAGAGTTGGTCCAGGACAACATGTGAGACATGAGAGAGGCACTGAGCAGATCTGAGAGGCAGGGAGACATCTGGGAGGAGATGACCTTTGAGCTGCGCTTGGAAATTGAGTGGGAGTTAACCAGGTGCAGGAGGCTTCCAGGCAGAAAGGGAACAGATACAAAGGAATGAGTTCAAGTTCAAATGAATGTGTTCAAAGTAATGCAAGTTGGCTTGTTATGAATGGTCGGGGAGAGGTGAGCAGAAGCAAGGTGAAACAGGAGCCCAGAGAGCAGCCAGGGTCAAATTATGAGCATCCTCGATGCCATGTTGAAGGTCTTTTCATTGTACCCCGAATGTGACATTTTTGGAAGATATTCAAGGGGAGATATCCTTCAACACAGAAGAGTCTGTGGGGCTTCCCTGGTGGCGCAGTGGTTGAGAGTCCGCCTGCCGATGCAGGGGACGCGGGTTCGTGCCCTGGTCCGGGAAGATCCCACATGCCGTGGAGCGGCTGGGCCCGTGAGCCATGGCCGCTGAGCCTGCGCGTCCGGAGCCTGTGCTCCGCAACGGGAGAGGCCACAACAGTGAGAGGCCCACGTACCGCAAAAAAAAAATAAAAGAGTCTGTGGCTCAGGAGGATAGTGTTGGGTTGGAAACTGACTTTTAGGAAACATCAAAGTACAGAGGTCATTGAAGCCATGGGGATGGCTGGACTCATGAAGAGAGAGGGAGTTGGAGCATGAAGAGAAAAAGATATCAATATGATCCTTGAGATCATCAATATCTATAGGACACTAGGAGGGAAAGGATGCAAGTTCAGAAAACGAGGCCAAAAATTGGGAGGAGAACCAGGAGAGAATGAAATAGCAGAAACCAATTTTAAAAAAGCGGTGGAGGAATTTCAACAACAACAACAGCAATCCACAAAGCTTAATATTAACACTTTTATTCCCAGATGAAAATCCCGTATATAGTATCTGAACTAAAAATTCATCTCCTCAGTCATCTACACGTTCCTTGCACTGTGACTTACTGAGCCCTGTGGATAAGTAGGTCAGCTACCTTTCCCCCCTCTGTTTATAGAACTTCATCAGGAAAAGTAAGTAACTGTACCATCTGATTTCCAAAGTCTTTTCTGCTTTAAGTCCCTGTGATATTACAGATGCTTGCTCAGGATCCAGGACTCGGATTTTTCTATGTTAATAGAAAACAAAGTTGCATGTGTTTCATCTATACTGTGATGTGGCAGGAACTGCAGCTGGATGTGACTTATTTCCAAAGAGGGCAGAGGCAAGGCTTTGGAAACATATTCCAAATAATTCTAACAGTCTGCAGTCATGTGAAACTTCAAGCGTTTAAAGCAACAGGAGAAATGAGACTGCTATGTGTTAGGCCTGCTCGACCACATGGCTTCATTTACATCATTACGTTGGGCTGTGATGTGGGGCTGAGGTTAAAAGTTTAGTCTTCAGACAAAACAGGTGATTCAGATGGTGTCACACATGAAGGGCCCAGCCATATACTCTCACACAGACTGTTTCTGGTTTTTAAAAGAAAACTAGTTGTTCATCTACTTGAAAGTATTTGTACACACATGTCATTTGTGTGCTTTTCCTATCAGTTTTGCTCAAATAACTGTCAAATATGTGCTTTGTGTAAACCCAGTGCTGACCACTTCTGAGGAATAGAGAGATGAAAATGACCCAGCCCCAGATCTCGAGGAACTTCCCATCTAACAAGGGCAGACTGACATAGAGGTGTGCGAAATGGGATCACTGCTATGGCAGGAGGAGAGAAAGAAGTCTTAGCTCACTGTTTCCCATTGCAGACACAAACAGTACACCAAACCCTGAGATCTGAGTTGTAACAGCACAAAGCCTTGGAAGGAAGAGACAGTATGCATTTGAATTTGGCTATCAGCTAAAATATTAATTAGAGGTGATACAAATTTACATGAAGACTTGGTATTAAAGGTGGGGTGAAATTCCACTCCCCCTTGTCCCCTTTCCCAAGGGAAGGAAGAGGAGCTTCTGGAAGGATAAGGTAATGTGGTTGCCGTTGGGGCTCTAATATTGTGCTCACCTGTGAGATTCTTCAGCTCCCCCTGTTTGTGCTGTTTATATGCGAAGGAAGATTCTGAAAAAGTAAGACATTATGTATTTAACAGCCACTTAAGTAGCTCTTACTCTGTGCCAGGTACTGTTCTGATCCACAAAGAGTAACTTGATGCTTTTAATAAACATGTAAAAACTTAATATCCCCATTTTACAGGTAAAAAATTGAGGCATAGAAGGGTTAAATAATTTGCCATAGACACATTTATTTTGTTTCATTTTGTTGAAAGTTCTCAGAGGTGAAAATGGCCTAAGACATTGTTAAGAAGAGAAAGGGGGCTTCCCTGGTGGCGCAGTGGTTGAGAGTCCGCCTGCCAAAGCAGGGGACACAGGTTCGTGCCCCGGTCCGGGAAGATCCCACATGCCGTGGAGTGGCTAGGCCCATGAGCCAAAAAAAAGAGAAGGGGAGGACCTGGCAAATGACACGAGAGATGGCTCAGTCCTCAGGCTTAGAATTTTGATGCCGTCTTCAATGCCTCTCTCTCTGCTTTGTGTGCACTCTTCAGAACTTACTGTTCCTTTCCTATGGTATCCCGCAATGCACTGCCCTTAGTCCTGGGCCACTGGGGCCCCTCCCCTGGGTCCCACACCTCAGGGCCCCCCTCTGGTTCCTGGAACTGGCTGGGTCTACTGGTGCCATTCTGGAGGGTGTCCCAAGCCTGTAGGGGTCCTGGGTGGTCCCTGTTTCTCCCTTCAGGGCACCCTTCTTGTTCACTGAGGAAGTACAGACCACTTCCCACTCTTGCATCCTTTCAATCTAATACAGATCACCTTTCCAACGCCACCTCTCAGGTGTTACACGCTGTAACAAAGCTGAACTGGCTCTTCTTCAAGCTGTCTGTCCCTTTCTTATCTCCTCACCTTTGCTTTTAATATTCCTGCCCCACTTCTGTCTCTCCTGTTTCTCTCCATTAAAATTGTACCCAATCTTGAAGGTTTCACATGCCTCCCTTTCCCCAAACCTTAAGTCATCTGTCATAGCTCCTTCTTTTCATCTACAGTGCTGATTTATAAAACTATACTTCTTTTGTAGATTTTTTGGGGCCTCTTTAGAAGCTGACTTAAATGGCACGAAGAGTAAGAGGATTGGCCAGGGTTAGGGTTCAGATTAGTCAAATAGTCGTTCATATTGGCAGAAACACTTTTACTGCTGCCAACTATTGACACTTACATGATTAGTTTTATTCCAGAGAATCACAGACATTAAAGAGAATATGAAGCTTGTTCTTAAAGGGGAGCTGGTAACAGGAATAAGCTTGCAGTTCTCAAGATGAAAAGCCCAAATGCTATTTTGAGTAAAAACTAAGGACAAAAACAGTCTTAACCAAGAAGGTCTAAAAATCTTATTAAATGCCATGCATCCACAAAGACATTTTTTTTCTTTTGGAAAAGAATAGAGTAGGAGAAAAGCAGCTTTCTATTTATTGCCTTTGTTGTCTTAAAAAAGCAGATTCTGCCAAAACTATAGCAATCGTGCAGATCTTGGCATCTGTGATCTCTAACAGGTTTCAGATTTCCGAAAATGACTTGAAAGTCACATGTCAGCCAACTAAAGGGGCAAAGGGAAATGCTGATAGGGAGTGAGTTTTATGTGCTTTCGAAATTCTGAGGAAAAAAATATGCAAAATGCTAATCAGAGAGCCTTCAATCTTTCATTTTCCCTTTAGAACAATGATTAAGCTCATAATATCTTTCAGAGACTTGGGCAAAGAAAAAAAGCTGGAAAATCAGTACAGCAAATGGCAAACATGCCATGGGTGTGGATTAGACTGAGAACCAGCATCAGTGAGAACATGGTATTTGGGTAAAACTGTCCCGGGATTGGTAAAGTTAGATCTGTTATATTTTTAGTCTGAAACACATTGAAACACAGATGTGGATGTGAAGGCACAGATGCGATTAGAGCAGGCAGTTTGGTGATGAAGGTTCAGATACCTCTGATTTCATCTAGGTCCAGCCCACCTGTCACAGAGGAGGAAAAGAAGACTCCAGACAGTGAAGTGACCTGCTCAAGTGAACAGGCTAGCTGGTGACAGGAACACAATTAGAATCCAGGTCTCTTGATTCTTAGTGCTTTGTCTGTTCTTCACATTGCCTCTTCTTTTTCATTAATCTCCATTCAGCTTAAAAAGTAATGTTAGAGCCTGAGATCCTATGGTTATTTTACTGTCAAAGATGAACAATTAGAAAATAGACCAGAATTGTATTTTCACTTCTACCGTGAAGGAACCCAACTTGATGGTTTAAGGAAGCCCTTATGTCAATGAGATATCAGGTAGCATGTGATGGTGCAGTCGGATTGGGGGCTGGTGGGCCATTGGGTCATAAATAGCCCAGCTGAACTGCTAGCTACGACAACAGAAATATAAATAGAAGAATATTCTCACGTTTTGCAGACTTTAGAATGTTTGTGTGTGTATGTATATATCATTTACATATAAAAGGTATTTGCTTTATTTCTTTTATTTTTGGAAGTCAGAACCTGCTATTTCCTGAAATCAGTAGTGATTGGAGGGGTGCCTGGAAACAAAATATTGCTACTTAGAAACATATCTTTGGGACATGGACTAAGGGAATGTGGAAAGAGCAAGGAAGTATAGGCAAGATAGTGATCAACTAGGTAATTTGAGTTTTCCAGGTGAATAGGTACATGGGACCTTGAAATTTTTTTTAAAAGATAATTTGACATTGTATTTATTTGTTTGAAATCACTTAGAAATTGATGTGTCACAGAAAACCTCTCAGACCTATGCAAGTACACCAATTGCAAGAATTAGACTTTCTTTTAAAAAAGCAAGGGAGTGTTTATGTGGTAGGGTATAAACTACAGATTTTGCAAAAAACTCTCCCCCACGGCATTTTTGTTCCCAGCTCTAAAGCAGAAATCAAAGGAAGATATAAAACAGGGAACACAAAGACGTTTCTGTGCTGCTAACATGGCCCCCGGCGTCCAGCATGGGATCCATACTGCAGCAAGCTCATGTTCAGAGCCAGGCAAGGACAGGGTGCTTTTTTCTGTAGACGGCCCAGACTGTCCCAAAGAGATTAGCTCACACTAATAACAGTGCTTAGACCAAATAGCTCCGTTCCAGAAGCCAATCCTAAAGCCCTCATGTCTGACCTCAGAAATGTCTTTTTATTTATTTGCATCCCTGCTCTCCTGAAATGGTAGCAAATGGCAAAAACCCTGGTCAAGGATATCCATGTAATGCTGACTTAAAGCAGGCACAGGTCCAGGAGGGTGTGGCTTATATGCGTTTCTTTTGAAAACTAGGTTAGAAATGTGACCTAATGCTAGAAATGTCTGTAGCTCCCGGAGAGGAGGGAGCTGTGACAATCTGGTGCTGGTGAAGATGGCAACTTGCCATCCTGACAGAATTGCTCAGTCAGCTTCCAGGACATGTTCCTCCAGTTTATTTTAGGAACCAGTAAACTACACTAGAGGGCAGACTAACTTAGACCTTTTTTCCCCTTCCAGTTTAATCCATTGTGTTTGACAAGAACCATTATATCAATAGAAATGTAGTCCTGCGAGTGAATCAAACTGTGGCGATGTTTCATTATCACTGATGGAGATTGTGCCTCTGCTGGTATTTCCTTACTTAACTTTGTCCTAGGGCATTTAATGTCTTAAACGCCTAATCTAGGTAAGATTTAAGGACAATAAAAACAACAAAAAACCTGTGAAGGCAGTAGCTGGCATATAATTATTACAAGCTATCTTAATGGAAAACAAATACCACTGTGAGAAGGAGGTAATGACCGGGTACAAACAGAAACCTTTTCCAAAGGAAGAGGAAATACATGAGACATCATCACAGTGAGATAAATTGGATTCATAATGCTAATTTATGCTTAATATGGTGCTTTGTGATTTCTCATTTTTTAAACCATGAAATCTCATTTCCTTTTCATTTACGTGACTGTGAAGCAGTCTAGGGACAAAGAGGACAAGCTGAGTGGAAATGGACGGTTCCAGAAATAAACTCAGATGGTCCTATACCACCTCAGATCAGCCTTTTTCATAATTTTAAGATATAGTGGAGAAGGGTGCAGAATTTTCAGACTGATCACTGGGCATAGATACTATGATGAAACTGCTTGATTGACACAACTGTTCACTAGTCATTCTTCTAATTTACCCAGCTAACAGGTATAACAAATAAATATTTCTCACAGCTAGTATATTCAGGGTTGTCCAGAGAAGCAGAACCAATAGGAGATATATATGACATATGTTAATTTACATATATGATATATAATAATAGGATAACCAATAGGAGATCGATTGATCTATCTACCTATCTGTTTGCCATCTTCTTAGCTATCTAATTTATTATAAGGAGAACTGACTTATGTGATTATAAAGGCTGAAAAGTCCCAAGATCTACAAGCTGGAGAGCTGATGGTATACTTCCATTTCCAGTTACTCATCCAGAAACCACCCTCAACAGACACTCCCAGAATAATGTTTAACCAAATATCTGGGCACTCCATGCCCAGTCAAGATGGTACATAAAATCGACCATTGCAGCTAGTCTCTTGTTGTATTTATGTCATGCTTTAGAGATTGTAAAGTGCTTTCATAAACATCTCACAAGCCTGTGAGCTAGGTAGGACATATTGCCATTAACCTTTCACGGGTGATGACTGTGACCAAAGGTAATTATTAAGTCAGTGAATAATCTTCATGCCTTTTACAAATAATGAAAATGAAGCATAGAGAGATTTTGTAACTTGGCAAACATATAGTTTATAACAGATCTTCCAAATCTTAGCCCTAGACCCTTTTGACTACATTTCACATTTATTTCAAAGTCTAAACAACAGCTACAAGAACAATCAAACCTCCAAAAGATGCATATTCTGACATATAATAAAAATGTCCTTGGCCAAGCTTGTCCATGTTATAACGTACATAGTGTACCTGTAATAGGCTTGACATGTTAGAGTAAATGTTAACTTGAACTCATGGTAGCAGAGGTTAAAATGGGCAAGAAATAAATGGAGTAAGTATGTCAGCATAATTAATAATCAAAGAGCTACAGGAACTGCCCCAGACCAAAGACTTCTTCCCACTAATAACTCAGATTTGTCAGATTTCCTTTTCTTTGTTACTTTTCTCAGACAGCATTTTCTCCCCTCAATATATTCCTGGGGCGTGTAGCACATTAAGTTTACAGGATGTTTTTATTCGGTGACCAGGGGCCCAGAGCACTTTAAGGGTGTGGCCTCTTAGTGGTGGCAGATTCTAAAAAGGGGACAAACGGCGCAGAAAAGGGAACGGAATGCTGAATCAGACAGAGTTTTCATTCTCTTGCTTTTGTGAGTATATAGTAGCCATCCAGATAAAAATGTTAACTCATTCATTCATGTAACTTCTTTCTTTACCTGTAACTGAGAGTTCAGTGTAGTCACATCTTGCTTAGGGACAAGATCTAAAGTTGTCACATAAAGCAAAAATCATACACAGCCAAAATCACCCTTGAAAACCTTAAATCACCCTTGAAATGTAGTATATAGAGTTTTATAATCCTGTTTAACAATTTGTATGCCTAAATGTGTAATATATACTATATAATAAAAATGCATATGCAAATTTAAAAAAATAGACACAAAAATTATATGTATTAAAACCCTAGACTCACACTCAGCATGGCATGATGCTCATGCTTGGAGGGAAGTGTTAACTACAGCTAACTGAGGCTCTCACATCCCATCCCATCTTCTCTCATTCCATGGCCCATGCTCATTCAGTGGAATGGCAGATTGAGTTGCAATGTAATTTTCCTCTTTTAATATATTATCTTGGCATAATTTCAGATTTACCAAAAAGCTGCAAGAACAGTACAAAGAATTCCCCAATGTTAACATTTCAACCACATTTGCCTTATTCCTTTTTCTCTCTCATATTTTTGCAGTAGATTTTAAAAACTGTTTCCCCTTACTTGTGCATATATTGAGTTCATATATTTTAAGTGTACAAATGATACAACCCCACTCAAATTGCATCTCAGAGAAATTATGAGAGTGATTTAATTAATGTCACTGATGTGCATTAGAATCTGACAAAAATGCGTAAATCAGAGCTCAGTGAAATAAAGATGCCCAAAATGTTGACCTGGCTAAGTAAATGAATGCTAACAACTGTAAAAAATGAAAAACAGGCACTTCACTCTTGGTAAAAGTGCTATTTGGACTGAATTATGAAAATCTTCGCTAAACCAGAATAAAGCCTGCCTTTTTGTAATTTGCATCACTAATGTGCTATTACACATTCGTGTTTTTTTGTTTGTTTAACATAGAGATGCAAGTGACATGTATGAGCTCATGAATAATTCAAAGATCCACTGTGAGTTCTCACCTCTGATTTCCATTGTTCCTCAGCAGAGGAGGTCAGCTTTCCATTACTGTCAGAACTGGAAGAATTGTCACTGTGCAGTATTATTATTATTAACATTATTACGAGTGATTATTGCGATTACAAGTGATTATTCTTACAAGTAATTATTAAGATCTTGAATTATCCAGTCTTCAAACATCAGGACACAACTCATGCATTTCAAAACATAACTCACTGCATCTTAATGTCTGTTAGTATATGAAGCTGGTCAGTAAGTTACTACCTGATGGAGAACTTGACCATCTTTGTGCTCTTGTACAGGCTTAGCATAGAAGTTACACTTTCTTAAACAATCTGTTTCAGATCATAGAAGATGCTAAAACACTTCTGAGAGCAGAGTAAGGAATATCCAAAAAGGGACCTCCAATGAATAAGTCAAGTCAATTGAAGTCTGCTGTTCTTTTTGGAAACGACACTTTGTCAGCTGGTTGCCTTTATGATTTTAATGATATATTCAATACCTGCAGTACTGTTTCCAAATCGATGTACATAGAACTAATCTCCGTGACTTCCTTTGTTTATAGGATACTTAGTTTTACTTGTTAGCACATCTCAGCCCGTGCCCAACACCTGCACACCCCTACCCCACCAAAAAAACAGTGAAAAGATGGAATGGTCAGTGATAGTTCAGAAGCTCACAGAGAAAACAGTCTTTCAAATGAGTGCCTAGTGAACGTTGAGGAACACCAGCTGCTTGCTCTTATCTCTTGTAGGCTGTGGACATATAAGTCATTGAACCATAGTAACACTGTGAATAGAGTGAAATGTTTACTGTGGATATGGCACAGTGCAGGCACATCGTGGAAGGAAACTGAGGGCAATCCGAGAGCACGGAGACAGAGGACATGGGTCTCAGCACTGGATCTGCCATTTACTAGCTGTGTGACCCTGGGCAAGAGGAAGGACCGTGTCTTTAATGCAGCATTTACTGGGACAAGAACTTATCAGAAGTTATGCCATTTAATCCACAAATCAGGCCCAGACACAGATGTTGTTAGCTGTATGCTATCTGTGGGGAAACTGAAGCTCAGAGAGGTTGGAACCTGTCACCTTCTTAGAGCGAGGTAAACAGGAGGGCAGGCCACCATAAAGGTTAAGGGTATGGGCTCTGAGTCGGACAGAGGTTCAAATCCTCTGTCCTAGCTCTATCACTTATTGGCTGTGTATTCTCAGGAAAATTATTAAAATAAGCTTTATTTTTCTCATTTCTGAAATGGGAACATAATCACTCTTCTCTCCTGGGGTTGTTGTGAGGTGTAATTAAGATATTGCACTCAACTGCTTATCTCAGTGCCTGAGCCTATAAAGTGTTTAATTCTTTAGTTACGTTATTATTAATTTATGACAGAAGTGGAGTTTTTCAAACTCAAAAGCCCACAGGAAACAATAATGACTCCCCTCTCTTCCCATATTATAAGATTTTGGGGGAGCTGGAGAAATCATGTGAGGAAAGTATCTTGTAAATTGATGTGTATGCACACTTTTGCAATTGTTCTATTTGTTCCTTATGAGTATGTCCTGGGTCTCTAGTCGCAATGTAAGTTTCTGAAAAGATGGAGTCATATTTTCATTTCTTCTAGACCTTGTGTTTCTAATTCAGATCTCTGAAAATGTAAAGTCCACAAAAAACCTTGATTCAGTAACTCTCACTGTCATTTATCTGCAGCACTTTTACTCAAATTAGAGTTTCTCAAATTAGAAACTTTTTATTTTGTATTTATCGTCTTGGATGGAAAATTATATAATCCAATTTGTCTTATATAGAAGAAGGGTATTATTGAGACCCAAGAATGCCATGAGTCCAGCAATCACACTTTTATGATATTATAAATCTCCCCCTTCTACATGTCTTGAATATTGTTCATAGCAACAGAAATCATTTTAAAGGGGCATGTTACTATTTTTAATACCCACAGGTGTTTCATTCTTAAACTTCTTTCTTGTCCACACGAATTGCTACTCTTACCCAGTACTGAAATAAATGCATATTAATTTTTAGGGTTGTTTATTTTATTTCTGCAAGTATGTATTAATTTTGGAGCCCAGTTAAGCCTGTCTAGACCTTAAATGCCAGCAGAGCTCTTAAACACATTTATTTTTTATTGTTTTTGTTACATTCTTTATTATCAGAATTAATGAATGTAGTTTTTATAAAGCTTATTACTTACTTACCCTGAAGACTGGATTTGAGCGTGCTGTTCTGGTCTGCTGAGTAAATGGAGATTTAATTACAGATATTTAATTGCTTATAATGAACTTCATGGACTGGAACTAAATGAGCCCTTCTTATCCATTTTCCGTATTTACATGCACTGTACAAACTCATCCTGGTCTAGCTTCCATTCTGTGCAACTTTCACTACCAACTCATGAATCATCCTCTCCTGGGGTTTTGATGTCAAACGTATGTATGTTGGACAGTCATACAGGGACAGTCCCTGGCTTTTTAAAAGTATATAAAGGAAAAAATATTTTATTTGAAAGCAGAAATGAAGGTTAACCTTAAGAGAAATGAATTCATGAGCTAAAGAGGAAGATAACCTTCATTTTGGAGAAAGCATAATTGGAATTTTGAAATCATAAACTCCACTCAAAGATTCAAGTGAAATGTGGAGTAAAATGAAACTCTAATATCTAACCATATTTATTTTCAAAAAAGTCAAATACAAAATGGGATATAATGGAATAGAGGGATTTTGGTGATAGCAGAACATAGTATTAATATTAAACTGTAACAGTGATTGATTAAAGTTCAGTTACCATTCCCTTTCACATTATTTTTTGGTGAAATGTTATGGAGAAAACTATATTTACTAAGATTTAGTGAACTGAATTTTAGTAAAAAAATTATTTTGCACTAGAAACACATTTATCCCGAAGTATAAAACAAACTTAAAATATGTATATGATCCTGATGGCTGATGAGTGCTTTAATCTGAACAATTTTATGATTAAATTTTCACTTCAAATGAAAACAGGTATTCATATTTGGACTTAGAATCTGGATACCGTTTATATTGGCTTGAAAGCAGAGAGTTAAAGAAAACTAGTTTCAGCAAAGCTGTCTCAATCAATATGACTCCCAATATGGTGCCAAATATACTGTAAATTCACAAATAGTTTTTTTTTACTTTAAGTGTTCTTTGAATGTTATGTAACATCGTGGTCCCTTTTCTCTGTCTTGTGCATGTTTGCTTTATTAGGAAGTCCATCTCCTTCTCTCAGACCTCACCCCTGGGATGTCCAAGAATCCCTCAGGTGCTGGCTCAGGTCTTAGAGAGGGTCACCCTCGCCTTGGTGCTGGATCCAATTTCAGCTAGGCCAGGGAACCTAGGAGGCCGATGAACTTCACAATAGTCTCTAGAGATAGTTGCTTCAGAAGGAGCTGCAGAAGATCTCAGGTCAAACTCATGGAGTTGTCCATGATCACCACTAAGACCACTTTTAACTCTGCCTCCTGTTAGACCGGAAGTGCTGACCCAGGAGCTGAGCTTTCTGGTCCAGTGGTTGCCACTGAGTCTGGTGTAAATTCCTCCTCTTGCGACAGTGATTCAAGAGTGATGCTGGCCTTGGGCAATGGAGTAGCTCTCTCTTTTTTTTTTTTTTTTTTGCGGTACATGGGCCTCTCACTGTTGTGGTCTCTCCCGTTGCAGAGCACAGGCTCCGGATGCACAGGCTCAGCAGCCATGGCTCACGGGCCCAGCCGCTCTGCAGCATGTAGGATCCTCCCAGACCGGGGCACAAACCCATGTCCCCTGCATTGGCAGGCGGACTCTCAACCACTGCGCCACCAGGGAAGCCCGGAGTAGCTCTTTTTGATAACACAACGATATTCTCACTGGCTGCCTTGGGTGTTGGAACATGTTCTAGGGGCTAGTAGTTTATAAATGTGGGGTATCCATTCCACTTTGGTCCTCCTCGCCCTCACACTGCATGAACAGTCAGCCTTTATTTCTGTCTCTCATGGGGATTTTATTTCAGGGCTGTCATTGCCCTTCCCTGTCACTTACCATTTGTAAGGATTATCTCATTTCACCTTGTTAGGTTTCAGTATAAATCTTTTGAATCTTTATAGAGATTTATCAACCTTCTGCCCAACAACCTTCAAGATCTCCATCCAACATCTACAAAATATCAGTTCTGCCTCCCTGGATTAGCCTCTACAAATATTTTCACTGAAGCAATTGTTTTCATAGAAAATACTGTATTTCATGAGCATTTCCATGTAGAAATTACAGTGTTTTAGGTTTTGGATAATGATCAAGACTCAATTTAAAATTATCTGAAAGAATAGTAATTTAGTAGAAATGATCTTCATTTGAAAAAGCGTGATACCCTTTAAAAAATTCTTAGTTTGGGGCTTCCCTGGTGGCGCAGTGGTTGAGAGTCCGCCTGCCGATGCAGGGCACACGGGTTCGTGCCCCGGTCCGGGAAGATCCCACATGCCACGGAGCGGCTGGGCCCATGAGCCATGGCCGCTGAGCCTGTGCGTCCGGAGCCTGTGCTCCTCAACGGGAGAGGCCACAGCAGTGAGAGGCCCGCGTACCGCAAAAAAAAAAAAAAAAAAAAAAAAAAAAAAAAAAAAATTCTTAGTTTGTCTCATTGAAGAAAATTGTACAATATATTCTGGAAAAATATGAAACCTAAATACTCATGAAAATGTACTTTATCACATTTCATGCAATAGCTTTATTATTTTACTTTTTTTCTCATTTGCTATGAGGATGACAAAATGAATATAAACAGTACTCACAAAATTTGACATGTTCACTTTTTTGACCTTCAAAAAAATCAGTTAATACATGATAAATTTTAAAAACTAGCTCTGCCTTACATGTGGTCTCTTGGACACAAAGCAGAATCAGTTGATGCTTTTGACAGAAAGGAATTGCAGACAGAAGGGTACGGTAGGAGGCTCTCTGAGTGTCATGGGCTGGAGGGGATGGGTTAGGAGTAGCTGACTTCAGAGTGACCGTGGGTAAAGATGTGAACACTTTCCTTCCCGTATGACCCTAAAAGATGGCAGGCTGTTTGAATGTAGTCTAGCTTTGGATGATTTAAGATATATGATATATTAACAGTCACAAAAATATTGAACAATATTTTCAGAGAGTAGGGAACAGAAAAACATCTCCAGTTTAGTCTTTGACTCACCCTCAACGAGTTTCATGGCCATGACTACAAGATATTATGGCAGTCAGTGGCAGAAAGGGTTTGGGACATCTCAATACCATGGGGTTAGAGTCAGCTGTCAGCAGGTAGAAGCAAAGTCAGTATTCAAAACAGCACTTTTCATTAAACTAAAACAAATTTAAAATATGCATGCTTTCTTTCCCTTGAATAACACATTTGTAAAGAATTATTGGGCAGACCCTTTGAGGGAAGGGAACATCAGGCATTGCGTTATCTCAGGGATTTGGGGAAAGATTAGTTGAGTCAGGTTGTTGGAGGTGTCAGCAGGGGAAGGAGGCTGACTTTCACTATCTCTGGTTCTTCTTGATGGATATGTCATCATGGACTCGGAGTGATTAATTGGAGTGATTTTCACCTCATATTTCTTCGACTCCTTGCACTTGGGCACAATTTTACTGATTACTCTTGGCTCTGTGACAGCCTAAGATAGTTTCACACATCAAAGGCACAGCCATTGGAATGGAACCCTGTTATTTTTTAATAGGAAGGGGCCCTAGTCATTGTTTAGAGCTTTACCTTTCCTTTAGACCTAAGACACATACAAGTTACTTGTTCCAAGGATAGCAGGAACAGCTAACATTTATGGGCTTTGTGATAAGCAAATAACATGGAAAATTTCATGTAATCCTCATGACGATCCTGTGAGGTCCCCAAAGGATCGTCATCCTATAGTCCCCACTTTACAGCAAGAAAACTGAGGCACAGACAGGTTTAGAATCCTGCCCAGAGTCACACAACTCAAAAGAGCAAACGTGAAATTTGATCTAAGTAATCTGGCTGCAAAGGCAAAAGCTTAAATCTTATATCAATACTATACTGCCTTTTTATTTTATGCAAAATATTACATAGCAAATTAGTGCAACCCAGGTTGTCTGCCTCCCAGTCTTCTGCTATTAATCATTTGATTGAGCAATGGTAATAGCCTCCAGTTTTAAATATATTCATTCATCTATATTATATATACACACACACGCACACATATAATCAGCAGTCCTTACTTCATTGTCTCGCCCCTTTCCTGTATCTTTCTTTCTTTCCCCAGCTTTACTGAGATATAAATAACAAATAAAATTGTATTTAAAGTGTACAACTTGGTGATTTATGTATATATTGAGAGATAAAGTTACCACAGTCAGGTTAATTAACACGTCCATCACATCACATTATTATGTTTTGTATGTGTGTAGGATGAGAACACTTAAAATTACTCTCTTAGCAAATTTCAAATATACAGTACAACATTATTACAGTCACCATGCTGTACATTTTGTATTTTCCTAAAGACCTTTGCCATGAGTTTAATTTACTCACCCTTAAGAATTTTGTACAACAGTTAATGTAAGTAACTGTTCGCAAACTAGGAGCATCTTTTTGTCCTTCCCAACCCCAATTCCCATATGTGAATTCTTTTTCCATTTGTTCCCCTTTCAACAAAAGGCTGTTTCTCTTCTGTATATTCCCTTGTTGATCAATTACTCTCCTTCAGTCCAAACACAAAACCCCACACTCTTCCAAGTACCTCTAGCAATTGATTTTATTTTTTGTCTTACTTGTGAATTTATCATACAGAAAAGTGCATACACATAAGCTCCTTGACAGATTAATTACCATACAATGAAGCCACCCTGGTCAAGAAATCAAACATTGCCAACACTCAAAAGCCCTTTGTGGATGCTCCCTCATTACACGCTCCCACCTCCCCAAAGGTAACCTCTATCCTCAATGCTCTGTTGTTTATTTTTTTTTAATAGGTAGTTTTACCAGCTATGTATGCATACATTGAGTTTAATTCGACCAGTGTGATTCTCATTGTCTCCCTCTTTTCTTCATCTCCTTTAAGATGTCCTATGTTCTTCTTCTTGTCACCTTCACATTTCCAGTACAGAAACTCTCTGTTTAATCTTTGCATCATGCATATTTGTTCCGCAGTTTAATCAAAGTTTTCCCTCTACCATTGCGGTGTACATTCATCTCTTGTGAATTCTCTGCTTGCCTTTTTATTTTACTCATTGCTTAATTTTGTCATTACATCCCATCATTCCCTAACACCATGAAAAGAAAGCAGAAATTCAGAAATGTGTTAGGGAAGGAGAAGTGGCAGGGTATGGCATTTAACTGTTTCTTACCTTCAGAGATAAGGACTTGAGTGTGGGTTCCACACTTGGTGAGCTCAGATCTCCAAAAGGTTGCATGTCAGCTGCTTGCACTCCTCCACAAAGAGCTGAATCAGTCCTTCCACACCACCCCACCCCATGAAAAATCCTAATGGAAAACGGAACACGTAATACATAGAACAAAACCTGGGAGTTCTTTGTGCTTATTAGAAAAGGCCTATGATCTTCTCCAGCCAAAAGCATTTCAACATTGGTCCATTTAAAGAAAATGACTATGCAGCCATCCCAAATCATGTTTTGAAGACCATTTTATGATCTGGGGGAAATGCTCAAATTTCAAATTTTTTACAATCAGTAAAAGAGCAGGACCCCAGACTCTATACAGAGCATAATCCCAATTTGGTGAAATAAATGCAAGGGGAAGAAATGTGGAGGAAAATACTACAAAATATTACCGTGTTTATCTCTGGGTGGTGGTGGGATTCTGAATTATTTTTTACTTTGTTCTTTACATTTTTCTGGATGTACAGGCTTTTCTATAAGGAGCATGTTACTTTCAAACCTGAAAAAAAAATGTTATGTTAAAAAAAAGGAAAGAAAACTAATGACCTCGTCAGGTAGTTTTCTGCCCATTCTCTGACAAAAAGAAACAAACAAAAACAAATCCGGGGAGAGTTATACAAGCCTCAGTGTTTGTCTGAGTCAGAGCCCTGCTCTACAGTCATCATGGACCATTGCTCCCCCAGCAAGACCAAAGAGTGCCGCCCCAGAGAACAAAGTCCCAGAGCTGTCTGGGGTCTTGACCTGGAGGAGATTTTGTTTTGATTGCAGTCATTTAGGCTGGCACTGCTTTGCCCTTTCTGTTCCCATTCCTCAGGTGCCTTGATCTGGGCACTTTGGGGTCGTACTCAGCCCCCGGACTTTTCACCTTACGTACCCCTAAGTGTTTGAGTAGGACCTGGGATCCGTGTTCCCCTGGTGAGTGAGGAGGCCAGGAGAAGCAAAGTGCTGCCAAAGTACTGCGGTCCTCGCCACCCCACACCTGCGTTCTCATGCCTGTGGGGGACACGCGGGACACCAGGGCATAGGGCATGGCCGATTAAGGACATCCACTCTGTGGGTTCCTTTCTTCCTGCTCTGAGCTCGCCCCCCGCCCCGGACCCCCAATCGCTGGAGACTGCAAAACGATGGGCAGCGCCAGGAAGCAGCTAGAAATGTTGGGTCTCTGTGAAAGTGGGAGTTTGGGTTGCAAAGTTAATTGCAGTTTTCATCAGGATAAAGATATCCAGATGTGAGAGAGAATTAAGTCCTTGACCGTGCCATGGAACATTTTAGCTCCATGACTGAGCTAAAAGAAACATTTATTCTGTGAAGGAAGAAAATGAATACACCTGCATTATTTTCTGTCTATTCTCATGTTTCTCAAATTAAATTAAACCATCAAACAGGTTATACTCGCTAAGGGAACAAATGCAATACTTTACTCAAGAGTGTTTGATGTAAATTTCTTAATGAAGGAAGGATAAAAATATATTTACATGATATTTATGGATGTTGTAAGCATTGCAAGGGCTTACACAAAACTTCTTATTCCCAGACCTATCATATAAATGTGCTGAATCCATTCGGTACATTTTATCCATAGAACATTTGTGAGAAGTTATGAGAACAAGTTTCAGGTGCGGCTTGCATCTCATTACTTTAAAGTAGTACTTTATAAGATTTTTGACTGAATCGGAGAATTCTGGAGTTGGATCTCAAGGTTGCGATCATGTAGTTAATTTTTTATATGAAAAAAAGAAACACTGAGGTCCAGATATAAATATATATACATACCCATTACATATATATGACTTGAAACCTAAATTGAAGTTAATGGATTTTTCTTCACATTTTAAAATATCCTACAAATTCAATGCTCTGTTATATCAATATTAATATTTGTCAATTAACTAGTTGGTACATTTTTAACCATGGCGAAAAAATAATATTAAGCAAGAGAAGTAAAACGGGCTAAAAGAAAAAATATCTATCAGAAAGTGGAAACCATGGCTTGGCATATGAAGGAAATAATATGTTTTTATTGCTACTAGTTACACAGCATAATTTTTAGCAGTGTTCTCATCCCAGATGACAGAAATCACCATCACACACTAAATAAAAGCATGGGCTGTGGATTTAGAAAAGACAGGAGGATGAAATTTGGGCCAAGTCTACAGTGAAGAGGTTCAAATATCTTATAAAGGATCAGACCAAACTGGTCTTTCAGAATTTGGGACAGTTTACTTTTGGCAAAGTCCAGTTTCCTGTTCACAAGAGCAATGGCTTCAGATTATTTTTTGAACATCAAACAGGCTTTTTTTTCAGGACCTCATTTTGATGAGTTCTGATGGGTAATCAGAAATACATGGATTAACTCTGCTTTCAAATAAACATGGGTTTAGCAATTAAAGAGAAGAAAGCTTGGCTCAGTGTGCTCTGAGTCATGCCAAACTCTAAACATGGGACTCGGCAGTTCAGGGTATGGGATGAGAACTTATGGTTGAATTAGGCCTCCTCCAGTATTATCTTAATAACCTACAGGTCACCCTATTTTGCTCAGGTCTGTCCTGGAGGATGAGCAAACTCTTGGTGCCAGAATATTAGGGACCGTCCATCAACAGCCAGCAACACTTGTGTGGCAGAGATTCGGGTGACTGATCCTGTGCCACCAATTCTTTGGGTTTAGATGTGTTCCCACAAAACTCATTAGCTTTCTGTTCACATGACAGTACAGCGTGGTGGGCGAGGGCATGGTTTCTGGAACCAGATTCCAATCCCAGATCATCCACTTCCTACTTGTGTGGCCTTGAGCATTTTACTTAACCCCTCTGTTTGCTTACCTATTAAATGGGAACAATAATACTGCCTGTTTTATAGGGTTGCTGTAATGATTTTATGAGGTAATAAACAAGTGCCCAGTAGATGTAAGCCGTTATCGGTATCTATTTAAATTCTGAGAATTTGACTAAAATTTTTCAAAAATTTTGTCTCAGGCTATTAAGAACAGACATGGATTGACCTAGAGATTATGATACTAAGTGAAGTAAGCCAGACAGAGAAAGACAAATATCATGTGATATCACTTATATGTGGAATCTAAAAAAAAATGATACAAATGAACTTATGTACAAAACAGAAATAGACCCACAGACATAGAAAACAAAACTTATGGTTACCAAAGGAGAAAGTTTGGGGGGAGGGATAAATTAGGAGTTTGGGATTAACATACACACACTACTATATATAAAATAGATAACCAACAAGGACCTACTGTATAACACAGTGAACTATATTCAATATTTTGTAATAACCTATAAGGGAAAAGTATCTGAAAAACTATATATATATATTTATATATATTTATATATATATAAAACTGAATCACTTTGTTGTATACCTGAAACTAACACAACATTGTACATCGACTATACTTCAACTAAAAAATAAAATAAAAAGAATAGACAGCACTGTTAACTCTAATGATGTGATACTTCCAGAGAGAGCTGGATTAGAAAAGCGTTAGCACTTTGAAAGGTCACATTTGATAAGAGACAGATATGGGAATGCTGCTATTCTCAGCACTCCTGGGTAGGGATTTACATTCTTCAGGAAGAAATCAAATTAACTAGGTTTTACATTGTCAGCAAAAATATTGATAATGAGTTTAATAGAAGGAAGATATGGATTTTTCTTAAAGGCTGGTCTACATTAATAAAGTAGATGCTTGATATGCATTTAGATAAACATTTCCCAAAGTTTGTCCTATGGAACACCAATACTATAAGATGCACCTTGCAAAAAGGGTTCTATGGTCCAGTACATTTGGGAAATGATGATTTGCACTATGCCACTATTATCCCATCTTAAAAATTCATAAGGTACGTTAGCTTATGAAAGTCTCTGGTTAGTTCTGCTGTAAAGAAACCTATTTAACTTTAACCCAACATTTCCCGAAGTTATCTGACTGCAGATCCCAGGGGAATTTTCCATAGACCACACTTTGAAACATGCTAATATATATATCACCTAAGGAAACAATCATGGTTTCATTGTGCAAACTCAGGTGTACTAGAAGATTGGATTTCTTCAAAATCTTGCAGATTGCTACCTCAACTGTAGGCTTTAAATTATTTAGTAGAGTGAACCTGCTTTGTTCCACTAGAAATCTGTGACTTAATCTGTCTTTCTTCATCTGAAGTTACAGAGAAACTGAAATTTCTGCAGGTAACTTCCCAATAGCTGCATTTCAGTACTTTTGGATTCACTTAGATAAACATTCTTTCTCCACTGTGTTTCCTTAGCCTTTGAAGTAATTTGGAGCAAGGAGTGGCACATTCAGACTTGTATGGACTGGACAGAGAGCTAGTGGGTGGAGATCCATTGGAATTATGAACCCAAGGCCATGAATTGAATAACAAAGCGCCAGACCCTCAGTTGCTGGGAAGAAAAGTCTCTCCCTCCATTTACCAACTGAGCAGATGGGATTCATCCCTGGATGAGACACTTTCAGGACCCCAGAGATGAGGGACAGTCGCATCTATCACATGGCAGAGATGCTCAGATTTTTTTCCCCCCAGGCCCTACAATCAGTGCCAGAGTCCTTGGGACAGGAAACAGCAATGAAGACCAAGTGAAATTCCAAGCCTCTCAGAATATCGGAATAAAGTGCCCTGTTTTTAGTCCTAGTCTGTGGATTAACAGCTGGGTGCGGCATTGGTGGAGCACAGACACAGACCTTCCTCTTCACTCTGTTTAGAGCTGGGGCTGTGGGATGGGAGAGGGAAACACCAGGCTATTCACAGTGGAAGAGCAGCGCTTTACAGATGCTCATGTCTTCTCCGAGCTGTGGCGGTAACAAAGACAATGGTGTCTGGGGTCTCTAGGAAGTTCTTGTACTCAATCCACAAGGCGGTTGTATAGGGGATAGTGACCCGGCATCAGGAGCCCTGTGAGGAGGGACAGTACTTGAAATACCCTTGACTTTTTATTCTTGCTGCAGCACTGCTGACATTCTGCCTTCTACCCTACTTACATGTGAGTCTGTTTTCCCCACGAGCTGCACGTGCCTTAAGATCAGACCTGGATTCTTTGTGTAATGCCTGCTTCTCTGCACACAGTGCCCTTCACAGAAGCAAGTACTCAAGCAGATACATATGGATTAAGTCCGTATCTCAGATCTTTCTTTAGCTTATCCTGGGTGAGGCAGCACAGCCACTAAGAGAGTAAGACCAGCACCAATACAACAGTGGACCCTTGCAAAGGAGCAAGAGAAAGGTGTGGCACTGAGTGAACTGTGGCGGGTGGATTCACATGTGGCAGGAACGGGGTGCCAGTCATGCTTGGCAGAAGGTGAGACCAGCTGCGGGAGAAAGAGTGTGCAAGGGTCCTAAATCAAAGCCTCATCATGAAATAATTCACCTTGCTTTTGTTTTGGGGTAATCTCTTATTCCAGAGATTAATGGGAACAAAGTGAACTTCAAAGTTCCACGTGGATGTGAAGGCCTGCTCTGCTACATATGAGCTATGTTCAAGGCACTGCAGTGGATTCTGGGGCTCAGGCACAGTTCTTGCCCCTGAGGATCTCAGAGTTCAGGAGAGGGAAGCAAGACAAGTAAACGGTGGAGGCACGTAAGAAGGAGAGGGCAGATCTGCTAGAGTGTACAAGGTAGAACAAGCCCTATGAAACTAAGCTTTTGCTGAAATTAGAAAATTAGTGGCTAATCTAAATGATTACTAGGTAGAAAGGGCATGGTAGCTAGAAGGGACCTCATGAATGAAGAAAAGGAGGTGAACTACAACCATGGGTGTTTGGTGGGGATGACAAATAGTTGAGGGGACCCAGAGCATGAGTGGAGGTGTTGGCACAAGGCTGGAAAAGTAAAACAGAGGCAGGTTCCTGGAAGTCCTTGTCTGCCTCCCTCAGGGAGGAGTGGAAGCAGCGGACCACCTTTCACCTGGATCTGCAACATTCATATGTGAATTTTTAAAAGACCACAGAGCTACAAAACATATAGAGGGCTAAGACTGTAAGACTAGAGCAAAGAGATAGAAAAATCTGATAATAACTGCTATAAGAGAGAAGAGGGTCGTAAAAGGATAGCAAGAGGGAAAGCAAGGAGAACCAACATAGAAACATGAAGACGAAAACATCAGAATTTACCTTCCTATTGATGTCTTGGCTCCAGAGTCTCTCTGATCAAATGCCATCTCTTCCAGGAGGACACTCTTTCCTTGACCACCCTTCCTAAGACAGTATCCTCTACCTCTGTCCAGTCACCTTCTGTCCCTTATCTTGCTGTATTTTCTTCACAGACCTTATCACTCCCTGGGGTAACATTTGTATCTTGTTTATTGCCCATGAGGGAGGGACTTTGCCTTTGTCTCTGTATTCTCAGCAAAGAGAATTGTGGCTGGTAAGGAAAGATACAAAGTAAATACATTGTGAAAGAATGAATCGAGGACAACGGGGTCATTCATTGAGATTCCCACTAGTAGAGGAGTAAGCTTTCAGGAGGAAATGAAAAGCTTAATGCTTGACATACTGAGTTTGAGAGGAATCATCAAATACATATTTGTAGGAACAATGGAAGTGAGACCTCCCTCCATGAGCTATGGAACGGGGAGAGGGCCATCATAACAACAACCACCACAGTTAATGTTTATTGAGCACTTGCTATATGCCAGAAACTATTGTAAGCACATTGCTTATGCTAATTCACTTAATCTTCACGATAGCCCTCAGAAGGAGGTACCATTATTATTCCCACTTTATAGCTGAAAAAATAGAGGCTTAGAATGATTTCTGAAACTCCTCCAAGGTCACACAACTGAGAAGTGATATAATTGGATCTCTTAAGAACACAATTTAAGAGTTGGACAGCAGACTAGGAACTGGTGAAGAATACTGGAAGAAGGAGGCCAGAGACATTAGTGGACAAGAGAGTTTAAGAAGGAAAAAGATGACATTATTAAATGCTGCAAGATGACAAAGGAACAGAGTTCTTTAGTTTGGAAGTTTCATTTACCTTTCTCAGAGCTTTTTCAGTGATATTTTCATCTGGACAAACCAGGTGTCAATCGTTTGAAGAGTGACTGGGAGGTGAGTAAGTTGGTCTATCAGATTATTCTTCTGAGGAGCTTGGCTGTAAAGGGCTGGAGAGAGATGGGGAAATAACCAGAAGTAGACAGTGGCAGAAGGATCCTGAGGGTTCTGGCTGAAGTGATGCAATGGGGCCTTTAAAAGTAGAGAAGGAAACAGCCATGGGGAGGGTTACGGTCAATGAAAAAAGAAAGGAGGAGGCTTTGGAGATCTGAGATTGAAGAGCAATTGCATTGGAATCGAGGGGGTGAGATTGCTGGGGCCCAGGACTGTATTCAGGGACCACTAGATGGAGCAACCCTAGGTGATGATGGGGCCCGGGAGGGGTTCATAAGGGTGGGTGGCTGGGGTGGAGTGCAGGTGAAGATTGTTTGTTTCAGGAAGTGAGAGGCTCTGCGGGTGGGTGATGGACGTGTCACTCACAAGATGGTGGACGCTGTCCAGTGATGGCAGGACTTGGGGTGGAGAAGTGGACAGTGTATTCCGGGAATGGGTCTCAGGGGTGTGTGGGCTTGGGAGGTGTGTAGACGACATAACAGTGGCAAGATGAGTAGAATGGCTGGGTGACACAAGCTGCAAGGCAGAGAGGTCATTCTACGAAGGAAAAAGGTTAACGTCCTGAAGGTGGTAAATGGAGGAATAAGCAAATTCTGGAAGCCATTTCCCCATCCTAGCTATTGCTTCAAACCAACTTAGCTACCTCTTGATTCTGCTCGTTTTAGGACACTCTAGATATACTTAAAAGAACCAGCCTTGTGCTGTTGCTCTACCACCTCCCCCATCCACCTTCCGCCATATTCCACCCCCACCCATCTCCCCACCAGGGGTCACTTTCTTTGAGAAAGATAATGAAAGCAGGTTTTCCAGTACAAGTGTCTCCAAAGAAGGCTAATATTGTAAACTGTCGTTGACTATGAACTGAGGCCTGATCACCTGTCCACTCAGCTAGGCAAGAACCTGAGAGATGAGAAATTGAATGAGATTTGCCAGAGTCTCCAGCAAAGCAAAGTTAGGTGTAGAGCACCTTCCTCTGGCTTGTGCCAGTGATCCAATCTGTAAATAGGAATTCTGACCCTGCAGCATGCATGGGCTACGTGAACGCCTGTGGGAAACTCAGGGGCACTGGACAAGCAGGTGACAAGTGGTGCTGCCCTGAGCCTGAGACGGATGCTCAGGGCCCTAATGGCAGGGCTGAGCAGAGACCTGGTTCCCTTCTGAATATAATCTTTATGCTGTTTTTTATCCTTTCTCACTCTGAACTTTTTAAAAATAGAAACAGAATTATCTTTGCAGATGAGGCAGCACAGATAAGGAGGGATTGGGAAGGTTTTGTTAAGTCCCTATTTCTGTGTGTCTTGTTTGATGGGAGACAGGGCTCTAGGCTAGTCTTGATTCTCCACCTGCGGCTTTCTCTGAGCAGAGATTCCTGACCCTGTGACTGGGCACTTCGGCAATGCCATTTGCAGTGAGCCCAGAGAGGCAGTGTGCCAGCCTGGCAATCCAGTGGGCTCCAGCAAACAAACTATTCTCCTCCATCGGTAAACTGCTGTCTTGTCCTCCGTCCCTGCTCCCAGACGGAAATGGGGAGAGTCAAACCCCAGTGCCAGTGTTTGCAAAGGTGCTCTGCAGAGCTGCAGCTGGATTGTAATGGAGGAAAGAAACACACAGAGGCACAGAAGCACAAGTGCTCCTGGGAAAGAGTCCACCCAGAGACAGCAGAGAAAACTGCTCTCTAAACATGCCATCATTATCCCAGGTATTTTAGTGGGTTATCTCAAAACAAGAGTAGGTAAACTGAGAGGTGGCAAAGCAAATACATAACTTCTGAGTGCCTGATTTTATTGGGTGACAAAATATGCTGGGTGGTGAAAAGTGCCTTGGGTGGTTTGAACACTGTAGACACCTACCACAGATAGTTCGGTTCTAGTTTTTTCCCAGATGCACAGAGTGATTGTTCACAGGGTGAAGAACTATGGATACCGAGTAGTCGAGCACTGCCTGCCTTTTCAACTCTTGGAGACCTAGCCATTGATTTTGATTGGGGTCTCCCTCATCATCTTGATGAACCATGAACTAGTTCAGCAGTCAGCCCTTCACATTTTAAAGAGAGCTCTCTCTCCAACAGGTGGGTCCACATATTCACAGGTCTCTCCGTTGCAGACAAAACAGGTCCAATTTCAAGTCTCAAGCCAGAAAAGGCCATTGTTATTGCTCTTACTGCAGGGGAATGGGGAAGGGAAAGGAAAAGCTAGGTAGAGGAGCGAGCTGGCTGGTCACAATCTCTTCTTTAAGGCTTCTCCTTAGTCCTGCTAAATTCGCTTGATGTTTGTTCATTCTGAAGGTTTCATATTTTGTTCATATATGCATTTAGTCACAACGAAGGCATTTTTCTCTTTCATATAATGTGGAACATTAAAAAAAAATAAGAGTCTGGTGATGCACTGGGGAGGTTTGCTTTTCCTAGTGTGTGGTTCTTGGCCCAGAGTGTATAATGGTTGGAAAAAAATCAACACAAGGCTGCTCTGTACAATATTATGTCTCTGGAAGAGAGTGGTTTGGAGGGTTTTATGGAGCACGGATCCTAAAGGTAAAAGCCTTTAACGAGTCGCAACTTAGAGACTGATGAAACCTTACATTCAAACCTTAGATAAATAAACTAAAAAATTTCCAAAGGAGAGCAAGGCACCAACTGTTCGTGTTTGATTTAGATATTTTCCAAGTTTGATATACTCCCCTTTTTTGGCAAGAAATTAATAAAATTTAAAATTTAAAAAATAAATTTAAAAAATAAAATTAATAAAACATACATACATGTTGGTAATGCATGTCTCTTACTGATGTAATATCTTACTACTAGGGTTTTACTATGCCCCTTCTAAAATGACTTGTCACTCTTCAGTTTTCCCCAAGAGAATCGGGGAAAGACCATCAGGTACAGTTTGCTAAAGACTCTTTGAGCAACCCTCTGCATTAAACTTCTCTGCCTTTTATATTTACTGGTCTTCACTGACCCCGTATCTTGGGTTTCTTTCCCCTTACATGACATCACTTATATTCAGGTAAGGAAGGCTTAGCATGCACATATGATTTTACATATACCCTCATGTTTTACTAAAGGACTGAGGCAGAAGTAACAGACTCCAGGGATGTTGATGGCCCTCTGTAAGGGATCTTAGTGCAAGGGCGAGGATGTGGTGAAGAGGCTACAGCACTTGATTCTGAGGCTAAATTGGCAGAGTGCATGATGACACCTGGCTTCCTTAAGTGCTGTCTCTGCAAAGACAGGGATTTATTGTAAGGAACTTAGGAGTCATCGCTGACTCCTCACTTTGTCATCATCCCCTAACATCCATTCATTTCCAAATACTGATTCATCTAAAATATTCCTTGAGCCCACGCCCTTTCATCCCCCCATTCTGCCACGCTGAACTGCTTCTAAGCTGGATGGGCTGCCTTTGGTTGCCTGCCCTTTCCAGTCCATTCTCTGCTCTGTCACAATGAAATCTGAGTCTGATCACATACCCTTCCTGAGGAAACACGTCCGTGGACCTCCCATTGCCTACTGAATGAAGAACAAAATCCTCACAGGGCCCACCAGGCCCCAATCAATCTGTACTGCACCCACCTATAGCCACATCTTTAATTAGAAAAAAAAGTAAACCTAATGAGAGAGAGAGAGATGTTTGGCTAACAACAAACGTGATATTTGCTTGACGTACAGTGCAGTCAAAGAAACAAATAGGGCTTCCCTGGTGATGCAGTGGTTGAGAGTCCGCCTGCCGATGCAGGGGACATGGCTTCGTGCCCCGGTCTGGGAAGATCCCACATGCCGCGGAGCGGCTGGGCCCGTGAGCCATGGCTGCTGAGCCTGTGCGTCCGGAGCCTGTGCTCCGCAATGGGAGAGGCCGTAACAGTGAGAGGCCCGCGTACCACAAAAGAAAAAAAAAAAAAAGCAAATAGATGCAAACACGAGTAGACGTTTTAGCGTAAACCCATGTAGTTCCAGGAACAAGGCTAAATTTTTTTTCCCTCCCAGTCTGCCTTCTCCCTTCCTTTTACTTTCAGCTCCACCCTACAATCTCAGTTTGGGGTTCTTTCAGGGTCCATGTAAGGTCAGCAAACTGTCTGCACCATGAATGGCCAATAGAAATACAATGTGAGCCATATATGCGACCTTACATTTTCTAGGAGGCAAAGTAAAAAGAAAGAAGTGAAATGAACACATTTCATTTAAATGTAATCATTTCAACATGTAATCAATATAAAAATGATTGAGATATTTTACATTGATTTTTTTTCATTCTAAGTCTTTAAACATCAGTGTGTGTTTTATACTTAGAGCTCATCCCATCTTGTACCAGTCTCATCTCAAATGCTCAATCAATGGTCACATGTCTCATGCCCACGCTATTGGGCAGAGCATGCCTAAGTCATTTATAGCATTGCAGGTTGGCCTGGCATAAATTCCCATTCTTCACTTCTGTTTTTAAATATTCTGTGTTTTACATTCTGGGTATCTTTATAAGTTAAGACAATACCTCTGAGATTAAGGAATTAGAGTTGTTCCCCTAGAGGGCTCTGGAGCAGTATTCTTCCTTCTCTCCAACAAAATGGCCCCCAGATTCATTGTCCATCAGTCATTTATTTTGACAAGTCAGAGATTCCTAAATAGGGTCTGGAGTAGGGTCTGGAGTAATCACCCTAATTTTAGTTGCCCTCTGAACATCTGCATTTCAAAGTATCCAAGCATTGATGCTCATTCAGTGAGAGACTTAACAGTGACTTGTCTACAGAAGGTATTCATGGTTCCTTATAAGAATCCTAAAATATGGAACGAGAAGGGATCACGATTATTATCTAATCCAATGCTGAGTTGTTAGGCAGCTTGATGAGGGAGATACAACCTAATAGTAGTAAGCACACATCTAGAACTTAGATTCCTGGACTCCTGGACAGGTGTGTATCCTGTCTGTTACTTAGCATGAATATTGATGATTCACAGTCAGGACTCTGAGACCCAATGAACAGTGTTCCCATCAAGGGCCATACTCCTTGACTTCCTCTCAGCACATGACCAGTAAATGCGAATGTCATCTGGGTTAAATAGAAAGGCTGTGGGCAACACAGTATTAAGCCAACTATGCCCAAAGCAGCATGTCTTTTGGTATAGCTGAGTCAGGTATGTAGCCAGTCGTAAACCAAAATGAGGCCTACAGATTGTTGCCTTTCTTGAGATAAAAATGCTCTTTTCTCACGCACTCTACTACAGTCTCTTTCTCCCACTTAGTTATGAGTGAAGAATCTCTATATACAATGACAGGATTCCTTTTGGTGAGACTAGCCGCTGCTCAACCCATGAACCACCGCCAATATCCTGGTCGGAGAGCGAGAACCACTCAGCTACTTACATTCAATTTTTGCTTTTGTTCCAAGCTGCTTTTCTCTGTTTGAAAAGCACCAGTCCCCTTATTTGTTCCACTTTGTAGTAATGTGTGAAAAGTGCCATCATTACTGGCAATAGCTTCCCGGGAGCTTTTCTTATCCTGGTTCAGCAGTTGCATGTTAACTAATCTGAAAATTATTTCCATGTTAAGTTCTCTTTTATGTTAAAAATAATAAACAATGCAGCCTGCCTAGGAACTATTTACTTATTTTTAAGCAGGCTTTAGTGGACACAGGATCTTGAAAAGATGTGAAAAGTGCTCAGTCTATGCCTTATTCTAAATCATGAAGTGTGGAGAGTGCACTTAAAGAACTCAGACCTGAGCTGTGAGTTAGACGTGTATCTCCCATACAACGTAATTGTGGGGTCTGAAAGGCACGGGTTGCCTCTGTGGAAATACCTTGGGGAATCACACGGGAGGTTTCTGTAGCAGTGCTCTTTCCTGCAGCATGCCAGCGAGGCAAATGGCAAAGGAGGCCTGGGACATTAAACCATGGAAGAGTCATTAGCACTGTCCTCTAGGCCAGATGCTTTTCAAAGATTGCCATGAAGACTTCTCCCAAAGAAGGTTGTCTGGTGATTGACTATTCGGCCACTTGAATAATTGCAAACACATTTCCTTATAAGCATGGTTTCCTTTGGGTTGGCTCACTTGGAATCCTAGGATGTCAGGATCCTACCGTCGCTGATGGTAAGAGACAGACACGAGGTTTTGTGACTTGAAAAGGGTCACTCAGCTGGGACTAAAACCCAACTCTATTCCTAATAGTTCCTCAAAACCAGAGGACCTGGTTTGTTGCAGTTTGTTTTATTAACTCATTAAGAGAGCTGCCTCCAGATGGAAATGTCAAAAGAGAATATACCAAATTCTTCTCTCTGGAAAACTATCTAAATACATAGTAGGCATTACTTCTAATATCTACAGTCTCCATTGAATGTAACAGAATACACACTTAGAATTTATATTAATTCTGGTTTTAAGCCTTCCCATCTTAGAACATAGGTAAGCCATTGGAACCAATGATGAGAAAACAGGTTAGTCCCTGTCCATCCACTCCAACCCAGGGGTAAACTAGATGTGAATACCAGTGACAGGGTAGAATTTCCTTACTCACCTCCTGTCTAAAAGAATGTGTGGGGACTTCAGCCTCTTTAAATTCTTCCCAGTTAGTTTAAGAAATCCCTTGAGCTTATTTCCATGTGTGATCATGTAAACAATACTGCTGGCCAGTAGGTGGAGTCTTCCATTTTCTCCGGTATACACTTAAGGATGCTGTTCTGGTACCTCATAGTACCCCTTGCTTTCTCCCATCTGTCTGTTATAGTAATGTTGAGCTCTCTGAACCCCATCTGATCCTCCTCGATGCATTATGTCCTGTGGGACTCCTAATCAACTCCAGACAGACTAGTCAGGCTTCTGTGCCCTCTCCTGCTTTGCATCTTGTGTTGGGTTCCCTAAGTCCCGGTTCGGCATCCTGCTGAAGTGAAGAAAAATTCTCCATCCTAACTCGTCATACACTATTCCACGGTCACAAGGCTGGGCTGCCTCATGCTGTCAACATCATATAGTGAGATTAGTGAAATTGCATATTTGCTCCTGCTGCTGTCCTCCTTCTTTCAGAGGCTTCATCGTGTGGGACTGTGGCACAAAGCTGAAGTGGAGGAAAGAGCTAGAGGGCAGTATATAACCCAACTGTGCTCACACCATTGCCCTTGGTCCATACTTGGGTGAATCACATTTTTCTGTCCTTAGGATATCTTATTTCACATGGGGCTCTTCGTTTCCCCAGGCAGACATTGTCTTTGAGGCCCCATGCACGGTGCTCAGACAGATGTGGATTTATACAATGCACGTGCCTCAAGTCCCTAAGGTGAGGATGTTTCCTTCTAGAACAATAGAAGAATGCATTTAATGTAAACGAGTTTCTGATTTCTACCAGAGTTCAAGACACAGAGAGACTTTTTGTCCTGTAGTTAATTTCTTTCAGTTCACAGTTATCCACAAAACTTGTAGTCAACAAGGTACTGTTCGTAGTACCACGTATGAGCCGTGGAACAGTGTAGTCACTGGTATGCTGGTAAATTATCAGCAGCTACCTCTGGAGAGGACAAAAACCCTGATTTGTAGCATTTGTTGATTTCCATGGTGTAAATACTCCCACCAGTGCCAGTTTTAAGCCACCAATGTAACATCACTGAAGGTGGAATTGGGAAGAGACATTCAGGACTACACCATTATATAGTATTTTCACCACACAGAGTCAATTGTTATAAATAACCTCACGGGCAGAGATATTAATAAAATGTAGTAAAATAATTAGGAAGTGGTAAATTTTGAGTATTTGTTACCTTTGCTTTGAATATAATTTACTGAATTGTAAGTTTATGTAGCTTTTCAATAATGGCTGTGTTGAATAAGTGCTCACAAAATTTTTGAAAATTTAACAATCGGTTCTTACAAGCCAGCACAGCCTGGCTCCAGCCCTCCGCTGGGTGTAATATAATGAGGCGAGTCTAATACTAATCTTCCAGAGCTGTGTAAGCTAGCACTGCAGATTGTCGTGAGGGAAAAATGAATGCATATGAAATAAAAATGTCTAGCATAACGCCTGGCACATTGGGGCTCAGTAAATTCTGGGTGAGTCCAGAATAGTCTTGGATGGTAGAAGAGGCAGGAATTAGTTTGGTGCACTGAAGCAAGTCAGAGCTTTCATCTTAATAATTCTGAGACTGTGTGCATATTGTGTCCCGCTCAGGGTGGATCAAATCCTGCAGTTAGAGCCCGAGAAGGAGAAAGAGAGAGACCAAATGACATCATCTCGCTTATGTTCCTCAAATGGTCCTCATTAAGTTGACTGCACAGACTATAAAGAGGGATTTTAAGAGCCTGGAAAAGTTGAAGGCAGACAGTTCCTTGTTCGGAGGATGAAATGGGGGTAAACCATAACATATGTACCAAATAATATAGTCTTTGTTTTATGTAAAATTTATTTTCTTCCGTCCCCTTCCTGGACATGGAAGAGACCTAACTTGAGGTCAGTTCTCAGTACCCTTGAAAGCTGAAGAAGGGGCAGGACTGATTTGATGGCTTCTCTGGCAGGCACACGGCTGGAGTCCACTGCACAGTGGCAGCCTCGCCAGTTAAATTACGAGGGCTGCTTTGATGAGAGGAGGGCTGCTTTGATGAGAGGAGGTTTCGTGCTTTATGAGGCTGATAGCATTCAGCGTTTAAACCATTAAATTTGCATCTGGGAAAGCCTTGGTCAGGAAAAGGTAAAAAGGTCAAATTTTCATAATGGCTTTCAGAGCCAAAATGGTATCTTTCCTGAGGGCCTGGCTGGAAAACATTCAGCTTTTTGTTGTAATAGAGGTCTTGCTTAATTGAAAATCAGTGAGATAAAGAGATCTTTTAACAGGATGCTGGATACTTAATACTTAAACTCATTGACAGATATTTTCCTACTAATGATTGGGACTGGTGGCTAAATATAGGGCACTGCTGTAAACAGAATGGATCTCCACGTTTAAAGTTGGGAGGATCTATTCCCCTGAGTTCATCTTCATTGATACTGTCCAATTAAGCAGAGAATTGCCACACCTCCCATGAACTTAGTGCAGTGTAGAATCAGACTTAAAGTCAGATTTTCCAAATTGCTTTAGATAGAACCCCAGAATTTAGTAGGGATTTTATAATTTCATTGAGCCAATGGCAGCTTCTTTTAAAATGATGTTTGCTGCCCTAATAGTTCTTAATTCTATTTCTCCCAAGAACAGTTAGTTCTGCTATAACGTGACACGTGCATGCCTTAAAACCACATGCTATGCAAAATCATTTAACAGAAACCATAGAGCTTTGACACCAAAGCATGAACCACAAAAGGCAAAATTGACCGAACCTCATCAAAGTGAAAAACTTTTGATCTGTGAAAGACCCTGTTAAGAACATGGAAAGACAAGCTACAGACTGGGGGAAAAAATTGCCATCCACATAGCTGACAAAGGACTAGTATCTAGGATATATAACGAATTTTAAAATCTTAACAGTACAAAAGCAAACAAGCTAATCTAATTAGAAAATAAGGAAAAGACATGAAGAGACATTTTACTGAAGAGGATATACAGATGGTAAATAAACACATGAAGAGACGTTCAACATTAGGCCTTAGAGAAATGCAAATTAAAATCACAATAAGAGGGCTTCCCTGGTGGCGCAGTGGTTGGGAGTGCGCCTGCCGATGCGGGGGACACGGGTTCGTGCCCCAGTCCGGGAGGATCCCACGTGCCGCGGAGCGGCTGGGCCCGTGGGCCATGGCCGCTGGGCCTGCGCGTCCGGAGCCTGTGCTCCGCAACGGGAGAGGCCACAGCGGTGAGAGGCCCGCGTACCACAAAAAAAAAAAAAAGAAAAAAGAAAAAAAATTACAATAAGATATCCCCAAACCTGTCAGAATGGATAAAATAAAAAATGGTGACAATATTAAATGTTGGCAAGAATGTGGATTAACTGGGTCACTCATACCTTGCTAGTGGGAATGTAAAATGGTACAACCACTCTGGAAAACAGTTGGACAATTTCTTAATAAAGTAAGCATGCAAATTCCATACAGCCCAAAATTTACACTCCTGGGCATTTATGCCAGAGAAATAAAGACTTAGGTTCACACAAAAACATTTACATGAATGTTCATAGCAGTTTTTAAATTTTTTTTTTACTTAGGTTCACACAAAAACATTTACATGAATGTTCATAGCAGTTTTTTTTTTTTGCGGTCCGCGGGCCTCTCACTGTTGTGGCCTCTCCCGTTGTGGAGCACAGGCTCTGGACGCGCAGGCTCAGCGGCCATGGCTCACGGGTCCAGCCGCTCCACGGCATGTGGGATCTTCCTGGACCGGGGCACGAACCCGTGTCCCCTGCATCGGCAGGCGGACTCTCAACCACTGCTCCACCAGGGAAGCCCTATAGCAGTTTTATTTGTAGCAGCCCCAAACCGGGAACAACCCAGATGCTCTTCAACCCTCAATAGTTAAACTGTGGTACATCTGTACCATGGAAGGCTGCTCAGCAATAAAAAGGAACGAACTACAGATACATACATCGTGAATAGCCAGGGAATTACGCTGAGTGGAAAATTTCAATCCCCAGAAAGTGATATACTGTAGATTCCATTTACATAACATTCTTAAAGTGACAAATCCATAGAAGTGGAGAACAGATTAGTGGTAGCCAGGGGTTAAAGATGAGGAGGGAGACCAAGAGGAAAATAGTAGTATTTATAAAAAGGCAACAGGAAGGATCCCTGTGGGGATGGAATCATTCTCTAACCTGACTGTCTCAATAACAATATCTTGATTGTGATATTATACTATCGTTTTGCAGGATATTATCATTGGGGGAACTAACTAGGTAAAGGATACACTGGATATGTCAGTATTTCTTACAACTGCAAGTGAATCTATAATTATCTCTAAAGACAAATGTTTAATTAAAAAAATTACAAGGGTACTTTTAAAGAATAATAACCTTATAAAACTGGTAGCACAGTTTTACACAGTATTTAAGAAATACATAAATACCATGCTAAACATGACACTTTACCTTAAAGAAGAGCTGAAGTTTGCGTGTGGAAGTAGGCATTGCAGGGCTTGCAGTTGTGAGTTACTGTGATGTGGTGGAAGGAGGGTTGTTACAAATGGGATGAAGAGTTATAACACCAGATGCATTGGTGTGGCTCATAACACAGGCAGTGAACTGAAGTAGCTGGTGATGTTTGAGAACTGAGATGTTGCACGTATGTGTTTTGTTTATTCCTGCTCGTCTCATCATTGAGCTACGTACAGTTTTCTGTGTTCACCTACTGTTTCTTCCAGTCAAAATTACACATAAACACAAAATCTGTGTTATCCTAAAATTGTTTCCTGTTATATCAGTTGCTTTGAAACAAATTTGCATTTTTCAAAACAAGAATTAGAGCAGAACTGATTGTACATTCAGTAAACAAAAGTGATGGAATGTCCAGATAATTATTGGAAAGGGAAGAAAATCCCACTTCAAGTAATAGATAATGTCATCAAAAATTTCAGAGACTTTGGGTCATGTTGATCCTACATGAATTCCTTTCTACAACTGGAAAGTGTGTTAAAATTTTGGTAAGATTTCGTTCTCTGTGTTTTTCCAATGTAAATTGATTAAACTTAAAAATAAATAAAACCTTCTAGATTTTGACTTAAAGACAGCATTAGGGTGGCATCAGATATGAACTAAAAGGAAATAACACAATTTGAGAAAAGAGATTGGGCATAAAATATTCTTTTTTTCTATTTTGTTTATCTTACCTTTACTCTGGTCTAACATGTAAGGGAGAGAAAAACATAGATGTGGTGAAAAATAATAGCTTTTTTTAAAGGAACTTGAAATTTATTATATTTTGTTATTAAAAAGTATTTGGGAACATAAACAGATTGAATATTAGAGCACATTATTACAGAATAGGAAATTGAGCCCATGGTTGATTGGTTCACTTAGGTAGAAACAGAGTCCTAATAAAACAAAGGCCATAAGTTGGAGTCCTATGGCCAAGTTAACTGTTTATTTCTATTGATACAGATGGCTCGCCTAACCAGACCTGCCATCTTGCAGTACATTCTATTGGTCACAGAAGAAATTTATGAAATTTGAAACCCTATTGATCAATAGTATAAAGGAATTTTAACTTAGATACCTAGGCAATGAGGCTGCCCATGACATTACTATAATCATGGATTTATTTTTGTATAACTGGTCTCAGAGCTCAAACACTGAAATATTATGTGGTGATACACAAATTATGGGGAGAGAAGCACCAGATGATTTTCTTGTTCCCAACTTAAAGTTAATAACCCCCAGAGATAGTGGGATAAGAAGCGGTTGTGGAGAAAAAGTCTGAGCTGGATGTTGAAACATTAAAAAAGGTTCAGTTTTCTAGATGTGAGAAGATGATGGTAACAATGACAAAAAGAGGGAGATACATGTGGGTAGGTTACACTCCAGAAGAGGAAGACACCATGGGTAAAACTCACACTCTTTCTCAAACCCAACTGTGAACAATAAATTTGTGAAAAATTGAAGGGAAAAGCTCTCCATTTTTAATAAAACAGAGAAATAACCACAACCTCAAACCACAAATTATAAAGCAAACCTTCCAAATACTGAGAAATCTACACCAACGAAAACGAGAGAGAGCTGAGTGCCCAGACAAACCTTTTCAGACATCAGGCAGGAGACAAATTTCCTTAGAAGTCAGCGTTATGGTCCTGAAAGGCTCAGCCAATGATCCTTTAATTAAAGGGATAAGAGCTCCAGACTGTGGGCCAACCTAGGGGAAGTAATACTATTCCTTATAGACAGCTAGCTCAAATAGCTCAGAATGGCCAGGAATTACGTCTGCTCTAGCCTCTTAGCCTAGGTAAGTGATAGGGCAAAGAGGAAACAATCTGGCATATGAGGGGTTTTACTGTGAAGAACGCTGGATTTTTGAATGCCAATCTTGAAGGAAGAGAAATATGTACCCAGATAAGAAGAGAAACAGACACAACGAGAAAGTGTCCAATATAAATCTGTGTTGTAGAGTTGTTCATCTGTTTATTCAAATAATATTGAGAACCTTCTTTGTGCCAGAACAACTGCTCTCTGTTGCAGAAACATCTCAACCCTCACAGAGTCACCTTCCAGGGATGAAGGTGCATTCATATTCCCAACTCAAGAACACTCATGACACTATTTTTTTTTATTAATTAATTAATTTATTTATTTTTGGCTGCATTGGGTCTTCGTTGATCCATGCAGGCTTTCTCTAGTTGTGGCGAGCAGGGCCTGTAGTAATCCTGTAGTCCTGCATTGGCAGGTGGATTCTTAACCACTGCACCACCAGGGAAGCCCCATGACACTATTCTTTAACAAAAATCTGGCTCCATTTAAAAATGAGTAATCATTAGAAAAAAATGAAAATGGATCATACACATGAAAAGTGAGTAAAAATAAAGCAAGGAAAGAACTTAAGCAGCAGGTAAATGAAGAATATTATCTTTTTATTTTTATCACTATAAATGTTAATTTCACATCAGTAAAATAAGAGTATGTTTTTAATTCCCAGGGACCAAAAATGAAGATGGAACTGAAAACCTCTTCTAATGCTAAGGCAGCCCTAGAGGTGCTTGCCAGCACCAGAAACGCATGGCCATCGATTTTAACAGCTACATACAGGACAGAAATAAGGTATTAGGTCTGTGCAAGGTGGGGATTAGAACTAAGAATTCTGTAGGGTAGGCAATAAAAATTTATGCTTTTTTGAAAAGGGAGACAATAAATTAATTTGTCTTTACAGTGAAAAAGAAAGAAATTCTCTCCTGAGAATTTGTAACTGGAGACCAGCCATTATGTGAGTTTGGAGTTTTAAATTTGGACTACCTGTGCAGTCCAGGAAACCTAAAATAGGAAATTAATTTAAAATGATCATAAGTGTTCCAGAGTCACTGGAAGAAACCAATGCAAAACTTCTCTGGAGGAATGTCTCTGCCGCTTAAACCCTCATGATTCCCACAAACAGATTACCAAACTAGGAGCATACACTCAAATTATAAACAGCAAAACAAACCCCAGAAATTAACAGAAACAAGTAAGGAATTAAAGCTCAAAGGACTTCAAATTTTGGAAGTATCATGTAAGAAATATAAAGTGATTATCTTTAAATATATAAAGAAACGAGTGAATCTAAGAGACTATGAGAGCAAATTAGAAATGAAATGAAGGGTTTAATGGACTGGTTAAATAGGAGACCAAATACAATTAAAGCAAGGAACAATAAACTGGAAGATAATTCTGAGAAAATCATGCAGAATATACATCAAAGAGAAAGTGAGGGAAAACATGAAAATGAGTTAAAGAAACATAGGGAGGGTGGTAAAATGCGAAAATCAAAATCTACCTAATTGGATTCCTAAAAAGAGAAAATGATAGGAGCCAATGTTAGAGATAACTGCCTAAGAAGTTTTTATAACTCAAGAGAAGCATCAATCCAAAGATTCAGGAATCCCAATAAATCCCAGGAAGAATACAATAAAAAATACATATCGGGGCTTCCCTGGTGGCGCAGTGGTTGAGAGTCCGCCTGCCGATGCAGGGGACACGGGTTCGTGCCCCGGTCCAGGAAGATCCCACATGCCGCGGAGTGGCTGGGCCCGTGAGCCATGGCCGCTGAGCCTGCGCGTCCAGAGCCTGTGCTCCGCAACGGGAGAGGCCACAGCAGTGAGAGGCCCGCGTACCGCAAAAACAAAACAAAACAAAACAAAACAAAAAACATATCTACACGCATTGTTGTGAAACTGCACAACACCCAAACCAAACTAAAGATTTTGAAAGCACTTTGAGAGAAAAGAAACGTTATCTATAAAGGAAAGAGACTGATGGCTGACTTCTCAACAGCAATAGAGGTCAGAAGATAGTGAAATAATATCTTCAAAATGCTGCCAGAAGAGTATTATTAACTTGGAATACTTTTCCTAAAGAGCAAAATAGTCCACTTCCAGCCAAATCAAAATGGAGATTAGATTACTAATGGACTTTCACAACAAAACCTTCTATGAGATGTACTTCAAGAAAAAACAAATTGAACCCAAAAGTCCTCAGAGTCAAGAAGGAAAGATGAAGAAAGACATTTTAAACATGTGGGAAACTCCTCAAAAATATGAAGCATATAAAATAATAATGATTTCTTTAAAACAAGAGTTTAAGTATAGAAACATAAATAACAAGATGGAAGATTAAATTGGACTTGTGGAATTTGTGTTCCAAGGTTTTTGTGTTGTATGACAGGGAGCTAAAGATGATTAACTTAAAAAATCACTGCAACAGTGTTAGGGAGTACCAAACATGAGAAAACTCTGGAGGGTGGAGAGAAGAAATCATACCAACTACAGACCTTGGGATCGTTCTTATTTATTTTTATTTTTCCTGCCTTTTCAATTGGCAGATTTCACGCTATTACTTGATTGAATACTTTTTTCTTCCATTTGTTCTGTTCTTTTTTCTAAGAACAACAATGTATACATTGGTATTCTTTTTTTCTGCTTTTCATCTTTTTTAGAATCACTTTTATATCTTTTTCTTTTCCATTTTATTTTTATATACTTTTATGAAACTTTTCTATCTCTTCTTTACCTTTTATTGTTTTTAATGTAGCTTTCATCTGTTGAGGTTTTCTTTTTTTCTTCTATTTCTTTCCTGAGCTTTAACTATTTATTGGTCTTCTCCTGATGTTTTATCATCTTTTCTTTAACCTTTTATATGATTTATTTGGGATCCTTTTTTTTTCCAAAGGCCATGTTTCAATCTCTCAGAGATTATGAGAATGATATAGATGCTTTCTCTTTCATATAAGGTTTTCATGTCCTTCTCCTTTGAGGGGTGTGTGTGTGTGTGCGCGCGCATGTGTATGTTTCTGTGTTTGCTCCTTTCTCATCTTTGGACCCAAGTAACTATATTAAAGTTAGTATTTGCTGATGAATAGTGTGGGGAGGGTTAGGACAGGGATCTAAGTCCGTATGAGGCTTCAATTCAGGTTTGTTGTCTCAAACATCTTTCAAAAATTTGTTATTCTCTGCCATGGAGCTGCATATTCAAATCACTAATCAACATGTGAAAAATGTTCAACATCCTTCATTATCAGGCAAACACAAGTTAAAATCACAATGTGATACACATCCACTCAAATGGCTATGATAAATTGACATTATTAAGTGTTGGAGTGTCTGTGCGGCTACTAGAATATCCTATACCATTGGTGGGAAGGATACACTGATGCAAATGTCTTGGAAAATGGTTTGGCCACTAAAGTTAAATATATATATTCCCTGGGCTATACCAGCATTGACCTGAGTGTTATTATAATGATGGAATAGAGAAAGTCAAGGTGAAGAGTGGATTTAACTGTTACACCAATCTTATTCTGAGCAGTAAAGTATTCACACTTTATAGAGTAAAACACTAGTTTCTTATGTGAAAAATTTAGTATCAAGTTGATACAACAAAAGATACAGAAGTAATAAACTGTTGGGTAGATAATTTCTTTATTCATGGAGTCATTCTACAAATATTTGTTGAGATTTACAATGTATTCCCCCAGTACAGTTGCCATTACCAGGAGCTAACATCTGGTAATAGGAGGTAGCTATATAAATAAACACAGTGAAGTGTTGTGTAGTCGGGATGGACGTGTGCACACTTACAATGAGGGCACAAAGGAGGAAGTGGTTGGCTTTACCTGAGACAGTCAGAAAGGGCTTCATACAGAAGGTTATCTTAAGCTGAGTGTCTGTGTAATCATTATTGTTATTGATATTATCATTATTAAAGCATATAATTTAGAAATTTATAGGCATGGCAAAAATTACAAATTAATAGTGATAAAACTTTTTTTTTTTTTTTTTTGCGGTATGCGGGCCTCTCACTGCTGTGGCCTCTCCTGTTGCGGAGCACAGGCTCCGGACGCACAGGCTCAGTGGCCATGGCTCACGGGCCCAGCTGCTCCGCGGCATGTGGGATCTTCCCGGACCGGGGCACGAACCCGCGTCCCCTGCATCGGCAGGCGGACTCTCAACCACTGCGCCACCAGGGAAGCCCAAAACTTGTATTTCTGAGCAGCATCATACAATGGTAAAGAACAATAAAGAAAGCTTAGGAGAAAAAGAAAGAGATGGATCATTTTGGGGGGTACAAGCTTCTAATCATTACTTTTTAGCCTTGAGTTTGTGTTTGTTGACTGTGATTCTATTGACTAGGCACTGAAACCTGACAGTTTTTCAGGACTGCCCCTCCCCCTCTCCCCCTCCCCCCTACTCCTTTCGTCAGTGCATGAGTAGACCCAGTGTACACACCTGTGAGATCAACTTTCCAGTCTAAATATCTTACATAAAAATCTTTTGAAAGCAACAGGGTGCACTCACTTAAAGCTTGAGGAATGGGAGCCAATTTTTAATTTGTTCCTCCTGTTTGCTGAAAATATAGTATTTTTCTTTCAAAGACTTTATTAGAAGCCTGGTTTTCTTATGGGAACATAGACAAGCAATTTACAGTGATAAATTAGTGATGATGGTTAGAGTCAAGACTTTCTTCAGTTATTAGAGGTTTGTACTATTTTTCAAAAGCATTAAATTTGCACAAATATTTCAAATTTTAAAGGAGCCAGTTCCAAAAAGAGAAATAAGAGCAGTTAATAATGACAGTCATGATGACAACAGGGACAGTGATGACTACTACCATACCTCACGATGTGCCAAGAACCAGACAAAGCGTTTTGTGTATAGTTTCTCTTTTAAGGGTAAGCACAAGTGGATGTCAGAGTCTTATTAGAATTATGTCAGGAAGTCTACTGTAAAAATGTTGATGGCAGAAGAAAAACCTTGCTTTGGGTTATTTTTTGAAGCCATAAAAGCAAAGGAAAAATAGGCCTGTTGCCCAAGGACAATGGTACAATTTTGGAGATACAAAAAGCTGAACTCCACATTCTATTTTGCTTCTCTTTTCCATCAAGAAGAATCATCCATAGATGGAAAATGGTGAGATGAATATGAATAAGGGGAAATAAGCCCATTAAACACAAAATGATTCTAAGAGTGACCCTAACAGCTCTAAAGGAGTCTACCTAAAGACCAGAATAAATTCAACCACAAGGTACAAAAAGAACTTTCAAAGGAGAGCAGCAGCAATCTTGGAATACAGAGGACTGCTGAGAGACTAGGGATGTATTTGTGTAACTCTGCTCTTTTACAACAGGAGAAAAGTATACTCCATGAACTGCTTTGACAGCCTAGATTGTAAGAGAGATTATTATATTTTCTTGATTTTAAGTCACACTTTTCTTTTTTGCACATTAACATTTTGGAAAATGAGAGGTGTCTAGTAACCAAAAACAAAGTACACCCTCAAGCCACCAGGCCCAATATAGATTTTTAATGCCTACAGATGCATTAGTGATGATTAGTTACCACGTGTTCTTCTGTTAAGTTACTTGCATTTAACATATATGGTAGATTTGAACTCAAATGTGGTTCCTTTCTTTTTCATATAAAATATCTTACAAACCATTTTGATCTATTGGAATGAAAAGCTCTGGGGCATACAGAATATATATTACAAAGGAACACAATGATGACTGGTAGGAATGGTCATGTTTTCTGGAATAGATCATAGAATTTTCAAAGTTCAGAGTGTTTGTTGTGATGAATCTATATGATGTCCTCTACCTGCCAAAAACTTGAGTGCATTTTTAAATTTTGTCAACAGCCAAGCCTAAAAGTAACAAGAAATTATGACTATGAGTGTGGGTTGTGAAAGAAGAATATTATGGCAAGCCAAAATTATTCAAAAGAATTCTTAGCTTCTGAATGTAAAGAAGACTGAGATTTTTTGAAAGTAGTATATAATTATAGGGTAACAATGGGCTAGTTTTAATGAGAGACAAAAATAATGTAATTCCCCCCCAAATATACTATTAAATTGATGTAATTTTTTATCATTCTGTTATATTACAATTAGGTAATAATGGCATTAAAGATAAACCCTAACATTTATGGTTAAATGGTTTTAGACAAAGGGGCCAAGAAAATTCAATGAGGAATTTTCATAAATGATGCTAGATGCTGGACAACAAGGTATCTATATGCCAAAAAAAAAAGAATTTAGACTTCTTTCGCCTTACACAAAAATTACCTCAGAGTGGATCATCGGCACCCATATAAGAGTTAAAACTATAAAACTGTTAGAAGAAAACACAGAAGTAAATCTTTATGATCTTATGTTAGTCAATGACTTCTTAGACATGAAACCAAAAACACAAGTGATAAAAGATTGATAAAAGGGACTTCATCCAGTTAAAAACTTTTGTGCTCCAAAGGATACCACCAAGAAAGTGAAAAGACAGCCAGCTCTGTTAAGAGACTTGTAGTTAAGATACATGAGACTCAAAACTCAACAATAAAAAGGCAACCAAATTTTTTAAATGTACAAAGGATTTGAATAGACATTAATCCAAAGAAGATGACTAATTAGCAAATGAAAAGATGCTCAACATCATTAGTCATTAGGGAAATGCTGATCAAAACCATGTGATACCGCTTCATACCCACTAGAGTGGCTATAATAAAAAGTGTTGATGAAGATATTGAGAAACCGAAACTCTCTTCCATTGCTGGTGGGAATGTAAGATGGTACAGCCACTTTGGAAAATTGTTTGGTCGTTCCTCAAAATGTTAAACCTAGAGCTAAATATGACCCAGCAATTTCATTCCTAAGTATTTACCCAAGAGAAATGAAAACATATCCTCACACGAAAACTTGTACACAGGAGCATTATTCACAACAGCTAAAAAGTAGAAATAACCCAGATGTCTATTACTTGATAAGTGGATAAATAAAATGTGGTATACCCATAAAATGGACTCTTATGCAGCAATAAAAATGAAGTATTGATACGTGTACCACATGGAAGAACCTCAAAAACATTACATAAAATGAAAAAAATCCAGTCACAAAAGAACACATATTGTGTAATGCCATTTAAAGACAGTGTCCAGAATAGGCAAATATATAGAGACAGAAGGTAGATTTGTGGTTGTCTGGGGCTATGGAGAAGGTGAATGGAATGGGGCAGGGATGGGGGGTAACTGCTAATGGGCACAAGATTTCTTTGGGGGATGATGAAAGTGTTCTAAAGTTACATTATGGTGATAGTAGTATAACTCTGTAAATATACTAAAAATCATTTAACTGTACACTTTAAAAGGGTGAACTTTGTGGTATATAAACATATTTCAATAAAGCTATGTTTTTAAAAGGCATTAAAAGTGAATAGTTTTCAAGCAAATCGAAAAGAAACCAGAGATCACAAGCGCCTGGACTGAGTTTATTAAAAGTAGGTCAAATTCCATTTTTCACAGGTGGGGTTACTCATCTACTAGATTGAGAAATGCCATTAACCTAGTGTATCTGGATTTTATTAAGGTATATTAGCAAGGTCTCTTATAATGTCCCATTTGACAGTTGAACAATTTTGGGAAATCAGACTTGAAATCATGGAGAGTTTGATGGACTCAGAACAAATATACAAAAAAGGGCTGATTAATGAATATATATCATTGTTAGAGGGATACTTTGTTGTGAGTTGCAGTATTATGTATCAAATATTCTGATTAGCATTTTTATCCATGACTTGGTATATGAATGATCGATGAGAATAATCATTTATTGAATTCTAGCAGCAAAATGCTATCACTGACAAAAGATCTCGATACATTTGCTAATATTTATCTGGATACACCTAGTAAAAGAGAAGAGGAAAATGAAACAAAAGGCAAGAAATATTTCCTGGGATGAAATTTTTACAGCTTATCATGTATTCATATGTTCCAAGTAACTATAAATGTTAAAATTTAGAAAAATGGGGTCTCAAGTTAGCTACTTCTTTTTCTCCAAAATTCCCCCAAATTTCAATTCTGAACTGAGTAGCTAAAGCCACTGGACGGTACACACATACTGAACAACATTGCTAGTCTTGGCCAGCACAGTCCCCCATGGACTAGAGCTGCAAGCTGGCCATGAAGAGTAGTACTGGGTTATGTTTCCAGACATAGAATCCACTTGCTAAAGCAAGGAAAGGCTAAGAGACTCTTGGGGAATTAACATCCTAAAAGAACCCATCAAGTCAACCCCCTGCTCTTCCAGCCAGCTTGAAACAGAACTGATGATTCTGTGCACATGTTGTCCTTCTGGGTTGCATGTTGGCTGCTCCATCATGTTTACTAAAGGTGGAAAAGCCAAGTACAACATGTTTCGGAAACTAAATACCTGGTGTTCTGACGTACTTTCTGGATGAGCCTTGAGTTAGTGGGTTCCTCACAAACATTGGTCTGTTCACTCATTGTTTACTGGGAAAGATGTTTGCTCTGCTCTCTCTCTCTCTCTCATTTTAAAATTGTTTGGTTAGAATAGATTTTTTTCTTTGGACCTTTGAATGAAGTGGGAAGTTATGGTTCTGCCAAAATGCAGGTTGCAAAGCACCTCTAAGTGACCTAAACTACTACACCAAACATGAATCACATGCTTTCAACACTTTAGCAAGGGTCTTTCAAATACCAGTGTCTGTCCTATTCTCCAATGAAGTAGATACTTGATGCTTTTCTCCCGGGGCTTCTCTCAGCAACCTACTTCCACAAACAATGCGAAGCAGAAAAGTGGTAGCATTTAACAGGATGAATGCTGAAGATCACATTTCTCCTCTAAATAACATACACTATGTGAGGGCTTTAATAACTAATTTAAAGTATTCATAACACAGTCATTTCTACCTAGAATTCTCTGATAACATCTCTTTCCTCAGTCATAAAATGTAATTTAGGTCAAACACATGATTGCTTTGATTTGGATATGGGATTACTTTGCCTTGATTCTAGAGTTTTCAATGATTCTAGTAATCCTAACAATGCATACCATTTATGGAGAAAAGTGCCAGGCAGTTACGCCAAATATATGCCGTGTAACATGTCCAGACCTTTTAGCGTTTCTGGAAGATAATTATTACTGTTCTCATTTTCTATATGAAGGTGTTGGCACTCAGAGTAATTAACTCATGCAGACTCAAAGCTAGTAAGTGGCAGAGTCAAGATTTGAACCCCTGTTTGTCGGACTCCAGTCTATTACCCCCTCTTCTGAGTTGGGTAAGCCAGTCCCACATTCCTTTTCTTTCAGATTTACAAGGCTTTGTTGCTGCTGAAGTGGGAATATATAGATGATTATGTAGAGTAATGAATATTAGGTGAGAAAAGAATATTCCACTCAGGAGTGTTAACTATACGTGATTTTAAACCTTTATTTTATAAAAGTTGTGATTATCCCATCTGTTTATTCATAGCACAGATTATTTTCTTAGTCTAAACCCCTACCATTATTCTACCTATATTAAGTCCTGAGTCTTACTTTTTGATTTGATATTTTATTATCTTTTCTCCTTACTTATTCTAAACTATATATTTTTTAAAAGTTTATTTCTCTCATTTATTTGTTATTTCCAATTTCACATTTTTCTCAGACAATTCACACATGAGAAGAATATTGTGGACCACTAATATCAGAAAAGATAAGACTACCAAAAAAGAAAAAAAAAACAATCCCTCCCCAAGCCTCTATATTCCATTCATTTGTCCTGTCTTTTTTTTTTTTTTTTTTTGTCTAGCAAGACCCATAGCAGAGATATTACTTCTGTCCTATTTGTGTCTTATAATCAAAGATTTAAGAAGCGCTAGAGCTGCAGTATTTTGTAAGTAAAAAACAAAAAAACACAAAAACTTGATATAGAGAAGGTGAGTAATAAGACCAATTTATGTTTTAGGAAGCATATTCTGGAGATATGGAGCATAATTAGGAGATCATTGTAATAGCTTAGACAAATGAGGTTTGAACAAAAATAGAGGGGATAGGTGATAGAGGTATCAGATATGGAAGCTGTTAAGGAGGTACTATCTACTGAACTGGACGAATGACTGGATGACAGGTATGAGAAAGAGGAAAGGTTCTAAAGTGTCTTTCTTTTATTTATTTATTTTTAATTTTTTTTTTTCATTTTAACATCTTTATTGGAGTATAATTGCTTTACAATGGTATGTTAGTTTCAGCTTCACAACAAAATGAATCAGTTATATATATACATATGTTCCCATATATCTTCCCGCTTGCGTCTCCCTTCCTCCCACCCTCCCTATCCCACCCCCCGAGGCGGTCACAAAGCACCGAGCTGATCTCCCCGTGCTATGCGGCTGCTTCCCACTAGCTATCTACCTTACGTTTGGTAGTGTATATATGTACATGCCTCTCTCTCGCCCTGTCACAGCTCACCCTTCCCCCTCCCCATAGCCTCAAGTCCATTCTCTAGTAAGTCTGTGTCTTTATTCCTGTTTCACCCCTAGGTTTTTCATGACATTTTTTTTCTTAAATTCCATATATGTGTGTTAGCATATGGTATTTATCTCTCTCTTTCTGACTTACTTCACTCTGTATGACAGACTCTAGGTCTATCCACCTCGTTACAAGTAGCTCAATTTCGTTTCTTTTCATGGCTGAGTAATATTCTACTGTATATATGTGCCACATCGTCTTTATCCATTCATCCGATGATGGACACTTAGGTTGTTTCCATCTCTGGGCTATTGTAAATAGATGTGCAGTGAACATTTTGGTACATGACTCTTCTTGAATTAGGGTTTTCTCAGGGTATATGCCCAGTAGTGGGATTGCTGGGTCATATAGTAGTTCTATTTGTAGTTTTTTAAGTAACCTCCATACTGTTCTCCACAGTGGCTGTATCAATTTACATTCCCACCAACAGTGTAAGAGGGTTCCCTTTTCTCCACACCCTCTCCAGCATTTATTGTTTCTAGATTTTTTGATGATGGCCATTCTGACTGGTGTGAGATGATATCTCATTGTAGTTTTGATTTGCATTTCTCTAATGATTAGTGATGTTGAGCATTCTTTCATGTGTTTGTTGGCAGTCTGTATATCTTCTTTGGAGAAATGTCTCTTTAGGTCTTCTGCCCATTTTTGGATTGGGTTTTTTTTTTTTTGTTATTAAGCTGCATGAGCTGCTTATAAATTTTGGAGATTAATCCTTTGTCAGTTGCTTCATTTACAAATATTTTCTCCCATTCTGAGGGTTGTCTTTTGGTCTTGTTCATGGTTTCCTTTGCTGCGCAAAAGCTTTTAAGTTTCATTAGGTCCCATTTGTTTATTTTTGTTTTTATTTCCATTTCTCTAGGAGGTGGGTCAAAAAGGACCTTGCTGTGATTTATGTCATAAAGTGTCCTGTCTCTGTTTTCCTCTAAGAGTTTGATAGTTTCTGGCCTTACATTTAGGTCTTTAATCCATTTTGAGCTTATTTTTGTGTATGGTGTTAGGGCGTCATCTAATCTCATACTTTTACATGTAGCTGTCCAGTTTTCCACTTATTGAAGAGGCTGTCCTTTCTCCACTGTACATTCCTGCCTCCTATATCAAAGATAAGGTGACCATATGTGCGTGGGTTTATCTCTGGGCTTTCTATCCTGTTCCATTGATCTATATTTCTGTTTTTGTGCCAGTACCATACTGTCTTGATTACTGTAGCTTTGTAGCATAGTCTGAAGTCAGGAAGCCTGATTCCTCCAGCTCCATTTTTCGTTCTCAAGATTGCTTTGGTTATTCGGGGTCTTTTGTGTTTCCATACAAATTTTGAAATTTTTTGTCCTAGTTCTGTGAAAAATGCCAGTGGTAGTTTGATAGCTATTGCACTGAATCTGTAGATTGCTTTGGGTAGTAGAGTCATTTTCACAATGTTGATTCTTCCAATCCAAGAACATGGTATATCTCTCTATCTATTTGTATCATCTTTAATTTCTTTCATCAGTGTCTTATAATTTTCTGCATACAGGTCTTTTGTCTCCTTAGGTAGGTTTATTCCTAGATATTTTATTCTTTTTGTTGCAGTGGTAAATGGGAGTGTTTTCTTGATTTCACTTTCAGATTTTTCATCCTTAGTGTATAGGAATGCCAGAGATTTCTGTGCATTAATTTTGTATCCTGCTACTTTACCAAATTCATTGATTAGCTCTCGTAGTTTTCTGGTAGCATCTTTAGGATTCTCTATGTATAGTATCATGTCATCTGCAAACAGTGACAGCTTTACTTCTTCTTTTCTGATTTGGATTCCTTTTATTTCCTTTTCTTCTCTGATTGCTCTGGCTAAAACTTCCAAAACTATGTTGAATAAGAATGGTGAGAGTGGGCAACCTTCTCTTTTTCCTGATCTTAGTGGAAATGCTTTCAGTTTTTCACCATTGAGGATGATGTTGGCTGTGGGCTTGTCATATATGGCCTTTATTATGTTGAGGAAAGTTCCCTCTATGCCTACTTTCTGCAGGGTTTTTATCATAAATGGGTGTTGAATTTTGTCAAAAGCTTTCTCTGCATCTATTGAAATGATCATATGGTTTTTCTCCTTCAATTTGTTAATATGGTGTATCACGTTGACTGATTTGCATATATTGAAGAATCCTTGCATTCCTGGAATAAACCCCACTTGATCATGGTGTATGATCCGCTTAATGTGCTGTTGGATTCTGTTTGCTAGTATTTTGTTGAGGATTTTTGCATCTATGTTCATCAGTGATATTGGCCTGTAGTTTTCTTTCTTTGTGACATCCTTGTCTGGTTTTGGTATCAGGGTGATGGTGGCCTCGTAGAATGAGTTGGGGAGTGTTCCTCCCTCTGCTATATTTTGGAAGAGTTTGAGAAGGATAGGTGATAGCTCTTCTCTAAATGTTTGATAGAATTCGCCTGTGAAGCCAACTGGTCCTGGGCTTTTGCTTGTTGGAAGATTTTTAATCACAGTTTAAATTTCATTACTTGTGATTGGTCTGTTCATATTTTCTATTTCTTCCTGATTCAGTCTTGGCAGGTTGTGCCTTTCTAAGAATTTGTCCATTTCTTCCAGGTTGTCCATTTTATTGGCATAGAGTTGCTTGTAGTAATCTCTCATGATCTTTTGTATTTCTGCAGTGTCAGTTGTTACTTCTCCTTTTTCATTTCTAATTCTATTGATTTCAGTCTTCTCCCTTTTTTTCTTGATGAGTCTGGCTAATGGTTTATCAATTTTGTTTATCCTTTCAAAGAACCAGCTTTTAGTTTTATTGATCTTTGCTATTTTTCCTTCATTTCTTTTTCATTTATTGCTGATCTGATTTTTATGATTTCTTCTGCTAACTTTGGGGTTTTTTTGTTCTTCTTTCTCTAATTGCTTTAGGTGCAAGGTTAGGGTGTTTATTCAAGATTTTTCCTGTTTCTTAAGGTAGGATTGTATTGCTATAAACTTCCCTATTAAAACTGCTTTTGCTGCATCCCATAGATTTTGAGTCTTCGTGTCTCCATTGTCATTTGTTTCTAGGTATTTTTTTATTTCCTCTTTGATTTCTTCAGTGATCACTTCGTTATTAAGTAGTGTATTGTTTGGCCTCCATGTGTTTCTATTTTTTACAGATCTTTTCCTGTAATTGATATCTAGTCTCATAGCGTTGTGGTTGGAAAAGATACTTGATACAATTTCAATTTTCTTAAATTTACCAAGGCTTGATTTGTGACCCAAGATATGATCTATCCTGGAGAACGTTCCATGAGCACTTGAGAAAAATGTGTATTCTGTTGTTTTGGGATGGAATGTCCTATAAATATCAATTAAGTCCATCTTGTTTAATGTATCATTTAAAGCTTGTGTTTCCTTATTTATTTTCATTTTGGATGATCTGTCCATTGGTGAAAGTGGGGTGTTAAAGTCCCCTACTATGAATGTGTTACTGTTGATTTCTCCTTTTATGGCTGTTAGTATTTGCCTTATGTATTGTAGTGCTCCTATGTTGGGTGCATAAATATTTACAATTGTTATATCTTCTTCTTGGATCGATCCCTTGATCATTATGTAGTGTCCTTCTTTGTCTCTTCTAATAGTCTTTATTTTTAAGTCTATTTTGTCTGATATGAGAATTGCTACTCCAGCTTTCTTTTGGTTTCCATTTGCATGAAATACCTTTTTCCATCCCGTTACTTTCAGTCTGTATGTGTCTCTAGGTCTGAAGTGGGTCTCTTATAGACAGCAAATATATGCGTCTTGTTTTTGTATCCATTCAGCCAATCTGTGTCTTTTGGTGGGAGCATTTAGTCCATTTACATTTAAGGTAATTATCGATATGTGTGTTCCCATTCCCATTTTCTTAATTGTTTTGGGTTCATTATTGTAGGTCTTTTCCTTCTTTTGTGTTTCTTGCCTAGAGAAGTTCCTTTAGCAGTTGTTGTAGAGCTGGTTTTGTGGTGCTGAACTCTCTCAGCTTTTGCTTGTCTGTAAAGGTTTTAATTTCTCTATCAAATCTGATGAGATCCTTGCTGGGTAGAGTAATCTTGGTTGTAGGCTTTTCTCCTTCATCACTTTCAATATGTCCTGCCAGTCCCTTCTGGCTTGCAGAGTTTCTGCTGAAAGATCAGCTGCTAACCTTATGGGGATTCCCTTGTGTGTTATTTGTTGTTTTTCCCTTGCTGCTTTTAATACGCTTTCTTTGTATTTAATTTTTGACAGTTTGATTAATATGTGTCTTGGCATATTTCTCCTTGGATTTATCCTGTATGGGACTCTCTGTGCTTCCTGGACTTGATTAACTATTTCCTTTCCCATATTAGGGAAGTTTTCAACTATAATCTCTTCAAATATTTTCTCAGTCCCTTTCTTTTTCTCTTCTTCTTCTGGAACCCCTATAATTCGAATGTTGGTGCGTTTCATGTTGTCCCAGAGGTCTCTGAGACTGTCCTCAGTTCTTTTCATTCTTTTTTCTTTATTCTGCTCTGCAGTAGTTATTTCCACTATTTTATCTTCCAGGTCACTTATCCGTTCTTCTGCCTCAATTATTCTGCTATTGATCCCATCTAGAGTATTTTTCATTTCTTTTATTGTGTTATTCATCATTGTTTGTTTCATCTTTAGTTCTTCTAGGTCCTTGTTAAATGTGTCTTGCATTTTCTCTATTCTATTTCTAAGATTTTGGATCATCTTTACTATCATTATTCTGAATTCTTTTTCAGGTAGACTGCCTATTTCCTCTTCATTTGTTAGGTCTGGTGGGTTTTTATCTTGCTCCTTCATCTGCTGTGTGTTTTTCTGTCTTTTCATTTTGCTTATCTTACTGTGTTTGGGGTCTCCTTTTTGCAGGCTGAAGGTTCATAGTTCCTGTTGTTTTTAGTGTCTGTCCCCAGTGGCTAAGGTTGGTTCAGTGGGTTGTGTAGGCCTCCTGGTGGAGGGTACTAGTGCCTGTGTTCTGGTGGATGAGGCTGGATCTTGTCTTTCTGGTGGGCAGGTCCACGTCTGCTGGTGTGTTTTGGAGTGTCTGTAGACTTATTATGATTTTGGGCAGCCTCTCTGCTAATGGGTGGGGTTGTGTTCCTGTCTTGCTAGTTGTTTGGCATAGGATGTCCAGCACTGTAGCTTTCTGGTCATTGAGTGAAGCTGGGTGCTGGTGTTGAGATGGAGATCTCTGGGAGATTTTCGCCGTTTGATATTATGTGCAGCTGGGAGGCCTCTTGTGGACCAGTGGCCTGAAGTTGGCTCTCCCACCTCAGAGGCACAGCACTAACTCCTGGCTGCAGCACCAAGAGCCTTTCATCCACACAGCTCCCTAATTTGGGATGATTCGTTGTCTATTCATGTATTCCACAGATGCAGCGTACATCAAGTTGATTGTGGAGCTTTAGTCCGCTGCTTCTGAGGCTGCTGGGAGAGATTTCCCTTTCTCTTCTTTGTTCTCACAGCTCCCAGTGGCTCAGCTTTGGATTTGGCCCCGCCTGTGGGTGTAGGTCGCTGGAGGGCGTCTGTTCTTTGCTCAGACAGGACGGGGTTAAAGGAGCCGCTGATTCGGAGGCTCTGGCTCACTCAGGCCGGGGGTAGGGAGGGTCACGGAGTGCGAGTCGGGCCTGCGGCGCTAGAGGCCGGCATGACGTTGCCAGCCTGAGGCGCGCCATGCGTTCTCCCGGGGGAGTTGTCCCTGGATCCCGGGACCCCAGCAGTGGCGGGCTGCACAGGCTCCCCGGAAGGGGGGTGTGGATAGTGACCTGTGTTCGCACACAGGCTTCTTGGTGGGGGCAGCAGCGGCCTTAGCGTCTCATGTCTGTCTCTGGGGTCCGCACTTTTAGCCGCGGCTCGTGCCCGTCTCTGGAGCTCCTTTAAGAGCGTTCTTAATCCCCTCTCCTCACGCACCAGGAAACAAAGAGGGAAGAAAAAGTCTCTTGCCTCTTCGGCAGGTCCAGACTTTTCCCCGGACTCCCTCCCGGCTAGCCGCGGTGCACTAATGCCCTGCAGGCTGTGTTCACGCCGCCAACCCCAGTCCTCTCCCGGTGCTCCGACTGAGGCCGGAGCCTCAGCTCCCAGCCCCGCCCGCCCAGGCGGGTGAGCAGACAAGCCTCTTGGCTGGTGAGTGCCGGTCGGCCCTGATCCTCTGTGCTGGAATCTCCCCGCTTTGCCCTCCGCACCCCTGTTGCTGTGCTCTCCTCCGCGGCTCAGAAGAAGCTCTGCCACCCACAGTCTCCGCCCACGAAGAGGCTTCCTAGTGTGTGGACACTTTTCCTCCTTCACAGCTCCCTCCCGCTGGTGCAGGACCCGTCCCTATCCTTTTGTCTCCGTTTATTTTTTTCTTTTGCCCTAACCAGGTACGTGGGGCGTTTCTTGCCTTTTGGGAAGTCTGAGGTCTTCTGCCAGCGTTCAGTAGGTGTTCTGTAGGAGTTGTTCCACATGTAGTTGTATTTCTGGTGTATCTGTGGGGAGGAAGGTGATCTCCGCGTCTTACTCTTCCGCCATCTTCCCGGAAGTCCTAAAGTGTCTTTCAAAATGAAGAAGAGTAGGTTTGGGAGGAAAGGTGACACAAATAGATTTTTTAATCTATTTGCTTATCACCCTGCCGTTAGACTGTAAGAGTCAGTAGGACACGGACTTAGTTTTGTTTAATGCCTGACGTTTAATAGGCGCTCAATATAGGGTGAGTTTAGTTTTGGTTATGTTGAATTTAAGGCGTTCGTGGGTCATATAGTTAGAGATGTAAAGAGACTAAAAGGAAACAACTAAAATACATTTGTAATTCACTCTGGTTGTTAGAATTATGATAATTTTCAATTTATCATTTTATTCTGAGTACCCCAAGTTTATTTTAGTATTTTATTTTGAATACCCCAGATGACTACAGTGAATATACATTTTTAAGAAAAAAGGTAAAGCTCATTTATTGTTTCAAAAAATAAGACTGGACAGACAAATATGAAACCATCAAGGCAGCCTATAGGGACAAATAATATATATCAAAGAAATAGCTAGAAATTTGAACAGCAAGTTTATACTAATTTATATTCCAATCAAAATTTTGATAGTGCCTGTGTGACCACACAATAGGGCACACATGTCATAGCTTATATTCAAATTTCATATGCTCCTTTATTATTTATTAGGAGAATCAGAGTTCAGAGCTAAATCACTTGGTCCTAAAGACCAGAAAAGCAAATAGCTGGTAGCATCCCTTACCCATCAGCTCCACTCTTAACATTATCTACTTATCCTTTTGTTTCGAGTTTCTGAAGTCTTTTGTTTTAAGGCAAAAGAGGTCACTATATCTGCCTATAACTGCTGCTAGTTGTCTTTCAAACCAACCTTTTACAGAAAAAATTTTTATAGCAGGCAGACTATTTTACAACAAAATGAAATATGAGGGAAATGAAATAAAAGCCACACATATAAATTAGATATACATAAAACAGTTCTTTGTTTTTGTCTTTCCAGCCAGTGAAACTTTCAATTGAGTTTCTCCAAAACAGAAAGGGTAAGACCTAAGTTTATATAAGTCAGTAAGGCTGCTTTCCATGGCAGCGTAAAGAAAGAAAAGGAAAAAAGGCTGAAGAGATTTCTTTCAAGAACCATAGCAAACAGAATTAAAGGATATTTAGTACCATAGAAGAATGGAAGAACTGTGATGCATTTGAGGAAACAGAAAAAAAAAAAAAAAGATTTAGCAAGGAAGAGAGTAGGTATAAACAGAGCAGACATATTTTCTCCTGATTAAAACATAAAATATTAGGTATTCATTACAGACAGCAATGAGAGCAAAGTGAAGAGATGGAGAAGGAAGAAAAGAACAAAGGCTGTCAAATGTCATATCGTGTTTCCTGTCATTAGCTTGTAGAATTTTAAACTCTAACCAAGTGCATGATACTCTGTATGTGTCTGTAATGTGGACACATACATTTGATATTTCTGGAAATCTTGACTTTTACTATCGACACTCTTCCTCTGCAAGAGGTTTCTTAGATGCGGACGTATTTTTAGTGAGATATGACAGATTAATGATATACCAAGAACTGAGAATAAAAGATCTAAAAGGTTTCTAATGTCCCAAGAAGAGGAAGAAAGATTACTTTGGGGGGAAAGCACCAAATTCAAAACCATCCTCATATTTCAACATTCAGAAAGAAGTTCAAAGACTTTATCAAGTACCCCCTTCAGTATTTTACTGTGGGCATCTTCATTATAAAGTCACTACGAATGTCATAAATGCCAAGTGTGAAAGAACATGATGTAAGGTTTAGAGATTGGGGAAATTCTTGACTTACTTTTGAAAACCTATGTAGAGGGAAATAGTAAAAACTGCTAGCTGGAATATGTCATGAGGTCAAGGATGTATATCATTCATGTATTTATGAGCAAAGGTGTTGCTAGCTAGGTCATCATGCACAAGAGACATGGCGATGTTACAAAAGTCAGCTGTGGACCAGTTTCTAGGCAGATTTGAAGTATTTATAGAAGAATATAAATATAAGCAATAATCGTGACCAGGAGAGACTAGTATAAACCATCAATCACATCTCTTTTTCATAACAGTGAAAACCTACATAAGATATATTTGCCCTTAGATACTCATCATAAATTTGGGTTTTACATGCACTTAATTTGACTTGTGCAAAATTTAAACATTTCAGCTGTAGTCAACAGTGGCACACTATAACATGGAGGAAAATGTATATATTATATTATTTGCTTGGTAATAAAGTTTATATTTATTCCAGAAGAAAAGGAAAAATGGAAACAGTAATTAGGGTGAGACAAACTGTGAGAGAAATTGACAAATGCAGGAAAGGTGGTACAAGATGGCATTCAAGGGCAAAGTATGTATACGTTAATGTATTATGATGCATGAAAGTTACTGGCCTAGGTTGTGAATTATATTATTAATAGCTTGGTAGACTCAGTGGCGATGATCTATTTACGTGTACATGGGTGTGATAAACTGATATCATTAATGGTCTCAGGTCTTCACCCTTCCCTAGGTCCCTGTCCTTTGCCGTGTGACTTTGCATGTGGAGGTGAAGTATATATCCTTGCTTCTTGATTCAGGCCCTCAGCTATGTAACTCACTTTGGCTGGTAGGATTTAGAAGATATGACCAAGCAGAGACTTGGAAAGGTGTTGGCACATTTCTGCTTGTGCTTTCGTCCTCTGCCATCACCATGAAGACATGTCTGAGCTAACCAGGATGATAAGATCCATGTGGAGTAGAACTGAGTCATCTAAGTCACTCTAGTCACAACCATTAGATCAGCCTTTAGCTAGCCAACCCTACACGTGCAAATGAACCCTGCCTGGATTACAGAGATGCTTAGCCGCAGGCCCTAGATGTGTGAGCAATTGATGCTAATTGTTGTATGCCACTGAGGATTTGTGATTGGTCATTATAGGGCACCTTTGTGGCCATAGAAAAACAATCCAATGGGCAAGATGGTTATACGTAATATCCAGGGCAGCCAAATGATTTCTTATGGATAGACAGAGTGGATTATATACTTTTGGTTATCTGTCACTCCTAAGATTTGTTTTGAATAGTGGGAAATGATCAAGTTTCCAAAGACTTTTGTGAACGTCTTCCCTTGTAGAAATCAAATATTTAAAACATTTTATTAAATGTATTAAGAACCTAATGTTAGCCGTCTGGCCCTCTATTTTGAAGGATGAATTATAAAAATAGAAAAGACCCCATAGAAATTTTCGATTTCTATGTAGAACCAAAATTAAACATAATTTTTATCCGTATCTATTTTCCAAAGGTTTGTGTTGTTTACAATAGCTAACACTGTTAAGTGCTTACTGTGTAATATTTTAAGAGAGGTACTAATACTGTAATTTACAGTGAGAAAACTGAGACCCAGAGAGGTTAAGAAACTTGTTCAGAATCGCTGAACTAGGAAGTGATTGAACTAGGACATAATAAACCTCCACACTTAACCACCACACTTCACTAGCCTGAAAAATAGGGAATAATTAAGTGCTGGATTTGGCAATACACTTGTGGTTTTATTTTTATTTTTAAGGCAGTATTTCAGTGTAAATGTATTTTAATCATTTATAAGTGCCCTATACTTGTAATTTCTTTTCTATTCAATAAAGTGAAAAGAAAGAAATGTGGAATTAGGCATTTGGACACCTGCTGCTAGTTCTATCACCTTTATTTTTAGGTATTTTTATACAGATTAACCACTTTTGTCTTCATTTCTACCATATACATAACTGGGGCAATAGCATTTGATTCATTAAAAAAAAATAGTGCTTTGCATTTCCTACATTAAAATACAGAATAATTATCATTGTTATTTGTTGCATTAATACTTAAGAGATGGTAGTGATGGCAGTCACATGATGTCTAATCACATGATATCTAATCACATGATTCTGCAATGTATTGATAGAATCCTGATCTCTTGTTGGTACCACAACCGTCAGTACAGATGCCAAGACCCTTTGTACATAGTGTCCCCAATCCTAGGCTGATAATAACTATGCTTTGCCACTTCTAGGCAATCAGGACTAATACCATTTAGCTTGCAAAAGAGCTATGCCTAATGCAGGCAGAGTATACCACTAATTTTTTTTTTAAAAAAAAAAGGTTTTTATTGGAACTCATCTTAACATCAGATATACCTGGTGTTGGTTAGAAAGAACCATTTGTACATTTGATATTGATGGTGCCAAAACCAAACAGTGACTGGACATGATGGAGAAAGATGTTGAGAACAAAAACCTGATTTTGGAGAGGAAAATAAAAGCCAGTCAGATTCAGTGAGGATGCCAAACCTGGTACAAAAAAAATCCTTTTACAAAATATAAATTTATTATGAAAACTTGGAAGGATAATATGAGAAAGGGAAAGAAAGATAAAACAAAGCCAGCAGGAAGGAGGCAGGAGGAGGCAGAGAGGAAAAAAGAGAAGACAAAGGGGAAATGAGAGGAAAAAGAAAATATAGCTGAGCATGACAGAGGTGCAGAAACTTACCTACCCAACTGGCATTAAAGCCTTGCTATGTAATCTCATCATAAAACAAAGCATGCTGGAGTATAGTGCTCTACCTCCCATCCATTACACCACTTTTAATTAGTTACTTTGACTAACATTAGACCCATAAAACTTGTGTTGGCTGCACCTCCAACTACTGGAGAAAGGTTGTAACATGGGTTGTGCTTGTCTTGGGTGGATACTGGCATTGTAGAGACCTAGAAGAAAAAGGTGAAAACATCTCACCTTGTTCTTAGGCAATAGCTGGAGAAAATGAATGATACCATGAATTTTTACTTCTCTTTCAAGCAGAGTTTTTATAAATGTGTTCCTGTTATTCTTAAACAATGTGAAAGATCACATAGTGGAAAAAGCATAGGTCTGCAGCAGAGGTTCTTAACTTTCATTATAAGTCTATGGTATTCTGTTCTGGCAACCCAAGCTGACTAACACATTGATAGTCACAGGAACTATGAATACCACAGAAATTTGTTGCATACATTTAAAATGGAAAGAAATGTTTAGTTACGAATTATAAAATAAAGATATAAATTGGTTTTCCTATTAAAGTTCATGGATCTCCTGAATCAGAGTCATAAATCTAGGTTTCAGTAAGGGCTCTATCACTTACTGACCGTGCAAACTCTGTCATTTTAACTTTCCAAGCTGGGATTTTTAAAATCTGTAGAATGAGGGCATGAATATATACTTTATAGTGTTGTTTCATGATCAACTGAGATAATAAAGATGGAAAAGCTTTGTAAACTATAAAGTGATAAACAAATGTTAGCTAATTTTATTTTGTTTTTTTATACTTGCATCCTTAAAGCAATTTTAAATTTGGTTTGGATTCAAGCCAATTTCAATAAGGTTGGAATCCAATTTGTTCTCTCCTGAAGTCAAATGATTCTTCAAACTCCCATCACCTTCTACGTAAACATAGGAATGAAAAAAAGATACAAGAAAAAGAGTTGAAAGAAGCTAAATAAAGTAGAGCAGGATATAGTGAAAGGAGACTAACTGAAGCTACTTTTCTCCTCTCTTCATTTTTTAAATGAAGTCAAACATTCATATAGTCAAGTGCACAAAATACACAAATTTTAGGATTATAAACCTTAATGACATTTTACTTATGTACAGACCTGGGTAACTACTACCTAGAGAAAATTAAAAATATTTCCAGACATTCACAGAAAGGGAGACAGATGAAAAGGTAGAGGGCTATGTACCAGATGAAGGAACAAGATAAAACCCCAGAAAAACAACTAAATGAAGTGGAGATAGTCAACCTTCCAGAAAAAGAATTCAGAATAATCATAGTGAAGATGATCCAGGGCCTCGGAAAAAGAATGGAGGCAAAGATCGAGAAGATGCAAGAAATGTTTAACAAACACCTAGAAGAATTAAAGAACAAACAAACAGAGATGAACAATACAATAACTGAAATGAAATCTACACTAGAAGGAATCAATAGCAGAATAACTGAGGCAGAAGAACGGATAAGTGACCTGGAAGACAGGATGGTGGAATTCACTGCTGCAGAATAGAATAAAGAAAGAAGAATGAAAAGAAATGAAGACATCCTAAGAGACCTCTGGGACAACATTAAATGCAACAACATTCACCTTATAGGGGTCCCAGACGGAGAAGAGAGAGAGAAAGGGCCCAAGAAAATATCTGAAGAGATTATAGTCGAAAACTTCCCTAACATGGGAAAGGAAATAGCCACCCAAGTCCAGGAAGTGCAGAAAGTCCCATACAGGATAAACCCAAGGAGAAACATGCTGAGACACATAGTAATCAAATTGGCAAATATTAAAGACAAAGAAAAATTATTGAAAGCAGCAAGGAAAAAATGACAAATAACGTACAAGGGAACTCCCATAAGGTTAACAGCTGTTCTTTCAGCAGAAACTCTACAAGCCAGAAGGGAGTGGCATGATATACTTGAAGTGATGAAAGGGAAGAACCTACAACCAAGATTACTCTACCCGGCAAATATCTCATTCAGATTCAATGGAGAAATCAAAAGCTTAACAGACAAGCAAAAGCTAAGAGAATTCAGCACCACCAAACCAGCTCTCCAACAAATGCTAAAGGAACTTCTCTAAGTGGGAAACACAAGAGAAGAAACAAACCAAAGGGCTTCCCTGCTGGCGCAGTGGTTGAGAGTGCACCTGCCAATGCAGGGGACACGTGTTCGTGCCCTGGTCTGGGAAGATCCCACATGCCGCAGAGCAACTAGGCCCATGAGCCATGGGTGCTGAGCCTGCGCGTCCAGAGCCTGTGCTCCGCAATGGGAGAGGCCACAACAGTGAGAGGCCCGCGTACCGCAAAAAACAAAACAAAAAACCCAAAACAATTAAGAAAATGGTCACAGGAACATACATATTGATAATTACCTTAAACGTGAATGATATATATGCTGTCTACAAGAGACCCACTTCAGACCTAGGGACACATTCAGACTGAAAGTGAGGGGATGGAAAATGATATTCCATGCAAATGGAAATCAAAAGAAAGCTGGAGTAGCAATACTCATATCAGATAAAATAGACTGTAAAATGAAGAATGTTACAAGAGACAAGGAAGGACACTACATAATGATCAAGAGATCAATCCAAGAAGAAGATATAACAATTATAAATATATATGTACCCAACATAGGAGCACCTCAACACATAAGGCAACTACTAACAGCTATAAAACAGGATATCAACAGTAACACAATAATAGTGGGGGACTTTAACACCTCACTTACACCAATGGACAGATCATCCAAAATGAAATTAAATAAGGAAACAGAAGCTTTGAATGACACAATAGACCAGATAGATTTAATTGATATTTATAGGACAATCCATCCAAAAACAGCAGATTACACTTTCTTCTCAAGTGCGCATGGAACATTCTCCAGGATAGATCACATCTTGGGTCACAAATCAAGCCTCAGTAAATTTAAGAAAATTGAAATCATATCAAGCATCTTTTCTGACCACAACGCTATGAGATTAGAAATCAATTACAGGGAAAAATACATAAAAAACACAAACACATGGAGGCTAAACAATACATTACTAAATAACCAAGAAATCACTGAAGAAATCAAAGAGGAAATCAAAAAATGCCTAGAGACAAATGACAATGAAAACACGATGATCCAAAACCTATGGGATGCAGCAAAAGCAGTTCTAAGAGGGAAGTTTATAGCTATACAAGCTACCTCAAGAAACAAGTAAAATCTCAAATAAACAATCTAACCTTACACCTAAAGGAACTAGAGAACGAAGAACAAACAAAACCCAAACTTAGCAGAAGGAGAGAAATCATAAAGATCAGAGCAGAAATAAATGAAATAGAAACAAAACAACAGCAAAGATCAATAAAACTAAAAACTGGTTCTATGAGAAGATGAACAAACTTGATAAACCATTAGCCAGACTCATCAAGAAAAATAGGGAGAACACTCAAACCAATAAAATTAGAAATGAAAAAGGAGAAGTTACAACAGACACTGCAGAAATACAAAGCATCCTAAGAGACTACAACAAGAACTCTATGCCAATAAAATGGACAACCTGGAAGAAATGGACAAATTCTTAGAAAGGTATAACCTTCCAAGACTGAACCAGGAAGAAACAGAAAATATGAACAGAACAATCACAAGTAATGAAATTGAAACTGTGATTAAAAATCTTCCAACAAACAAAAGTCCAGGACCAGGTGGCTTCACAGGTGAATTCTATCAAACATTTAGAGAAGAGCTAAAACCCATCTTTCTCAAACTCTTCCAAAAAATTGCAGAGGAAGGAACACTCCCAAACTCATTCTATGAGGCCACCATCACCCTGAAACCAAAACCAGACAAAAATACTACAAAAAAAGAAAATTACAGAGCAATATCACTGATGAATATACATGCAAAAATCCTCAACAAAATACTAGCAAACAGAATCCAACAGCACATTAAAAGGATCATACACCATGATCAAGTGGGATTTATCCCAGGGATGCAAGGATTCTTCAATATACGCCAATCAATCAATGTTATACACCATATTAAGAAATTGAAGAATAAAAACCATATGATCATCTCAGTAGATGCAGAAAAAGCTTTTGACAAAATTCAACACCCATTTATGATAAAAACTCTGCAGAAAGTGGGCATAGAGGGAACCTACCTCAACATAATAAGGGCCATATACGACAAACTCACAGCAAACCTCATTCTCAATGGTGAAAAGCTGAACGTATTTCCTCTAAGATCAGGAACAAGACAAGGATGTCCGCTCTCGCCACTGTTATTCAACATAGATTTGGAAGTCCTAGCCATGGCAATCAGAGAAGAAAAAGAGATAAAAGGAATACAAATTGGAAAAGAAGAAGTAAAACTGTCACTATTTGCAGATGACATGATACTATACATAGAGAATCCTAAAGATGCCACCAGAAAACTACTAGAGCTAATCAATGAATTTGGTAAAGTAGCAGGCTACAAAACTAATGCACAGAAATCTCTGGCATTCCTATACACTAATGATGAAAAATCTGAAAGTGAAATCAAGAAAACACTCCCATTTACCACCACAACAAAAAGAATTAAATACCTAGAAATAAACCTACCTAGGGAGACAAAAGACCTGTATGCAGAAAACTATAAGACACTGATGAAAGAAATTAAAGATGATACCAACAGATGGAGAGATATACCATGTTCTTGGATTGGAAGAATCAATATTGTGAAAATGACTATACTACCCAAAGCAATCTACAGATTCAATGCAATCCCCATCAAATTACCAATGGCATTTTTTACGGAACTAGAACAAAAAGTCTTAAAATTTGTATGGAGACACAAAAGACCCCAAATAGCCAAAGCAGTCTTGAGGGAAAAACACAGAACTGGAGGATTCAGACTCCCTGACTTCAGACTATACTATAAAGCTACAGTAATCTAGACAATATGGTACCGGCACAAAAGCAGAAACATAGATCAATGGAACAAGATAGAAAGCCCAGAGATAAACCCACACACCTATGGTCAACTAATCTACGACAAAGGAGGCAGGGATATACAATGGAGAAAAGACAGTCTCTTCAATAAGTGGTGCTGGGAAAACTGGACAGCTACATGTAAAGGAATGAAATTAGAACACTCCCTAACACCATACACAAAAATAAACTCAAAGTGGATTAGAGACCTAAATGTAAGCCCAGACACTATAAAACTCTTAGAGGAAAACATAGGAAGAACACTCTTTGACATAAATCACAGCAAGATCTTTTTTGATCCACCTTCTAGAGTAATGGAAATAAAAATAAACAAATGGGACCTAATGAAACTTAAAAGCTTTTGCACAGCAAAGGAAACCGTAAACAAGACGAAAAGGCAACCCTCAGAATGGGAGAAAATATTTGCAAACGAATCAATGGACAAAGGATTAATCTCCAAAATATATAAACAGCTTATGTAGCTCAATATTAAAAAAACAAACAACCCAATCCAAAAATGGGCAGAAGTCCTAAATAGACATTTCTCCAAAGAAGACATACAGATGGCCAAGAAGCACCTGAAAATCTTCTCAACATCACTAATTATTAGAGAAATGCAAATCAAAACTACAATGAGGTATCACCTCACACCGGTTAGAATGGGCATCATCAGAAAATCTACAAACAACCAATGCTGGAGAGGGTGTGGAGAAAAGGGAACCCTGTTGCACTGTTGGTGGGAATGTAAATTGATACAGCCACTGTGGAGAACAGTATGGAGGTTCCTTAAAAATCTAAAAATAGAATTACCATATGATGCAGGAATCCCACTACTGGGCATATACCCAGGGAAAACCATAATTCAAAAAGACACATGCACCCCAATGTTCACTGCAGCACTATTTACAATAGCCAGGTCATGGAAGCAACCTAAATGCCCATCGACAGACGAATGGATAAAGAAGCTGTGGTACATATATACAATGGAATATTACTCAGCCATAAAGATGAATGAAATTGGGTCTTTTGTTGAGATGTGGATGGATCTAGAGACTGTCATACAGAGTGAAGTAAGTCAGAAAGAGAAAAACAAATATCGTATATTAACGCATATATGTGGAACCTAGAAAAACGGTACAGATGAACTGGTTTGCAGGGCAGGATTAGAGACACAGATGTAGAGAAGAAACGTATGGACACCAAGGGGGGAAAGCAGCAGGGGGTGAGCGTGTGGTGAATTAGACGATTGAGATTGACATGTATACACTGATGTGTATAAAATGGATGACTAATAAGAACCTGCTGTATAAAAAAATAAATTAAATTAAATTCAAAAATTAAGAAAAATTTCCGTATGCCAGATGTTTCCTTCATGCCCTTCCCAGGCATGTCCAACCCTTACCCTTGAGACAACCACTATTCTTACTTGAACACCATTGATGATTTTGCCTGTTCCTGAACTTCATATAATGAATCATATAGTATGTAAGCTTTTATGTCTAGCCTCTTTGCTCAGTATCTGTGAGCTTCATCCATTTTGTTGCATGTTATCCATAGTTCATTGCTTTTATTTCTGCATAGAGTCCCTTCACTTTTAGCACTGGTTTCATCTTGCTCAGAATCCTACTAATTCAAATAATAATCTGTGCCTCCACTTTGGAGATGGTACAAATATGGTGACCAGTTGCCCTCTTAGAAGAAATAGTTTCCAAAGACAGCTCATAATTCCCAGATCTTTCCAATTCGGGAAGAAAACTCTTCCATTTCTTGTGGGTATCCTTTCTTTCTCTAGGTCTGGAATGCATGAAAACGTAAATAATCTATAGTGTGAAACAAGATAATATGAACATTTTTGTGGTCTTTTCTGCCACCATCTTTGAGCAATTTCCCAATAGACCAAATCAACATTGAATCAATAATGACCATTGTTATAAATTAAAGGAAAAAAAAATCCAGATCTAACATTCACAATAGAAGAGCAGAAAATCATCTGAGACTCTAATACAAACCTCTTCGGGAATTTGTGAGTATAACTCTGGTTCCATCATATTAAAGATTGTTATGCTTACAGAAAAACTGAGACACTGGGATCTGTTTGCAATTACCAAATCAGAATGCAATTAACTAGTCACTGGGAACAAACAATGGTGTCTTTAAATGCCCTTTTGGAAATGTAGAATTGGTAACGGGGATCAGGTTCCCAAGGTTCGGATGTTTTCACTTATGAGTCTTCCTATAAAATATAGGTATGAGGGCCACTGTGGTAGTTTGTCTTAGGAGGGAGAGAGAGAGAGAGAGAGATGGAAAACACAAAGCAAATGTCACTTCCATCTGTGTATTAGAGCTTCTCTTATTCTCAGAACACTTCAAACGAAACTTTCCCTCCATTCCCTGAGTCATTTTGTTCTGACCTCACTTATGTATAAATACATTTCAAACTAAGGATTGAGGTTTGCTGGCACATGATCTTTTTTCCTTATAAAATTATTATAGGAAGTGTCTCTGATACGGCTGAGATGGGTAATTCGGGTTGAAAAAAACTTTGCTGCTTATGGAAGTAAGAATATTTCATTTTTCTTTCTATAGCAACATAGCTGACAAGATAGAAATGTTCACTTTCCCCTTCTCTTTTGCAAAAGCATTTCTCTAGTGTATGATTTCCTAAACATTTATTTGATGTGCGTTAGCTATTTGATGTTTCTCCCCAAATCGGTCTTTAGTCAGCTTTGGGCTCTAGCTTTTAGTGGAGAGCAAAAGCATTGAAATAGATATGTACTGGTAGCAATAATAAAAACAAAATAATAACATTTTCATACTTCCAATTCTTGTCCATTACAATGGACATTAACTCAGTGAAATTAATATCCATTTTCTTTATATCTCTCCTGATACTGTACTGATAGAGGTAGTACAATGGTTTAATGCAGGAGAAGAAGCAGTGAAGAGCCTGGATGATCCATGAGCTATTTCTCAGACTCAAGTTTGGTTCACTAATGGCCCCATAATGATGATCTCAGAGAGGAACATGGGAGCTGTGAAGGATTCCCCTGAATTCAGTTGACTTCTGAGGCTCATGTTCCACTCACTCAGGAACAGTGGGTTAGTTGACCCACTTTATGCAAAAAAGTAGAAAAAACAATTATCTCTAAAGAGTGCTTCCTCAGCAAGAAGAAAGAAAGCAAGAAATCACTCCTAGTGATTGCAGGCCTGGTGGGGGAGTACAAATAGAGTATCTATACTGTTTCTCTAAATACTTAAACATGATACATCAAGAGAAAATACTCAAATAAAATATCCTAGCCTCCTGCCTTAACAAATGTACCTTGATAACAAGCTGGAAAACCAGGTTAGAACTTGACAACTCAAGACTCCTGAGTTCCCAGCTGGCACGTGACGTATAAGGGAGGCTGGTCCAAGCTCTGCCCACCTCTCCCCATAACCCAGTCCCACTTCTCCTTCAAGCCCAGCTCCCTCCGAAATCTCAAGGTTTCTCATGGGTTCATGGGCAGACTAGCCCTCTGGTCCAAGCTCCATCCACAACCCCTGCAAACAGTCATCCCATGGCAAGCCTCCAGGCCTAGGGGTGTGTACATTATTGGCTCAGAGGGCCTCCCAGGAGATCAGACCTGCAGAAAGTGTGGCTCAGGTCCTTCAAAAAGCATTTGGGACCATTTGTGCAGTGAATTCCAGGGTCCGTGTATCTACTGCATAGTTTAGAAACAAGGGGAGGGCCCTGGGTGGGTACGCCCCTCAGCCCCAAAGAAGCCTCACCCCCCTGGGAGAGGCATGACTGCAGGAGGCCAGGGTAGAGCCCTTTACAGAAGGGGCCCCCCTTGCTTGGGTCTAAGACAGTACTGAATAGCTGCTCTTGATTTTATGTTAAAGGATGTCAAACACTCCCCAAAGTCTGCCCCTTAATGTACCAGGGACTGTGCCAGATACTGCAGATTCAGAGATGAATCAGTTACCACCCTTGAATGAATTATCCTCTTGTGAAAAGACTACTATGAAATGCAGACATTAACACAGGCAGAGAGGGGAGTTCCTTCCTTTCCCATGACCACTGTAATGTGACTTTGCCCCTAAGATGGGCTAATTGTTCTATTGAATGGGTAGTACTGAAAGCCAGACCCTGGTCAGCACGGCCACTGATTCACATTTTCTGATACACATGGTCAGGTAAACAGCTCCTGACCTAGTTCCTGCTTCACTCCTGGCCCACTGCCTTCTCCCCACCCCTTTCCTCTGACTGCAGTTTACAAATCACAAACTGAAGAAAAGGGACACTCGCCTGTCAGCCAGTGCCCGGACTAACCCATCCGCGATTTAGAATCTTCCTGAACAGTAGACACACACACCAGGGCTCTCTCCTGGCCTAAACTAGAAACCAGGGGAGGAGGCGTCTGGGTCTTTTGATTTTTTCCCATCCCCCAGACCCCCAGCTAGATTATCTGAATAACCAGACAAACCTAGAAAGTGAGACACTTTGCTGGACTACTTGCCCTGTCCCATCAACAAATTGAGGTCATAATAAAAAGATTGTGCTTGAATAGAGACCTAAGGAACCTAATAACCAGATGAAATGAATCTTCTTGGATCCTAGATTTGACAAACCAGCTGTAAAAGTGTTTTAGAAACAATTGGATAAATGTGGATGCGGTCTCAGTATTGATTGAAATGAAAATTTATTAAAAGGGAAAGATGGAGATCAGTGATTGGGAAAAAATCAAGTTGGCAAAAAAATAAAAAAGAACAACACTTACAGAAATATCTGTAAAGATATGCTTAAGAATTTAAAGTAGTAATCACTGGGTGGTGGCAATGTGAAGTTATAATTTTCTTCTAATTATCTACAAGGTCTGCATACTTCTATAATAAAAGTATTATTTAAAAATAATTGGAAGTTGTAATATTATGTTTTTTAGAGAATTACTACATACCTCTCAGCCTGTTCTTTCACACTAGCTCAGACCTGGTGCAGATCCCAGAGCAAGTTGTGATCTAAAAATCATGCGTTCCCACAGGTATTCACAGGCAGAACCACATTAATCTTTTACCCTAAGTTTATTGAGTTAAGGTTAATGCTATTCCTTTAGCTTCCACAGAAATGAAATGGAAACATCCATTTGAAGAATGATTTAAAAAACTATAATAGAAGTCATTTTCTGTTATTTCATGTGGTATCTCTTCAGTAAGTACCTAATTTATGAATTCTTTCTGGAGTTCAGTGCCTAGAAAAGAATGTTTTTCCTTTTAGTAATTCTTTTTCTGGACAAGATAATTCTATAATCTATCAGGTTTTCCTGTTATCTTGGCTGCTGGGGAACTCAGGTATAAATTTAGCATGTAATTGCGTTAGCTAACTAATTACCTCGGAACTCGCAAGAATCATCTATTTTCTCATTACATTTCATTATTATTTCATATAAATCTATTTTTAAAACAATTCTAATTGCCCTTTTCTGCTCATATGATCATTTTCTACATCATTTGAAATTCATTTTGGGAGAAGGTAGAGTATAAATAAATAATAGGACTGCCCTACAGATCTCTGTAGAGCCTGCAGGCAATTTAACAAGTAGTAAATAGATAGTGTTTTAAAGCGTCTTCCCAGCCTGACACTCGCCTCACTTTCTCTGAGTTGTGAGGCCCCTGGGGATGGACCTCCCCCACCCCAACTGCAATTATATAACTGGATTGGATGGACACATGACCAGATCCAAGCATGAGAGACTATTCTGGGCATTTGGAATTAATAAAGTGAGTCTCTCTGGTCTTGCATCCTTACTCAGGGTGCTGTGAGGCATAAGTAAGCTAACAATTAAAACAGTGTGTAATTGTCTCTTTTTATCTTTGAAAAGAAATGTAACTTAAACAAATCATGTTGAATCATCTTATTTTGCTTTTTTCTAAAAGATGTTGGAATTAAGAGAATATTCTAAGTTCTGGAACCAGAGACAATCAAACACAACAGTACACTGTGCAGTGTTTCATGAAGCAGCCTTAGTGAGGTGGGCGGGGCAGGAGTGAGGTGACCATCATCATCACTTGGGCAGTGAGGACCAACAGCACATTTCATTCCTGCGTCCCCCAGTTCCCTGTAGACGAGGCAGATTTCAGGAAAGTTTGTTTTTTAAAGGCTACTGATAATTCTCAGGCCTACCTACATCCCTACTTCTTCCAGGAATGAACAAAGAAAGGATTTGTGTCCTTTTTAGTGATGACTATCCCACTGAGCATCATTGCAAAGGTAATGGTGTATGTGCAGTACAACAAAGTCCCTGCCAGGGAAGTGTCCTTACTTCCCTACATATTATGATCATTTTCAATCAACTCCACCTTTGTAGTTTCATACAGCAATTTTGGTTGTTGCTGGTGTACTATGTGACATTTAATGCACTATGTCTCCATGTTTCAGTTTATTATGAGCACCAGAGTTGTTCCCCCAAAACTAGGAATTACACCAAATCCATGTTTTGTCTCATCAATTTGGTCTCTCTAACTAAGTGGGTTAGAATAAGAATTCTCTCTTCTCCCACCGGAACTGATTAGGTTAGTTTTCAATAAACGGTCACTGATTTCAGTTGAATTAAAATTAAGGTCACACTATTTTAAGTGGCATGAGATTGCAGTTTGTTAAATAAGTTCCTTCTGGTTTGGAAGGGTCAATGAGTTTCTCAGATGAGACAGGCTCAGTGCTCTTACAACTAAAATGCCCTGAATAGAGCAGTGAGAGGTGGCTGGAATAGTTAAACTTCCACCAGATCAAGGACCTACTGTGAATCCACTGTACTATCCCTCCCAAACCCCCAACTCAAATTCTCTGCACAGATTTCTGATCCCACTATTTTCTGATTTTCACATGTCTGTTTGAAAAAAAAAGTGATGTATTCTCAAAACAGAAACAGATGTGAGATCCAATTTCTTATTGGAAGTGACAAAACATATAAAGATTTGGCAAGATATGTGTTTCACATATTTCAAGATTTCAAAAATAGTCATCAAACAAATGCAAGAAGAGTTAGATAGCAGGGTGGTCTTTCTCTGGTTTCTTTGTTCCTTTTTCTAAGATTCCCATGATGGCCTATTGTCAATAAGATATGGAAAATACAGAAATGTCTCATATATAACAGAAAATACATACTATTAAAGTAATGATTCAAGAGAAAAAACGGTAAATGTTCTCCTAGTTTTAAATAACTGAATATAATCATTTCTACATTTTAACATGACCGTAAACTTTCATCAAATCACTTTTAACCAAATGAGCTTTTTCTATCAAAAAGAGAAAAACCTCAGAAATGAATAATTTTTTTTTTTTTTTTTTTTTTTTTTTTTTTTGCGGTACGCGGGCCTCTCCCTGTTGTGGCCTCTCCCATTGCGGAGCACAGGCTCCGGAGGCGCAGGCTCAGCGGCCGTGGCTCACGGGCCCAGCCGCTCTGCGGCATGTGGGAACTTCCCGGACCGGGGCACGAACTCGAGTCCCCTGCATCGGCAGGCGGACTCTCAACCACTGCGCCTCCAGGGAAGCCCCAGAAATGAATGATTTTGCTCATTAAGTTCTAAGGGCAGTTGCTATACAGAGCCAAGAAGCAGGTGTAATAGCCTTTAAGAAAGAAAGGTGTGAGGAGGAGGCACACCCTGATGAGCACGTGTGATTGTGATAAGTGACTAAGCTTGCATTTATATAGCACCATTTCTCAAGGGAGGCAATCGGTAATATATTCGCTACAGTGCAGGGCTCTGATGTAAAACCCAAACTAAAGAGAAATGATGTGGCTCTTTTTAAAATAAAGGCATTTGCGTCTGATGAACACTTATCTAGTTCTTACAATGTACCAGGCATCGGAGTAGATAGGGAATTCTTGCTATGATTTAACTTTCGCAATAACTCTCTTTGCTATCACTACCTCAGTTTTTGCAAATGGGGAAACTGAGGGTCCAGAAAAATGACTCAGTCAGAGTCACATGTTCGGTGAATTGCAGAGCCAGGATGAGAATGCAGAACTTTCTGGGTCTAAAGTTGTTTTCACTCTACCCCAGTTAAATCAAGGGAAAATGCTACAAATTTTCAGGGGTTCTTACACTTGAAAAGCACTTAAAGTTTGCAAATTAGTAGGACACTATGGTAGAGATGAAGAAGGGTTTGCAGAGTTTCAGGGATGTGCCAGGTCTGCACAGCTTGGCCGCTTTGGGGGACTTGGTTTAGTGCCTGACATTCTAGTCAGACTCAACCATAGAAATGTTACTGCATGTGTCACATGAAAAATCTGTTCTCCTTAGAACAGTTGTCTTCCAGCTGTGTCTTGAGGAGCCTGAAGACCTCTTCGGAGAGTCTCAGGTGGGCGCCTGGGAGAGAAAGGAAACAGCAGCTAAAGAACAAAGAACTGGGGTGGAATCCATGCAAACAGGGCTGTAAGCAACCTCTCCCTTTTAACTGAGGAGGCTTGATTTAACTTGCTTTGTATATTTATCTCCCTCTTAAGAATTTGCTTGAAGAAAAGGGTTCTGTGGCCTTAAAGTGTTTGAAAACTAGATATTGCATCATTTTAAAGGTTTTTTATATTTGTATACAATGCATTTAAGGAACCCAGTTAAAACCAGTGATTATGAAATAGACGAGAAAGGAAGGTGGTGCAGAGTGTTTAAGAGTGCATACGGTTATGCGCTATTCTTCATGAATGTCACAGTCGATACTTACCAGCTGGTTAATGTTTACCAGTAAGCAGAAAACTAACCAACTCAGTCCATGTTGAGGCTTCTGACATCAAACTTAATAGATGTTCTTAACGGGAGCCTTGTTAGTGTCCCAACAGCTGCCTGTGGAGCCTGAGGAAGTGAGCAGGACACTGGTGGTTAGACTTCCAATTTTTAGAGTCACTATGGGTCTTAAAAGTGAGTTGTGCTAAGATTTCTTACAGAAGGAGAAAAATAAATAGATCTCATTGTAGGCACTCTCTCCCAAATTATCAACCACTTGGGGATATTCACACACACACACATACGCACACACCCGTGTTCTTCTTACGTCGCTTCTGAGTCTATGCTCTAAAGAATTTTGTGCATACCGTTAGTGTAGCCCCTACTATACAGCTAGTGGTGTCTGTGTCTGTTTCTCCCACTGGCCTGTCTGTTTCTCATAAAGATCAAATATTACTCATCATTGTAATCCCTGGAGTTGGCACTGAGCATGGCACACAGATGCTTAATGACAACTTGTTGAGTATTAAAGACTATATTAGAAAAACAAGAGAACAGAAACATAACTCTCACTTGATCCTTGTTAATACAAAGAGAAAGAAGGTTTATCTTCAGGTCTTGAAAAGCAGTATGCTGCCTTACAACTTGACTATTATTCATAATTATTCCAATTTCAAAAGCATCTACAATTAGGAAAATTGGTAATGGAGTTAGAAAAAGGCCAATTTCTTTTTTTGCAAGACATTTTGCATTAGCAAATATAAGTCTCAGAAGACTATGTGGAAAGAATGTGTATAATCTGGCTTTGTACCTTCCAAAGTCAGTTTGCACCACGATGCCTTTTTATGACAAGGGTGTTGACTGTTCTTTGCAGGAAGAAGAGTATCAGATGAACTTCCAAGCTTCCTTAATATCAAAATCAAAAAGTATCCTGACTGTTGTACACTGGTTTTCTGCCATGTTTCTTTTACTTTTTCTCAATTTTAATTGGGTTGAAGTAAAATGGTGTGGTTTCTGTCTTGTGTGACTCAGAGTTTCCCCATTGACAATCCAGGCCAGTCTGAGCTCAGGGATGGGACCTTATTCCAGAGGACAGCTTTCCTTCTATGGCACCCGGAAAGGCTAGTTGAGTCCGCTGAGAACAAGGGCCCTGGGACATGATCCTGAACCTTCCAAAGTTCTTACTCCTGAAAGGGGCCTCTCAGCTGCTACAGGGGCCATTGTGACAATTGCTCTATTCTGCTCCAGCTGCCCTTGGCACCTGCTTTATTCCCATGTTTAAATGTCCTTCCCCTCTTTCCTCTGGGAGTTGAAGGAAAACATGAATACGTCTACTTCTGAGTAAGTTGAAAGGAAAGATGAGAGACACCCTATTTCAAGATATGTGTACCTCTCTGTGTCCTAACTAATCTTTCTTCTTCCTTTTTAATATTTACAATTGCATCAGCTTGGCTCTGGTAGTTCAGAGTTCACCTTCTACACTGTTCTCAGGAATGCTTCTATTTTTTTTTCAGTTGAAGGTACCTGAGGCAAATGAGGTGGCTTGAATCATGAAGCACCTTGTAACTCCCCGGTTGGGTGTCTGGGACATGATAAGGGAGGTTTTAACAGCATATTCTGGAGCAGAAGTTCTCAAGCTCGGTGGCCCATGAGAGTGCCCCCTGCACATCCGCCCAATTCTCTGCAAATCTCTGAGTGTGGAACCAAGGCATCAGAGTTTCTTAAAAGTTCTCCAGGGGACTCAAAAGCATGGCCAAGCAGCCACTGCTATAGAGAGAGCTATGATCTTTCAAAAATGGTGATTGGGGGCTTCCCTGGTGGCGCAGTGGTTGGGAGTCCGCCTACCAATGCAGGGGACACGGGTTCATACCCCGGTCTGGGAAGATCCCACGTGCCGCGGAGCGGCTGGGCCCATGAGCCATGGCCGCTGAGCCTGCGCGTCCGGAGCCTGTGCTCCGCAACGGGAGAGGCCACAACAGTGAGAGGCCCGTGTACCGCAAAAAAAAAAAAAAAAAATTGGTGATTGAGGGTAATCCATTAAACACATTTTATGGTTTGTTTCTTGCTGCTGTAATAGGCATCTTTCCATATCCTGAATGCAGAACTCCATCCTTTTCAAATCTAAGTCACCACAAGAAGATTTGACTAAGCCAGATTGTTTTCTTTCAAATTTAGGTACATCATGTAAACAGCACAAAATTGAAACACTGTTCTCTCAGATGAACTCAGAGACAGATAATACATCTGTATGAGACAGGAGTACTAAAATTTAACATTTAGAAATCATTTTCACTGCCATTCAAATTAAATTGCTCAATCACTGATAATTCTAAATTCTTGACTCACTCTAGATGATAGAAAACAAACGTGGGTGTCTGGTTCCCAAAAACTTTCTCTTATAACCCAGTTTCTTCATTCTTTCCCCTCCTGTCAAAATTTGGTGTGAGGGATGAAGATTTATAAAGAAGTGGGTCTAGAAAATCTAATGTCAGTCCAAGAGCCATATATGTTTTGAAATATCAGTGTCTTCTGTCATGATTTTTAGTTTTAAATTCTCAGTCAGTGTTTTAAAAGGCATAACTCATTTAAATGGCCAAATGTTTCTCTTTTCAACCAAGCCCAGAAATATTTCTTTTACTTTTTGGAAACAAACAGGGTAGGGATTCTTGCTGCTGAGAACGCTTCTTGCTGGTAGAAAGGGAAGGCCTCTGTGTTTAGAAGGAAGCGAAGAAAGATCTCAGAGACATGATGTCATAGAGCAGTAAATTAGGGAAAAAAAGGAAAAAACTATTTTCAGACATCATTTAAAAAAGAGAAATAGGCTAAATTTGCTTTGTCAGATTTGATGGACATGCCATAAGTGGAAAGCCAGATTTGTTTTCCTAGAGAATAAGGATTAGTCTCTGGTTGGTAACTACATTCTGTGAAATACCTTTCTCTTTTTTAAAAGTGTTTAAGATTGGGTGTATGGCCTATAGTCTGGTCAGGGCATTGGGAGGGCTGCCTCACTGATTGCAAAGGCTCCATCAGTATCTACCCAGTGACGTTATCTTTACAGTGGTGGGAAAGGACACTGCTTTCTCTCCTTTGGAAGCTGTGTGAGTTAATTAATTAGTCTGATAAACCTATGTTACTCTTATTTTCCACAAGAGAAAGGAGGGATAAATCTAGAAATAGCCTCAAAACTGGGCTGAGGAACTTCTTTCCTCCATACCCAGACAAAGCGAAACGAAGGGAAGTGAGCCCTTCTCTAGTTCAAAGAAATGGAATATGTTCCCTTTTATAACATGAAACATTTTTATTCCTTCCTTTCTGGAGAAGTTGGAAATCAAAATTAAGGTCCCAGGGCCTCTCTCTTTCTGGTGTTGATTATGAACATAATCAAGATCTAATGCCACTGAGAGAAAATCCTTCTGTTAAATTCAGGAGGGCTCTGCATAGAAGGAACCTCTCTTTGCTCACTCATCTTTAGACACCTCTCTCTATCACGTCAGCCCTTACAGAGAACTTTGTGACGTGACGAGGAATCTCTGCATTCCTGTTACCATTATTTAAAGTACTTTCATTTATAAAATGACATGGTTTGACTTATTTCTTTCAATTTGATTACTAACCTTCAGAGCTTAGCAAAACTATAAGTAGTAGATTACTTACTAAATTAAATAAGTCTTACCAATTTTAAGGAAAATCTGATTGCAAGAATAGATATTTAATATATATAATTAGCGCTTTCCTATAGGTATTTGACTAGGCTCTCAAAAGATGTTTGTTGGTTAGTGGTTGATTGATAATAGGTTACCAGTTGAAATAAGACAAGGACAATTCTCTCTAAATACTCCGTGAGATACTTTTGAGTCTATCTGAACAGCATACATACAAAAGGAATGAAGAATGAGCCAGAATAAGATTTTTGCACCTGAGCTGAACTCCAAGAACTATAGCCCATTCCTGGACCTTAGGTGTATTGATGATGAGAAACAGGCCTTGGACAGAGAGTTGAGGAAATTCAAGTTCAAGTGCTGGAGAAGATAGATAGTGACCTAATCGGGGTCAAGGGTCCAGCTTGGGGTCTGAGATAGCCTTCCTCACGGGGGCACCACACCAGCCAGCTAGCTGCTAGGTGCAGGGAGCATGGGAGCAGTCACATGTGATACTTTCTTTCGTTTCTCTGTTGAAGGAACAAAACAACAGCAAAGTTATTGTTGTTTGCTGAAGTTAGTTTGGGGAGGATGGGAAAAAACATGAAACTAATGCATGCTTTTTGTAATAATTCCAACAATACAGACATGTTGTATCAAGAAAATGTTAATGTCTCACCAAAGCTACTCCATTCCAGTAAACAATGTTATCAGTCCAGTGTGATGATGTCTTATCCACCTTTTCCTATGCTCTTTATAAATATATACAAACATATTCTCACATAAGTCTTCTCCTCTATTATTTTTTTACAAGCATAGGACCATAACATATATATATTGCTTTGCAAACATTCTTTTTAGTAATTACATGATAAATTATAGTATGAATGTCCCACAGTTAGAAGGGGGTGGTGGTCCTTTTTTTCATGGAGGATAGGGGCACAGAAGTTGCATAATTGGGACAAAGAATTATTATGTTTAATAGATACTTTTCAAATATGATTTTTATATGCATTACATATATTAAAATTAGTACAATGAAATAGAGTGTCTCCATTTCTCATTCAGTAAGGTAAGGAAGTACATAAAGTGTGTAAGTTCTCAAGGTCTTTATCTTTACTAAAGACCTCAAAAGATGATGATGATGAGTGTGTGTGTGTGCGTGCATGTGCGTGTGCATGAGTGTGTATGTGTGTGTGCGTGTGTGTTATATGTTAAAACAAGTCTGGCTTAATAGAGCTTGACCTGGGAAGTTATGGAATTCCTGTAGTTATTTTGTCCGTCAAGTTTCAATCAAAGAAGTAGAACCACTAGGGTATATTAATAGATCTATTGAGATATATATATATCTATATATATATATATATTTTTTTTTTTTTTTTTTTTGTGGTACGCGGGCCTCTCGCTGTTGTGGCCTCTCCCATTGCGGAGCACAGGCTCCGGACGCGCAGGCTCAGCGGCCATAGCTCACGGGCCTAGCTGCTCCGCGGCATGTGGGATCTTCCCGGATGGGGGCACGAACCTGTGTCCCCTGCATCGGCAGGCGGACTTGCAACCACTGTGCCACCAGGGAAGCCCTATTGATATTTTATCTATCTATCTATAGCTATATCATCTATAATTATAGATATCAATGATATAGATATTAATAGACTTTTAGAGTGATCTGGTCTTACACAGTCATGAGAGCTGGTTAAGCAGTCTCTATAATGCCATTGTCCTTGCATCTGTTGATAAAGCCTGACGTCTGCAGGGCAGGCAGCAGGAAGGGAAATGGGGAAGAGCAAGCACAAGTTGGAATATATATAAGGACACACACATGTTGGTTTTCATTGTCTCTGACCTTGCTGGTGTGTGTTCCACAGAAGCTGGGGATCCTTTGTCTTGAAACTAAACATAGACACTGACCCAAGAATCAGAGAAGCTGAAGAAGTTCTAGGGAAAGGGGAGCAGTTGCAGTCTCCAAATCCCACAGAAGAAACTCTCATGGGGTCCACCTTAATGGGAAATGGACAGGAAAGGCGATTCTGGGGAACGTATTTCAGCCTAGCCAAGTTAACACTATGGTTATTATGCAAAAGGCTATAATAACCGCTCTAACCAATCCTCAGTATTCCAGCAACATTTGTTTTTCTGGCTAGCCCCCAAGAAATTTTCTAGTGATCTAAACTAGAAAAACAACATTCCCAGAAAGGTGAGATTGTTGTGACACAAACTTGCACATGTGCACACACACACACACACAAACATACACACATTCTTTGATTATGATTACTGCCAAGGTTCCTGTTTCAGTGTCTAATTCATCTAAGTTTCTACTTTCACCATACACCCTGATTTCTGTTATTCTACGACACCAATAAACTCCTGAATAATATAACTTCTGTGTCATCTGAAAGTTAAAATAAGGTCATCATTTATTTTTATGCTTAAAATATGGTAAAATGGGCTTGAGGCAATTTTTGGCTTTTGTCCAAAATATGCTAAAAGTAACTGCTTGCTGTTTGTGTTGAGTTGTGGTGTATTCATACCCTGTTGGACAAACTGTATGTGTCCAATCCATCAGCATTTTGGATAGAAGAGGATCAATCTTGTCTTACGAGGTCAATAATGTCTTATTGATGGCAACATTGTTTCACTTCAGTGAGTCTTGATTCAAATGATTCTTCTGTCTTTTACGATTAATACTATTTTTATCCAAATGTAAGTTTGTTTTTGGATCACTAACGTAGGACATGCGTAAGTGGTTTTGAAGATGCAGGAAGCTAAAATCGTAGAAATTCTTAGGTGTTCCCTTTGGATGTTAGCAGAAGTATTATTGAACCCATACCAAGTGTGGTTGTGCTTATGAATGTCAAAGGGATTTTCTTTTGTATTGAATTAATGGTCTTTTTGACTTCCTGTCTTCTCATCCTCTATTGCCCACACTATACATTTCAGCTGAGATCACTTAAAAACATACATAAACTCTTTCCCACCCTGTGTTCTGGGACCGATACTTTTCTTAGTCCTACTAGACTAGCTCAGGTGAGGTGGCATCTAGTCAACGTTACCAAGTCTTGTTTAGACCTCATGCTCTTTTTTTCATTTTTACATAATATATAGTTGTTATTAAAAATGTAAGACAAAAATGACAGCTTATTCCATCAGAGAGAGCATAAGTGTACATTGGGAAAGATTTGGCAAATATCTCAGTCCAACTGCATAGGAAAAAGGCAATGATGGAACAAGATATTGAAAGAAAAATAGACCTTCTGCTCTCAGAGCTCCCACTCCTAGGCCATGTGTGGGAGAAGCTTCCTTTTTACCAAAACGGCTGGTAGAAAAAAGGTCCTAAAATACGGTATCTGAATCATATGTTAAACTTTATAAATTTTCAGATCTCTAAGTCCCATTCCAAAAGTCCTTATTACCAGGTCTAGGGTAGGACTCAGGAAATAGTAAAGAAAATTTTCTCAGCTCTTTGAATGAATAGCTGGGTAGAGAGACAACTGACATGTTCTGTTGGTAAAGCTGCATTTCTATAGCCTCTGTTTTCTTTAGAGACTTACTTTCCAAGTAGAGAAAGTGTCATTCTTGACCAGTACACTGTTGCTTTCTCCTGTTTTGATCAGGATCAGTCTTATTGGTAGAGAGTCAATTTTGTGCCTCTGTGTTGTGATTTTCTCCCATTAACTTGGAACCTTTACTAAAGTCTTATTATACTTTACAGACTAAGTATAGATACGCAGGGGGGACAAGCTTTGCATTTTCCAGGACTTCCAGGGTTGCAAATGACAGAAAACAACTCTTATTCACCTAGAGGTCGTGAATTGGCTCCCCAAACTAGGAAGTCAAGGAGGGAGCTGGCTTAATTCATTGCTAGAACTAGAAATGTAGATGGTGTTGCTGGGGCCCTCTCTCTATCCATCCCTTGGCTCTGCTGCTTTTTGCCATGAGGGTTGGATTGTCCCCCTCCTGCTGTAGCCCTCCCTATGGGGGCAGATGACATCTACTGGCACCTTGAGCCCCAATCTCTCCCTAGTCCTTATTTGTCCTTTGTATTGACAACCGAGCATTTGAATCCCAGTTTTAGAAAAAATAAACTTTTCATATTCTACGTTCTTTATGCTTTGGATGGGAAGAAAAAGGAATAAAAATGAGGCTTCTGAATTTAAGAAGAAAGATCATGAATATGACAAACTGCCTTTGCAATCTAGGTTAGAAGACTGAAAATGTTATCAAATATATTATCACTGAACATTGCAATATCAACTTCTGAGAGTAAAATTAAAAATCATTTTTATTAATTTTTAGGTAATTAGAGCAAGAAAGGGATTATAGTCGGGACCTGTGTTTTCTTAGAAAAACAAATTAGCGAGATGAAAATGTAGTATGTTTAGGCCATGAAAAGAGGTAAATCTACTTTACATCCACAAAGTGGCATTTCTCTTTCCCTTTCAAAAGTGAGTCTTTTCCAGCTGCAAAGACCCTCTTCCCTCTGCAAACTGTGATGATAAATGGGAATATGAAATCACTATAGAAGTAGAATTATTATTCCTGTTGTGGGATCTGCTTTTCTCTAAGGCATCATAACTCCACGTGGAGGAATTTAGGATTAACACCACTGGCCTCTCTCTGCCCCTCCCTTACTCCTGCCCAGGGGAGGAGGAGAGACTGCACAGGGCCTCAGAGCTTCTGGGTTGGCTCATCAGATCACCTGGTCTGTGCTCCGCCGTGTTCTCTGGAGCCTTCACGTCACGGGAGACCTGCAGCTGCTTGGCTGTGTTGGAAACTTCTGGAGGTGTAAATGCTGAAATATAAAATTGCAAGCCATCTTGGCTGCAAATCAAAAGTCACATTGTCCAGTTTATCAGTAACAAAAGTAATACTTTGATCTCCATCTGTCTGACTCTTGGTTCTGTCAATTCTGCTTCGGAGTTCAGGTAGCAAAGAGAAGGGTGCTAGATACTGATCCCCTAAAATCCCAACAATATTGTTATCATAGCCACAGTAAAATTCATAAAATAAAGGACCGTGTTTTCTAAAGTTGTTTTTCACAGTAGCAAGTGCATGAACACATACATACAAATGGTGTTTGAAAGTGCAGTTTCCAACACCGAATTGGAACAGATGCCAAATAGTTTTCCTCCCTATGGAGCCAAAAGAGGAGAGTAACTCGGGCTAAAATCCAACGTACATTTCCAGTCTCATGTGGGACTGAGACAACCAGAAACTGCCACTCACTTTCTGCTTTGCTAATATAATGTAACATACTTACATCTTTATTTTTCTGAATAATCAGCTTATAATTTGACCAATCTTAAAAAAATCAGAAACATTTTTCTTTTTTATTCTAAATTCCCACTTCAATATATAAACTCCAATTTGTCCTTAAAAGGAGAAAGAATGTATTGGATTTTACAAGTTGCACTGCTCCCTCCTCCCTTACCTATCTCCCTTCCCGATTGCTTGTAATTCAGTTTGCTTTGCAATTGAAAAGAAAATACCAGATCCTCTAGATTTTTGGGTGTGATCCAAAATTGCTTTCAAGGATCCCACTGGTTCTTTTGGTGAAGGGAAATCTCAGTAGATTACGTGACTGAAATAACAGGACCCCAAGAGAATTGGGCCCTAAGCAGTGGTGCTTAGCTGCTGAAGTGCACTGGTTTAGTTACTTAGGAAACAATGCAAACTTTAAAAGTAATAATTACACATAAGAACCACTCCTCCCATTTGTTTTAGATTGCTTTTCTTTGTTCTCCTAAGTTGCTTAGATTTGGTCCACTTCCAAGTCCATTTAGAATTCTAGACTCTGGTAACGGAAAAGCCTTTTAATTCATCACCTCCATCCCTTGGATGCCTCCTCATGTGTCGACTCAGACAGCTTAGCTGTACAGCTAACACAGCATCACATACAAAGCCGACCAGAAAACAAACCCACCCATGAGCTTCCTTTTTAGTATTACTTGTTGATTTTCTCACTAACACTTGGCCGCGAGAATTCATAAGAAAATCTTTGAGAAGTCAGAGGTTTTTGTTTGGTCATTAATTTCAGCATGAAAGAAGAGTATAGAGAAAGCCGCAGAATCTGGGTAAATTTCCTTCTTCTTGATTCATAGTGCCTGAATAAAATGCATGCAAGTTTACTTCTAGAAAGAACTCAGCCAGCACAATTAAGTTGACCAAAGAAAGCAGCTTTAATAGGCAAGGATTGCCTCCAGCGTTTCACACCCCTCATCTTCCATACCATTAATTCTTTGCCCCTGGATGTTTTTCTTCTCTTAGGAGAGTTTCTGACATCTGAGGAGTGGGGAAGAGGGAAAGTTCTCTCATCCAGTCTTGGGAATTGAAGAAGCTACTGGTGAGTCTTGAGTGCCTTTGGGACGCAATGGCCTCACTTAGCCAGCTTGTTATAGTTGCTGTATTTATTCCTTCTTATTCATTGTACTTGCTTGGCCATCCAGTTAGCCTTTTAGTGTCTTCTTCTCCTTTGTGCTTGTTAACCTCCTGCACAGCACACACATGGATAGAGGTGATTAGACAGCACAGTCTAGGCTGACGGTAATGGAAAAGCAACGCTATCTAAATTCCAAGTCCCAGCTGCATCTCCAAAATCCAGACATGTTGACTATCTTTTGTGGTTTTGCTACTTTAGATTGATTTTAGAAAGGGACTTGGCCAAAGAACCATTGTTACTCAAGAACTTCTTAATACGTGATGTGAACCATTTTGAAAATCCTAGGTTTCTGGGACTTGGCTTCTACGTTGCAACCTCTGAGATGTGCTGTAATTACAGAACATTCCACTATCAACTAGAGTTGTCCCTTCAGACTGCACAAACCCCCTCCAATGTTTCACATAGAAATTCCTGGCCAGAGGTAAAAACAGCAAACAAATACAGTCCTTATCTTCTGATACTGGTTAGTTTGCTTCCAGTCCTCCTGTCCTATGAGAACCTCTGCCTTTCTCCCACTTCTTGTGATTAATCACACACACACACACACACACACACACACACACACACACACACACGCCTCCCTGGAAACACAGTCATGCTGTTTTCCTTTCTCTGAGGCTAGTCAGTGATAAGAACCATATTTGAAAGCCAAATAGTACAAAGTTAACCTCCCTTATGGCTAAAACACAAGATGCTATTTAGAAAAACGTTGATCCAATCACCTCTGGCTCTGTTAAATAAGGGATCTCTAATGTGGCCCGTGATCAAACTCACTTCCTCGTTAAGAGCAGGAGCATAGGAGAGACAGAGCCTCCTTTGTTTAACGGAGGCTGTGTGAACTCTGCCATGAGTCCCCAGACACCCCTAAGTCCTCTGTTCTGAACGTGTAATTAATTCTTAAGAAACCAGGTACCACAGCAGTCGTGGCTTGACAGTAGATTCATTCAGCACCAGCCAGATGTGAAAGGCTTTCAAAGGGACCAAAAGGCGAGCTTATTGCCTGGGGAAGCTGGAGATGGTAGCCTCTGGTTTGCAGCCTTGCCATCACCTGGTAATGCCATTTCTAATGTATTTCAATTCACTCTTAACAGTCACAGATGTTTTTGCAAAACCAAAGGTTATTGATTAACCCAGAATGGGTAGGAGGTCCCTATCTGAGTTGTTATATTTTTCAGCCTAAGATAACTTAAAAACCACTCAGTAGGAAATCCTGACATTAATCATATATTACTATTTTTTGTGCTCTCTTTCAAAGATGGTAACGAGTTATTTTCAGGGATTAAAGGAAAGACACTTTCTTTTAAAAATTGTAGGTTCTTTAGAGAATTTGCTTTATGGAGAGGAGTCATAACTTTCCTCTGGGAAAACTCTATCAGAGTGTCACTAGATTCAGTTCTGTTCAACCTCTATCAGCAATTAGGAAGCTATAGCAATTTTCTTTTTTTTTTTTTTTTTGGCAATTCGAAATGACACAAATACTTTGAAATACTTAATGCAATAAGCTAATTTGGAATGAAAAATTATCTTGACATTAGAATCAATAAAACAGACTTTATCAGCAATAATATGAACACTTACATTCAGGATTTAAAAATCAGTTATGCAAGAACAGGATAAAGGAGGCTGGGTTTCTTAGAATTCATATGAGTAAAAATCTGGGGATTTTACTTTTATCAGAGTAAAATTCACTAAGAATTGGCCATATGGTTTGGCTATGAAAAAAATCTAGCATAATTTTGGACTACATTAATAAAAGGTCATTTGTACATTAGTCACATCATATTCTGCCCTAGCCAGAGAATATCTGCAGTATTATACAAAACTTTGGACATTGCATTTTTAGAGTGACCCGGCTTGTCCCGAAGGTGCAAGTGGCAAGGAATTTGGAAACTTTGTCAGATTGTGTTAAATAAACTGAGTAGACATCTTCTAATACAGCCTCCTAACCGGTGTGACAGCATCCATGCCCAATTATCATTTACCTTTGGCTGTAATATGTTTAGTTATAAGGAGCTCATTACTCTACATTGTTGGGCAGCTTCCATTTTTAAAGTCTTTTCTAACTCTGCCTTCTGTATTGCACTCTTTTTTTTTTTTTTTTTGTATTTCCCTAATGACAAATGATGTTTAGCATCTTCTCGTGTGTTTGTTATCTAAATATCTTCTTTGATAAAGTCTTCTTCAATTCAGTTCTTTTGCCCATTTTATTTTATTTTATTTATTTATTTTTAACATCTTTATTGGAGTATAATTGCTTTACAATGGTATGTTAGTTTCAGCTTCACAACAAAATGAATCAGTTATATATATACATATGTTCCCATATCTCTTCCCACTTGCGTCTCCCTCCCTCCCACCCTCCTTATCCCACCCCTCCAGGCGGTCACAAAGCACCGAGCTGATCTCCCTGTGCTATTCGGTGTATTGCACTCTTAAATCCTAGATTATTAGTAATCTATTTCTCCTGACAAGCCATTATAGATTTTGAAAGCCTATTATGACTTTTTCAGAGGATTTAAAGAAATTATTTCTTTCCCTCAGAAAAATGAACTTGTGAGAAATCTTATCAATACAGTAATGAACAAAGATGTCTATCAAGTATTTAAAACACCATGATAGGTAGAGATTGTAATTCTCAGAGGTTATTATAATGTTTGATAGATAATCAAGCTTTTTAAAGACTTCCTCACCTATTCTTATGTTTTGTCCTTTGAGACCCTGGCCTGATCTTTAAACATTGATAGCAAATTTATCTGATGTAGTGACCTTGAATTACTACAGCTTTCTCCTCGGAGGTCATCTCTCTAGTCAATTTCATGATGCAAGTGAGCCACAGCTGGTAGTTTGGGAATGAGTTGATTTTTGTCTTTAGGAATATTTTGGAATATGACTGATGAAAGTAATAATTTACTGTTTTAAGTTGGTCCTAACTACTCTTTACTCCACTAAAGACTTACCACGAAATGGTGAAGAAAAACTATCGAAGATAATAATCTTCGTGTTACACTTGTTCTTAATTATTTAAGGTCTGTTGAGAGAGAGAGAGATTGGTTGATTCAGACAGTCTAATATCAAGTCACATAAAGAAGGAAGAATGGGCAAGAGACAGGAGCTAAAAGATTCCGAATTTGAAGCAGCACTAATAACCCTAAGTATTAATACCAAGCTTGTTTACAAAACCTCACATATCAGCCCTTCTCTGTTAAGTTTTACATCTGCCTCTGACAAAGACAGTGATCTAGAAGGCAGTCTGGAATCTTTGGACTTATCTCCCCAAAGGTGATTTTTATCCAATGCTCCTTCACACTGTTTACATAGCATGTGATTGTTCCAGGTAGGATTCTCTTCAGTCCATCTCTAGCAAGAGCAGAAAATATGTCCTTGGCTTCCAAACTCAAGGAGACTAGTATGGAGAAATTCTGTTTGCTTTCATTTTTGCTAAATCTTAGTGGTAAGAGGCAAATTTCAAGGTCCCCTGAAGTCCATTTGAGAGCTGAGGATGTCCCCATGTGAAATGTCCCCATGCACAAAAAAGGCTCTGGGTGATAAAGAGAAAAGAAAGGAAGAGAGAAAAGGAACCACACAGGGACTTGATGCCACTTGGGTGGGAGTGCGGACAGGCAGTAACTGAGGGGGAGGTCGTGGTTATTGCCCTGTTAACAGGTCCCTCTGTAAATCCATCATTAGAGGCGAGTCCTGAAACAAGGTATGGGAACTGAGAAAAGGGAAAACAGGAAATACACACCAACAATAAAAAGTACGCCTTTTCATGAAAAACATATCTATAACGTCCAAAGTGTCAGCGATGAGAGATGCAAAATTCATGGAAATATTTATTAGTGAAGTGAGTGAGTTCAGGTTCCTTAGGATGATCTCTTTCCTCTCTTCAAAGGGAAGAATAAGGAGAAAATGCACAGAATGAAAATTTTATCCATAAATATATAATCCTATGAAGTATATTTCAAAACATTGTACAGAATTAATATCCTTGCTACTTCCAATGCTGCAGTTAATTAGCTCAGCCTATATGGAAAAATGAAAAATGAGAGAACAATGAAGTAAAGCAGGTGCCAAAGGATCCTGGAATGAGAACAAAGACAAGGAAATGAGACAATTAGCAGCCATAGAGCAGTAATCCGCAGGCAACTTTCCAGGAGACCTTTATGGTGGGTAATTCAGAAATATTTATTCAGCACTTATTTGTTTAAGACTGTCCTAAGTACTGAAAAAAAAAATCTATCTAAAAATATGTGCAAATAGGTAAGAAACTAAAGAACAAAATAAGGCCATTTGTTTCCAGTAATGAATGTGCACACGAATGAAAAAATTGTGTGGGTGAATTTGGCGTAGACACGGAGGGATCTAGAAATGATATAAACGTTCAAGGTTCTGAATTGCATTTCAGAGACCCTGATAGTAGAAATCATCTAGAAATGAAAGAGATTCTATCCTTCTACTTTCTTTTCAATCTGCGTGTGAAGAACAGGGAGCCTTTGTTACATCGCCTCATATACTCAGCACGTAGATGGGGAGCATCCTGGGTGACTTAGGATGAAACAAACAACCTCTGGGGTCACCAGCCACTCCTCTACAAAATGACACTTAGAATACTGTCACCTTAAGTATGGCCTTTGCACTCTGATGGTTATTACAATGGTTCTAAGAGAGCCATTAATGGTTTTTTAAGCTTTACATATACATTAAATAATTCTTGAACAACCTCAAGTTTAGGTTCTTTGCCCCCATTTATATCTCACAAATCTAAAGGAAAGCGACAGAAAAGTTTTCCCCATATTGGGAGTGCCAGAGTGACTAGAGGAAATGAGTCATCAAGATAATTTATGATCTTCCCCAGAAGTTGCGATGCACGAACATAGTAATCCTTTGTTATCCATCCCCTCAGTGACCAGACTCCCGGACCTTGATGGAACATAATTAAAATAGGATTTCTGTAGACTCAGGCTCTGCTGCATATCCCAAAATGGTTTTACCTCATTGAAATATACACATTTAATAATATTTACTCTTTTTTACTTTCCTACTATATAATCACATTAAGCTAGCCTCAGTAAGAAATTGTTTTTTAGATGAATAAAAGAAATTTCATGGTTTCTCGGAGCTTATGATCTATAGGAGAAAAAGAGAAGCCCCCCCCTGAGAACCGGAATACTCAGTAAAGTGTGCTAGGAGTTACAGGAGAGGCTCAAAGTATTGGAGGAGAGAGAGAATTTACATTCAAACCAGGGGTGTTTGTTCAGTTGTGGTTTTTTAAGATTTGAAGCTTCTGGATCAATGTGTAACTTCTAATGAGGTATGGGTTTTAAAACTCTGGTTATTTTTGAGACTCTCTGGATAGGGAAGCCAAAAGGATGGTCTTCAACTCTTGATTTCCAGGAGGTAAAATGTTTAAGAAATCTAAGAGATGGTTAAAGTCCTATATTTTATTTTATTTTTTTATAAATTTATTTATTTATTTTTGGCTGTGTTGGGTCGTCGTTTCTGTGTGAGGGCTTTCTCTAGTTGCGGCGAGCGGGGGCCACTCTTCATCGCGGTGCGTGGGCCTTTCACTGTCTCGGCCTCTCCTGTTGCAGAGCACAGGCTCCAGACGCGCAGGCTCAGTAGTTGTGGCTCACGGGCCCAGTTGCTCCGCGGCATGTGGGATCCTCCCAGACCAGGGCTCGAACCCGTGTTCCCTGCATTGGCAGGCAGGTTCTCAACCACTGCGCCACCAGGGAAGCCCAAAGTCCTATCTTTTAAATAATAGTTTTATATTTTCATATATTTGTAAAATTTCACTTTTGAGTGTATTTCTAGGTTTATCACATATTACCTTAAATTTTCCCCCACCCCTGAAATGTGATTTAGCCTGATTGGGTGTTGAGGGGTATCCTCCAGGCCCAGAGCAAGGATAGCCTTTCACATCCTGTCTTCTTATAAACACCCTATCATAAAGCACTTATCCTTAACACCTTGGAAAATTGGGTAAGGCCAAGCTTTTTGTCTGCCACTTTATTTATCATGTAGATGTAGACCACTGACAATTCCAGACACCACACAGGAGCAAAGAAATTTCTAAAGTAACACATCAACCTCCCTCTTGAACATCAAACTCCATTCTGTGTGGGAATATTTGCTGAGTCAAACTCTGGTTTGGTAAAAATATTTTCTTGGGTGGATACAACTCAGCGCTTAAAAAAGTCATCTGACTCATGAAGAACACATTGCACATTGTTTAGTCCTGGATATGCCAGCCCATTAGCTACCCTCCTGGAGACATTAGACCACATATCCACACATGTGCACATGCGTGGTCCATGAGGTCAGCTCGCAATTGCTCATTGAAATACTAGATGCATTTTCCTAAAGTTTGGGTATTAACTAAATTATGTAAAAACCATAAAGATTTAAAATGTTTTCTTCCATTTCTAGACAATGCAGTCCAATTTTTGGTTTAGAGAGTATGGTCACCAAGTATATACAGAGATGCTGCTGACCCACCTTCGGTATGGCATATACGTTTTTGCAGTTCCCTAGTGATAATCTTGCCAACTTAAATGTCTGAATAATAAATTAATTTGTGAGATGCCTGGCTAGATTTTGCAACATTTGTTTACCACAATGGTTTGGAACCAAGTTATGGCCCTTTCAGGGAATAATCCAGGCAAAGAGGAATATATGCTTTCTGAAGATGATGAGCTGAATGATAGGGAGAGAGTAAGATGCACAATAAATCCCATGTAGAACAGAGATTCTAGAAAAAAAAGTAAGGGCAATCACAATACTGCACCTCCACTTCTCCATCTCTCAGATGTTTCTAATCTCTCTTCTGTAAAAGCTTTTCTAAAATGTGATTCGCTTAAGGCACACAATTTGTGCTTCTGTGTGCTGCTTCCCACGTTTGGCACTTCTGTTTAGAAAGATTTCTGCAACATGTGGGATTGATTTTTAAGTTGTATACAGGTATAAAAAGAATTGTTAATTAGCCAGGGTGTTTAATAAACATAGAAACACCTAGACCTGATCATTCCAGTCTTAAATCTAATGCTACATTAGTCAAATTAACAAATAATTAATAATTATTTCCTTCCTTAAAGGGTGATGTGGGGTAGAGGAAGCAGAATTAATCTTTTTAACAGTCTACTCTAAGTTATGCAGTTTACACACAATAAGTGACTTCTGCTTCATGACAAATGCTATTCTTAGCATTATTTTACTAATGAGAGAAATGGAGACTCAAATTAGTAACTAGCCCAAGGTCACAGAGCTAGTAGTCAGCAGAGCTAGAACTTGAATTTTGGTAGGCTGCAAAATCCAGGCTCTTTTTAAAACACTACGCTGCCTCCTTATTATTCCAGTTGAATTGATATTGCCTAAATGAAGAATGGTAAACCAAAAACATAAAACCAAGGAAAGATGGGAAGTGGGAATGTCCCTGTATGATCCAAATTTATTGTTTCTTCCTGGCAGCTATAACCATAGAATCCCTGGTGATCCTAAGCGCTCGAAGATGAATGCATAAGGTATGAAAAGTCCTTGCATTGAAGAGCTAACTGATCAACTAATCATTCCAATATGTAGTCTATGGCAGCCTCCAGTGCACTGTGTGGCCAGGGAAAATGAGATATAAAGGAAAGTACCACGGCTTCTTTTATTGGACTAGAAACATAAAAGAGGAGGTTAAGCAATAACACATATGAACATTCATTTGCAATTACCTCTCTTCTAACTTAATGTAGGGCCTTGGGTCATTTGATAAACTAGCAGTTTGGGCAATTCAAGGCATAATAACTTCCTCTCTTTTCATAGATCAGAGTCAGAGAATAACTCTCCCAAATCGTGCATTCCTAGAAGTCTCTGCAATAAGCTTTTGGTGCTAACCAGTCTGGGTTTTTTAGCCTTCTAAGTGACCTTCTAACACTTTCCTTCAAAACCTCATGCTTGTGGTTTGCTAAATCTTTCATGGGTCTTTTCATTAGGACCTGCTTCCTTTTCCTTATTTTGCATTGCTTCCCCTTGTTAATGGCAGTACTAAATTTACCAGTTGGGAATCTTCTTAAAGACAGCGTGGAAATCAGATATTGGGAATTGAAATGAATTTCCAAAATGTTTATGTATCCAGATGAGTCCAAAAAGCCCAGTTAACAAATAATCTCTCTGAGCTGTGGAACTGAATGAAGTACCATCCAACCTATCTCTAGTCATCATTTACAGCATTGTTAATATCAGGGAAAAAATATGTATTCCCAGTTCTATATTTATTTACTTAGTTAGTTAGTTAGTTATATAAGAAATACTCATGAATGCCTTCTAAGGGCCAGGTTAAATGGTAAGTGAATACCACGAGCTGCTCATGGAGCATTCAGTCTAGTCAATTAAACACATTAACACGCAAACACAAGTGTGATAAGGGAAAGTACAGGATGCTGCTGAATACAAGGCAGGGGCATGTAACAGCCCAGAAGATGAACAGGAATAAGCAGGTGAAGGTGACAAAGAGGAGGAGACAGGTCACGGGAAGAGGGAAAATGTGTGGAAGATGAAACAGGAGAGAACACAGTTCACTCAAAGTGCTTAAAAAGCTCAGCAAACTGGAGCTCAATCTAAGAGGGGGTTAGTGACCGGATGAAGCTGGACAGATGGATGTGGGTTGGGCCTCAAGGGGTTTAGGCACAAGTGAAAGAGTTTAGACTTTGTCCCAGGGAAAAGGGAAGAGTTAAAGTAAGGCACTAACTTTGTCGTATATTCTTTTAAAGAGATGCTTGTCAAACTTGGGAGTGCATAAAAATCATCTAGAGAACTTTTTAAAATACAGTTTCTTAGTCCCTACTGACAGAGAGTATGAATAGTGGTCCTGAATGGACTTGAGATTGCTGGTCCAGGGACCACACTTTGAGTGGTCCTGTTTTATAACGTTCGCTCTGACACTCTGCGGAATATGTGGGAAAAGGGCGAGACTGGGAATAAAGAGCAATCAAGAAATTCATACTGTTATTTATTCGTTGGTTCATTCACTCATTCAACAAGTGTTTATTTTGGAACAGTCCATGCCAAATTGTAAACACAGGTGATATAGAAGTGAAGAAAACAAAATCTCTTTTCTCATAGAGCTTACATTCTAATCAAGGAAACAGACTCCCCCCTGCAAAAAAATCTGATAAACTATATGAGTTGGTGATTAGTGCTATGAAGAAAACTAAAACAGGATAAAGGGAATAGGGAATGGTGGTAGGGGGGTGATGCTATTTTAAGTAGTGTAGTCAAAACGGTCTCCCGAAAATGTGACATTTGAGTGGCGATCTGAGTGAAGTAAAGAAGCAAGTCGTAGATGAAAGGAAAAGCTTTTCAGGCAAAGGGTTAGCGTGTGCAAAGGTCCTAATTGGGAAGGTCTGGGGGGAGGTGTTTTGGGGGAGGAATAGCAAGAATGTCAGCAGGAGTCAAAGAGGGAAAGATGGGTATCAGAAGGTATCAGCCAAATCTGGGAGGGAGGAGACTGTGGTAGAGATTTTGGATTTTCTTTTGAGAGAATTTAGAGGTGATTGAAGGGGTATAGGTGTAGAGAGTTTGTTGTTCAATGTTTGAACAGAAGGAAAATTGCTAGTAGAGGTCACTGTGAAGAATGGGGAAAGCTGAGACAAGGGAAACATAGCAGAGCTGCTGGGAGTGCTCGAGGATGCTGTAGTGAGTTTAAAGTGCCCATTGACGTGGTTGTATGATTTTTCTCCAGCTGCTCCAGGTACAGATGAAGAGAATGGTGGCAGATAGATTAAGTATTTTGCAAGGAAGATGATATAATTTAAAAATGAGAAGCTACAACAATAAATAAACTGAGCCGATCTCACCATGGAATATGACAATTTGTGACTTGTGTATTTTATAGATACACTTTTCTAGATAAGCATATTATTCAATGACTCCAATCTTCTGAGTGCTAATATTCACTAAACATATTCACTAAGTGCTAATATGAACACTTAAAGGCTTTTCCTAAACAGCACATCATCCAAAAGTAACTTAGTTTTGGATATCACTGAAGTTGTATCCTTGCTGACATTTGAGTGTAAGGTCTCCATGTTAAGCCCACCTATCAAGCAAAATAATGAACATACCTTTTTAAGGATGGACTATGTGGAAGATGGAAAGCATACTGTGTCTTCACTCTATCCTCCTGCTTGGCTGATCTTTTAGTTCTGATTACATTGAAAAACTCATGCAAGCACCCCCAAAAGCTGATGATCTCTAAGCTTGCTTTTAAACACCATCCAATCAGCAGAAAGATAATGGTTTTGGTTTCAAAGAAAGCAGTATCCAATTCCAAAAAAGCTGGAGTAAACAACCATCTCAGCCTCACAATACTGAGGGGCATGTGTCAGGATGGGATGCGGTAGTAGTGGCTTGGGAATCACATAAACTGTGTCTTTGCTACTTAAATCTGTGCCACACTGGGCGAGCCACAGTGGCTTGTCTAGATCTTGACTTTCTCATCTGTTAAAATAAGGGTGGTTGTACCGAGGTTATAATGTGGTTACAAAAAACAACATGTAAAAAGCCTAAAGCTAACAGAGTGCCTAGTTCATGGTAAAGCTGCATACATTTTTAGCTGCCATTATTTTTTGGTTGTTTTGATTAATGAAGAACTTAAAAGATGATGAAAAAATGAGTAGGAATGTGAACGGAAGATTTGTGAGAAGTAGCCTGTATTGAAGGCAATTGAGAGATGGATGAATGAGGACATTTACATTATCAAAATTGTGAAAAAACACATTCAAAACTTATTTAACATTGTTGCACTTTGAATGCTGTAATCAATGAATATTGATTCTACTGGGAAATAGGCATTTGATGTACTTTTAAGTAAAAATTTAAATTAAAAATTAGGATACAATTAATAAATACAGTAGAAACTTTGGGTTACATTGCAGTAAATGCAATAAAGGAAATCACTCATAATCCCAGTGTCCAAAGAAGATGATCAAAGTTTGGGTGTATATCCTTTAAGCCTCTTACAAAATATACATCAATAATGTGGTTTATAAACAATATAACATTATCTTAAAATTAATTATGGCAATGATAGTGGTTTTATAGTAATGAGAGGTTCGATATTGTATCCAAGACAAAAGCCCATTCCATTGATTTCTTTTCTTTTTTTTATCTTCTTGTTATTTATTTTTTTTTTAACATCTTTATTGGGGTATAATTGCTTTAAAATGGTGTGTTAGTTTCTGCTTTATAACAAAGTGAATCAGTTATACATATACATATGTTCCCATATGTCTTCCCTCTTGTGTCTCCTTCCCTCCCACCCTCCCTATCCCACCCCTCCAGGCTGTCACAAAGCACCAGGCCAATATCCCTGTGCCATGCGGCTGCTTCCCACTAGCTATCTACCTTACTACGTTTGTTAGTGTGTATATGTCCATGACTCTCTCTCGCCCTTTCACAGCTCACCCTTCCCCCTCCCCATATCCTCAAGTCCGTTCTCCAGTAGGTCTGCGTCTTTATTCCTGTCTTACCCCTAGGTTCTTCATGACATTTTTTTTTCTTAAATTCCATATATATGTGTTAGCATACAGTATTTGTCTTTTTCTTTCTGACTTACTTCACTCTGTATGAAAGACTCTAGGTCTATCCACCTCATTACAAATACCTCAATTTCATTTCTTTTTATGGCTGAGTAATATTCCATTGTATATATGTGCCACATCTTCTTTATCCATTCATCCGATGATGGGCACTTAGGTTGTTTCCATCTCTGGGCTATTGTAAATAGATGTGCAGTGAACATTTTGGTACATGACTCTTCTTGAATTAGGGTTTTCTCAGGGTATATGCCCAGTAGTGGGATTGCTGGGTCATATGGTAGTTCTATTTGTAGTTTTTTAAGGAACCTCCATACTGTTCTCCATAGTGGCTGAACCAATTCACATTCCCACCAGCAGTGCAAGAGTGTTCCCTTTTCTCCACACCCTCTCCAGCATTTATTGTTTCTAGATTTTTTGATGATGGCCATTCTGACTGGTGTGAGATGATATCTCATTGTAGTTTTGATTTGCATTTCTCTAATGATTAATGATATTGAGCATTCTTTCATGTGTTTGTTGGCAGTCTGTATATCTTCTTTGGAGAAATGTCTATTTAGGTCTTCTGCCCATTTTTGAATTGGGTTGTTTGTTTTTTTGTTATTGAGCTGCATGAGCTGCTTATAAATTTTGGAGATTAATCCTTTGTCTGTTGCTTCATTTGCAAATATTTTCTCCCATTCTGAGGGTTGTCTGTTGGTCTTGTTTATGGTTTCCTTTGCTGTGCAAAACTTTGAAGTTTCATTAGGTCCCATTTGTTTATTTTTGTTTTTATTTCCATTACTCTAGGAGGTGGGTCAGAGAGGATCTTGCTGTGATTTATGTCATAGAGTTTTCTGCCTATGTTTTCCTCTAAGAGTTTGATAGTTTCTGGCCTTACATTTAGGTCTTTAATCCATTTTGAGCTTATTTTTGTGTATGGTGTTAGGGAGTGATCTAATCTCATACTTTTACATGTACCTGTCCACTTTTCCCAGCACCACTTATTGAAGAGGCTGTCCTTTCTCCACTGTACATTCCTGCCACCTTTATCAAAGATAAGGTGACCATATGTGCGTGGGTTTATCTCTGGGCTTTCTATCCTGTTCCATTGATCTATATTTCTGTTTTTGTGCCAGTACCATACTGTCTTGATAACTGTAGCTTTGTAGTATAGTCTGAAGTTAGGGAGCCTGATTCCTCCAGCTCTGTTTTTCGTTCTCAAGATTGCTTTGGCTATTCGGGGTCTTTTGTGTTTCCATACAAATTTTGAAATTTTTTGTTCTAGTTCTGTGAAAAATGCCAGTGGTAGTTTGATAGGGATTGCATTGAATCTATAGATTGCTTTGGGTAGTAGAGTCATTTTCACAATGTTGATTCTTCCAATCCAAGAACATGGTATACCTCTCCATCTATTTGTATCATCTTTAATTTCTTTCATCAGTGTCTTATAATTTTCTGCATACAGGTCTTTTGTCTCCTTAGGTAGGTTTATTCCTAGATATTTTATTCTTTTTGTTGCAGTGGTAAATGGGAGTGTTTCCTTGATTTCACTTTCAGATTTTTCATCATTAGTATATAGGAATGCCAGAGATTTCTGTGCATTAATTTTGTATCCTGCTACTTTACCAAATTCATTGATTAGCTCTAGTAGTTTTCTGGTAGCATCTTTAGGATTCTCTATGTATAGTGTCATGTCATCTGCAAAGAGTAACAGCTTTACTTCTTCTTTTCCGATTTGGATTCCTTTTATTTCCTTTTCTTCTCTGATTGCTGTGGCTAAAACTTCCAAAACTATGTTGAATAAGAGTGGTGAGAGTGGGCAACCTTGTCTTGTTCCTGATCTTAGTGGAAATGCTTTCAGTTTTTCACCATTGAGGATGATGTTTGCTGTGGGCTTGTCATATATGGCCTTTACTATGTTGAGGAAAGTTCCCTCTATGCCTACTTTCTGGAGGGTTTTTATCATAAATGGGTGTTGAATTTTGTCAAAAGCTTTCTCTGCATCTATTGAGATGATCATATGGTTTTTCTCCTTCAATACTGTTTATTCCTACTCAGAACTTTCTAACTCACAGTTATTAAGAGAGGCACTAAGTGTTTGATGATTTTCTCAGATAACTCTGGATGTTCAGATGAAACAATGACGCAGAAACCATGGTGCCAAGAGAGTCCAGATAATAGTCCATTATCAAAGTGATAAAAGTTTGCTAGATGCGAATGGCACCAGCATTGTTGAAAAGTTCAGTGGTGATTATCCCCAGCACACATAGTAGGATATACTGTTAGACACCTGAGCTCCCTGATAGCAATGTGGTAAGAAGATACTAAAATAATAGAGGTCATGTAGAGACTTAACTACCAGAAACAAGGTGGGTGCAAGTATAGCCCTGAAAGGCAAGGTTAGAGGGGGTTACGGAGATAAAGAGAAGTTAGCATACCTAGCAGCAAAGTGAATGGAAAGGCAACAAGGATATTAATCTATACAATAAAAAGAAATGAAAGATAGATAGGATTAGATGGCCTGAGGGCAGCTGTCCAATAAAAAGTTAAGGTCCGTTTCCCAGTTTTAGAAACTGAACTGTTTTGGGGCTCAGAGCTCACTGACCGTAGGATAAGGTAGGTCCCCAAGAGGAAGGACTGTGCAGCATAACAGTAAATACATAGAGTAACAATCCCCCAAGACCCTTCTCAAAGGAGGCCATTTACTCATGTAACTGTATTGTGAGAAAAGGAGAATACTCAAATGTTTTGAGGTCTGCTCTAACAGGGTCCAGGTTGACACCAACATCAAGGCACATAAAGCATCAAGACGGAAGGTGGCCCTATTCAAGGGCTTAGAGTGTTCGATCTACTGACATGGCATCCTAACCATCGTCCCATCAGACCAAGGATCCCAATTTAAAATAGAAAAGGAGAGGCAGTGGGCACATGCCTAGGCGGTTCACTGATCTTTCCATATACTGTAACACCCAGAGTTGCCAGCCTGATAAAACAATGGAATGTCCTTAAGTTGGTGTAGGTGAGATCTAGTTTGGAGATGACACCTACTAGAATGAAGTATTATCCTTTAGAACAGAATATACCCCAAATTGATGACTATTACATGATGTTTTGTCCCCATGCAACCAATTCATGGTTCCAGGAATTAAGAGCAGAGCAAGACTGGCCCTACTTACTGTTGTGCCCAGAAACCCACCTCCTACGTGGCACAGGGTTCCCAACCAAGCAAAAGCAGAAGTGGCAAAGCCTTAGTAAGACTTAGGTCCGGAGCTGGCACCGTGTTGCTTCTGCTATATTTCATTGGTTAAAGTGAATCACAGGGCTAGTCCATATTCAACAGGTATTTACTGCCTTTCCAGAGCAGAAGGGGCTCAAGGTAAATAGCTTGCCATCTTGATGCATCAGGTCCCCTGATTATCAAAAAAAATTTAGACTCTGTCCAGCTGTTTTCAAAATATTCAGGTATTTCCCTTTCCCAGAAAGCAGTCATATGAGTACACTGCCATGGGCCCCGTTGGGGAAGAATGAGGGATTACTACTACTCTACATACTTATCATGGTGTTGAGGGGCCTTCCTACTGGGAACCTGGTTTGATAATGTTGTTCTCTTTGGGGGCAACCAAAGGGCACAACTTCTAGGCCACTGGGAACCACCACTGTCACAGACTACAACACTCCAAAACAGCTCATTATTTCCCTTGGGTTTTCCATGGGAACCCAGGCTGTATCCAATTCCAAAGGTAGTGCTTCACTTGCCTTTCTACACTGTGTAGGAAAGCACCTCTAGCGTGAAGGAAGTGTGGGCTTCCCTTCTGAGCACATACCTGTTGTCTCCAAGGTAAGGGTTATAAACTTGGAGTTAATTAGTATGAATATCCTAGGCCTCTTCTTATGTGATCCTGTATTTCTGCTTTAGGGTCTTATTAGTGTTTTTGTCAGATAGACATTTTCCCGGATCTGCAGATCACCTAATAGTCCTAATACCTATCTCCACTGGCACTTTACTTCTCTCTCCCATTTTTATTTATTAATATTTTATAGGCAAGTAGAGGAGGGAAAATCAGGAGTAAATAGTTTTCTGTCTTCGTAATTAAGCATGAGTTTAATTCAGTAATTTGGAGCTGGGGTTGGTGAGGGGAGCCATTAGGGAGAGGAGAGGATGATCAACATAATTAAACTTTTCAAATTATGCACATAACTCTCTGGTGAGTTGGTAGAGAGGGGAAAGGGAAAAGTTTGAGGACCATCATTAGTACTTTTTAATGGAGAACATATTGCAAACATAATGCTTACTTTCCCAAAATTTAGTGGGAAATGGGGAATATTCATCCTTAATTTTTATCTAAACCCTAATTCAACATTTACAATTTTTAAATTTTTACTCACAATGTGTTTTACAGAATCTGACCCTTAGCAGTTAGTATGAGCTATCATTGCTTTTTGTTGAAATTTTTCTTGTGTCTGTACCTACCTAATAGGTAACATAAAGTAAGAGATACAATTTCTGGAAATTTTGAAGATAGAAAGTTATTTAGAGAGAAACATGAAATTTGATGAAAAGCCAAGTATTTCCAGCCCTCTTTAAGGGTCTCAAATCCCTTTGTTTCTGATCAAGTAGCTCCCTCTTTGACTTAGGCAATTGTCCTTTACAAGGTGACCTGAAGGCCAAGTGATACTCTGGATCAAATTAGCATTTAGTGAACTAGAAGTTTCTGCATACCACCACACTAGCTTGAGGCTTTGATCATGCTAAAAGCCCATTGTCCTAAGTCTGTCAGTGCACCTCCGCCAGACCCAGAGTGAGAACTGTCTCCGTGGTAGCTTATAATATGAGCTGACAAATGGTGGATAAAATATGAAAATATGCTTGACCATTCCTATAATAAAAAAATGGAAATTAAAACTATACAGGACATCCTTTTTTTTTTTTTTTTTTTTACTATTACGTAAGCAAAACTTTTAAATATTCCTAGTAAACAATGCTGAACAACCTATAGAGAAATAAGCATTCTCATATATTGTTGACGGGGGCATACCTTGAGTAATTTGAGATCCAACCATTATTTTTAAAGGCTTTCTTTGTTTTCTAGAAGATTTTCAGAAGGTGTTGCTCTTCTATTATGTAGAGTATTCTAAAGAGTTGTCATTTTAATATTTGATAGTTTTATTCTGTAGGCAAGTTTTTCATAAAAACATTCCTATTGCCTTGGCAATATACATTGTTTGGGTTATTACTCTATAATAAAATCTTGAGAAAAAATTTGGAAAGTTTTAGAAAATCATACCCACCCAGCATGATTTCTCTTCTGCCTGAAATGACCAGATATCTTACAACTAAATGTGTGTTGATGTACTTACTGATTACTAGTCCAAGAATTCAATCAATATTTTATATACCTTGTCAACATTTCAAGATCGGTAGTGTTCACATAAAAATCCGTATTTCTGGCCATACTTAAACTCAGTCTATATATTTCCATGAGAAATCAATAAATTGGAGCTGAGGTGCAGCCAGACACTTTAGAAGGAGCTATACTCTTTAAAGGGACACAATCCCACCCCGCCCACGTTACTCTTTTATTGTTACCTACATGTCAGTTTATGGTGCACTTTCAGATTCCTACTGCGATTTACTGAGAGTTTCTCGACCTTGGCACCGTTGCTGTTTGGGGCTGGATAAGTCTTTGTTGTAGGAGCTATCCTGTGCATTGCAGGATGTTTACAGCATCCCTAGCCTCTACCTGCTAGATGCCAATAATGCCCTTTCACCCCCAAACTCCATTGCAGCAACCCAAAATGTCTCCAGACATTGTCAGTGTCTCTTGGGGGGCAAACTTGTCACCAGTTGAGAACCTCTGGTTTAACTAAAATCAAAACTGCAGAAAATATGACAGTTTTAATAAAACATACTTTTCAATTTACCTGTGGATACATGGTCAACCCACTATCTAATATTTAACCAGTTGCAATACAGTAAAAACAACTGTATTTTGAAAGTGTTTTCTGCTAGGATCAATAGTCTCTTTCCTTACTTTATCTTAGATCATGCTGCTTCAGATGTTTTTAGCCATGGTTTACGAATTATGCTTGACATCAAGGTTCAGATTATTAGGTTAAGTAAAAAGCAATTTGAAAATGGTCCAGTGGTGGCAAAAATAAGATTTTTATGCAGGAATGTAAATTACATAGTATCATAAGGTTGTAAAGAGTCAGCAGCAGCTGTTTGGGGAGAAAGTTTGACTGCGTATCAATTAGGTTCATTAAATGGATTTCCACCTCAAGTTCGAATTTGCCTAATCCTGTTAAATCATTATTCATCTCTGACAAGATAAAATAATTACTAAAGAAAGAAGGTTAAAAAATTGTTTTTCTACTTAATCTTTCTGCCTTTGGATTTAGACAAGTACATGATAGTCAAAGCACTAAGCTAGGGCACCTCCTTTCAAGGGGCCGATGGTGGGGGAGAGCAGGAATGCGGTGTAGCTGATTCACTTTGTTATGCAGCAGAAACTAACACACCATTGTAAAGCAATTATACTCCAGTAAAGGTGTTAAAAAAAAAAAAAGAAGCTTTAGTGATGACACTGTGGTCCTGCCCTCCCAATTCTTTTGAAGGAATTTAAGAAAAAAATACAGAGTGAAGTAAGTTAGAAAGAGAAAAACAAATATCGTATATTAACGCATATATGCGGAACCTGGAAAAATGGTGCAGATGAACCGGTTTGCAGGGCAGAAATAGAGACACAGACGTAGAGAACAAATGTATGGACACCAAGGGGGGAAAGCGGCAGGGGGGTGGTGGTGGGATGAATTGGGAGATTGGGATTGACATGTATACACTAATATGTATTAAATGGATAAGTAATAAGAACCTGCTGCATAAAAAAATAAATAAAATTCAAAAAAAAATGAAAAAAAGGAATTGCCACCTAGTATTGGACAATATCCTCTTGTGGCTTTATCCTCTTAGACTCAACCTGACTACAGTGCCTGCCCTGCCTACCTCATAAGGAAATTTTCCACACCCACAGTCTTTTATGCCTGGTTAGCCCTGATTTAGATTTCCTGAAAAACCTCGCTAGCAACCCCAGCTGATTGGATCAGAGGTGGACATGTGACCCAAGCACATCCAATTCCTGACAGGGGTCTATTACATTGTTCCGGTCCTAAAAAATGAACTAGACCAAACGTATTTCGTCTTGAGGATTTAATCTAGGAAATATACATAGAAAGTTGAAGTTAATATACTACATCGAGAAATTGGCCAAGGGGCAGAGTCAGGGTGTTAAGATAGAGCTGTAAGGCATCATGCCAAATTAATGTTATGAATAAGAAAAACATCTATGAGTATACAGAAACTAAAATTTAGAACAATCATATTCAGAATAGAAGAAAAGAATAACTCACTTCTTGACTAGCTATTTGGGAAAGAAAAAACTATTTTTGAATTTCCACCTCTCTCCTTTCATTAGAATTCTTTGTAAGGATTGCAGCAAAAGGCAATATTGTCAAGTATGTCAGCTGTGGAATCAGGCAGCCTGGGTTCGAATCACAGCTTTACTATTTAGTAACTGGAGTTTCATGGTTGTACAAATTACAAAACTCTCTGTGCTGCAGTTTTCTCCTTCCTCACGATCTGGAGAGAATAAAGCTGAACGGAATCATTTTAGAAATAATTTTCTTCTTAATGAGTGGGTTTTTGCATATGCTCACCTTCTCTTGTTCCAAGCTCTCAACGTTGTCTGTGGCCTTCTGTTTTCTTGTTACTTTTTTAGTTCCTGAGAATGTTAAACAAAAACAACAACAACAGCAAAACCACCACCCATTGTGAGCTAGTCACTAGCTTAGGATATTTTACCTTCCTGGGAGGCTTTTGGGCAAGTCATTACTTTCTAGGATACTAACTGCTCCAAACATTCCAGGTCCCTACACAATATAGCTCCACCTTTTCCAGGTTTACCTCTTTATTTCTTTTGTGAGATAATCACAGTCCTGACAGATTCACTGATTTCAGATACACCTCTCTCATTGCAGGTTGGGCGGTATGGGAGGCATTTGCTAAGATGGAGATGAATATGCTGGAAGGTTAGCAGGCAGCACTCGTGGGATCAATGACTGTAGAAGGAGAGGGAAGGAAGCAAGATGAGCAGAGAAAGAAGCAGGGCTGCAGAGCAGATCCAGCAAGGCCTGGGCAGGCCCGACAGGGGACATGGCAGCCAGGATAACCCTTCAGAGATTTCCCAAATCAGAGCAAGGGGATGAGACCTTTATACCCACGCTCACCCCACTGACCAGTTTTAGATGTGGGCGACTCCTGGAGGGGGCAACTCTCATCAGCTGAATCAGCCCCCAGAGAGGCCCCACAATTGAGGTCTATTTGCGGGCAGCATCCCCAGCAGTTGTGAAAATACATCCTTCAGTCCTGAAAGGGAATCTGGGGCGGGGGGGCGGGGGGGCATAGTCCAGGGTCCCAAACAGACGTCTGCAAAGGTAAGGATATTGAGACCACAAAGATCCAGTCTAGACTGTATCAGACAAGGTCCATATCGGTGTCACCAGCTGGCTTGTGACTCTTCAGCAGGCTTTCTCTTGCCCGTGTAATAAAGTACAAACTGTCCTACTTGGCAGCCAAGCCCCACTGTAGACCTTTCTCTCTCTCCTTCCTTTGCAACCCCCAAACCACTAGAATCCTTTCTCCTGGGCTCACGTTTCTTCCTCTGTATGAAATACCCTTTGACAATCCAAGCCGTGTCCACCCTGGAAGCCTTCTCATTCGGTCCTTCACTGACCACTCACCCCAGCCTTGGCTACCAGTTCCTTCTGTGACACATGTAGATTGTTCCATCTGCTCCATTCATCTGGGCCCTTGAACGCACCCTGCTCTGTGTAGCCATATATCTGGGCAATGTATCTATCTTGCTCTGCCTGTGAGATGTTAAGCTCCTTGAGGCAATGAACTATGTGTGTAACATCCAGCCTAGGGCCTGGTGCACAGTGCTCATCCAAAATATATTTACTCCTCAAACCCTGACCTACTTCAGATCAGCTGTGTAGAAGAAAAAAATCCTTGCTTCTTAAAAATGCTCATGAATGCCCTCACTGAGCTCTCCTCATACCTGGGTGCCCCTGCTTCAAGAAGAACCCATAATGCACTGCTTAGTAGACAAAAAAAAAAAAAAAGGACAAACAAAAGGAAGAGGGCCCTGTTCAGATGTTCTCCTCACTCACAGCATACTTCAGGACAGGAAATAAGACTTCCTGCCCATTCAAATAGCATCATTTCTGTGGAAGCTTATCTGCAGGCATGTAGAAAGACATACACACAAAGTGAGTTAATCATATATCGTATGAATTGGTTAAAATTGAGTTCAAGGAAATCAGAAATTTTTGAAGAATAACAAACTTCTGAAATTCACAGTCATTTCCCGAAAGTACAGTCTAGTAAAATTGGCTTATCACCTCACTTTTAATGCACATATACGATTTCCTTCTTACAGCATTTCCCAAAGGGATGAGAAAAAAAAAAAAAATTTCACAACTAGGGAAGTTTTATAAGAGGGATTATCTATAGTTCCTGAATAAGAAGACGTCTCCCTCTCCAAGCACACCTGCAGTTCCTAATAACCGACTTACGCAATTTTCCTCTAATTGAATCAAAATTGGCAATAAATGTTGTATATGTCTCAAAAAGTGAATTTTTCAATCTCTTATTTACTGGTTCATGAGACTGGTTCCCTCTAGTTTCCCAGTCTGGAGGGGTGGGTTTGCAAGGAGCAATTAGGGATAAGATAGCCAAAGAAACACAAAGTCGGTCGAAAAAAGAAATCTGTGTGTCTGGCTCTCTCTATGAATTATGACTATTCAAGGGGGAAAAAAATCTGAACTTTTGCCAAAAGGCTGGTGTGTAAAGGAACAGCTGGAGTTTTCTGTTAGGGGTTACAATGCATTGCTTGTTCCATAAGGGGAAAAGGGGATCACTTACCACAGAGACTACACATCACATGAGACACTGGTACATCTCTACCTCGTGAAGAATTTTCTTCAAAGGAAAAGAACTAAATATTTCAGGAAGGTCATTGGAGATCTTTGGGTACAGACATGCTGACCTTCCTGGTAGAAATTTGTAGCCTTTGTGATGTGCAGACTCCGTCTCTATAGATGGCTTCATTGTGCTATAACTTTTATACAGGATGTATTGTTTAAACTGCCAACCCTAGTTTCAGTTCTTTTCAAGGCTCAGGAAATTCTAAGTGAAATAAAACCCTATGGTATTTTTCCTTGGTTGAAATGCAAATAACATTTTGAATAAGAATGTAAACAAGCACATAAACATGGCATGAAGCTGGAACCTTCAGTGGGACTCTAAAATTGAAATGTTTTAAACAGCAAAATACAAATGAGTGATGAAGAATGGGGAAAGAATGATAACCACATTTAAAAATCTGTCATAGAAACCAGAAACTCTGCCCCCACTGTGTTATGTCCCTGAATCTGCGCTCACAGTAGGTCTATCTGTTTGTTTATCAGCCCTGAGAACAGTACTAATCAGGGTAGATAAAACTCAGAAGAACAGTCCTCCCCACCAGGGTCAAGGCAGAGAGAGTCATATTTTTTCTAACACTACTTCTAAACAAACAAAAAGCTTTTTAAAGACTATTGGGCAGGCCTTCCCTGTTGGCGCAGTGGTTGAGCGTCCACCTGCCGATGCAGGGGACGCGGGTTCGTGCCCCGGTCTGGGAAGATCCCACATGCCGCGGAGCGGCTGGGCCCGTGATCCATGGCCGCTGAGCCTGCGCGTCCGGAACCCGTGCTCCGTAACGGGAGAGGCCACAACAGTGAGAGGCCCGCGTACCGCAAAAAAAAATAAATAAAATAAAGACTATTGGGCAAATCACGTTCAATGAGCTGTGATCAGTTTATTACATGCATTTGGGGTTAATTTCCTAAATTTCTAAAATCAGTGGAAGAGTCAGACTCCATCTTGCTGGTTGAGCATATTAATTTAAAAATTTAGCTTTAGGAAGTCACATGTTTAAATACTCATAATATCTATGGAGAGAAAAAGTAGAACCGATGAATTTAAACCAAACTTGAGGGGTTTTTTGGGGGGGGGAGGTCTCAAACAAAGGGGAGCAGGTTTCTAGCATTCACTGTAGGAATCCTCTATCAATAGAAGGCAGCTAGCTTAAGGGTGGAGCATACACCAGCCCTTGTGTCTTCTTGGATCATGGTCTCAACAATAAGCTGCACCAATGGGCCAGGGATTGTTCAGATTCAGGGGCAACTCTGAACCATAGTAGCAGGGAATATGCCACCCACTTGTCATTAGAGAACCCCTCACATATAATTTAGACGTCTGGCATTTGTGGTGAGACTTCAAAAGAAAGAAGTAACATAGGAGACATGAATAATAGTTTCCAAAAAGGTTCTAGTTGTCTGAAGGATTCCTATCATTTAAAATGTCTGTTGGCAGGTATACTGAATAAAAAGGATTTCTTCTCACCAGGATTTTACAAAATTGTTAAATGCTCATATTAATGTTAAAAGACTTGAAGGAAAATAAGAGGAGCCCACATTGTATTTTATGCTCTGTTTGCTCAGATCACATGCTAATGTTTCAGAAAGTAGCTTATTACCATTTCTATTAAGGAAGTTCCTTTCTACTTCATTTACCCGGTTGGATTTCTTTGTTATCCCACTGACAAAAGGAGTCTGTTTAGTATTTTTGTCATTGACCTTTTATCTCTGTGCATATTTTACTCTATAATATCTTATGTGAGACTATGTATTTTTTAGAATGGGTAATGTCTGTAATCTTTTTTAATACCATACAAAGAAAAAAAGGAAGTCCTTAGTAGTAGAACTATACTTTTCGATCACAGTTCCTTTTTTAAGCATCCTAATTTTTTAAATTGTGGTAAATACATATAACATAAAATTTAACCATATTAACCATTTTCAGGTATATAGTTCAGTATTAACTATATTTCACAACATGCAACCAATCTCCAGAACTTTTTCATCTTGAAAAACTGAAACTGTACCCACATTCCTTCCTTCCTCCAGCCCCTGGTGACCATTCTACTCTCTGTTTCTATGAATTTGACTACTCCAGATATCCCGTATGAGTGGAATCCTACAGTATTTGTCTTTCTGTGACTGACTTATTTCGCATAATACAATGTCCTCAAGGTCCATCCATGCTGTAGCATGTGTCCAAATTTCCTTCTTTTTTAAGGCTGAATAATATTCCATTTTACGTATAGACCACATTTTGTTTACCCATTCATCTGTCAATGGACACTCAGGTTGCTCCACCTTTTGGCTATCGTGAATAATGCTTCCATAAAGATAAGTGTACAAATATCTGTCTGAGTCCTCTCAATTCTTTTGGATGTATAAGTGGAATTGCTGGATCATCTGGTAATTCTATTTTTAAATTTTGAGGAACTACCTTACTGTTTCCTACAGCAGCTATACCATTGTACATTCTCTCCAACAATGCACAAAAGTTCCAAGTTTTCCATATTCTCATCATCATGTTATTTTTGTTTATATGATGAGCCATCCTGATGGGTATGAGGTGATATTTCACTGTAGGTTTTATTTTCACTTCCCTAATGATGAGTGATATTGAACATATTTTCATATGCTTGTTGACCATTTTTATATCATCATTAGAAAAATGTCTGTTGAAGCCCTTTGCCCCATTTTTAATTAGGTTATTATTTTTTATTGTTGAGTTGTAGGAGTTCTTTATATATTCTGGGTATTAATCCCTTATCAGATAGATAATCTGCAAATGTTTTCTCCCAGTCTATAAATTGCCTTTTCATTCTGTTGATTATATCCTTTGATGCTTTGATATAGTTCAATTTATTTACTTTTATGTTTGTTGCCTGCAGCCGTAGTCAGTCAATTGAGATTTGTACATTGTGTTAAGACTTACTAGATTTCTACATCCGTAGTTGAATTTAATGCTATTCCCACTTGGCAATAGTTTCTAGTAGTTTTTCAAGTTTTTAAGCTTGATGGACAAGATGATGACTCTATCCTTTTAAAGGGTTAATTAGGTTGATGAAAATACAGAGATTGGGGTGTATTTAGAGAACTGTATTTAGAGAATTTTTTTTGTCCAGCCAAATTTATGCTACTCATTTTTTTGCAGTGAAAGACTGAAGGGATTTTTCATTACTATATATTTTAGCTCTCTCAAGCATGGTAAAAAGGGAGAACTGATGCTTTTAACATACAATCAGAAACCTATGCGTTCGAACCCAACAGAGAAAAGCAAAAGATATTGTTCCTCTCTGTAACTACAATTAACACAACCTGCCTTCCTCCAAAAACCAAATCTTTTGATGTTCACTGGGACCAAACAGGAGTTTCTTTGTATATTCTTTAAAAAGTCCTGAATGCTGAGAAGCTAACACTGGGGGATAAAATATTAAAGAAGCTCTGTTTATGTTAAGAGAGCTGTTGCTCAACATTTGTGCAAGACTTAGTTACCCCACTTTAGTGAAAGTAGTACTGTAGGATTGTAGTTTCCTGGTGGAAAATATGGTAGCAAACTATCAATAAAAATTATATGCATTTACAGGAAAAGGGAGAAAGAGCAACAACAAAAAAACCACAAACATTTGTTATTCTTCTCAAATCGCTACCATTAAAATTTTCTTTTGCTTTTTTCCCCTCCATTTGATTGTGACACATGTTGAACTAATGGATCTACGGTGTGTAGCATTTATTGTTTTTCTTTACAAATCTGTATTTAAGCAGTTAGAAGTATTTCACTTTTCTTTTTTCTATGGTAATTCAGTAATTACTAAAAGAGATAAAGTTTAGGGTCTACAACTATCTGCATTATTCTCTGTCTCTCATAGCAGACAGATTCTTACAGGTCAAATCTGAATTTGGTCTTTGTAGAACTTTTAAGACCTCAAGGCTGTCTCACACTTGCTGTCATTTGCCACTTTTGACCCTCAACTTACTGGGAGAGGGTACATTTCTGCTGGTCATGGACAACTTTTTGTTCTCATATACCTGAGATTTATAAGGACCTGAGTAATGTCATGATAACTGTATGTCACCTTCTCGAGATGCAAATCGGGTTGGATGATGCCTCTATGGCTTTTTCTATGAATATTTGACCATCTGTGGAAAGGCAAATTGGCTTATTACATTAAAAGGAATATTTCTTTTCTCTTTCTTTTTTTGTTACTTTGATATTAATACTCTTATTTTTAGTTTTGGAAGGCGAGTAAGTGTTACAGTGAGGAAATTTAGAAATAAACAGAAAGAAAAAATCGAAATAAAAGAAATGATGAAGCGTTAAGAGAAAAAAGGGAGAGTGATTAGGAGGAGGAAGTTGGGAAGAAAAGAAAAAGTACAACAGAAGATTTTGATCTGCCCCTCTGCTAATTTCCTACAGTTTGGGGATTTATACTGTAATTATTATTCAAATGACCTTACACATTAGTATGGTAAAATGAGAAGAGTTGATTAATTGGGAATTCAAGCTAAAGGAGCCTTTGAAAGAACCTCATCTAGCTTAGCCCCACAGTTGCTGGGGAGGAAACCACACTGTGAAATGGTTTCGCCAAGTTCTTCCTGGTCGTTAATAGTCAAACTGGAGTTAGAACTAATGACCAAGCCAGTATTATAAAGCGACCAACTCAGAATTTAACAAAGACCACCCCCCCATACATTATACACACATAATTCATGCCACTGCAGTCTATGTGAATCCTGCCCTAGGTGCTGTGCAACACAGTGGAACTGGGTCAGAGGCCCTGGAAAAGGAATCAGAAACAAATTTAGGCCTTGACACAGCAGGCAAATCTGTTCACTTTTCTGGTCCAAATATAAGTGTTGGACTGATGACTTCTAAAGTCTTTTCCAGGTCTGAAAATAGATTTCTAGGAATATATCCTCATTCAAGCTCACATGGAACTCCCCACATGCTCAGTCCGGGAGCACTTTTCCCAGAGCAACATTTGCTTAGTGGATCTCATCAGCACACAGCCTGCAGTGTCAACACAGTCAGCCTGGTTGGCCAGTCAGGTGGGGATAAGCTTTGCTATTTTACTCACTTTGAAACAATCAGAGTTACACTCTTCTCCATCCACACCACCCAAGTGTGAATTCCTGATCTGGCCAAAGTTGTTAAATGGCTCAAAGGGGAAGGAATTTTTTCTTTTTCTTTTTAAAATTCTCAACAGACAACAAAGTGAAGGATATTAGAAGACCACACACCCACAACTCCTGTGCTAGGCTCTGTATGTCATCCTAGGGAGGACAGGTCCCTCTTTCTCCAGCCCCAAAAAATCTAAAAAATAAACCTTAAATTTGTACAGCATGAAGTTAACTCCTTTGCACTGTGGAAAGAACCTCAGAAATAGACTTGGTTTACTGAAGAACAAAAGAATGAAAACAGATGTTAAGACTTTTGTAAACAGTAGAAAATGGTCTGCAGATGGATGGATGGATTGCCGTAAGAGCTGATGTACTTGTAACTAAGTAGAAGGATCATACATCCTGTTTGGCCTGGGACAGTCCTGATTACTTCTGTTATCCCGGTGTAACTAACATCAGCACCTCCTTTCACTTCAAAAATGTCCCAGTTGGGACATAAAATAGCATGGTCATCCCTCAAATAGGCCACACTAATGAAATTAAATCTTCCCCATTCCAGGAAGGAAGGGGACCTCTCTCTTCAAGACTCTCTTTCAAGGTCCTCACCTTGAATTCTAAATTCAAGAACATCGGCCTCCTGTATATCCATTACCAAGTTGATCCTCTCACTTCAGTTGCCTGTCTGTCTAACCATGAGAAAGCTATTTGATCATACTTCTGGCTGATCCTACCCTTATGTTGGTCCATATAAAGACAGATTGCCAAAGGCAGCATCTTCTGAGCTGTGCGTCGTAACACTGGGAAGAGACCTTCTTCTCTGTTGAGAAACATTGGCTCTCTACAGCTTGACAGTTTAGCCCTTATTCTCCCTTTATGGAAGAGAGTGTGTTAACTATTAACACATGCCATATGCCAGCACCAATAAGAAGGAACAGTTTCATACTGGAACACAAAAAATTAAAAAGCTTGCTTGTGGGCAAGAGAAGTAGACTGTCGATACATTGTGTGTTTTAACAAACGTGAGCCAAAATAAATTTTCAGATGTTTTCTATGGATCATGTGACTGGGGCTAGGAATGGTTGTTGCTGGGCAAGACAGGGCTTGTAGCATCATCACTCATGTGGAAAGTCAGATCATCGCACTGGGGCTTCTCCAGGAAGTGCTGAGCATCCCATGACACAGAGAAACACATGTGGATGTACAGGGCATCCTCCGTTCCCCGTAAATCCAGACACATCCTGGGGAGCAAAGGGAAAGGGGATGAACCATCCACAGGAGGCATATTTAATCTGCAGCTCCCTCTTTTTTTTCTGGTGGTTGGTTTTAGTTTTAATTTTTTAGAAGTATATGGTGAATAACCTGGGAAGATTCATTTTTGCTTTACAGTGTCTCTAAACAGGCAGATGAGATGTCTCTGCATTAGACAATAATCATATCAGCTATATCCTATGAGAAGAGCAAGAAGGATAAGACGTATATAACCTGTGATCATGTGTACAAGGAAAAGAAATCTCTTTTTTAATTTTTGCATTTTTTTCACCAGAAAACACTAACTGGAAATTTAAAGCAACCATGTCTTACTTTGGGAGATTTTTTTTTAACAGAAGCATTAATAAGGTGTTTCAAGACCTTTCAAAGTAACAAAACCAGAATAAATAATTCACTTGTTCTTAAGACAACAAATATTAGTGTTATTATTAATAACGTTAATATTTAAGTAGAAGAAAAAAGCCATTTATTATAAAAATATTTTAGCAAACTCAGACTTAGCTTTCTGAAAACAACACCACTCCCTTGTCAAGCTTATTCATCCTATCTAAAATTCTTATTTTGTTTTTAAGAAATTTCTCATCATCCATATCCCTGAAGCCATGTCTTTCTATAATATTCCTTTGACATTTAAGTAAAGCTTTCCTTCCTAGTTCTGGGAGCCATTTCAGCTAACCTCTGAACACTTTTAAAGATCACAAAAGGAGCTAGATTGAACTAAATTGTGTTCTTTTTTGACTTAAGGTGGATTCTGTTCCCTCAATAGTTATTTAGCCAATAGTTCCCAGGAAATTTTCCTAAGATATAAAGTGAAGAGAATCAAATAGGAGACCCAGAGTATTTGTGCATAATTTTGGCTTTGTATTTGCATAGACCTCCATGGAGCATGAAGTTTGCTTTCTGCCTAAAAATATTTGTTTGCTATGCTTGAGTTAATTTTTTTTTCTCCCAATATCATGTCTTATCCCTCTTCGTACTCATTGCATCATTTATTAAAAATATTTATTGATTATAAAACTGTCCCATAAATTGACTAATGAGAATAAATAGGTCTAAGCAGTCCTTGGGAGCTTTTTCATCATGAAAATGATTTCAACCTTTGAAGGGCTTTTTTTTCTTTTTCTTTTTCCATTTTTGCTTCAATTTTTTTTTTTTTTTTTTGTCCATTAAAGAGAGTATTCCAAGTAGGATGCTCTTAAATGACATTCTGTGGGCAGGTCACTCCTCACATTTTTTTAAACTTTTTGGTTTATCAAGAAAAAAATCTAGAAGTGAGAGAGAACCAAAAGAGAGGAAAATGGCTAAGTTAGAGTCAGTGGAGAGTCTTTGAGGCATGCGAGATCATCACCTCGTCTCTGGGCTCCCATGTTCCCTGAAGCATGCCCTCTCTCGGGGCACCCGTCACCATTGTTCTAGCTACTCCTTACATGACTATTTCCCTCATCTTTTAATGGTTCAGTTGCTTTAGAAAAGATCTTCCCTGAGAATATAAATGGAAAAATCATGAGGTCCCACTTCTCAAGATGTAATGACTTACTAGGATTTATAAATTTTTCAAAAATGAAATAAAAACCTGCAGATCCAGGCTGCATCATTGTCTCTTTTGCTTACAGAAGAGACTAGAAAGATTTGATGCCTAGTTCTTATTAAAACATCATACTGTTATAAAAATCCTTCTTAGCTGTACCAACTATCTGTAAACTAGATGCTTTCTTTGCCTTTAAGGCTGAAATAGCAGTCTTACTTTTCATACTGTTCTGTGTTTAGCCTTACTTGAAATAAAAATCATGTCCAGTTTTCTCACACATCAGGTTTCTTCATATGTGAAGACATTTGCTTTCTTACTTCAGACCAATGATCTGATTACTGTCCTTTAAAAAATAATATCTTGGAGGGTTAGGGTTCATCAGTATTTATGTTCCATTTATTTGCATTCTATACCTTTGAGAAAATGGCAAATCCTTTTGGTATGCCAGCAGGAGAAGGGATGTACTTACATACAAAAGCAGAAACAACTTTTCTTTTTGACAAATAATTGTTTTCATCCAATTCAAACAAGGATTTCTGCACAATCTGTCAGTTGATCGTACCACACAGTAAATCTGACTCAATTGTTTAATTGACAGGAATCGGGTTTGAATGGGCTTAGATTTTTAAAATTTTTATTTTAAAGAAAAGAACTCAGCCTCCAGGAATACCATTTTAAAAATCAGGGCTTAATTCCTCTTCAGAATTACAATTACTCAACTCTTGTGCCTTATTCATTTTTACATAGTAGTTTTCTAAATCATTTGTTAACCATTTTACAGCCATTATACAGATTCATGATAAAACGTGTTAGTCTCAGTATATATTAGTGAATAGCTACTTATAAGTACTAATCAAAATGAAACAACCTAGCACTTTAATATTCATGCAGAGTTTTATCTACTGGATAAATTATTGTCACTTGGTTTGGCTGGTCTAGTATCTTGGGCATTAATTGCATAATACTCACCACTTTCTCCAACTCAATTTTGTTGAGAATTTTGTTATGTTTAAAGGTATCCTTAATTAATACATAAATCCCAGTATAAAATGAGAGATACTAATCAGTACTGAAAAGACATTTTTCTAGCGATTATAATTTTTGTTGTTCATATGTTCTGTATTGATGGAAAAAAGGAAGCTATCTTCTGCATCTAAAGCAAAACTTATTTGTTTTTATTTTTGACAAAAAATTCTAAAACCATAGTTCCTGATGATATCAGAATCACTGAAGTTTTGATCAGATTTATAAAGAGAAGCATAAAAACGTTTTTGTAGTTTTTATAGAACCTTTTACAAAACTTTTCTCCTTATCAGTTTGATGATGATGCATCTTGGTATAGCTTTCCTGTTTCTTGTGCTTGAGGTTTATTAGCATCTTGGATCTGTGAGCTTATAGTTTCATCAGTTTTAACAATTTTGCTCAATTATTGCTTCAAATAGGTTTATATCTCGCCCCTTTCTTTCCTCTCCTTTGGGAACTCTAATTATATATATATATATATATATATATATATATAGTCATTTGAAGCCATCCCACGGATCACTGATATGTTGTTCTTTTTTGTTGTTTACACATTTTCCTCTGTGTTTTTTCATTTTACTGCTCTGTCTTCAAGCTTTGTAATCCTTTCTACTCCAATTTTTGATCTTCTGTTAATCTCACGCAGTGAATTTTTTTAATCAGACGTAGTTTTCATCACTCTAAGTTAAATTCGGGTTGTTTTTATATTCTTCAGTGGATGGAATGCAATTATAATAATAAATATTTACATGTCCTAATCTAATTCCATCATCTTTGTCATCTAAAAGTCAGTTGCAAATGATTGGTTTATCTCATTATTTTTCTTGTTTTTTTGCATACCTTTAGATTTCAGACACTGTGAATTGTACTTAGTTGGGTGCTGGATATTTTTGTATACCTGTAAATATTCTTCAGCTTTGTTCTGGCTCTAAGATCTCATTCGTTCCTATTGGGTCTTGTTTTCAAGCTTTATTAGCAGAACCACAGCAGCATTTAGTGTAGGGTTAATTTCTCCCCATGATTGTTGTAAGACTCTTCTCAGTACTAACTGATACCCTCAGTTAAGAGGTTCTCACCTCTAACTGTTGGAAACAGGCACTATTCCCAGCCCTGTGTGAGTTCTGGGTACTGTTTTCTCTCATTCTTTCAGGAGGTTCCCCCCCACCCCCCAACGGGTTCAGGTAGTTTCTTCACACACATGCCCCAATCAGTACTCGGCTGAATGCTCCTTTGCAGATCCCTGGACGTCTATCTCCTGGGCAGCTATCTCCTCTCTGGTCCTCTGCAATCTCAAGGTACGTTGGCTTCCCAGACTCACAGCTGCCTCCTCAACTCATGAACTAGCTGAGCCCTGCCTAGCTTCCCCCTCCTTTCCTGTGGCCTGGAAACTTTCTCCAGGCAATTGTAGAAGTCAACTGATTTGTTTTCCATGTCTGAGAGATCCTTCTCCACACGATGCCCAATGTTTTGAAAGTTGTTGTTTCCTATATTTTGTCTGCTTTTCTAATTGTTTCAGGCAGAAGGGTAAATTCAATCCTTATTCCTCCATCAGAAGCAGATTTTACAGGATGGCTTTTAAAACAAAATTGCTTTATGTCAGCCCCTTAGCTCCAAATCTCCAAATAGTTTCCCTTGCAACACTCTTTGCCAAGGTCCGCAAGACTCTCCATGATCTCATTACCATTCTTACTCCACTTGACTCTCATTAGTTGTCTGGCTTTTCTCCCAATATGCCAAGCTTGTTCTTGCCCCAAGGCCTTTGCTCTAGTAGACCTCTCCCCCTGGAACACCTTTTTCTCATATTTTCCGATAGCTGACTCCTTCTCTTCACTGAAGGCTCTACTCAAAAATAATCTCCTCAACAGGGCTGTCCTATCTAAAACAGCTCTGAACCTTACTTCATTGTATTTCCTTACACTGCTTTATTTTTCTAATGATCCCTTATTCCTGAAATTATATTATATAATTCTTTGCTTACTCACTTATGGCTGTTTCTCCTATAAAATAAGGGGAATGACTTTTTCTCATTCACTGCTTTATCATTGCCTGGCACTAAGTAAGTGCTCATTACAGATTCATTGCATGTGTGGATGGGTGGATGGATGGACATAACCTCGGAGTTAAAGGGTAGCAGAGGATCTATATAGGAATTTAGGTACTGATTAACATTTCAAACAACTCTTGTGTCATCAGCTGGCATAGGTGGCTGGAGAAAAAAAACATTTTTTTGGTAGAAAATGGAAGCTAAAAAATTGCTCTCTTCTTCTTGTTCATTCAGAATTTAAAGGAAATCTACAACCCAGCAGTCAGAAGATGCAAGTGTTAAAGGTTTGCTCTGATGACCTCCCACCCCTTATTTTTCTTCCTTTTCTTGTTGCTTCAGCTGTTGTTTCTCTTTCATTTTGTCTGACAAAATCCTCTCTGTGGCTTGAAAGGCAAGTTCCCTGCCCCATGGATGGCTGCATTCATGGTTCTTTTGTCTTAGGTCATGTAGGGCTACTTACTTTTGTCCTGTATGGCCAACAGCCCCCTTCCTTTGTGGAGCCTGACACAAACTTTGTCACTTTATAAGGCATAAAGATAAGTCTTCAGCTGCAGAGGACACATCCTGCCAAAACTCCTATACCATCTTTCAAAGTCATTTTTAGGAACACATTTCTTTCCACTAATATATCTATCACACATCTTCAGCTTGGCCGAAGTCATTCTGTCACTTGAGTTTGTTACTGAAGTGCCAGGCATCCTCAAAAATAGCATATGCCCTACACCATGGTTTTAAGATACAAATTGGATAAGTTGATATTATTAAATACGATTAGACCCGATACAGTAGATATCTTCTCTGAATGTTAAGTATAAAAGTCTAATTTTTTTTTCTAGATGAAAACAATTCTGCTAGAAAATGAATATGTGGATTTCGTCTATGTCCCTCATTTATAAATATATGCATTTGTAAAATATTACAGATTACCTCCTGGGGGAAAGGGTCTCTCACTCCCTACCCCAAATTCTTGAGAATAAACTCAAATTTAGTTACTTACCAAGTTATGCATGGATATCCTTGCCCTAAAATATCGCAATGGTAGGGGAGGGGAGACATCTGAGGAAAGAACATCTAATTCTGGGGGCAGAGACAGAGGAGCTGAATTTGCAAATTAAGATTTCCTGACTTGATAAACTCCTACTTCTGTGATGGTTATAGATGATCACATCATTTCAGGAATATTTATGATTGAAGTTGTTCATGGATTGATCTGGGAAACTAACTGCCATATATATTGATAATAGTTTCTATAGGAAAGTGTATTCTGAATTACAAATAACCACCTTATAGCTAAGCTTTTGAAACACAATTGTCTATAATTGGGGAACCCTCTGCATTCAGGGAACAAAAAGACATAATTGCCAGTAAGTGCCTCTAGTGGGGAAGAGAATAATTCACTCCCATAGAACAAAGTAAATCCAAAGAAGGAAGAGGTTGGTCTTCTTTCGAAAGAGAAACTTCTGGTAGAGTAGAGAGTGTGAATTAGAACAGGGGACCTGACTCATCATCCCAATCTGTCACTCCTAGCCTCAGTTTCCTCATCTGTCAATTCACGACATTAGCCTTGATCTGTTCTTTGATTCTTAAAGATTGAAGGATCGGAAGAGTGGTTGCATGTGGCCTTGTTGCTACACTGAATCTTGTGACCACTGAATCTTGAGTCTTCCCAGTGTCAGAAGTGGGACTGCCAACTTACAAGTCCCTTGAAGTCAGCAGTCTGCAGCAGTCATCCACTGGAACCAGCTCTAGGCTAAATTGAAGAGATGGCTAACTTAGTCTTCATTCCCTCTTTCCTGCTCTCATCCTAGTGCTGTCCTTCTTGGTGCCCTAAGATTTCCTCTGACTTTGTGGGCTTCTCTTCCTCTGCTAACACCCATAAATAATGGTTTAAATGATGAAAAGGGCCCCATACACTCCTTTCTGGACTGTGTGCTTTATAACAGAGGACAAAGCCTCTTATTAAGCCAAAGGAATTCATCTCTAAGTGTTGAATCTTAGGCATTAATGTGTTGTTTGGGGAGAAGCTCAGGGGAAAGAGGAGTTTTTCAGCACCTAAGAAATCATACTACATAAATAGCCAATTTATTCTACTAGCCTTTCAGAAGTTGATGGTACAGTAATGGTTTTCAGCTCTCTCTGCACATTAGCATCTCTGAGTTTTTAGAAAATATCTGAGGACACAAGCCCTGCCCACAAAGATTCTGACTTATTTGTTCCAGGGTGGAACCTGGGCACTGGGGTATTTTTAAAGCTTTGCAGGTAATTCCAGTGGGAGACCGGGATTGAAAGCCCTTCTTATATAGGTACAAAAGCCCCTTTGCCCTTTCCTCCAGAGACCCCTTCTTTCCCGTTCCGCCTGCCCGTGCTTCTAGGCCTCTAACAGGCCTGACAGTTCACCTCTCTCTCACCTCTGCCTCCTTGCTCCACAGGGCTGAGTGGGCCAGGGTGTCCACGCACCACCCCAGGATGGAGGAACAACACTTCCCTGCCTGGAAGGGGGGTTTCTCTCAGAGGAAGATGTCAGTGGGGCCCCTGACTTGCCTCCTATGTGGGCCTGAGCAGGTGGGCCCTGGCCCACTGGGGAGAATAACATGCTCCTTATTCTCTAAGATGATTTTTCTAGTAGATGGACTTACAAAGGGAATTTTCTGAGCAATTTGATTCAAATTACAATCTATTTCTGCCCCTGTAAGTACCACAAATCAATAACAGCAGTTTCTATTGCAAGTTAGTGAGATTGAACACTGGTATTAATGTTTTATGTGCTGAGAAACCTGTACATTTACTTGGAGTCTTTTTCTGAAAACCTTGATCACAGCCTTTTTTCTGTGAGCTCCTCAGAAAGCCATGCACACCTGATGGGCAGTTAATTCAATCAGGTACAATGAAGTCTCCCGATTCTATAGCCCTTGATTAGTTAATTATTTTTGCAGAGAACTGGATCCACTTAGGCTGGTCTCTTAATGGTTCTCAATTCTGACTGCACATGAATCACCCAGAGAGATTTTTTTAAAAATATCTAGGTCCTGTACAGAGAGGAAAGAAAAACCCTCTGAGGATAGGGCACAGAAATGGTACTTATGAACTGTGCCCCAGGCCAGGAGATTTTAATGTGGAGCCAGGGGTGAAAATTGCCACTCCTCCACAGAGCTTAGCAAGTGGTTTTGGGGATAAGTCCACCGCTGCAACAAGTCTACTCAAACCTGTTCCACGCACAGGTGAATTCTCTTCTGAGGTGCGATGTTTGGTTTGGTTTGATTCGTAAATCCTATAATGCTGAATTTTGAAGAATGATGTTGACCAGAAGCAAATGTAAGCAAACCTTTGGGAATCATCCGTTTTTCTGTATTTGAGGAGCTGTTTTATATATAACGTCATAAAAATTGTAAGCATTTTTGCTTTTCCTGCTCAACCACGCATTACGGAGCTTTGCAAGAAAGGAGCTGGCCCATCATGAGGATAGGACATTTCTTTAGCACTTCTGCAACACGAGAATACTGGAGCAACACAATGACCTCCTTTCCCCTGGCCAGCAGAAGGGAGAAGGACGTCACCTGTGACTGGACACTAGAAGGGACTATCGGAGGAAACTTTCTGATATCAGAGATTATTTGGGGGAGGATTTTTTTTTTTCTGTCAAGAGAAACAGGAGTTTCCTTGCCTCTGGCATTTAGGAGAGCCCTTTAACTTCCTATACGAAAACTTTGGACAGTAGGATCTGAATGCTCTCTTTACCAGCCTTGCTGTAAATGTCCTATATGATCAAATGGGAATTTTCTTGGGATGAAGAAGAGAACATAATCTGATCATTCCTGTTTCCAGCAAGGCAGCCAAACAGTATGTTAGGGCCCACGATAGGGAATATGTGCTGTGCAAAGACACAAACCAAATTTGATTTTCTAGTTTCTGTGGAAATCTAAAGATGACATTTAGCAACTACTTCTAGTTGGAATCTCATTCTGACTAAGTAATTGTGTAAAAAAAAAAAGTACGCATAAAGTATACATATATATGTGCATATGTGTATATGCCATTTTTGACAAAGAAGAAAAACACTGTCAAGAAGAATGATGCTTAAAACATGTCAAGACAATTTTATCAAATAGAAAATAAAAGAAAGGGAGGAAGAGAGGGAGGGAGGGAAGGAAAGAAGGGGGAAGGGAGGAAGACAGGAAGGGAAAAAAGGAAGGGAAAGGAAGGGAGGGAGGAAGTCTTAGACTGCAAGAACCTGTCTGTCCAGACCAGCTGTATCCATCCAAGCCCTGTGAGGATGCTGTGAATGCAGAGTGATGATGACGTAGAACGAGGGTGGAGTCTAGGAGATCTCGTTTCTGTCCTTTAGCATCTGTATGACCCCGGGCAGGTCTTTCTTCACCTCTGAGGGCCCCGCCTTCTGAAAAAGGACAAAATTTCCTTTGAGTTCTGAGATTTCCCAGGAAGAGGAGTGAGGGAAAAAGTGCCATCTGAAGGCAAAAGAGGAAATTTGCTGACAAAATTAGAAACATGCTAGTCAAATTTCAAACAAGTAAAGGCAGTAGCATATTATAAGACAAAGATGTATTCAGGCTCCCCCCCATTCCTGATGTATTGACGTGAGTGATATCAGGGTACTTTAGGTTTATTTAAACAGAGAAGCTCTGCTTTGTGCAACTGTATTGCTTATCAGTAACCTGCAGAGTCCCAAGAAAGGAATGCTTTGAAAATATGGAAAAGAAATGTCAGGGGCGGAGTCTAGCTTTTTGGCCCTGAAACTAGATTGCCCTGTGTTCTCTGGCCATTTTTAGGAATCTGTGTTAGTAAATGGAGGCCACAGCATTCAGTTTTGAGGAAGGTGGGAACTTGTACCTCTTCCTTTCTCCTTCTGTGTCAGACCTTCTAGGCGAGGTTCTAGAATGATTAGGCTTTTTCCAGTATTAGTACCATGGCTATAAAATCTAATCATTATTTAAAATCTGCTATACTGACTAGGTGTGAGTTTGGGAATATATAGCACCTGAATACCTAGGCGCGTCCTGCCTCACCGAGGAGACGCTGTTATGAAGACAAAGTGCTAAGCGTTCAGCCTTTAGCAAGGATGAAAAACTCCACGCAACCCGTTCTGTTCGTCTGAGGTTTAAAAGGTTCTTGCAATAATTAACGGGCGAGCCAGTTGACCTAGTGAGGTCTGTCCTCCCGGGAATTTGGGAAGCTGCCCACAAAACGCTGGAGCTTTCTGCCCAAGCAGAGGGTTACATCCTGATCCTTGGGAGAGACCCTCCCGTTTGTCCTTTGAAGTGACTGCTTCTCTGCAGGTGTCAAGTAGCTAGCTTCTTGGGGCTGGCTTGGATTTGGAGCTTCCTGCTAAGTACTCTCAGCAACGCTTCTCCACGGGTCTTTGGGAAATTTACTTAGTAATCCCTTAAAAGCTTTATGGATATCAGAGACAGTTGTGAAAGTAAAATCAAAGAAGGCTGCCCAGCACTCTCATTCCTGGCTTCAGTTTTTTGTAAAGGTGGGGTAGCCCAGGTAAGGCCTTGAAGCCTTCTACCTCTTCCTAGTCACACATTCAGCGCCCTGCCTGCCTGTTCCCGGTCAAGCACATGGGTCGTAAGTGGTCGTTCTTTGTTAAATGTCCCATACCAGGATTTACTGCACCCAGGAAGAGGCGGTTGGGGTGTGTCCCATTCCTGCGGCTGCCTTGGGTGACATCCCGAGCTCAGTCTGGGGCTCCAAGGACCAGCTGTTCCACCAGAGCCAGCCCCAGGTGTTCACTTTTCCTGTTTCCCCTCTCTCTCCCCAGCAGCTCTTCCAATCCCCTCTTAGTCAGGAAAGAGACATGATAGCCCTATTTGCCTCTGTGTGTATTTAGGATATTAGTATTTTCCATATTTTCTGATGATGTCCATTAGTGCTTTGGCAGGCAGGGCAGGACGAGGGGCCATGGAAGTTCACATCAGGACAGGATTCTTTGCTTCCTTCCCTGGCTGTCACTTTTTGAAGTTTAACTTCATTTGTTGTGCCCCTTTGTTTAGCTGTTTCTTTCAAAAATTTTAAAACTTCACCAGACTTAAATTTTATTTAAAATCTGTACGTGACCAATTAATTATATTCATTTTACTTCATAGTAGGGAAGGTAGATTTTTTTTTTTTTTTTTTTTGTGGTACGCGGGCCTCTCACTGTTGTGGCCTCTCCCATTGCAGAGTACAGGCTCTGGACGCGCAGGCCCAGCGGCCATGGCTCACGGGCCCATCTGCTCCGCGGCATGTGGAATCCTCCCGGACCAGGGCACGAACCCGTGTCCCCTGCATCGGCAGGCGGACTCCCAACCACTGCGCCACCAGGGAAGCCCTAGATTTTTTGATGGCTCTTTATTTCACCATTTTTGGTCAGAATAATTGTTAAATATTCTAAAAATGTCTAAATTTTTTTTTTTGGTTAACAATAGACAACTTTATTTTCAAATAAGACTTGTTTGGTTTCAAGTTCTTGCCGTGTGACTTTGACCGAACTACTTCACCTCTGTAAGAGTCAGTTTCCTTAACTTTAAGAACTGAGATAATAATACCTACAATCAGTGTTGTAATGATTGCATGAAGTAATGGTGTCCAGCTTTCAGGAGAACACGCGATCTATGGTAAAAAAATCCACAAATGATAGTGGCTATGAGGATGATAAGTGAATGCTCTTCGTGCAGAGGAAGGCACAGGGTAGGTGGTAGAGGAGGAAATCAGTGTGTTGGGAATATGCAAGTTTGGAGCACACATGAAAGCAACAAAAGGAAATACTTTATTTAAAGATTACAGTGATTAGCAACAGAAAAGAGCTCCAACAATATGTATAGCCAGTAGTGAGATAGGCTTTGCTGACATGTACATCACATGCCCAAACAAACACACACTCATTACCTCTCACCCACGTGCATATGCACATATATACATATAAAGTCACATACACACACCACACCCATGTATATACTCATCCACATACGATCATTTATATATAGATATGTGTAATGCATGGCTTGGAAAGCTATTGATAGTGAGGCTTTCAAAACTATGTGTTTAGCATAATCAGTCAACCTGTCCTAGTTTTACTGCCAGAAGTGTCCCTGGCTGTTTCCAGAACAGTTCTATCCCAGATACAGGTCATTCACTTGACTATACATTGCATTGTCCTCGTAAACAAGCTTCTTCCCTTTCTGTGGCCCATGTGGTCTCTGTGGTCTTCTATTTTTTAATCTGTTAAAATACTTAGAAGTTCAGGGCTTCCCTGGTGGCGCAGGGGTTGAGAGTCCGCCTGCTGATGCAGGGGACACGGGTTTGTGCCCCGGTCCGGGAAGATCCCACATGCCGCGGAGCGGCTGGGTCCGTGAGCCATGGCCGCTGAGCCTGCGCGTCCGGAGCCTGTGCTCCACAACGGGAGAGGCCACAACAGTGAGAGGCCTGCGTACTGGAAAAAAAAAAAAAAAAAAAAAAAAAAAATACTTAGAAGTTCAGCTTTGTGGATTTGACATCCAGCTCTCACTGGAACCTAGTAGTGGTTTCCTATTTCTGGTTTATTGCTGAAGAGTGATCAAAAAGAGAAAGCATTAGGGCAAGGTCACTCCAATACACTAAAAAAGAAATATATCGATGGTGAACATTCCAAGGCAAAAAAAAAAAAAGAGGGCTCTCTCTCTTTCTCTCTCTCTCTCTCAGGGTGATTTCCTGTCTCTGTCCTGTCTTAGAAAATGAGCTATAATTCTCTGAATTATTTGCCACATTACTTACTTTATCCACCATGATATTCCAATCTTTCTATCTGCTTGTAATTAAAGAGAAGAGTCTCTGAATGTCACCAGGACACTGGGGTACAGGCAATGGGACTTGTAAGCTGCTGTAGCAAGATTTTGGTTAAAATTTCCTGCTACTTTAAAACCCCACTACTCAAAAAAACAAAAACAGAAACAAAACCCATCTAGTAACACTTTACCCCCCAAAGTGCTGCTAAACCTGCAGATCTGTGCCAAGCTGCCAACATGAGTGTCTGTTCAGACAGATGACGTTTGTACAGTCTGTCAAGCATAAAACCTACCTGCGAGTACAATATAGGAGAAGATGAGAGGGGAGAACTGATTATTATGCTCAGAAATGCTTGGCGATCCAAGATAAGAGTAAACACATCCAAATACAGGATGGTCGTGTTACCAACAGAGAGGGCATTTGAGAAGGGTTTGCGCACATGAAGCTCCAAAGTAAAGTGTGAAGTTTCCCCTGACAAATAGTGCTGTGGCTCATGGTTTGGGGTCCTGCATGCCTGCTGTGGGCCAGCACTACTTCTTAATCTGTTTGGTGTGGATCCAATCTATGAAGGTCAAGTGGAGGCAGGCAAAGACGAATACAAGGTAAATGTCGTCAAGACCAACCTGGTGCCTTTGCAAGCTGCTTGGCTACAAGCCTCACCAGAATGATCCCCGGAAACAAACCTTTTGGGGCTCTGAGGGAGCTGCGGATGGATGCAGATTCAACCCTGACAGCACCAAATGATTCCTGGGTTATGGTTGAGAAAGCAAAGAATCTAATGCAGAAGCACTTTGTAAGCACATCAAGGAAAGAAGATAAAGGAGTTTATAAGAAACCATTTTCTCTATACATTAAGAACAGCATAACGCCAGAACTGTTAAGCATAACTCTCTCAAATTCCTAAAACAAAAACAATCTGATCAAGTCTGATCAGTTACCATCCGGTCTAGAATATCTCTATGGGACACATTTTAAAGAGGGCTTCCTAGGGTGTAGACCCATGAGTCAATCAGTTGTTGTCACCAGAGCACCATTACAGGACATGAAATGTGACAACTTCTGAATCTTAGCAATAATTCATTTTCTCCTCACTCTAAATGAGGTCAGTGAAAAGCCGATACTTGGGCTGGGCCTCAAACCGTCATTTTAATAAAAACATATATGTAACTATATATGAATGGGAGTTGACGACCTCAGGGCTCTGGCCCTCTGTCAGTTGGCTCCCCAAATCACCTCTTTGGGGAACCCTTGAGAGAAATCCTATCTATGACAGACTTGCTGGCAAGGAAGAGTGGTGCAGAAGAGAGACCTGGAGTTTAATAGCAAACTGTGATCTTATTTAAGTAAACGTGTTCATAGATTATAGTCTGGATATGGGATTAAAAGGTGATGTGAAAATAGTGATTCCTTTGACTTCAACAAGTCCATAAGATTTAGAAAGAAAAAAAATTAATGTTGTGGAAAGAACTGGACACTGGCATTCTCATCAAGCTTTTGCCTCTAAGAATTATTTGACACAGGCTAAGTAGTGCAGCCTCTCTAGAACCCCGTCTTCACACCTATAAAACAGTGGGATTGGCTGAGAAAACCTGTAAGGCTCGCCAGTCACAGCCACAATAACTTAGAATTCTGGATTCCAAGTGTATGGACGAACATTCTTCTGAATTCCCCCAATACGTTGCCTATTCGGTACATTTTGCACCGATAATATTTGGAAACCTTATCAAGTTAAAAATTTCCTCTTCAGGCAGAAACTAAAGAATAAAGAAACATTTACAAAATTCCTCTTTTAGTCATTATCTGGCATTGTTTTATGCCATGTGGACAATTTTAACCACTTAAGAATGATACCTTTACTCCATAAATATTAAATGTGATACTAATCCATTGTAATACTAAGTGCCAAGGGTCACAGATAACCGTGCTAGTACAAGTTTTCTGCATTATGGTGAGAGGGTTGGATTATACAGCACGATGCACTGGGGATATGAGGAGAACATGGAATTAGTAATAGTGTTTGTGTCGCTTTATAACAGCTTGTTGGTCTTTTAACAAGAATCCTGCCACGTGCGCCCTTTAGTGCTAAAGACTTTGCTCAGTGGCTATCATTCCGCTGCATTTTGCCCAGCATTGATATGTATGTAAAACATACAAAAGGATATCTAATCGTTCTTTTGTAAAAGTTCCCATCCTTTTGGGTTTCTCTCTGGGATTGGACTGTGAAGTCAGAAAACTCATAATAACTCTAGTGTTCTGAAAATACAATGGTGTGTCTCCAACCCTAAATAAATTGTAGAATGATGAAACACAATCCCATTATTCCATTTCCTTACATATGTGTCACTCTCCATTAGGTCATAAAATAGGGTTGCAAATTGAAATGTCTCAATGGACAGGGAAAGAGTGAATGAGTGAAACAGCTAGGATTAATATAATAGGGAATGATGGGGAGTGTAGAAAACTGGAAAGTGTGTACCACAACCTAGAGAATGCAAATGAACTTCCTAAAAGAAATAAAACTCCCCAAAAACTATGGGGCCCAAAACTTATGACACTGTTCTTTCCATGGATAAGCCACTAAAGTGCATGTGGACTCTTCAAGGTGGAGGGGGGTAAATACTAGTGACTGACCGAGGTTTAGAAGAGTTTGCATGTCAAGGAGTTTCCTGGTTCCCTGTCTAGCAATCTGTTCTACTGCCTAGGAGAGTAAACCACTACTAATTGCCCTTACTTAAATTTCTATTATCTGAGAAAACAGGAAACAATTTTCATCCCAATACCTAATTGCGCACAGATTAATTTTACTTCCATAGAGAAAATCAAGTGAAGATATGATTCCCCATAAGTGCTATATGACTCTGCTTGACATCATACAACAGCTCTTTCTCATTAAGCAACAGGCTTAAATTCAGAATTTTAAAATATCAACAACATGTTCACATTTTATAGGCAACAATTGCACATCGTGTGTCTAATTGGGATCTAAATTTGTGGCCCGTTGTCAGATAATCTCCTCACTAATGCCCACAACAAGTCTGTTATAGGATTTATTCATTTTGACAACATTACTTTCTTGGGTGTTTTCACTTTCTTTGTTAGGGGTCTCGCTTCAAACTACATTTGATGGAGTACGTGCTAAGAGAAATACAAGCCAGAAGTTTGAGCAATGCCACCAGTCAGATGTTGCTCTGAGGAAATCAAGTCTCAGAACTTCCAAAGGAAATGTAAAGAACAAACAGTGCTCATAAACTCTCGTTAGGAGCTCGTTAACCCCAAAGACTATGATGAGTGAACTCTGTTAGAATTTTAGATGATGCTAATGTCATTTGAAGCATCTGCTTAGGTAGGCAGTGAAGTGAGGAGATTAATAACACAGGCTCTGAAGTCAGAGGGCTTGGGTCAAGTCTAAGCTCATACTTAATCACTTAAGACTCAGGTTCTTCATCTGTAAAACTAGCTGCCTCATAGGCTTGTTAAAAAGATCAAGTGAGAGAATTTGCAAAGGATTTAGCGTCAATTCTGACACATAGTAGGACTTAATAAATGATAACACATACTATTATTAGTATTTGTCTGAAAGTAAAGCAAGAAATCAGATGACATTTAATTATTTTTTGGTCATAAAGAAGCTTACCTTCTACTATTATGCTGATTGTTTAAAAACTTCAACATTTGTGTTATATGTATATATATGTGTGTGTATATATATATGTATATATATATATTTATATATATACACACACAGACACACATATAGCAGTTTCTGTAAAATTATAGTTAAAAAGTGATAATTTTACCTAGAGTTACAATGATGAGGGAATTATCTCCATGCAAACTCCATCAGCAGTGTTGGAAACTATGGCAAGAAACTACAGTGTAATTACTACACATTCAAGGCCCTGCATTCTTATTCAATTACTGACTTCACTGAACTTTCAGATTCTTATTCAAGCATGGTGAAGAGAATATAGTATGTTCAATCTCTAGTTGAGTGATTATAAATAATTAAGTCTAATTAAACCCTCATTATGCATAGAGAAAAGCCTAGCATTTCCTTGGGTCTTGAGATGTTCGTGCAGTCTCATGACTAGCTCGGCTGGCTGTACACAGCAGCACAAAAGCTGACTTGATAAGAAACTTAAAAAATCAGCGGATGCCGGGAATTCCCTGCTGGTCCAGTAGTTAGGACTCGGCACTCTCACTGCCAGGGGCCCGGGTTCGGTCCCTGGTCGGGGAACTAAGATCCCACAAGCCATGTGGCATGGCCAAAAAAAAAGGAAAAAAAAAGAAAACCAGCAGATGCCACTAACTCACTTGTGCCCTTAAACAAGTCACTCAGCTTCTGTTAAGACTTAACTTTCTCACCTACATAGCCTGGGGTAGGACCAGTTCCTTCCAAGATTTCTTCCAGATTTCAAAGTCTGTGTTTATATGTTCACCTGCTCCACCTTTTTCATATCCCGACATAATTTAAGGAGAGCAGCACATTCCCACCATAAGCAGTGGGAGAGATCCTAAAATAGGAGGATAGGTGCCGCCTACTGGAGAGTATCAGAATTGCTAGTGGGGTAGGAAAGGGGAATTTGTGGTTTGAAGAAATCCCGCCACCCCAAGGTAATCTTTCAATGCCCTACAAGTGGACTTTACTTCCCTCTTCTCCACTAACTGACTTACCCCAACCATCCAAATATTAAATTTTAAAGCTTATGTTATTTAGAAAATCTCTAATCCAGGGGTCAGAATGGGGTGGCTCTCAACCATTAAGAGCCTGTATTGGTACTTTATACAGTCAGTGTTCTTAAGACATTTGAATTAGTTGTCAAAACTTAACAATTCAGGAGAATTCACAAAAATCTGAATTTCTGGTTTCCTTTGGAAATTCAGACGATCGGGCTACACTAGGCTCACATTCCTGCAAAGCAATAATTGACTGCAGCAGAGAGGTAACCGAATCTCCCTGCCCTCCCACTGTCCACAGCCCTGCCACCTCCCATGACTTGCGTAATGTTTATCACTCTGCATTGTTCTTTTTCTCTTCTAGTGGAGAAACATTTCTCTATACCCTAGCTCTATCGAAGGTAGGCCGAGTAAAGATAGACCATGCTTTTTACAACCACCCTGTTTCATTCATTTATCATCAGTGTGTCATCTTACTTGACCCTGTACTACAACCCCTCAGTTTGTTTCCCATGGACTGGCCAGTCCAATATCAATTTTTTTTCAGCTTTGTCCCTTTGAGAAATACTTATTTGACCAATTTTTACTTATATTCATACACTCTCAAGTTGATTGCCAGATTTTTCTTTCCTTTAAATCCCATTTAGCAAAGTATATTATTTGTACAGAAAAGTGCACATATCATATGTATGTAATAGAACAAAATTCACAATGGACACAAATACTATAAATATAAGAAAATATAAGCAAGAACTTCATATAGAAGATGACAAAGTATCTATGAAAGATATAAAATATCTATTTATAAGGAACAATATGCCATATTCATAAATAAGATGCAATAATATAAAAACATCATTTATCCCAAAATTCATTTATAAAGTCAATAAAATTCCTCTCCCAAAATTTAATATTTTTTGGTGAGACTTAATAAGATGATTCTAAAATTTACATGTAAGTTTATAAAGGCCAAATCTATTGAAGAAAATTTTCAAAAAAGAAAAAGGTAGAAGGACTTGTCCTAAACGTTTCAGAACTTTAAGCTATAGAAGTTAAGATGATAAAGTATTGAAACAAGAATGAAAAAACAATGCATAAAGTGATATGTGCATTCCTAGTTTCTATATTATGGTCTCCAAATATAATTTCCTACTAAAATGAACCAGGGCTCCTTAAAGAAATAGCTGATTCTAGGTTTGAGGTAATACATGTATAAGATGGTCTAAAATATCTTGTCATCTCCAAAGCAAGGAAGCTCTCAAAACTACTAAAATCATGACAGAAAGATTTAGGAGCCAACTTAAAGAGGTTCCCACAGACCAAAGATAATCTGAGTATCAATAAGACAGTGAAAATGATTGAAGTAAATATGTATATATCCTTGAGATCACCGTGATACTACACAACAATAACCACCATAACACACCTCACTCATCATTTTTAGGGGACACTACAGAACCAAGTCATTTTGCCAACTAGTATATAAAGGTAGAGAATCAAGCATTTATCCTGACTTTCCAATAAAAACAGTAACTCAAGTGATCCAAATAGGTGATGAGAATTTATTTTTATAAAAAGTTTTCAGCTAATAAATGAAGAAGGAATGACAGAATTAGAATATCACCACTTTGTAACCCTTGCGGAAATAATTAATCTAGGCAATGATTACTAACATCACCGAAAGCAATCAATCAATCAATCAATCAATCAATGACATGGCTTGCTTTCTAATAGAAGTACATGTCTCAAAATGTACCTGTGGGAGTTTTACACATAGAGGTGACTGAGTGAGGACATGGAGAGGCTTAAGGCATTGAAAGAAGAATTTTATCATTGATACTTACATGTCCCAAGAGGAGCGGGCATGCCATGCACTCGGGGTCATGTTGGGGAGTACCAGATTTGGCCAGGAGGCAGAAGGGACAAGGGGAAAGCATGGCCCATGGACTTCATTGTGTTTTCTGGTGGGAAAGCAAGAGAAACAGTTTAAGATTGGCTAGTTTGAATAATGCTGGCAGGCTCTGGTCTCTAGGGGTCATCTTTAGTTGTCCGGTACCTGGCCCTGGTAAGCAGGGATCTTGCCTCCTGGAATGTAAGGGCCAGATAGAGGAGGTGGTTCAGAGTCTGGGCTCTGAACTGGCTGGTGCATATATGAAAGTCCTTTGCTATCTCTAAGGATTGGCTAATGCTGGGAGGGGCAGCCTCTCCCCAGTCAGCAAGGCCACAAATAACAGAGCATCAGGAATACAGAAAATAGGAGAAGATAGTTTATACAGTACACACTGCCGCATATGAAATATTATTGCCTCCAAATCGAACCAAATCGAACCTGAAAGGTATAAACCAGCACACACGAAGTATTATTACCAAAAACAATTAAGCTGATCAAGATTCGAGACCTGACTGCCAATTTAAAGGATATAGATTGCAAAGAAGAAATTGTTAAAGAACACCCAAGGATACATTCAGCAAAATCCAAACTATAGGAAACTCTGTAAGACAGATAACACTGTTTCTTAAAAAAAACAAATTGTGAAAATAAATAAATAAATAGGAGAGGGGGACATATAAATTAAGAGATCACACATCAATCAATTGTAATATTTAGATCTTATTTGGATCCTGATTCAAATAGACAAGCTAAAGATATACAATACAATTGGGAAAACTTGAACAGGAATTGGATATATAATATTAAAAGTTTTCATTAATTTTTTAGGTATGATAATGATTTTGTAGTTATTTTGAAAGAATCCTCCTATTTTAGAGACACAGGCTGAAATAGTTACATATGAAATAATATTCTGTCAGGATTTGCTCCAAACTACCCAATGGTGGAAATGGGGTAGGTGTATAGGGGGTGGGTGCATGCCTGAAACAAGACTAACCATCAGTTGACCATTGTTGAAGCTGTATGAAATGAACATCAAAGTTCATGATATTATCTTTCTACTTTTTAAATATGTTTACATTTTTGCATAAAAGTTTAAAGTAAAAAGATTAAAAAATAAAAAGCTGAGAAATTGAAATCTGACAATATCCAGTTTTGCAGGGGTGTAGAACACTGGGAGTATAAATTGATCCATTGACTGGATCAAATGGTAATTGTGAGGACAGGGGTACTCCATGACACAACAGTTCTGCATCTACTTACTCCAGAGAAATTTTTCACCTATACATGGGAATACACACACAAGATTGCTGTTACTTGTTGCCAAAAAAGAAAAAAAGGAAATAACCTAAATGTTCATTAACATTTAGGGAAAGATAAATGAATCCATGTAAACAAAAGATACACCACAAATTTAAAAGAAATGAATGAGAGCTTCATGCATCTTTCAACTCTTTTGAGTTGAAAGAAAGAAAGTTGCAGAATAATAGGTGAAATACAATTTACACATAGCTTATATAAAGCTTAAAAAACAAGCAAAATTAAATGGTATCATATTTATGAACAGATAACTAAATAGTAATAATTATGAAATATATGTTGGTCTGATAAACTCCAAATTCACGACAGTAGTTACTGCTGGAAAGGAAGGAATCAATACAGGATATTGGAGAAACCTCCAGGAAACAAATAAATAAGCGATACTTTATCTCTGAAACAAAAACAAAACTAAAGCAAATATAGCAAATTGTTAAAATTCACTAACTCTGAATGGTGGCTACTTTGTGTTTTGCTATATTATTTTCCATAGTTGCCAACATGTTTTAAGTAGTTTATCATTCTAAAATAAAAATGACGGTATGGGGAATTCCCTGGTGGTCCAGTGGTTAGGACCTGGTGCTTTACTGCTGGGGCTGAAGTTGGATCCCTGGTCGGGGAACTAGGATCCCGCACACCACACGGTAGGGCCAAATTAAAAAAAAAAAAAAAAAAAAAAATTGGTGGTATGTTCTGTGTTAATAATGCAAGAATGGAATGTTGCAGCTGTTTCAAAATTGCCTTTAAATAAATTAATAATTTAAGCCAAAGTGAACACAATAATCAGTCAAGGGAATTGAAAGTTTGAACCTCTAGGGTATTAAGTGGGTGTTGTGCTACCCAACTGGCCTCTTAGCAAAGGTTTAGCTTTAACTGCTATTAAAAGGGGATAAACATATATCATTATACTAGCTTCTATTTTTAGTGCACACAATGAAGATTAGCTGTATTCCTTCCCTTAACTTTTTTTTTATTGCTTTACAATGGTGTGTTAATTTCTGCTTTATAACAAAGTGAATCAGTTATACATATACATATGTTCCCATATCTCTTCCCTCTTGCATCTCCCTCCCTCCCACCCTCCCTATCCCACCCCTCTAGGTGGTCACAAAGCACCGAGCTGATCTCCCTGTGCTATGCGGCTGCTTCCCACTAGCTATCTACCTTACGTTTGGTAGTGTATATATGGCCATGCCTCTCTCTCACTTTGTCACAGCTTACCATTAGCCCTCCCCATATCCTCAAGTCCATTCTCTAGTAGGTCTGTGTCTTTATTCCTGTCTTACCGCTAGGTTCTTCATGACATTTTTTTTCTTAAATTCCATATATATGTGTTAGCATACGGTATTTGTCTTTCTCTTTCTGACTCTTCCCTTGACTTTTGAAAATCATTGTTTCCACTTGTAATATAAAACTTTTTTTAGTACTAGCTTGTCTTTGTAGGGTGACTGCATTATTAGATGCCTCATATACACAAATGCTCTCTCGTAATACATTTTAAAGAGCCCAAATGAGACGTTCACTTTTTCTTTTTACACTGCATTTGAAATTAGGCTGTAGAAAACAGACAACTTAGTGATGACTGTCTCCAAATACTGAAGGCAATAAGGAGCTGCAGAACAATCCGCTCCTTGTTAGTTACAATGGTTTCTTTCCAAATGAAAAAGATATTTTAAATACTCAGAGCTTGTTTTTTTTTTCCTCCCTTTCAATCTTATTTTCTGTCTTTCTTTTTTGTCATTAGTATTGTCCTAGAAAGGAGGACCTGTGACATCTCTTCAATTCTAAGAAAGTTTCATTTAATACTATAGCCGTATTTTACCGTTCGCAGTTGGCACTTAGCATGTTCACTCTCACAGGAAGCAAGGTGTGAAATGTCCTATAGAGAGCTGTCCCACATGCATGACTCCACAAAGATGCCTTCTGCTGCACAGCTGAAGCCTGTCAGCAGTATCTTTGGGGTGCAGCAGTAACAAGTAGTGGTAAATGGAGACAGAAGGCTAGCTTCCAAGCACTACGAACCCTCAGCGTCCGAAGGGGCTATTATTTGTTCCTTGTTAAGAAAGCAGTAGAAAGATTCCAATACACTTGGTAGAATCTCTGAAAGAAAGCTTAGTCAAAAATCTCTAGGATCCCTGCCTCCTTAATTTCAGGCTGGTAAAACAAGAAAGACCTAGCTCTCTGCTCAGGTGGGTGATGAGATGGCACAATTACCCAAGGGTGACAGGCTTGGAGTAGACATCACTTTTAGAATGTTGGAAAATTGTACATGGTCTTCAGAAGCAAGACCCGATGTAGATGTGTGTGTGTGACATATGGGGGACATTAACCCAGTGCTCTCCTGTTCAGACAATGATGCAGAACAAAAATGTAACAGAAAATCACTCAGGTTTGGAATGAATCATCAGATTCTACCCTCCTTCCTTTTCTTACGGGAGCACGCCGGGAAAATGGCCCTCAATCATACAGGGAGGGAGAATGTGAAAGACTAAAGCTGTGCTTAAGTCAATGCAAAGACTATCTTTTCCCAGTCTCCTCTGTTGCCCTTTCGTCAGATTTCCTTCCTAAACAGGGACTGAAATGGAATAGATACATGAACTCCTTAGTTTCTTTTTGTTAATCTGTACTTTTGCCTTCCATTTTATCTTCCTTGTTCTGTTCTCATCCCTTTCCTAATTTTCTTTCTCCTGCTTCTAGCTTGACATTCATAATAACCTTTTCATTTGGTTTTTACCCCAAACCACGTTTGCATATTTGTTCTTATAACTTCTGGTTATTGCAGTTGTCATAGTTCTTTGCTAGCTGTTTTCTCATCTTGTGACAGTTTCCTCATCATTTGGATGTCTTTAACAAAATACATAAACTCCCTCTCATACTAAACCACAATTTTTGAAATTAATCCAAAAAAATCATAGTATTTCATAAAATCCCCAGAGTTAATAGGTCAGTAAATAATCATAGGTTGTCTCCAAAAAAACCCCACAAAAAAACCAAAAAGTATTTTTACCAAAGTGAACAGAAAATACAAATGTTCCCTATGAGACTCTGAAAAATATGTGAATAATTAATTCCTGTGAACAAAATTCTCCTCCCATGGTTGCGATTATTTTGACTGAAATCGTAAGATTTATTCCTGAGTTTTTCTTGAGTCTACAGACTCTACCATCTAGTCCTAGGGGTCACAGTTTGTAACAGTTCTTGGAATAACAAGAAAATCACTGCATATGTTCAGCTCCCCTTTGTCTCTGTCGATGAACTTTCATTGGTCTAATATTTTGTCAACAGTTCATCAAGGTAGTGAATGAGCAGTCTGACAGTTCTATCTCCCGGGACCATCATTTCCATCTGCGAGGTCTTCCAGTTGTCTCTCCACAGAAGAGTGAATGCATAGGATTGTTTTAGGGGCTGGGTGGAGGAGCATAGTCCTTTCATCCTCAGGAGTCTAATCCAATCATGGTAACAGGCCCAAGTCATTTATTCTTTCTCAAAATGTGTTTACAGAAGAATTTTTGTTTGTCTGCTCAAGCTCAGTTATTTATGTAATGGAATGGAGCATTTAGCATCCAATTTTTTTTTTCTGAAGGACTGACCAAGTAAGCTGACCAGACTGGGACCACATCTTTCTCATTGTTATACCTCCAGGGTTTAGCTAATTTAACAACACAATGTAGCACTTCACAGACATTAACTCATTTCATCTCCACAGTAGTCCTGGGAAATAAGGCTATTTCTTTGAATTTATCCCCCTTTTAAGGCTGAGGAAGCTAAGGCACAAAGATGTTCAGTGACCTTACTTAGGGTCACCACAGCAAGTAGTAGAAATTGGCTCCAAGTCTCCACAATCATGATGCTAGTTTATATGTCTCTGCTCTACTGCTTCTGGTGCTTCTACGTATTCAATATAAGTCTGTGGATGAGAGAACAAGTAGAAAAGAGAAAAAGAAGAAAGAAGGGAAGGTGAGGAGGAAGCAATTTTAAAAATATAAGAATCTAAAAATATTAGTAATGATTCAGGGATAAAATTTGGATCTGAATTCCCTTGTTATTATGTAGCACCAGCTGGACTAAATTTATCTTTTTTTTTTTTTTTGCGGTACGCGGGCCTCTGTGGCCTCTCCCGTTGCGGAGCACAGGCTCCGGACGCGCTGACTCAGTGGCCAGGGCTCACGGGCCCAGCTGCTCCGCGGCATGTGGGACCCTCCCAGACCGGGGCACGAACTCCCGTCCCCTGCATCAGCAGGTGGACTCTCAACCACTGCGCCACCAGGGAAGCCCTAAATTTATCTTTTTAATATATTTTGATAGCTAAAAAATATAGGTAATATTTATTTAAATTTTTTTAATTAAAAAAAATTATTTAAAGTTTAAAGCATAATATAATGAATGTCCACAAAGCTAATACTCATTTAGAAACTAGAAGGTAAGTCTACCTATGTGTTACTAACCTACCTCATCTCATTCCCCTGGGAAGAAGTAACAGCTAAGTGAATTTTGTGCTCATGATTCCCTTCCTTTTTTTGTATAGTTTTATCACCTATATAGGTAGGCTGAACAATAGATTGTTTAGTTTTGCTTGGTTTTGAGCCATATTAAAATGGTATGATACTGCATAAAATCCTCTATCATTTGCTTTTTTCACTTCACATTTTACTTCTAAGATTCATATACGTTAACTCTTCTTTATAAAATGTCCTATAGTTTTCAATGCACTTTATGTAAATTATCTCATTTGATTCACATAAAAATCTATTGATAATAGATAGGTTGGTCTAATTTTTCCTATTCCTTTTATAACAATCGTATCAAGGACTACTCTGGCAGCCACTAACAAACCCAGACTTTTAGCCCACCAATATGCATCAAGACCCACAGGTCAATTTGGGTGCTAAGACTTAACACAAACAGCAACACTACAAGCCTTCCGTATCAATGAATGTGTTTGAATGCTTGCAATTGTGAATTTGCTTTCCATGTGGTATGGGTGTTCCCACATAATACTGCGAGAAAAAAAAGTAAAATGAGTCAACACCCTCTTCTTAGGACTTCTTGGAATTTCATCTGATTTCCATATGTATGGCACATAAGTAAAGGTTTGTGTTCATTCCAAATATGACTGTCATGTCTAGTTCACCATATCCAATAGGATATGGTAAATAATAGCATATGTAAATTCCAAAAAAATATATCTGAGCGAAGATTCTGTCTTCTATTACCTTCCGAATATCTTTTACAGACATTCTTGCAGCTGCCTGGCAAGCATGTGAGGCAGGAAAAGACCTGACGTTCCTGTGGTTGTCATGGCTTTTGTGTTACTTATTACTCAGTGCTGTGCTAATATCTACCTTACAAAATAGCACCAGGTCAGCAGAGAAATTAGAATTTTGCTTCCTACATGAAATGTTCAAAACAGATATGCCAATGGCCCATGATACCTGTGAGAAGATTAAGAACGCAGAAAACTTCTGTCAACTAAATTGAAAGGGTGCTAAATCCTCTGGTGGTTTCCTCCATGACACTGGACTAACTGATATCTCCCTGTCTAATGTGGTATATTTGATACAACACTGATGCTTTCTTCATGAGTTTTGACTGAAGTTATGTTTTTATAGGGGGATTCATTAATGAATTGAAGAAACTAACAGGGCAATTCAAAGCACCCTTCCCTGACTATTGGGAAAGGGTGAGAGGTGAATTTTCCATGTAAACTTTTCAAGTTTGTTCTTGTTTGTGGATTAATTAACTGCCTAACCACAAAAAAAAAAAAATTAGTCATTACCATCTAAGGAGTAAAATATATGCATATATGAGAAGCAGTGTATTCTGTAAAACTAGTGAGAATTGACTTGTGCTGAGACTAAAACAGTTACCATCCTACAGATAAGAACAAGTTGTCCTTTTAAGTAGCCAAAAAATCTGCTCTCCTTTGAGTTTATATGACTTAAGAAAAAATGCAGAGCAAAAGTTGTTTCCTTTTGCCTCATTAGCCTACAGCACAGCAAGGAAGTTGAGGGCACTTGATTTGGAGTCAACCAGACTTAGGTTCAAGGCTCATCTTTGCCACTGATTAAATTTGGAGCTTAAGAAAATTACATAAGCTCTTTGAACCTCAGTTTCCAACATCATCAAATGGGGATATTTTAAATGGTCTTTATTTCATAGAGTTGCTATATGAGGTAAAGCAAATAGACCAGCTGACAGTGCCTGACATACAGCAAAAGCTTCTTATAGTAGCGTGTCCTGTTGGGTGTTGAGATCATCCCGCTGATTTAAAGAGTTCTGTCATACTTGCCATTCTAGGATAGTGCTTTCCTGCAGATGAAGAGCCAGTGGCCGCACTCTTAGGCATCATTTTGCATTTGGTTTCCATGTGGCCCCCCAGCTGGAGCAGAAGGACAGGCGTCCGTGCTCAGCAGCACCTGGGGAACAGCAGGTTTGCACTAGGGTTGCGCTTTCTCTACTCAGCCATCTGAGGGGCCGGAAGAGTCCCTGCAGCCTCCTCTCCGCAGTGTGATCCCTATGGAGAGTCCGTATACGCAACCCAATTTCATTCTGCTTCCACATGGTGATTGTTGTTCTCTTCTAGGGCTTCGTGTTTTCTTTCTTACCAAGTCCTTTTCATGTTGAAGTTAGGCAAGATGCACCTCCACAGCGGGCGTGCTCTCCCCTCCTGATGAGTATCTACTTCTTGTTTTCATCCCACACAGTCAAAGCTGGTTGTTTTGTGAAACAAACAGGCTAGGCTAGAGTGAGGGCAAACGGGCTGTGTTCCCACTCAGTGGGTGGCATCTATAAAGGAAAGTCCCACGGTCGGTACGCTCTCTTACCCAATGACTCTGTTTGAAATGGTCAAGAAGAGCAAAGCAAATCTGGACAAAAGTAATAAAGTTCATGCAAGTGAGATTTGCTGGTTTTGATCCCAGCCCATTCTGTCTCAGAAACAAAACTGGCCATGGTGTTTTAAAGACAGAATTCATTTGGAAACTGTAATCAAGTAGCACAGATGTACTTACAATATGGAACTGAAGTGAGGAGTTCCATTCTGAAAACTGAATGATTCCAAGGGGCTTCCAATGACTGGTATTTAACTAAAACATGACAATTTTAGCTCACCACTGAATAATACACACCACAGGGAGGCAGAAGAAAGAAAAAAAAAAAGGAGAGGGGGACTTTCAGGTTCAGTTCAGGAATGGAAACCAAAAAGAACAAGGGTAGAGTGGAGAAAGGAAAAACTGAAGGGCAATGTTATGGAGTGGATTGAAGGAGCTCTATGTTTAATGAGAAATGGTCATGCTCTGAGTTCAGAGTTCTCTGAACTCTGAAGTTCTCTGAAGTCTCAAGATTCCTCCTTGTTCGATGTTTCCCATAGGCAGTCAGCTGGCAACTTCCTAGGTTGCATGTTCCTCTCACAATAGTTTCCTCTTTGACTGTTTAGCTTATCATTTCTTTTTCCCAATATAGTTCTTGTACGTACTGTCATTCTTGATGTCTGTACAGTCAACTGCATTGATTGAGACTGACTAGGATTTTCATCTTAAGCAGATTTTAAACTCATTTGAACATATTTCCAATTGAAATTATTTCAGTGCGTTCTAGTACTTTTTTTTGACTTTTGAATTTAATTTTGTAAGAAATAAATGGAACTGTGGTGGTGGTTTTTTGAAACTGGACACTAAAAGGGTGAAATTTACTTAATATCAATTATACTTCAAATTTTAAAAAGCTTTAAAAAAAGAGAAGTAAATGTTGCAGAAGTATCTGCTAAATTAGAGCACTATAGATAAACAGAACAAGTTGGGTATAGCATACTGAAGCTTAGAACATCATGAGCCCTAGATTTGAGGCCTAGCTATGCCACTAATTAACTGTGGGGCCTTGGGTGTGCAATTTAACCTCTGAAAACTCAGTTTATCATCTGTAAGATGAAGGGCTTATCCAGATTAGCATTTCTCAAAGTAGGATTTGGCAATGCTAGTTCTTCAGAATGTTTGGAGTTTTGTGTAAGAAAAAGGTGGGGAGGGGTGGGATTCCTTTGTCAAATAAATTTAAGAAGGGTTACATCAAGCAAAATCAAATAGGTTTATTTGGTGCTGGACTTCTCATGCTTTTTGCCTATATACAAAATGTGTACAGAATTCCCTAAATGTATTTAATCATCATACCCTTTATCCTCTCCACCCCAGCCTCCAGCATCTAGTGTATAAACTTTGGGAGACACTTACTAAACCCTATTATCTTCTTGACAATTGTTCTGATAATTTTCTCAGGCAATAATTTTACTGCAACACTTAAGTTCAAATATAATGAAGCCTCAAGCAAAATGAAGTTATTAGTTGCTTATTATAATACAGTGATTTGTCACAGGGAATGAATAGTCAGGACCACACTTCATGTTGCATGTGTAGACACAGACATGTTCGATGTATTCATCATATAAATACATTTCAGGTTTGCCCCAGCATCTTTTGAGTGATTTCTATGTAGAAAGCAGGCTGAGGCTAGCAGAAATAAGAGATAACAGCACAAGTTTGGGCAGAGTCAAACCAAGGTCTATTGGAAAATATAAACAATGGTAGGCCTAAAAAATGTTTGAACTCTGTTACAAACTTGAATCAACTATTTTCTCTTTCCTCTCCAACAATTGTAAGAGCCAAGTCACAGTACAAAAGAGATCTCATTTTTAGCCCTATTCTGGGAGCCCCTATACTTATTGTTGGGGTGCAAATCTGGAAATGGGAGGATCTTTTTGAACTGAATGAACTAGATAAGCAGTAGACTGTTCTTCCACACTCTGATCAGCAGCCCAGCTTTATGCAGTAGTGCTTCTAAGAAAAAGCTCATCTTAACTTTCCCAAAATTCATTTGGTATATATCAAATTATTTATATGCTGTCAAAAACTGGCTGAAACCCAGTTATTCACAGCTATCCACAATTGCTAGAAAACTTAGCATATAATGTTCCTGTGGCCTCTCTGCCTTTCTATGAGGAACTTATCTAGTTATTAATGGTTATTGGCCTCCTTTACCATTCTTTTGCAACAAAATCCTTCTGGACAGCACAAATATAGAAAATGTAAATAGGTCCCATATAATAAATGACTACTTTTACAATAGTTTGACTATATGCTGTATATGATGAACCCCAGCAGTCTTCTCTCTTTCCTAATTTTATTTATTAGCAACAGTGGTTGCTTTTCTTATGTTACCAGAAATAATACAGTATTAAGCAATTCCCAACATATATTTCTTATAAGTTAAATCCAAATAAAAATCTTGCAATTAAATTAATGGCACCATTTTCTTGGAAAAAAGTTGAACAAATGCAATGAGGAAAATATGAAGTCCTCAGTCAGAGTTGCAGAAAATAAAATTATGGTATACACAATTGGAAACAGAAGGATAACAGAAGTTTGTGGCCCCTCCAAGGCAAAATTTCAAGAGTGACCTCACTGGTCCTTTACTTGAGAAAATAAACCGATTTAGGTGTCTTCTCCTTCACAATATTAGAGATACTTAGGTTTCATTTAAGCTTAAGAAGAAAGGAGGAAAACACAGCAGATATTATTGTTTTCTCCTGTATATTAGAGCAGTGTTTATCCATCAGCTAGTAAATAACTAATTTTTAACAGTAGGATGCTTCCTTCTACTACTGACTATACTTATGCTACTATACTCCAGTCATCCTGTAAGGGAATCAGAAGTACCGACAGGGTCACTAATAAACCTCTGTAAATACCTTAAGTTGATATAACTCAACTTTGAATTAGTGAATTATAGTCTCACCTTCAGTCCCTAAACTATAACCTTTAACCTTTCCGTAGTCTGCCTGGTCCCAGATGCTCCTCGGACCACTTGGGTGAAAACTGCTTTCATAGGGCTTCCCCGGTGGCTCAGTGGTTGAGAGTCCGCCTGCCGATGCAGGGGACACGGGTTCGTGCCCCGGTCTGGGAAGATCCCACATGCCGCGGAGCGGCTGGGCCCGTGAGCCATGGCCGCTGAGCCTGCGCGTCCGCAGCCTGTGCTCCGCAACGGGAGAGGCCACAACAGTGAGAGGCCCGTGTACCGCAAAAAAACACCAAACAACAACAACAAAAAACTGCTTTCATAATTGTAATATTTCTATACTTAGTTTGATATTGCTAACAAAGAATCAGATCTAGAGAATTAATACCATTAGCTTCTAAGACAGAGACATCAATTCTTGACCTAAATGTCAATAGTAAAAAATCTCATGGGATAATAAAATTGTATGGCTCTTCAGATTTATGTTTTTTTTTTTCTGTAATTTCCTTCAGTCCAGATATTTACAAAAGACCTTAAAAAATAATATATTTGATTTTGGTTATGCAAGATGGGTAAGTCCGAGAGATCTACTCTATAGCATAATATCTACAGTTAACAATACTGTATTGTATACTTATAAATTTGATAAAAAGATAGATCTATGTCAAGTGTTCTTATCACAAATAATAATAAGTAATAAAAGGGCAGGAGGAAACTTTTGAAGGTGACAGACAGATAGGTTTATCGCATAGATTGTGGTATGGTTTCACAGGTATATACTTACCTCCAAACTCATCAAACTGTATACATTAGTCATTTACAGCTTTTTGTATGTAAATCAGTCAGTCAATAAGCAAACAAATAAATGGAAGACATTAATTTTTTAAAGTAATAATATATTTGAACTTCTTCAAAAATAAAATAACTGCCAATTATATATGTCTTGTTCCTGTTCTGCAAAGAAAAAAGACTGAAAATGTTACTTGAAAGTTTCCAGCAATACATTCAAGGTACATAGTAAGAGATTTTAAATGCTTATGGAATTGAAAGGATATCAGCTAATAAGTAATAATTTGTTACATAATACCTACTGACCCCAACACTCAAACGTTGCCAAAACTAAACTATGGGCTGAAAAGTTTCAAAAAGCTTTAGAACAAAATAGGAACTGGGCTTTCTTCCTATTGCAACAGAAAAACAGACGGAATGTGTCCCAGCCACAGAGAACATTTTACTGTCCAATGAGTCTTCTACCTGCTATTAATGCCAGCAAATTCTTCCCAGAGGGGAAATCACAGACATTTTCCATATTTTGGGACAGAGCAAGATGAGTGTGTGCTCTTCATACCCTTGCCTACATGTCCCTACTATGTGCTAGGACAGGACTGCCATAATGGGTGACTGGAAAAAGGTGATGAGCTACATTTGAGGAGCAAGAGAGAAGATGCTCCTGGTCCTAAAATATCATCCTTCCACATTTTACTGCTTCATGCCAAGACCTTGAAGACTGTTAAAATGAAAATATTTGGGTTTGCAGCACTTTGGCAAATAGATTTGACCCCATTTGATTTCTCTGATCAAGTGGCAGAGACTGTCTGTAATGTGCTGACCACCTCCAAACTCAGCAGAAAAGAATTCTGGTTTTGATTAGCGATGTCTGCTATGAACACAGAAGAAGAAATTTGTAACATGTAAGCTGAGTATTTCCTGACCCTTTTGTTTCTGCCACCATTATCTTGATTTTCCTTTGAAGATTCACTTCTTCCCTAACATATCCATTTGCATTCTAAAATATTTGTATCTCTGTTTTTTAACACATTAAAGTTCAGATCAGTTTGATTAAACAAGAAATGTGTCAATTATCATAGGTGTTCCCTCCTGTCAACCACGTAGGCAAGCTACTTGGTTGGTGCAGAGAAGGGAGATTTGCTCTAACTTCAGTCCTATAATAAACGCATTGAAGATGAAAATTTTGCATTGAATCGTACACTTTGTGAAAACGTTCAGCAGTTAACAGTGCATTTTGCTGAGACAGAAAGAAAGAAAGGAAGAGAGAAGGAAAGAAAGGAGGAAAGAAAGGAAGAAAGGAAGAGAGAGAGGAAGGAAGGAAGGGAGGGAGGGAGGAAGGAAGGAAGGAGATCAAAATATATTTCAAGCCAGTACAGTGTTGTTCAAGATATTTTAAAAGTGGTATAGAATTATATAACAAAACAATATATCTGTGTGTGTGTGTGTGTGTGTGTGTGTATATATATATATATATATGTATATATATATATATATATATGATATATGAGATAATCTGCAGCAGCAAATTTTTTTCTGAAAAATTAAACAAGCTGTTTAAAAAGAAGGGCTACCTACCAGTAAAAGTTTCTAATACTGGTGTGCTTGGTTTCTTCTGCGAAAGGATATCTTATTTGATTTAATGTACTCCTAAAATACACTTACTTCCGTGTTTATCTCTTTTTCTCTAACCATTTATTTTCCATGACAGTTTGATCTTGCTATCTATGACACTTTTGAAGAAGTAAGTCCAGACTTTGTCAAAGGGGTGTTATATATCCTTTTCCATAAGACAATCTTTGAGACTTTCCTAATAGAGCTTGATCTTGGGATCCATGCTTTCAAAAATAAGTTTAAAGATTTTCTTTATTGAGCTATTTATTTCCTCTGTAGCACGTATCTCAATCTGTAATTATTTTGTTATCTGTTTCCCTGTTCTTTGTCTACCCCATACACTACATGAGGGCAGGGACTTGTCTGTCTTGTTCACTGCATCTCCAATACCAAGCAGAGTGTCTGGCACAATAATTGTGTGTGAAAAGGATGATGAATGAATGAATGAAGCTGATGGTGATAGAACAGAATACAGGTGCTTTTATTTTGCAGACAGGTTTCTTCAACAATTTAAGTGGGAAGCTCCTAAGTAGAGCGTTGGAGTCTAGATTCCTAGGCCGCCACTCCCAGTGCATCCCTGCCATTCCTGGAATAAGGGATTATGAGCCCAAATCAGGTTTTCATGCCTCTGTTGGTCCTGACCCTACCTGGAACCTTTATTCAGCAAAGCAAGCTATGGCACATTTTCTTCTCATTGTTTTACCATTTGAGTCTACACAAAAGTTTGGGCTTTTCAGTTCTCTGCCAAGAAACACTCTCTACACCATTCATAACATCTGGCCTACAGCTTTTAATAACCCACAGGATGCCTTGACATAAGCAACAGCTAATTTCATATTATGCAAGGTTTTGGTAATATTAAAAAATGAGATAATATACATGAAAGTGCTTTATAAACTATAAAATCCTATACAAATGAAATAGATAATGATCACGATTATTACCATGATGATTGTTGCCTTAGCTAAGACAGAAACCTCTTTGAAAAAGCCTTTTCACATTCTGTTCTCTTGGCTTTTAAGAAATATTGAGCTGCATGCTTTCAGAGAAATTGTTTCTTGGCATTAAAATAGAAAAAATTTTTTAAATCATATCAACACTTCCAAGTGCTATGTTATAAAAAAGAAGAGAAAAAACAAACAAAATCATTTCCTGTTGACCCAGATGCACCATTTATCCAAAATGTGGAGGACAGGCAATTCTGGGTAGTTTACATTTATCGGGCATATAACGTAAAGTTTGAAATATACTTTCATTTCCTATCACGAAGAATGAGGCTGATTCTCTTTTTACACAAATTATCTCCTTATCCTGCTTCACAGAAACTATCTCCTAGGGAAGAGACCTCGCTATACCAATCAACACAACAATATCACATCAGACTCATCAGACTCATCATAAGACTCATCAGATCACATCAGACTCATCATAAGAGAAATAGGAGTTGCCTTAAGTGTAACCTGAAGCATATCAGAAAGGTCCCCTAAACCCAAAGTCTCTACCTAGAGGTCTAGACTTGAGTTCTGAACAAATGGAATAATAATCCTAGTCTCCCTGACTACTTTCAACTAACAATCAAAAGTCATGCTAAGCAAATGGGAGTACAAAGATAAATACACACAAACATGCTTCTTTAGCATACAAACTGAATTACATGTTATCAAGAGAGCTCGCTGAAAAAAGGGCAGTATCAGAAAGGGTCTTACAACCAAGTTCATCTGTTTCACAGTTTTGACATTTGCTGTTCAAGAACATTCAGCTCTCTCCCACTACCCTGAGTAATATCACCATTTCCTAATAATCCAGATAAAATAAAATGTAGACCAAGAGTCCCTGAAAACCCATAACTACTAAATAAATGATATAACAGGATTCTGAATAAGTTGATAGAGATTTCAAACATGAAACATACTTTCATGAGGGATTGTACTAGAAAAAATCTAGCTCATTAATTTTTGGACAAGCCAAAGCACTTTTCAAGGCTTATTTTTGCAACATCAGTTTCTCTTCCTTTAGCTCCCCTCTAGTTATGAAGAATCGGAGGGGAAAGTAATGAAATCTGTCTCTGGTAAAAGGCATCTGATTAAAGAACCTCGATATTATTTACAAGCATTTGACACTGACTTGAGGTTTCACTGATGATTGGACTGGAAATTGGCATTTGTGAAGAAGCTCTTAAAAATATGTATAATTTAGCTTTGGTAGTTTGCTTAAAGTAAGGGTTAGGTTCTGCCAATGACCTTTCATGAACTTCTAGGAGTGGATAGTCTTTTGGTGAAAAGGTAAAAAATAAAGACTCCTTTTTCCTACCAAGATGGTAATTATCCTTAAGTTTATGTAGCTCTGATGTTCGTGGGAGATCTTTATAATTTACTCCTGGGTAGATTCTCTCTGTGAAGCTTCTTTTTTTTCCCTTGAGAGAAACATTTTTTTTAAACTAACATCCTTGCAAATTGGATAAGTGTGGCATTACAGTGGTTTGCAACCCATTGATAGAGGCTCATATGCTTTGAGCTTTAGTAACAGTATTTGAAAGAGAGATTAAAATCCCCTTAACCAGCAAGCATTCACTTTCTAAAAGTTCCTATTTCCAAGGCATGAAAGCACTGCATTTTGAAAGCCGTGTAAGTCCAAGCAAAGCAAAATGTACCTCTACACAAATGAGTTCAGTGGTGGTCAGGGCTTTCAGAAAATGATTTTTTTGAGGCTGTCTGCCAAAAGAGCTGGTCCTTCACTCAACATCACAGCATTCTTCTGCCATCATGGTAATTACACATGTTGCCAACCCAATTAAGATTGCATGGGGAGAGATGAGTATTCATTGTAGCCATTTCACTTTACAGTCAGTGGTAAATTCTGTGAGAAAACTTCATCCGGTGACTTTCCCATCCTGTTGGAAGGGGGGCCCTTGGTAGTCAGCCAGAAATATGCAAACCTATCAATATAATTCATGCTGCTTAGGGGTTCAAAAAAACAGATATTTCCCAAGGGCAAATTAGCCTTTGGCATTGGAGCTCTAGATTATTTATCCACTCAGGCACATCTATACAATGAGAAACAACTGCCTAGAAAGGCAATAAAATGTTGCATACAGTTCCCAGGGGAAGGAAGGCCTGCCTGATGAAGCATTTAATCAAGTAGGTCACAGAGCTATTTGCCTTCTGCACGTGCAGGGGAGGTAGGCAGTGAAGCTGGTTGAGAGGAAGCCATCTAGCCCAGGGCCTGATTTTCTCCACAGGGCTCTTCAGGCCAAGTCCCAAAAGTCCATCTTCAGGCTCTTGAGGGGTGTTTCCAAGCTCAGAATGTCAGCTCTGCTTTCTCAGAAAACTCAGGGCAGGCAGGAAGGTGTTTATTCTCTTACACTCTTCTTGAACTTTCAGACTTGTGGTCAGAGCTTCTTGCTCATCATTTCGAGTGCTTTAGTTTTCTTTCCTCGATAATAATGGAGACTACACAAAGGCAGGATGATGACATGTCCCCACAGCATCTAAAAGAGTGCTTAGATGGATCATTGGTTCTTGAAAACTACGTCTCGATGGGTCTATTTGTGGCTCCTCACCTAAACAAAATTTTTATTTGGAAATGGGAATACCCCCGTCACTTAGGTAAACACTGCCTTCGCTTTCTTCTGATCTAAGCTTTTCCCTCAGCCCTTTCCATCTAATGGTTCCCTACTCTAAAGTCTCCTGGGTCCAAAATTTGCTACTTAAAAAATTTTCAGTGTATAGGTTTTCAAAGTAACTATGCATCAGAGCAAAAGCACAGTATCTATTTATCTAATAGTATTTTGCATTATAAGAATACAAGGGAAAAGATCTTCCAGAACCCTAGTTGATCATCTCTAGAGGAGTATCTGTACAGATTATCTGGCCTCCTTATTCGGGGAGCACAAAGAACCTTTCTTTATGTATTTGAGTATTATAGATGCATTTGTTTGTATAAAAGGGACAGGCTCTACAATGAGTTCCAGTGCTAACCCCCAGTTCCTCTTCACTGTAGAACTGCTGATGACTCATCTGGGGTCTCTGTGCACTCAGACATAACATAGGATAATTCCAGCTGTATTTTGGTCACATTATTTAGCTTTGATATCTCAAGTTTACAAATTTATAAAATGGAAACAGCGATAGTACCAGTTCAAAAGGCTGTTGGGGAGATTAAATGAGTTAATACATATAAAGCACTTAGCGCCTAGCACTTGATGTGTACTCATCAATTAATAGTTCTTTTTTTTTTCTTCCAGATTTAGAGATGTTCTGATGTGTCCTAGTAAATCTTGTCCCATATCAGCTGAGGGTAGTAGGGAGATGCCTCTTAATTTGGGATTCTTAGTGCTGAGTCCTTATCCTTTTATCGTATACTTGTTCAAATGACAGGCTTCAAGTGATGACTCTATTTCTACAATCTCCAGATTATAACTTAGATTGAGAGATTCCTAAGGACACAAACTCTATCCTAAATTTCTTTGTATTACCCACCATGTCTAACACAGTATGTCACACAGAGTAAGAGCTCCATATTTATTTTTTGTTGATATTTTTTTCTGTTTCTTTCTCTCCCATTGTCCAAGGCTGATTATGGCAGCGTTCCACTCTTCATTCTCTTCCACACCGTGTGTGTTTTGATCTGCGAGGGGTTACAGAGCCTGTGAAGCGTAAAGCAATGGGGAACTTAACACATCAGTAACCAAATATGTGATCCTTGCCAGGACTTTTGCTCTTTAGATGGAAGAAGGGGCAGAGATTTTTTGGACATATTTGTGTCCTGGGTCATGTCATTTGTGGGCTACTGGTGAGTTGCTTATGGGCAGGCAGGCTGATAACATTGGAAGGCAATACAAAATTTTCACCAAAAAATCAATAGAAGCCAATATGAGAAACATTGATTTTGATTGTAGCAACTTTGGCTACAACAGTGGGGGAGACAGTCCATAAAGGTGTGTTTATGAGAAATGCTCCACCATGTGAATGAAATAATGGATGAAAAATTCAAATTCACTGGGATAGACTCCTTTCCACACATTCTTATGTGGTCCAAGTACAAAATACCTTTATTCTCACCTATTCATTGCACCTTTGAATACAAATTCGATAGTGAATTGACTTCATTCTCTCCAGAGGAACTGTTTCCAGTGCTAAAAAATTCAGCCACAAAAGAAAACCCTTGTAGAGGAATTTCACTCCAGTGGGAAGAATCAACCCCCAAGCTACCAGATTGTTTTTTGATGAACTTTTTGGAAAATCCCTTCTCTTATTTAGTCCTTTACCTCCCCATTCGGCCTAATCCCTTTATGTTAGTTTCCAGAGTGATCTTGTTATTATTATTAATGTTATTAACATGCTATTTCAGACAGCCTACTCTCCGGTCCATAAGAGTGAAACATACCCTTTCTTTCCATCTACTGGCAAAAGACCTCTCTTGTACTTTTTTTTTCTTTAAGTTGTGACTTTTCCTGGCACTTTGGTTTCATCTCATTTGTTCTGTGACCTGTGTACAAGGCATGTCTTTTTAGTTTGAAATGAGGTAGGGTTTTTGGTGATCACTTACACATGTTGCTGTTTTCCCTTTGTTTCTCTGCCTACTCTGTTCTAAACCCCTCACATGATAAGGTGAACTCAATTGATTTTGAACCAGGTGAGAATTGAACTTTGGACTAAAGTTTTAAAACAAATGGGTTTTTCGAGTGAAGGGCTTTAATGATTTTTGCTTTTAAATTTTGCTCTTTTCAGTCATGTACCACAATGTTCATTGAAGCTCTATTTACAATAGCCAGGACATGGAAGCAACCTAAGTGTCCATCAACAAATGAATGGATAAAGAAGATGTGGCACATATATACAATGGACTATTACTCAGCCATAAAAAGAAACAAAATTGAGTTATTTGTAGTGAGGTGGATGGACCTAGAGTCTGTCATACAGAGTGAAGTAAGTCTGAAAGAGAAAAACAAATACCATATGCTAACATGTATATATGGAATCAAAAAAAAATGGTTCTGAAGAACGTAGGGGCAGGACAGGAATAAAGACGCAGATGTAGAGAATGGACTTGAGGACACAGGGAGGGGGAAGGGTAAGCTGGGACGAAGTGAGAGAGTGGCATGGACTTATATACACTACCAAATGTAAAATAGATAGCTAGTGGGAAGCAGCCGCATAGCACAGGGAGATCAGCTCGGTGCTTTGTGACCACCTAGAGGGGTGGGATAGGGAGGGAGGGAAGGAGATGCAAGAGGGAGGGGATATGGAGATATATGTACACATACAGCTGATTCACTTCGTTATACAGCAGCAACTAACACACCATTGTAAAGCAATTATACTCCAAAGATGTTTAAAAACAATTTTTGCTCTTTTCAATGCTTTTCTAAAACCTGGATGTTGTTTATCATTAGTAGAGAGTATTTGAACTGCATGACTAAAAAGATATCAACTATTATTCAGTGTGTTACATATTTTTTTAAACACATAAAATCAAATCAGAATTACTTGTTCATTAGTTGGTGACTTAAATTTGCACTATAATGAGAAGAATTTCATGCTATTGTCCAGCATGAATTACTGAGGCAATCTCAAATAAGGAACTCTTCTTCCATTGGTCTGAACATCAGAAAAGGGGCAGTCATGTTTCACACTAGTTTCTGTGGCTGCCAAAGGGGTCAGGAAGATCCTTCATGATGTGGGATGAGGGCAGTGATAATTGTAAGAAACAGAGGCTCCTTAATTTCTGGAACCTAAGAGAAACCAGTGAGAAGGTTCCTGAAGGTAGGGATGAGATCTTTCTTTCTCATCCTACAAGCCCTCTCCTTCCCACCAGAATCAACAAGAGGGAATTAAAAAAAAAAGTCTAACATTAAATCTGAGTTGAATTTTTAGTTTCGGTTAGAGTGAAGGCCTTTCAGATCTCCTAGAAATAATCACTAGGCAGTTGCTCCCTCCCCACCATAGAAAGTTACTTAATCTCTGCCTCAGTTTCCTCATCTTTGAAAGCTGTATAGCTTACCTCCTCCACCATCTCTCACATACCCAAACAAAAATATCAGTCCTGCTTGTTACTCGAGCTGTACAGCTTTGTATCTTCAACATAGGCTATTTCTATACAACTAAAGTGTAACAGAGAATTGAAAGTAGTATGAAGAATTGAAGTCTCATGCCCAGTATCACTCTTGCAACACTCGGAGAATGACTGTCTTTTGAATAGCTGTTTAAGTGCCCTGAAACTAGGCCCTGTGGTAAAGAGAGAAGTAGATGGTATAGGTAATACACCTATACCATGGTATAGGTAATACACCTATACCATGGTATAGGTAATACACCTATACCATGGTACAGGTAATACACCTATACCATGGTATAGGTAATACACCTATACCATGGTACAGGTAATACTACTTTACAGCCCATTTGCTTCAAACTTCACTTCACTTCAAACTTCACCCCAAGTTCACCAAAATGACTTGTGGTAAAACCAGTATCTTCCTAATTATCAAATCCAATGGAAAGCCAAGCTATTCCCATTCAATATCTTAAGTGACCTCTCTGGAGCATGTGGCACTGTGAAAACATGGACCACTCTCTTTATCTTGACTCTTTTCTTCTTTTTACTTTGGAGAGATATTATAGAAGAGACAAGGGTACCAAGTCTGGAATCAGATGCCAACTCCACTACTAGCTGGTACTCTTAGGCATGTTACCGGGCCTCTCTGTGCCTCGGTGTTCCCATCTTAAAAATGGAAATAATAGAGCTTACTTTATAAGGTTATTGTGTTGGTTGAGTTAACTGAAGCACAATGCTTAAAAAGAGCTCTCCCACGTAGTAGATTCAATAAATATTAGCTTCATTACTGATAACACTATTTTTCTTAGCGTTCTTCCTGTTCTGATCATTGTCTCACGGTCTCCTTCAGGGGAACTAATTCCTTCACCTAATCCCATAAAATTAGCATCCTTGTCATTCTTGCTCCACACTCTCACCTTACACGATCTCATTCACCCCAAACCTTCACATACAATCAAGAGGTGAAAGGCCCTTCGATCTCAGTCTCCAGCCAGGACTCTGAAGCTCCAAGCATATCTCCAAGTCTTTACTGTACAATCCCCCTTGTTTGTATTGTGGAAATCCCAAACGAACTTTTTGGCCAACCCAATGCTATCAGTACCTCAAATTTAATATGTCCACAGAGGAACTCATCAGCCCCTTCACAGAACTTTAACCACCAGAGATGAAGCCATTCTATTCAAAACAACATGGGCAACATGGGACGGGATGGGGGGTTGGGGTGTGTGTGTTGAATGGTGACCATTCTCCGGCTCAGTTCCAGCACACGGTGGGCAAAGAGACTTCAATCCAAGAAGGTAGATTTGGCTCAGATTTTTATAAACCTTGCTTATAATTCTGAATTCCATTCCCTAGGGAATGGGGGAATCATTGAAAATTTCCGATTAGAGCAGCACCTAAAATTGTGATCGCATGTTTCTAGCTCCCGTGTCAGCTGTTAGACTCTAATGATATCATGGATGACCTCAGTCTCTTTCTCTGTCTTCTGTGTATCTCTTTCAAGAACAATCAAAGAGCTTCCTGCTGTCAGATTTTCTCTGAGTGCGCTGAAAATGTTCAATATGTGAACATGAATCCTTTCCCCCATGGAAACCTGAAGACCAGCTGCTCGGGCTCCCTGCCTTTTTCTGAAATCTCTGCTGAAATGAGATTATCCAGTTGCAGTTGCAGGACATCAGGCCTCTCTGATAGTTGTTGTTTCGTGGCCCTGTTAGACTGCAGTATTTTAACTTGTACCTAGGAGGGTCTTTTTCACAGATTTCCTGAGTTATGGTAACAGTTTAATATTAGATATCTCAATAGATGGTAGATTCTGATTTATTTTACTGTCCATATATTCATGCAGCAAAAGACCAAAGGCCACGGCCCAAACTGGTTGCTCACTGGTAATAATTTAAGCTACTCTAGAGAGTTAGCAGGGCAGCCAGACAACTCATAGGAGAGGGCCTCAAAGCATCTTTGCTTTATCTGGTACGAAAATGTAGCAAGTCAGAGAAGATATCCTCACTCAAGACCATCCCCTAACACAGTGCAGGACAAAAGAGGATCACAACCACACCGGGTTTGGATGGCATGGAACATCTACAGCCAGGAAGAGAAATTTCTGACTGTTATATGCTGAGTACACAAAAATTACTCAGGAGGAACGCTGTTATTCACACCGTTTCATTCAATATCTATTAATTTAGCACCTACTATATACCAATACAAAGCACTCTTCCAGATGCTGGGAATGTTCCAATAAACAAATGGACAAAAATCCCCATACTCGTGGAACTGACATCCTATTGCACTGAGAAGGAATTTGAGACATAAGAGAAAGTTTGGTTGGAAATGTTTGCTTACTGTTCTTACTGAGACCAAATTTCTTAATTGTACATCTATGCTCTAGTGTTAAAACAAATAAAAAAGCACACACACACACTGAGATGTATGTCTATATAAGTATATATTCATACATAATCATATATATCAATATAATTAACAACACCATTCCCCTCACCCCACATGTATTTTTACAAGTAAGAAGGTATTCTCTCAGATGGTGTCACAGTTGAAAAGAAAAGCAGATGGTGCTTCTGGACGAGGCAGCTTGCTTGCTGAAATGTCATGGATATACAGAAATAAAACCGAAAATGAAAGGCAAGAAAAATTCTCATTTGAATAACGAACTATCTCATGTTTCCTCAGAGCCACGTAGCTCAGATAATGAAAAGAAACACTCTCAGACCCTTTGTTCTGCGTGTACAGTAAAACTCAAACCACATGTCTGTCATGTAACAAGCCACTCTGGATAATTTCTTGAAGAATAATAATCACTGTTTGATGGGACCACTTGTAAAATCCAGAAGGTACACCGGAGAAACTGGCACTGGGAGTAAACCATCCGAGGGCTAATTTGTGGGAACAAATGATACACTGAGTGTTGCGTTTGAACTTTGAAACAATCACTCACACACAAAAGAAAACTAATGTCTGAGCCCGCTCTCCACCCCAGCTTCCTGTCACTGTTCATTTTTCAGTGTTCCCCGTAGTCGAAGGAAGCCCTCGGGACTCATGGCAGCAGATAGTTCAAAATGATGCCTATAAACCTTTTATAATTATTATTATGTTAAACACATAATTTGGTGGCTTTGTTCTGTGACTATATGTGCTTATTTCAGCCTTATAATAGTTGCCAGATTCTGCTGCAGGATTTGTATCCTGCAGGGAAACACACAGACCACAGGTTCTCTCCTCTGCACACACAGTTCCACCAGCACTAGGCACACAGACAATGCCCATCACTGTCTTCTGAGAGCCTTGTCCAGAACTGAAGTGACAAAAGGGAGTGACTTTGGACAAATCAACAGCATGGAATTACAGGTGAAGAGTTGGGCTTTACTCCCTTGAAAGGTCTTTGAGGCCTGGGATAAATTTTGACTCAATACCAATTCAGCTGGTTTTAGGATCAGTTGTTTACTTAAATCTGTAACATCCAGATTTTACAAAAGCCAAGAGACCCACCCGCAGAGCCTGCCCAGAGTGTACTGTCTTCCAACTACCTTCTGGGGCAGGGAAAAATCCTTCGGGAAAGATGAAATGAACGATACTGGAGATGTGACCTTTAGCGCTGTCAGGGTGGACCAGAACCAGGCCCCTGGGATCCCAGTGATGTAGAAGAGGAGCCGACCATTGTATAAACCCCTCTGATTGCCGTCCCACCCCCGGACTTCCTCCTCCCAAAGCTGCTTCTGGGAGCAAAGCAATTTGCCTGCTGTTTGGAAACAAATCACCCCAGGTCTGAACAGACAGAACACACATTTCTTTTATGGAGAAGGTGAGACACCCTAAAAGCAATGTGAGCCAGCAAGGGAAGAGGTTTGGAAAATTGATTGAATTGTTTTCCCTTAAGAGTTATTTGGTTGAATAGTGAGAGGCCAATTGTTAGGGTTTGAAAACAATTCAGAAGCTGTAGAAATCCTTTGATTGTAACCTCCCTTGCCCAGACTTTGGTCTCATGAGAAAGAAAACGCTCCTCAATTAGACTCAGCAAATAATGGCTCCACGAAGGTTCTCAGTAAGGTCAGATGAATCAAAGTCAACAGGAGACAGCCGATAGCAGTGCTCTGCAGTCTGACAAATCCTGGTTTTAAAAATCAGGCTTCTCCTACATAGTGGAGAGGTCGGACAGCATATTGACCAGGTGGTCACAATTAAAATATCAAGGAAGGGCAGACAGAATTTGGTGCCTCTGGGTGTCATATCCTGAGAAGCACACGACCTCATCTCGGTAGTCGTCTGAACAGGACGTGCATAAAGTTGACTCTAATCATAAGGAAACATCAGAAAAATAATTTTGGAGCACTTTATTTAAACGGGAGGAGTGAGGCTGGAGGCTTCACAAATGACAATGTGATAAAAGGCAATGAAAGGGTAACATGTGATCTTAGACTGGCTCCTGGATGGAGGGGGAAACGCTATAAAGAACACTGTTGGGCTAATTGAAACATCGAAATATTAATTAGAGATTAAAGTATCCAATGTTAAATGCCCTATTCTGGTTATGTGAGAGAACATCCTTGTTCTTAGGAGATACACACTGAAGTATTTAGAAGTAAAGAGGCATAATATATGCAATATATTCTCAAATAGTTCAGAAAAAAATGTATATATGAGAGAGAGAGAGAAGATGGGACAGAATGGAAGAGAAAGAGAGAATGAGAAAGGAAGGAAGGGAGGGAGGAAGGAAGGAATTAAGGAAGGAAGAAGAGAGAAAGGAAGGATAGGAGGACAGGAAGAAGGGAAAAAGTGATTGGAGCAGAATATGAACAATAGGAGAATGTTGGTAAATCATATAGCGATGTTCTTTGTACCAGTCATGCCACTTTCCTATAAATTGAAATTCATTCTAAATAAATAGATTTTTAAAAAAGCTTTTAGGATGTATACAAGGGTGTCCTTTAAGAGAAGGCAGATTGGTTCCTCTATGTGTTCTAGTTTATTTCAGAATCTTCTCAGATTAAGGGTGATTAAATGATGAAGGAAGACATACATGACATCCAGGCATTAGCTAAAACCTATATGAAAGGTTAAGTGAGTCTATTTTCTGATTATGATATTTGGTTAAGAAGGTATTTGAAAGATATTTAATAATTTTTTTAAACAAATCAACAATACTATAATAGAGCATTTAGTAAACATAAATCAGTTTCTAAACTTAAAGAAAAAAAGCAGCCTCTAAAGCTTCTTGTCCAAGATACTCAACCTTTCTGGGCCATGGTTTCCTTAGAATAACATGGAAAAAAATGCTACCTCGACTTCTTCTAAAGTTTACATGAGATAACATATGTATCGGTGTACATGTTTTACTGTAACTAAAAACATAACTCAAACTAGTTTAAATAGTAAGGGAATTTATTATCTCACAGAAGAAGGTGTTCCAGATCAGGATATTGTCTCAGAATAAATATGCTGAACTTACTCTACTCCCTCTTTTCGTGTCCTGCCCGTGTTCCCATTGGTTAGAGCCAACCAGAAGCCAGAGGACAAGACAGCCCATCCATACAGGTCCAGACAAGTCGGCCTTTCACAGCAAAGAGAAGGGTGAGAAAAGTAGATGATGGTTATGCAGGGTGAAAGGAGGATATCTGCCCAGCTCAGTCTAGGTTTGGTTGATTGATTTAATGACTGTGACATCAAGGATCTAGATCCTTCCATTCGTCTGCCACCCAGAACTTTGGCTTCTTCCCCCCAAAAATGGAAAAACTCATTCCTTTCAGTCAGATTTCCCAGATTAGGTCTCATGCCCGGCCTAAATCCAATGACCCATTAGGTGAGTGCAGTGCTCTGATGGGCTTAAACCTGGGTTTTCAGAAGCCCCTACAGGAGAGAGAATGGAATTACTATGAAGGGATTAGCCTGTTTAGAAACCATTCCTTTGCTGCTGCACAAAGGAAGGGGTTGGAAGGGAGGTCAGAGAGTTAATCTCAGCGTCTACTATAGATGTAAAGCACCCCTACAATTCCTGGCACTGACTGGGTGCTTAATCATTTTTTTTTCTTCCTGCTGGGCAAGGCCCTCTGCCAAGCACTTTTCTTGCTTCTAAACATTCTGGGCATTAGAATGTGATACATAATTTCTCTTTTTAGAGGATTGGCGATCCACACGAAGGAGATGAGGAATATGAACATAAAAAATATGTAACCGAAGAATATCAGTGCAAAGTGGTATATTAAGTGCTCGCCTGGGGGCACTGATTTGGGGCATTTAGAATAGTGGTTTCCGTGACATGGTCTCTTGTAGAGGGGTGGAAAGAGTAAAGCATTACAAGAGTTTGAGAATCCAAATGCTCATCGAGCATTAACCCTAGGTTCCAGGCTGTATGTGTTAATAGAATAAATATACACCCCGAGTGCACTCACTTTTCTTGGTGGTAGAGCAGCCTTCAGCAGTCTCCCCTGCAAATGGGTTGGGTGGTCTAGCACCACCAGTCCCTTACACACCGGGGCTTCTGTTAGCCACAAGCGGAGCGTGGCAGCCATGACCTCCAGCAGCTGGCTCCTGGCTACTCCTTAGACCAGTGCTGGTGCTGCCTGGATCCCCTTTCCAGTAAAAGCTCCTGCAGAAGTGACAAGTACCCTGGGGAGCCATCCCTCACCACCCAGTTCCCCCCAAGGCAGGCCCTGGTGAGCCAGCTCACTCTCCCCTCCTGGCCATGGTGTTGGAGTCCCCAGAGCTCTCAGACTCTCCCCAAGGCTCTAGTGGCGTGATCCTCTGTGAACTGCCTGGGGAAGCCAAGAGGAAGCAATTGGGTGGCTGGCAGGGCACAACTGCAGTCACCAGCCTCCGTGTCAGAGGCAACAGAGCCCTAGCTAGGCAGGCTGCAGTGAGCACAGAAGCAGTTGGGTTTCTTTTTGCATCAAAACTCCAAAAATGGGGCTTCCCTGGTGGCGCAGTGGTTGAGAGTCCGCCTGCCGTTGCAGGAGACATGGGTTCGTGTCCCGTTCCGGGAAGATCCCACATGCCGTGGAGCGGCTGGGCCCGTGAGCCATGGCCGCTGAGCCTGCGCGTCCGGAGCCTGTGCTCCGCAACGGGAGAGGCCACAACAGTGAGAGGCCCGCGTACTGCAAAAAAAAAAAAAAAAAAAAAAAACTAATATTAAATGAACAACCATTGTTGTAACACATCCCTGAAGTGCTTTTCATGCTTTTGAGATATCAAACTGGAAAAAGTTGAGACCCCTGATTTAGGAGTTCTTAGTTGCTTTTACCTTAGTTGTTTTACCCTCCTCCTCCCAGCACACGTTCCTTGTCTTCCTCTGGGGATCATACGGGCTACTTCATTCTTGTCAAATGTTCTGTGCCCCGTGAACTTTCTGCTGGAGTTTGTATTAAAGAAAGTACTGAGGAAAGGGAGAGATGTGCCTGGCAGGAGAACCTGACCCTTTTATAAGCTTCTGCTACCAGATCCCACTCACTCTGGCCTGGGCTTCAGAACATCCACTCTTCTTTCTGGACACAAAAGTGCTCTGTCAGAACTCTTGGGTTGGAGACCCATCTTGCCAAGGAACGATTTTCCACTGACAAATCAAGAACCACATGTGTGAATTTTCTAAGGAAGGACATCTATTTTCCCTCATTTCCCATTCTCAAGAGAGCAAGGTAATATTTTTCCTGTAGAGACAGTATTTCCTCTATTTCGTTCTCTCTAAGGGATTTGAAATTACATAGACTTTTTCCAAATCCTAACTCTGTATTTACTAATCGCATGACCTCAAGCTGTATTTTACCCATCAGTAAAAATGGCTTATGGTGAAAGATAGGATATTCATCTTGACACCGTCAAATACATATAGGAAGAATTCAGTAAACTGTTGAGTGTATGGAAGAATAAGTAACTAAATTCCTAAACATCCCTGTCCCAGCCAAACTAGGCCATGATCTTCTTTAAAGCCATAGAAATAAAACCTTAAGTGATAAATACAGCTGGAGTGGTCTTGGGTGACCTGGAGAAGACATTCTCTTAATTGGAAACCTCCAGCTATTCCATTCTTGGTATATATCCCAAGGAGGTGCTCACACAGATCCAAGAGGACTTGTGCAAGGATGTCCACTGCAGCATTACATGTGGTGGCAGAGAGTTGGGGCAACGTGGGTGTCTATCACTGGGAGTGTAACTGTCAGAAGAAATGGATTCAATATACACATGTCAACATGGATGTATCTTAAAACAATGGTGCTTAAGGACAAAAGTAAAACACAAAGCACTCTACACACAGGCACACAAAACAGCAATACTCATTTTGCCAGGAAAGCATGCAAACAAAAGATTCACAATAAAAGCCATTGCCTTTCTTTCTTTTTTTTTTTTTTTTTTACTTACTTTCATGGCAGGCAAGGTGTAAAAGGGGAAAAATCAGTTTTATTAATCAGATGTTACAAAAACAATATACCATTCCTTTTCACACAAGAATAAAAAGCAAATCCAAGAAATTAGTTTATTTAGTATGTCTTCAAATCACTTGACATTGGCAATAAAACATTAGCTGAGCTGGTATCTATTATAATTATGCATGCTGATGTATGTTATTTCTTATTCCATGGAACAAATGGCAACTCTCCAGAAACTCTTGGTCTGCTACTCTCCAGAAACTCTTGGTCTGCTATTATATTGTAATATTCTTCAATACAGAGGAAAACTTTTTAAAAAACTTTTTCCACTTTTGTTTGAAATGATTTCCCATGCCTTTCATGGACCTTGGTAATGTTCCAAAACTTTTCTAATCAATCTAACTTTGTAAGTTGTCAGAGCAGATTTTCTTCCCTAAAATTTCTATGACACTATACATTTAATATCTTTTATACATAAATCCTTCTATTGTTTTTTCTTTGTATTGTTTCCTTTGTTTCTTGAGTCATTTTTTAAAGATCTATTGAGTTATCTCCAATTTTAAAAGCTTTATTAAATAAAGTAGCTCTAGAATTCTATTTTCAGAAAAACTGAATCTGCAAAATCTTTTTGACAATTTTCTAACATGTTACTTGGGGTTTGTGACTCACTTCATTTGAAAAGTTTCTAAAAAGGGGAGTGTTAGAACTTTGAGGAGTATGAACTGTTTTGATTGAACTAGTTGACAAATTCAGTCACATAACCAGAGAATTCTGATAAGAAGTTTGATGATTATGGGATTGTTTTGTTTTTCTTTTCATATATTGAGTGGCTGCCTTCATGAGTTTACCAAAACAGAATTTTTGGTTATGTTTTTGCCTCATTCTAGTCCATAATCAAAAACTAACTATATCGGGCTTCCCTGGTGGCGCAGTGGTTGAGAGTCCGCCTGCCAATGCAGGGCACACGGCTTCGTGCCCCAGTCCAGGAAGATCCCACATGCCGCGGAGCGGCTGGGCCCGTGAGCCATGGCCGCTGAGCCTGCGCGTCCAGAGCCTGTGCTCCGCAACGGGAGAGGCCACAACAGTGAGAGGCCCGCGTACCGCAAAAAAAAAAAAAAAAAAAAGTAAAGATTAAAATTAAACAATAATTGTAACTTGATAAATGAAAGTTCCTTCTTCATGTAAACAGTTTACAAATCTCCCATGTTCAGAAGTTGTTTTCATTGTCTTCTTTGGCCATTAGCATCACTGACATAAAAATATCACACTGCACAAGCTCTTTCATCTATCCACATGATATTGGCCTCCATTCCTAAAGAAAATCCTCTCTATGGTTTCTGTGGGCCATTGGATTTGGTAATGTGAATAGAAAAGTAACTATTGCCTGAAACAGAACATAAGGGCTGCTTATGGTGTATTAAAATAATAGATCAGTTTATTGTTATTGGTTTGTTTTGGAGATTTGGGGTTTGTAATTGCTGTCATCCTTTAATCTCCACCTGCAGTGCAGTGTAATTTAGGAGTCGCTGGGTGTTGGTTCCATGTGGCTCATTTATGTCCCTGCTACTCAGTGTGGTCTGGGGGCCAGCAACATCAGCATCTGCTGTTGTTTTTTGGTTGTGCAGACTCAAGCCCCAATATGCACTTGAATAGACTCTCCAGATGCTTTGCGTGCACTTGACAGCTTTGACCTTCTAACTGGCTTCTCCTTGCATTCATGTTCCTAACATGACTTCAGCTTCTGGGATGAATTACTTGTTTGTTGCTTAATGAAAATGATTATAACCCCACCAGCAATACTGTTTATTTCTGTGGACCTCTTTTTCACTGTAAGCAGTAACACAAAAGCAAACACATTGACTTTCTCCCCCAAGTTAATTAAATCAGTAGAGTCCCATTTAAATGCTCTTTACCTGAAGTTCCATCTTTAGGAACTGACCTTCTCTGAGATGTGGCCTCACTAGCAACTCAAAGCTCACCTCAAACACGTCTGTTAACAGATGTTAAAGTTATAAAAACCAAACAGTAAAAGTGGGTCAAGGAAAGAACGCCTGCAGGAAGGAGGAGTGCTTCAGAATGTTCTACTCATTCCTCCTTTGGTCCAAGGGGATTTCGCAGGTATCTTAAAGGCAGAAGGATCTGGCTACTGCAATTTCTGCGCAATAACTCTCCTTTGCTCCTTCCTTGAATTTAGCTCAGCAGTTCACAAACTCTAATGTGCTGAAGAATTACTGTACAGCAATCTTATGCAATAATATACATCTTGGCCTCGATGGCCTAGTGAGGAAATTTAAGGGTGGGTTTGACTTCATGAAATTTTTATCTTATGTAGTCATTTAAAACCTAATCTCCATATAAAATGGGCCTGTACTTTATTGTTTTAAACATCAGTAACTGAAGTTCCTGAAGTGTTTGTATCATGTGATTAAATATTCAGAATTACTAGATTATTTTGGCATCAATTTACCAGTCTTTTAAAGTGCATATGTTATATAGGTAAAATAACTGATAATTCAGGGAAATGCTCAAATGTTAATAATGGATTATCTGAGTGGGATGTAAAAGTGACATTATATAACAAATTAAAAGTGGAAAAACTGAGTCTGCTATTCACCACATAAAATACTATTCCTCTTTATATAATGTTACCTAAGCTGTCCAACTACAATTAAGATTTGAGTTGCATATTATATTTCAGTATTGTATTAACTTTGTGTGTTACTGATTGTTCTTTCAAGAACATACATTGGAGAATATATGCAGAATTCTATATATTGTTTGCATCTCTTAAAGATCCACCAACCATTGGGAAGATGTCAGAATGGGTATGTGCTGACCTTGGAACCACTTACCTTTGTGTTACTCCTGTACGTGCCATGTGGGGAAAAAAGGACTGAACATTAAAGAGTATGTGATTGACTGAGAACAGTAGAGACCAGCCAAGTCAGTGCTCATGAGATAGTAAAAATCTTAGTTATTTTGCAACATGAACCTTTCTGTTACTTTGGGTTTAAGGCTAAAGAAGCATTATATAAATACGTTGACATTAGACTGCTGACAAAGTAGAAATGTTTTGTTTTCTGAAAACACCACAGACTATTTCTGAAATGTTTAGACTTTGGCATTAACCAAATGTACTTTCCAAGTACCTTTCCCCTATTTATAAATATGAATACATATAGTCCATATGTTTCTGATTAACTTGCAACTAATTTATCAAAATTGGCAAGACCTATTTGCTAAGCACAAGGTCTAGGGAGTCCATGAAAAAAAAAAAAAGAAAGTCTTTTAAAATCTTCCTTTTGGATTCAGTTAATCCAGAGGGGATTCAAACTCTGATTATGAGAGTTTATTAAAAGTTGAGAAGCCATTGCATGTTTCTTTTCACTTTATTTTTTTTCAAACTTTAAAAAAAATTATTTATTTGCTCGCGCCAGGTCTTAGTTGTGGCAGGCAGGTTCCTTAGTTGTGGCTCATGGGCTCCTTTAGTTGTGGCTCGAGGGCTTCTTAATTGCTGCTCGTTGGCTCCTTAGTTGCAGCATGCGAACTCTTAGTTGCGACATGCATGTGGGATCTATTTCCCTGACCAGAGATCGAACCCAGGCCCCCTGCATTGGGATCGTGGAGTCTTACCCACTGGACCACCAGGGAAGTTCCACTTTATTTTTCCTATCTTATCTCCTTTGCTATTCTAAGAGGTCCCCAATTCTCCTATTGTTTGCTTTGCTCTCAGGATAGGTGGGACATGTCCATTAACAATATTAACAATGATAAATCCCCAAAATGTGTATTATGAACATGAATGCTTTCATCCCCCTTGATTCTTATTTTCAAAAAGAAAAAAGTTATTTGAAGTCAACTGTATAGTAAATTCAGCACATGTGCTTTGAGTTTCTTCCATACTTAACTGATGGTGTGTTTCAGTCTAGATGTTCTCCACTTAAACATTCCCTAAAACCCAATACAGAAGCTAAGTGTGCATATTAGCAATTGAACAGCTGAATATCTACACATCAATCTATCTGTTAATTAATCAGTTAAGAAATATTTCATATTATCCAGTCTCCCAAATGTGCCTTATCATAGGACTTACTTGAGCACTTCCTTAACACACAGAATCCTAGGTCCCTGCTCTGGAAGCTGCGGAATGGGTATGTTTAAACAATGCCCCAGAGTGATTCTTGACAGTCTGGTCCCCACAGACACTATGCAGTTAATTATGCTGCTATGAAACAGAAGTTCTCAAAAGGCCTTGATTTGGGGTCATTTTAAACTTTTCAATGAAGATTACATTTTAAATGTACAATTATATGTGATTTAGTATTTATATATCATAAGACCTTTCCTATTACTATATTTATGAACTGGAAGATTTCCTGTATCAGACCACTTGTCTCAATTTTTCCTTTGGAAAAATGATCAACATAATGACCATAAGTATGGACAAAAAGACCATAAGTATGGTCTTTTTCTTCAAGAAGATTGAAGAAGCTGTTTAGACAGGGGATGTAATATGATGGTGACAGCCACAAACTAGCTTTGTGATTTTGGACAAGTTACTTCATGTTTTTGAAATTTATATTTGGCCACAAAGGCAAATATCAAAATTAGAAATGGAGTCGCATATACTTTGAAAACAAAGTAGCGCTATGTCATTGTTTTTACTTTATTTGGTCAAAGTATTTATTTTTACTTTGTATTTTAGGTAACATTAAAAGAGTGGTAAATGTGTAAGTTTACTGTTATAAAATGGGGGGCATGGATTAAAACAGGTTAAGTATAGGTTTAAGCAGTGCATTTGTTTTCTATTGCTGTGTAGCAAATTATCACAAACTTAGCAGCTTCAAAAAACACATTTTATGTCATAGCTTCTATGGATCAGAAGTCCAGATATAGCTTAGCTGGCTCTTCTGCTCAGGATCTCATCAGTCTGTAATGCTGGATTGGTTTAGAGCCTTGAATAGGGAAGAATCTGTTTCTAAGCTCATTCACATTGCTGGGAGAATTTACTTTGCTTTGGTTATAGGACTGAGGGCTTTTGCTTCTTACTGGTCGTCAGCTGGAGGCCACCCACAATTCCCAGCCCTCTCCATTGGCCGTTTACACCATGGCCATTTGCTTTTTCAAGGCCAGCAGGAGAATTTCTCTCTCCAGTTCACTAAGATGGAGTCTCATATAACAAAACAATCAAGGAGTGACATCCAGCACCTTTGCTATATTCTGCTGATTAGAAGCAAATCATAGGCTTTATCCGCTCAAGCGGAAGGAATTCTACTAGAGGCATGAATCATGTGGGTCACCACGAGTGGGTCCACTTCAGTGGTGTCAACTAGATGATCTCTTGAGTAAGTTATTTACTTAGAAAATAGTGTGGCTTGAAATATGGTCCCTAGACCTCATACTTGAGAATCTCCTGAACTGCTTTCTAAAAATGCAGATTACTAGGTCCAAAGCCATACCTGCTGAATCAGAATGTCTTGCAACAGGTTGAGGGAATCCTCGTTTTTCACAAGCTCCCAGGTTATTCTGGTGCATATTAACGTTTGGGGACATGATGATTCCTATGATTCTGTAAGTTAATTGTGGAAAAGTAACCTTTAAAAGGCAATGAGGATACCAAAGACAAAATAAATTGGACTTCATTAAAATAAAAACTTTTATGTTTCAAAGGACACTGTCAAGAAAATGAAAAGACAATTCACAAAATGAATAATGTACCTAATAAGGATCGATTTTCCAGAATATATTCTTACAACTCAAGAAGACAAATAACCCAATAAAAAAGGGGCAGAGAATTTGAATAGACATTTCTCCAAAGAAGATATAAGAATCTTTCCATAGGCATGTGAAGATACTCAACATTATTAGTCATTAGGAAAATACAAATCAGAACCTCAATGAGATACTACTTCACACTCATTAGGGTACTAAAATAAAAAAGATGAACAATAACAAGTGTTGGTGAGGACATGAAGAAATCGGAACCCTTACATATTGTGGGTGACAGTGACTCCCTCCTTGATCAGACTTAAGTCAGGCTTCTCTGAGCCCTCATCTCCACTAGACATCATCCTTGGCCTGCCCATTCTTGGATTGATGAGCCCAGTTCAGCAAGAATCCTGCCAAGACAGTTTAGCAAGAATTACCCACCTTGATACCCAACACAGATCCTCTTAATGATTTTCCATCCACCCACTCTCTCACCCTGCCAGCTGGCTGTAAATTCTCAGCTGTTCCTGTTATATCTGGAGTTGAGTTCAATCTCTCTCTCCTGTTGCAATAATTTTGAATAAGTCTTCCTTGCCTATTTAACTCCATCCAGTGCAATTTTTATATGACAATGGTGAAAATGTAAAGTGGTGCAGCTATTTTGAAAACAGTTTGGCGGTTCCTCAAGAGGTTAAATATAGAGTTACCCAGCAATTCCATCTCTAGGTACATATCCAAGAGAACTGAAAAGACACCTTCACAAAAATAATTTGCACACAAATGTTCATAGCATATTCATAATAGCCAGAAAACAGAAACAACTCAAATGTCTATCAACTGATGAGTGGAAAAACAAAATGTAGTCTATCCATGCAATGGAATATCGGTCACCCATGTAAAGAAATGTAGTACTAATAGATGTTAAAACGTGGATGATATGAAGACATTTTGCTTAGTAAAAGAAGCCAGGTATATAAGGCTATGTATCATAAAATTCCATTTATATGAATGTCCAGAAGAATCCATAGAGACAGAAAGGAGATGAATGGCTGTCAGGGCTGAGGGAGGAGGGGATTGGGGACTGACTGCTAATAGGTACAAGGTTTCTTTTCAGGATCCTGTAAATTCCCTGGAGTTAGATAGTGTTAATGATTGCACAATCTTGTGAATATACTAAAGGCCACAGAATTTTACACTTTAAGAATGTGAACTTTACAGTATATGGATTATATTTCAATTTTTTGAAGCATATTTTAAAAAGCAGTGAGGAAGAATCATCTTCTAAATGAACTTGCCTCGTGTGTGTTTGTGTTGTGTGTATGTCTGAGTGTTGAAAATGAATATTCATTATGAGACTAAAATAGAAATACTGAGTGTTAATATTTCAAACAAGTACACCATCAGAATCCCTTCTCTTTTCCCAGTCGCTATACCTCACCTTACATTAAGCTTTTAAGGATTTGTCATCCTTAAATAATCAATAGAAAAGACACAGGGAACTAATATGCGTGAATAAACCTTTTCTGCATCACATTATCAGAGATACACACATCTTCTCAGGTACATAGCTTATCTCACCTGTGCTTCTCTCAAGCTTTATGTTATCCAGGAAAGGGGAAAAAAAGGAGAAGGAGGGGAAGGAGGAGAATAAGCAGAGGGAGAAGGAAAAGAGATCAAAAAAGAAAAGGAGAGGAGAGAGTCATCAACGTGCATCCCCGAAACTAAGCTTTCTGGCTTCGTGCTTTGAAGCTACTGCTGGTTTTCTCCAACACCTTCTTGAGATTAGGCATTTTGGCTGCAGAGCATGTTACAGTACCTTCCATAAAACATTCTGCAATATTCATTTGTAGCTGTTGAGTTACATAGCCAGTAGTTTGGAAGGAGAGAAATAAACCAGAGAGAAATAAACTGCTTTGCATAAGAAAGAAACAGGAAACTCATGGGTGAGAGACAAGCAATTAAAACAGCCTAAGGAGGGGTGGGAGAATCTATTTAAAAGACAGGGTCCCAATAAAATGGTGAGATGTCCAGCTCCACGGCAGGGATTAGCCATTGAGAATGCGGAGGGACTTTTTAAGAACAGGATTCTGTAATACTATTGAAAGTCACTTTCTGAGTGGTGCTATAGTAAATACCACTTGCTTTCCCTCGAAGTCTGCTGAATGCACAGCCTTGTGCATGTGGTAGTGTAAGGGGTGAATAAAAGCCAGGGCTCAGGGAGAGACTCCAGTATGCAGGTGAGGCAGTGTGTGGGTTGCAAATGAACTGCACATGTAATGAGGTGAGAGAGTAGGGATGTGTAAAAAGCAGGAGATATACCTGATGAGGGGATATCTTGACTGTATCAGGAGGACCCCTGCATTTCCCAGTCTGTGTTCTGCTCATCTTTCTTCTCAGAAGAGATGGTAATAGGGCCTCCTATGAGTCAACAAAGAGTAAAACTGAAAATATTAAGCTTATATGTTTCTTACCCTATGGACCAATTGTGATTATTTCTGGTCTGATCTTGAGTAAGGACTTGTAAGAATTCAATGTGCAGCATGTCACGTACAGAGAATGACCCAAGTCCCTGCCAAAAGACCGGGTTTGAGCCGGTACACCCTGGCCTGCCCATCCAGCCATATTCACTGGGCAACTACAAAGTGTTTAACGCCTTGATCCATGTTTTGGCATGAAGATCAATAAAAGATGGTCTCTGCTATTAAGGAAATAGCTGATCTGTGTTTAAAATGCAAATATAGCATTAATGGTGCTCAAGTTCAGTGCTACTCAGAGTGTGATCTGAACACCACTGCTAGTCCACAGATGTTTATTGTTTCAAGATAAGTACAGAAATTGAAAGTAAGTGTTTAAAATTTTATTGTACATTGACAGAGTAATTTTGTATCTGTTGAATCTAATGATTAATAATTGTGATTGTATTTTACATCTTTTTATTTCATTTTTCTATGAATTTATTTGTATTGTATTTTACAAAATTATTAGTCCATGATAGATTGGAGCTAAAGAAAATACTAGTCCTTCACCACTGATACTTTGCGAAATTCTTTTCTAAAAGAGAGATGTGGGACGCACTATAAACTTTCCCTGGAGAGTCAGGGTAAACCTCCCAGAGGAGATGATTCTTCAGGAGAAACCTCAAAGATAAATAGATTTGTCAGTCAGGAGAGGGAAGAAAGACATTGCAGGAAAGAAGAAGCGCTTATACCAAGGTAGAGAGTCATCAGACAGCAAGGTGCTCTCAGAGAACTGCAAATATTTCAGCATGGTTAGCATGGGTGCTGGGTTGGGGGGCAGGGGAAATTACCAAGATGAAATTGGAAAACGGCCTTATACCTAAGTTTGAGTTTCATATTGAAGGCAATGTGTGAGGGTAGCAGGTAGGAAATATAGCTTGTCTTAGTCTGCTTGGGCTACCATAGCAAATTACTATAGGCTGGATGGCTTAAACAACAGATGTTTATTTCTCACAGTTCTGGAGGCTAGGAAGTCCAAGATCAAGGTGCTAGCAGATTTGGTTCTTGGTAATAGCTTTCTTCCTGGCTTGCAGACCACCACCTTCTCACTGTGTCTCTACGTGGCAGACAGAGGAAGCTAAGGGCACTGATCCCATTAAGGGGGGGTCCATCCTCATTATCTCATCTCCCAAAGGCCCCACCTCCTAATACAATCACATTGGGGGTCAGGACTTTACACATGAATGGGGGTGGGGGGCACAAATGTATCTCCAAACATTCAGTCCATAACATAGCTAATGAGTTGGCCATATCTTATTAGAGTAGTAACTGTACATTCAGAAGAGCTGTCCAGTAGGCAACTATGTATACCAGCAAGGGACACTGCAGAGACTCAGCTAGGTTCAAGATTCGGTTTGTAAAGTCATCAACCTAAAGGTGACAGTTAAAGCCAGGGAAGCACTATGATGCTACAGATAAGAAATATAGAGTGAATAAAGAAGAGGGTCAAAAACCACGGCAGCTCCAAGGTGCAGACAGGGAAAGAGGAGTCTGCTTAGGATTCCATAACACTCTGTCAGAGAGGGAGGAGGAGAATGGGAATGCAGAGTCAAAGAAGCAAAAGAGAATTCCAAGGATGGGGAAGGGCTATTCAGGAAGCACTAAGAAATTGATGTACCCCCTAGTGCCTCCTATTGGCTGGCCTTGTTGCTTAAAATTTCATCATTGATCATCCCAAATGATGGCAACCTGGTGGTGGAAAAAGACAAGAGTATCTTGACTTGGCTTAGTTTCAGTTCAGACTTTGCTACTTATTGTGTCACCACCAGCAAATCATTTAGCCCCTCAGAACCATAGTGTGGTCATCTACAAAAATCAGGATACTATTGGGTTGGCAAAAAAGTTCATTTGGGTTTTCCCATAAGATGTTATAGAAAACCCCGAACGAACTTTTTGGCCAACCCAATATTTCTAGCCGTCTTCTCTTTCATGGGGTTGTCAGTATTGAGTGAAACCATACGTGTGATTATTAAAATGCTATATCTGCAAAATGATAATATTTTAAAAGTCTCCTGCTAAGCTGCAACATCTTAACTGAGAAGAGTTAATCCAGAATCAAATTTATGGATAATTACTTCTCATCAGCTTCCTCTCAGTGATGGAACATATGCTTAGGTGATCATAGGAAATGTCCACAGCAGGAAATACAAAGCTGGGCATCAGAGGGACACTGCGGAGATGGATGACAACTGAGGACAGGGGTTGTTGAAGAGGAAAATTGTCCTGGGCCAGAATCACTGGCAATAGAATGGGTCATGAATTCACAGCATTCCAAAGTCCCTGCAATCTGGTGAAAGGACAGGTGGTCCTTTGAACTTAAGTTTTAAAGTTACATTTAAAAGGCACATGCAGTAGAATAGGCCCTTTAAAAGAAATAATAGCTTAACTGTTGGCACAATTACCAGGAGGTTTTCTAGTGTTAAGTATACATTCTGAAAATAGAAAGGACATTTCATAAAACTTCCTCTCTAGCCAAACAATCAAAAGCAAGTGTTAAAACTCTCAGACCTTTGGATGACAGAATTACTGAACTCAGGGAGGAGATACATTTCTTACCCTGGGACCTCTAAAATTACTGGTAACATGACTATGGAAAACGTGTCAAACGAAAGCACCAACTTCAGACAACGTAAGTTCCCAATTTCCCCATGAAGAATATCAAATGTTTTAGACTTACTGGGCCAAACATATGCTCAAGTTAGGTAAAGAGAGTGTGTTATAATATTTTTCATTTCTCTTGCTATCCATTTATTGTTAATAATTACAAGGAAAATGAAGGTGATAAGTTGACAAAATACAGACTAGATGTCTTGATGGTCAAATTTAGTTCTGATTAAGGCAACTGCTATTAGGGAATTTCCCATAAAGGGACTTAAGTCTTCCAGCCTTGGGCTTAAGGAGAAAAGAAGTTATTGATGTAGAAATAAATGAAATAAAAGAATAGGGAGATGCCCTTCCAAGTGAAAGATTCTAAAGGGAGACAACTTTTCTTGAAAGCATGTATTCATTCATAAAACAAATTACACTACAATTATTAATTGAGCCCTTTTATGTGCCAGACATGTTGACATGTCTCTGGGGAGACAGCAGGAAGAACTTGGAAGGGGCCCCTGCTCTTATGAAGTTCACAGTATAGTTGGGAAGACTTAGATCAATCAAGCAATTAAACAAAGCATCACCTAACTGGACAGACAATGCAGTGTTGGTTGGAGATGAATGAAAGGTCATTTGAGGCTGTGGATGCTGTTAATGTCTATAGCATCCCCTTTCCCTCCGATTGCTATTTGCCTCACACACTGTGACTCTGTTCCAGCCTTCCTTTGCTTTTAACAAAAAAATCTGAAAGGTTTCGGTTGCATGTCAGAAACCGAAGAAGCTCCTTGGCTCATCATAGAATCAAGTGCAGGTTCCCTCGCGGCAGCCAAAGTTAAGCCGTCAAACTAATGACATGCGTACTACCTATTGTGCTTCATGGTAATTAACCTAAATGGTTCAGGTAAATCACTTTAACTTGTATTATGCTGACAGACTCAAACTACTTTTTTTGCTATTTTTCTCTTTACCTTTTAGTTTAATCTTGTCTGTTGTTGACATCATAGATCATGCTAGGAGACATCACTGTTTCTCCAATTTGCTACTGTCTGAAATTCCTTCCAAAATGATAAGAGAAAGGAGTGGTGTCTTGTATCCCAGAAGCAGGGCTGGAATGAGTGAAGTTGAAGAGTCAGAGCTCCATATGCATGGGCCCTTCCAAGCAACTTTTTGTATTTGTGTATTCTTTTTTCTTGAAGAGTGTCCCCAAAACCTGGATCCACCCTCAAACAAGATTCAAACTAAAAAACTATATGCCCCTGAGAATAAAAAATGTTGACAAAGTATATTCCTATCATATCAACGGGGCATCACAATAAAAGACGTATTTGCAGGTGGGCCAGGACTGTCCAGGGAGGGAGGAAAAGGTATAGAAATAAACTTTACTGGTCTTCTTTACTCTTGCTTGGGACGGACACTGTTCAAACATTCAATAATTCAACAAATAGTTATTGTGTGCTCACTCTGTGCCAGGCAGTGTCCTAGAAAAGTGGGATTTATCAGGAAAATGAAACAAATAATAATACCTGACTTGTAGAGCTTACGATCTAGCAAGGGAAGACAGACAATAAACAGTAAGCATAATAAGTAAACATCTATTACCTTAGAAGGTAATAAATACAACAGGGGGGAAAGGTAGAGCAGGATAAGGGAGACTGAGAGTGTAGAGTGAGAAAAAAAGTTCCACACTGATAGGAAAAGACTGGTTATTTTTGTAGCTCTAGTAACAAGACAACTTCAGTGAATCAGGGCAACTCACCTCTGTGAACACACTTTTACAAGCCAAGCAATCAGTGTCAATCCCTTTCTTCTAAAAGTCAGCCAATCAGAAAGGAACTCCTTCCAAAAAAACATACCTCTGAGTGCCAACCCACCAATCAACAGCAGTCTCTTGGAGTAATCTTTCTTCTACCAATGAATTCATGCCTCTGAAATTCTGCCAATCCTTAAACTTCATGTTTCCCAAAACTTTATGTAAGATTAACGTAACAGTCTGCTCTCTGCTTTGCTTGGAGAAGCTGTGGGTGATCTGCATAGCTCTCTCTGACCACAGCAAGCAAAACAATTGAGCTTTGTCTTTTTAATCTCTGAGATCCTAACGAATTGATGGGTAGACAGTATCATGTGGTGGACAATTGGACAGAGTAGATCCCATTGAGAAGATGACATTTGAGCAAAGATAAGAAAGCTAGAGAGTTAGCCAAGCGAGTAACTGGAGGCAGTACTAAGAAGGGATGAAAAAGGAGTTCACTCTTCCCTAGATCAGTTCCTGTTCTTCTCAGCAGGAGGTTAATGTTTAAAAACATGGACTTTTTAATGACATGGTTCTTACATGCAAACTTACTACGCTACTTGGTGTTTAATCAGAGAAACAGGAATCTATTCCAATATTGAAAGAAAAATTGACAGTGTTAGACATATTGAGAGATGGGCCGTGGGTCTCCAAAAAGGTAACTTCTTGAGGATTTTCATGGAAAATTTGATTATATTTAAATATCACTTTACTTACTGATTTTCAAACCTTATCACCAGGTAACATACAATTCCATTTGTATGGAGACATAATGCTGCTAACACTATATTTCAGGTACTATTAAGTAAGTTAATTTATTTAATCCTCATAATAACTCTATAAACTTATATGCATGCATCCCTATACACATACATAAAAATCCTATAAAGTTTTCATTTTACTTATGAAGGAACTGAGGAACAGAGAGGTTAACAACTTACCAGTGTTACACATGTGGTAATAGCAGAGTTTGGGTTTCAGACCCAGGGAGTCTGGCTCTGGAGTCTGAACTTCCAGAAGACTAGGATATACTACTCTTTGAATGCTTTTATGATTAAGTACTGACTTTTGCAAACTCAAAAATGGTTACTTTCTCCCAAGCAAAGGAAAAGTGTCTTCTCACCAGGCAATCTGAAGTCACTGAATTCACTGTGTAGCCAGAAAGGTGGTTAAGTGTTGAGAGAGTCAAAAGAAATGTAGAATGTACAGACCCCTGATGTTTAGATAAAACAAAACTCTCTAAGACAATAGAGAAACCTTCCTTGGCCTCCCCAGGTACATGGAGGTAGCATTTTATGGGAATTAATAATCTGCTCATTCACCATTCTCCATGCCCCTCTGCACCTGCTGCATCCACCCTGCCCCTCCAGAATGGGGGCATCTGAGAAGGTAGAAATCTGCTGTCTTCCTCATAAAATCCTAGGTACCTAGTACGGGGCCTGGCACAAAATAGAGTCTCAAAGTTGTTTTGAATGAAGTAATTAAATGAATGGGGGAAAAAAGGAATAAAATTGTCATTTACATGATGATTGAACTTTCTGTTCTTTTTTCTATCTATGTATGAGTCAAACATGCAACCATATATTATTCAGTAACCTTGAGGCTGCTGCTTGTCACTTTCATGGAGCCCCAGGTAATTATGCTGTCCTGAAAACACCCATTACTTATGTAAAATCTTCAGATGTTTATCTCTAGGGGCAGTCAACTTTAGGTGACCTAAGGCAATTTTTGGAAGCAGTAGCTACTAAAACTAGTAGAGAGTGGTTGCTCTCTTTTATGTATATGGTAAATTTGCTGTCTTTAGTGTTGCCTTCAGAATAAGAGAAAGTATGTGCTTTTTAGGCTGAAGAGTAGAGATAATGAAATGGTGAGGAAAAGGCCAAATTCTTTGCTGGCTTCTAATGACAAGCAATAAAGACAGTTAAAGTTCAAGGGTGTGCCGTCTGAGGCAGAGTCTTTCACCTCAGGGCAATCTTTCCTTCTTTGTGAAACCAAACTGCCTAATTGGTACCCTCCTCTGGGTCCCAGGAGCCCTGTAAGTATCTAGGGCTCCCAGCTATCTAGCAATAATGGGGACAAGAGGGGAATAAATTATCATTAAAGACTCATTGTCCTCCAAAGCTGGCAGTTTCAGCATTTGAAAACATCAAAATGTGCTAGGTCATTTAATAATTCACTTCCTGAAGTGCAATCTAATTTTAATTGAAGTGTATGTTCTAATTAGCACTTCGTGAGAAACCTAAAATAGAACCACACTTCTAAAGGTACCTCTTTGAGGAAGCCTGGCTTTCGTTTTATTGAACAGCTTTCCCTTCATCTTCATAACTTTGTAGTTCACATAGATTTTATAAAGATAACTTTATTTTATAAAGATAAATCTAAGGTGGGATTTTTTTTCCTTAGGATTTGTTCTCTCTCAGAATTCAGATGCCCGGCTCTGGAACAGAAAGTGAACATGAGTGCTTTGCAGATGATTTTTACTTATACATATGGCTATTATGTTGTACATTCTAAACATTATATTTAATGCAGTAAATTCAAGTGCTTTCCATATATTTTTTTTCCCTCCAACTCCATGTGGGTTAGTTCTTCCTCTACTATTTCATAACCTTGAGGGATATATTAATAGGCCAAAGAACAACCACATACCAGCTGCAAATTGTATATAGTTAAGACTCTTTTGGCTGCAAGTAACACAAGACAGGTTAAACCATTAGGACAAATACTGTCTCATTAAATGGAAAGTCCAGAGTCAGGGCAAACTCCGAGTTTGATAAGCAGCCCAACAATGTCACCAAAGCCCTAGGTTCTTTCTTTCTCTCCTCTCTACTTAATTCAGTGTCAATGTCATCCAAAGGCTGGTTCCTCTTGTAGTACCAAGAAGGTTGACAGTGTTAATCAGGACTTTATTCTTTCTTATTCTTGTCCAGCAGGAGAGAGAAAAGAGAATCTCTACCCACAAGCAAGGTCTCTGCTGTCAGCCTGGCTGGGCAATCTTAGGCTCCAGACGAATTATAGTTTCCAAGGAAATGTAGTCAACTTAGACCTTCAGTGACCAATATGGTGGCTGCTAGTCACATATGGCTACTGGGCACTTTGAAATGTGGCTGGTCTAAGATGATATGTACTGTAAGTGAAAAACATACCCTGGATTTCAAAGACTTAATATCAAAATTATATCACATATCTCAATAAGTTCTATATTGATTATATATTAAAATAATGTTAGATAAGATAAAATATATTATTAAAGTTAATCTTACCTGTTTATTTTTACTTTTTTTTTTTTTTTTTTTTTTTTGCAGTACGCGAGCCTCTCACTGCTGCGGCCTCTCCCGTTGCAGAGCACAGGCTCCGGACACGCAGCCTCAGCGGCCATGGCCCACGGGCCCAGCCGCTCCACGGCATGTGGGATCCTCCCGGACCGGGGCAGCCCTATTTTTACTTTTTTAAAAAATGTGACTACTAGGGCTTCCCTGGTGGCGCAGTGGTTGGGAGTCCGCCTGCTGATGCAGGGGATGCGGGTTCGTGCCCTGGTCCGGGAGGATCCCACATGCCGTGGAGCGGCTGGGCCCGTGGGCCATGGCCGCTGAGGCTGCGTGTCCGGAGCCTGTGCTCCGCAACGGGAGAGGCCGCAGCAGTGAGAGGCTCGCGTACCGCAAAAAAAAAAAAAAAAGTGACTACTAGAATATTTTAAGGTACATATATGACTCTCTGTATTTCTTTTGGACAGTGCTAACTAATCTGGATTCCGCCTGGGGGGTAGGGAGGTGGGCAGGTATACATTAAAACAAAATTCAGGGGTTTTTTAGAAAGAGAGAGAATTGGTGTTCAGTAAACATATGGCCTACTACATCTGGAGAACTAGTTCTTTAATTACTCTCACTATTTTTATTCTAATTGCTAATTGGTGGCTAGAGGATATAGGAAAATCAGTAGCCAAAGGTGGGTTTCATTTGGGACATGACAGTTTTCTCTAAGCATTCCAAACCTACAACCACTGTCCTGTCCGGGAGTTCCGAGAGAGCAGAGATTTCGAATACTCTTCCTCATTTACCTGCAAAACCACTTACACATGGGAACAAAACTGGACTGAACTCATGGGCTTGAGTTCTCTTTGACTACTGATGCGGAAAACTCGGCCTTTGTGCACCAGTGCTGAACTGAATCTCGGAGATAGAGTTTAGGGTGAAGTAGCAAAGAATATCTTTATTCTTTGCCAGGCAAATGGGGGACACAGCGGGCTTGTGCCCCTCAAAATTGGGTGTCCCAACCCAGAGGGTATTTGGTGAAGAGTTTTATCACGATGGTTCCAGGGTAGGGTTTCTGATAAGGATCAGGGTGTGAGCAGGGCCTGCACTCCTTTAATCTGGCCTCAGGTGGTCTCCTGATGAGCTTCTCTGGTTCCTTTAATCTGATCTCAGGTGATCTCCTGCTAAGCTTCTTGAAGTTATCAAACTGTGGCCTTCTCTGGAATGAAGAATGCTAACATCTTCCATTTCTTTGGGGTTTAAGTTTTGTAGAAGAGCTCAGAGATATTGTTATGTGTATCCCTTGAGGCATAACCAGGACCCTGCTGCAAGGTTGCACTATTGTTTCTTGACTGCTCCTGCCTTGTCTCTGCATCCCCTCCCTTCCCTGATTTGCAACAGTTGGAATCTGCCTTTTGGAACTCAGGGAAGGTCATGGAGGCTGGAGTCTATTCCCTACAAACAAGAAACAGGAGACAAAGAAAGGCTCCCAAGCCCAGGAGCCCCACAGGATCCTGCTCGGTTTCACTACTTAGGCCTAAACAATTTTATTTTGTTCATATGCAGTATTTATTGTTACTAAAGCTATATGTAACAGCAGCACCAAATGCATAACATCGATTAAAATGCTGTGGGGACAGGAAAATCATTGATGGGTATTGCTTCCTGCTTTTCTCCTCGGCACTATTTCTCTTTCTCCCCTTCTGTTTTCTTTCTCACACTCATAGGTAGAAGGGTTCTTTTCCACACTTACCTTATTATGAGGTTATCCTTGTCTCTCTGACAGCTAATTGCACAACTGTTCTAAGAACAAGGATTCAAAAGAATTTGTAATCAGGAGAACTTTAGAAATTGGCAAAGAAAAATCAGTGTAAATTCTCAACAAATTACATGTTATGGTCAAGATTCTCAGTCATAAAGTGAAGACACTTCCTTTGAGAAATTTTCCCCTCTCACTTCATTCAAGAAGTGCACATGGAGCAGAACAACATTCTATTTTAGAGTCAACTATACCCAGAGCTGACATTCAGCTGGTGCAGAATACAGCACAGGCTATTCCATGAGCTACAATACTGAAGTATTTGTGTAGTAATCAGTAAGTAACCATGGCCTCAAGCCCCCAGATGCCCTTTTTGCCAGCCTGACTCTCCTGGCCTCTCCCCTGCAACCGTGTTTTTTTTCAAAAAACATAATTAACTTCCAAGATTAAAAGAGACCTAGTTAACCATGAGCATATGAATGCTGTAGACTCAGGTCATGAGGCCATAAGAGCTTCATCCTAGAGCAGGCAGACAGCTGTAATTAGAAGGAAAAGAATCAAGTTCTACAAGTGTGCATGCCAACCTAAGCCTGCAAAATGATGGCCAGCGTCCCAACCATACTTTAGCTTTAAAGTTGGATTGAGAATGAAGCAGCTTTTTGCTAAAGCCAAAGTAGAACAAAGCAATTTTTTTTTCAAAGCATTTTTTTAATCATGCTTGACGTAGATAACAAAAGAAATAAATCCAAATTATAGCATTTGGTTGACCTTTTTTGGAGTGGGGGTGAGGATGGAAGTTGTTGAATGTAGACTTTCCAAATGCATGTTTGTTGCTTAGTAATATAAGGAGCAGCTTTTTACTAGAGGGGGAGGAGGATGCAGGTGGGGAAGGCTTGAATCTGCTTTCAATAGGAACAGACAGGATGTATCTTCTCTGACCTCTTGCTACTCTCCTATTTATGTCAGGCCTTCTGGGTGATTGTGCTCAGATTCTTATTTAAATCCAATTAAGTCTGAGACTTGAGTAAACACACATGTATATCATCCAGAAGATAGTATTAAAGGATTCTGCACTTAGGCCAGAGCAGCTGTATCTTTTCTTCTATTTAAGATTTGTTCTTTTTCTTGGGATCTTTGGGGGAAAAAACTTTGCAGTAAATATTGGGGGTTTTAATTTCATACAAAACCAAAATGTTGCTCTTTTCTGGTCTTTCCCCCTTTTTGATCTAGGCCAGACTGATTATATTAAAACAGAGTCTGATTGGGTCTCCCTTTTCAGAGTCTCCCCATCACCCACAAAATAAAATCCAGCCTCCTAGGGGAACTTCAGGTTCCCTTTATGTTCTAGTGTCTCCTTGCCTGTCTAGCTTTATGTCCTGCCACTTCTCACATAGAATATTCCATCAAACCCAGACTCTTGCGATTTCCCCTGCTCAGAGCTATTTCATACCTGCATGCTTTATCAGCCTTGTTTATCTTACCCACATTATTACCATGTGTGTTTGTGTGTGACTGATCCTCTTCTAGCTGGTGAGCTCTGTAAGGGATGGTCCTCCCTCCTAATTGCCTTATACTCCTCAGTGGGTAGCAGGGTAACCAGTACATACATGGTTGATGTTCTGTGAACGTCTAATGAAAGAATAAGGAATCATGTTCCTGAGGTATAGAAGCCTGTAGACACTTTCATTATTATTGGATAGTTTCTAGAAAGAAGATGATTGAGGGCTACCTGTGAAGGGCAAGACTTTGAATTTGCGATACTTGCTTACTCGCTTTGTGCCAAAGTAAATGATAAAAGGTCATCAGAAACTACAGGACTTTAGCTGGCATACAACTGTTTTGCCCTTCATGGACATGGATGTGGAGGGTATCAATTAATCAAGAACTAAACTGGGAGCATAACCATCCTGAGAACCAGCTAAGTGACCTTGGGCAAGCTGCTTAATCTCAGTATCATCTAATCTGTAAACTGGGAGCAATGATAGACTATTAGCATTCCCCACCTTAGGTGGAGGTGTTAGAAAATGAGAGAATATAATTTTGGTGGACATTTCTGAAAATGTAAGTAAGGCAATTCCTAGCAAGGAGTGATCTTGCCCCACCCCCCAGAGGATCTTTGGTAACGTGTGGAGACATTTCTGGTTGTTGCAACTGTTACTGGCAGTGGTCACTGATGCTGGTAAAAAAAAAAAAAAAAAATCCACAATTCGCAGGACAGTCCCCGGACCCTCAAGAAATAATTACCAGGCCCCAAATAACACTAGCGCTAAAGTTGGGAAATCTCTGTGTAAGGGGCACTGTGACATTTCTTAACATTTGGTTCTGTTAATATTTTTTCTTACATCTTTATTAAAGACAACAAAGGATGACAATAGTACTTAAGTTTTACCACCTGTAACTTGGAGACACGCTGGATTTATTGAATTGTAGATTGTCAACATGGCATTCTCTGCCACCTTGGTTAACTAGCTGCTATCATTGAGCCAGGTGCTATTTTAAGCACTTTACCTGTATTAACTCATTTAATCCTCACCACAACCCTATAAGGTAAATAATTTATTACCCCTCTTTGACAGATGAGGAAACTGAACCAAACTGACAAAGCCGGGTTCGAACCCAGTCTTGCTCCAGGCGTCATGACAAAGATTCAGCTACGACTAAGTCTCTCCACCCTCCACTACAAGTATCTCACTTCTGGTCTTAATTTTTTTTTTTTAAGCTTGTGTGATTTTCTTTTCATCGTCACCTTTGGCAGGGAAATTAACTCTGGTTTCTCAGGTCTTCTTAACGGAGGGGACCTACTGGTTTGAGGTGCTTGACTAACTGGAGAGGAAAACAGCAACAGCACGGAAAAGGACATAAGGAAACAAACCTCTGAAGAATCTGGGGTTTGAGCCTGGCAATCTATGGAAAAGCACTTCACAAGTGGCAGGGCAGTGGTTTTCAAACTATAGCATGTTCAAGAATTACCGGGGGAGTTTGTTAAAAATGCTGATTTCCCAGCATTACCCTAAGAGCTTCTGAATCAGAGGATCTGGGAGGCTCCCAGGAATCTGCCTTTTTAACAAGCTCCCACGTGAGCCTGATGCAGGTGGTCCAAGCGCACACCTTGAGAAACACTCTGGTATATGCAGGGCTTGGGAACAAGCACTAGCTGATCCCAGAAGAAGACTTGGGTTTGCCTGCACATTAATTCAAACCACCTGCAAGGGAGCATATTCGTGCTGTTCTGGTCCTGTAATTCGCTAGCTTTAGGCCAAGGACGTTGATTGAGAGGGCAGGGATGGGGAGGATGGAAAGGAGAAGAAAGGAGTAGGGCAATTACAAGCACTTCCAGGGAGGTGATTGTTTCCCTGCTGACAGAGAAGGACCTGTCACTGGAGACCCTTCTTCCTTCAGTGTCCCCCTAATTGGCTGTTGTGACTATCGTTCTGCCCCAAGGGAGTTTAATAGAATCAAGAAGAGAGAAGAAAAGGATGCCAAATAACTTGGAGCAGGAACAAAAGAGGAGCAGGGCTCATTTCCACCAGCATGGAGAGAAGCCCTGATTGGTCCCTTTCCCCAAGGTCCTCTTTCACACCATCTCTGTCCAAGACCTTTCCCCTCTTTTTTCTTTTCTCCCTCCCAGGGACCAATAAATGCAGGTTGTCTGGACAAGCACAGCTTTATAATTATACAGGGAAAAATTCCGATGGCCCAGAATTCTGCCATAAAGTCATGTTGTGCTATTGCAGCAGCAAAGCCGGGGACGTTTTAACCTTCTCTCTGAATCACCTTGTTTTGCAGATGAACACCAGGCAGAGGCTTTTTTATTCTGAGCATCTTTTCAAGAGATCAATTGAGTTATTTTGATTTTAATATCTGAGCAGTATATGACATGCGTTAACAATGTAGGCAACTTCCCTTTCCCTGAACTGAGTAATTTAAAGCCATTTCAGCAATATAGTGTAGCATAGTGATTAAGATTGCCTGGCTTCATTCCTAGCCCTGCAAATCCCTGGCTGTGTGACATTGAAGATTACTTTACATATCTAAGTTGCAGGTACTAATCTGTAAAACTGAGATAATAATAGGACCCCACTCCCAAAACACACAGGCGCGCGCACACACGCACACACACACACACACACACACACATTTCAGTGGATTGTTGTGACCACCAGATGAGACAATATATTTAAGATATTCTTCCTCTTTCACAATAAACCCACAGTGTTTGCCTCCATCATTCAACTTGTTTTCCCTGAATTATTAATGTTTGATATTTTAATCCCATCTCTGGACAAAAATCAGCAGAAAAACATAAGGAAAAGAGAAACAATGAGAAAGGTGTTTCCACTCTCTTCGCATTGAATTTCAAATGCTCGTTACTCACTGTGAGCTGGACAACAGATGACTTCCATCCGAAGGGAAGTACACAGAACTTGAGAAGCAGACAGAGGAGAACAAGATAAATCACTCAGTTGCCTACCACACACATCGTGAGATATTCAGTGTGGATTAGAAGTTTCTTACCAACAGTTTGGCCTCCATTTCTTGAGTGGTTTTATATTTCCAGACTGCAAACAAATGATTATATGTGTGAAAAAAATATGTAATAGGCTGGAGGACAGATTCAAGTGAGCCAGAAGACCAGGGGCTCTGGAGTTGCAGCTCTCTGCACAAGAAATCCTCTGAGTGCAGTGTTGCCGCCAGGCATCTCATTCATGGGCAGCTTCCTCCCGGTGGTAGCTCTTGAGAGTAATAGCCCCCAGTCAGTGTTGGGGTTAGCAAGCAACTCTTTCCCACTTCGACATTCCAGGAGAGAAAGTCTTGATTTTAAAAACAAAAGAAAACCAAAAAGCCCTGCTGAGCAGACTTAATAATACACACACACACCCTTCTCCTTTAAGTAAATTAACCCTCTATATTGTACCTTTACCAGATAGCACAACCTCCCGGGGAAATCGAGTTAGAAAGCAAGCTGCAATTTTACAAAGTAACTTCAAGCACTGTCCTAAATTACTGCTAATAAATTTTATTTTAAAGTGGAACCTCTTCTAGTGAATTATATCATATGCCTCATCTCTCAATTGGGTGCCTGAATGAAAAGCAACTATCGTCTGAATAATAGTTTTAGCAACTCAATTAGCCAGTTTTTACTTTTGGACTTAAAATTGCTCTATTTGTGTGTGTGTGTGTGTGTGTGTATTATCCAAGTCATACATGCTTATGGCAAAAATTATTACATTTAAAGTAGTTAATGCACAGATGATAACAATGAATAGTTGACTGGATCATGAGCTTATTTTAAGAATTATAAATAGATCTGTACATATTTGCATGTTCCCTACATACCCCCTTAGGAGGACACAATGAAACATTTTTGTGTTCTAATTCTCACTTTGATTAGCGTTTATTAAGCATTGATGTGTGCAGAGCACTGTGCTGGACTCTAGGGTTGAAGTGGGAAAAGGAAGAAGAGACACCATGTAATGACATAAGGTCCAGCCACTCTAGCAAGTGTACATTTCAATGGAACAAATAGACTCATGCATAGATAAAGCAAGAGGTGGTGGGAAGAGGAATGAGAAAGCTCTTACTTATGGCATAGTAATTGAAATTCCTAGCTTCAAATAGCCAAGTGATAGCATCACTGTTCTAACCTTTCCCAGGATTGGGCAGGAGAGCAGTACAGAGGCAGTGGGAGAGAATTAGAACTCCCAAGTAGAAATGAGCCTGGGCCTGACAGCAGGCTGTACCTTCTGACCTTTTTCACATCATGGTATATTACATAAAAAAAAAACAAACAATAAACAAAAAAAAAACATAATTTCATTTTTACAACGGATCGCGGCAAAAGGACTTGTGTTGGAGGAGAATGAGGCACCAATGACCCAGGTCTTATCCAGCTGCTTCCAGGTCACCTCTGGAGCCAGACATACCCATGGGAAGCCCTGCATATTCAAGACATGCTGCTTACATGGCTTTGCCCACTGGGGAGCCAGAATCTTCAGCATAACATGAAGGAATGTTGTCCCTACAGAGCTAACTATGGTCTGTGGGGACAACATTAGCTTAGCAAGGCAAACTGAGCTGGGATGGAACCCCAGCCTGAACACTCACTAGTTTACATGACCTTGGGCAAGTTAGCTCACATCTCTAAATTTAGGAAAATGTCTAAATTTAGGAAAATAATATGTAGTGCCCTGTTGAGCCATGTTGGGGCCTGAAACAAAAGGAAGAATATACCCTCCTACATACACTTATCAAAATACCCTTCCATATTTTGAATCAAGTAGAAAAAGTTAGCAGAAGCTCTCCAGCGAAAAAACATGCCTTTTTATAAAGCTCTGTGTTGCCCAGTCCACTCACGCCATTACTAACTCTAATCAAGTGGCTGGTGGAGGATGTGCTGACCGGGAATGACTGTTCCTATTGCATAATAGTACAGGGTTGTGAGACACAACCTGAAATTTTTATTTAAAAAAAATTTTTTTTGAATTTTTTTTAAATTAAAATTTTTTATTTCAAATTATGTTTTATTCTTCATGGAGTTTTTGTATTAGTTTTGATTTTTAAAAAAATATTACATGAAAATATTTTGTTAAGTACTGAGTTTTTTGATGCCCCCTTAAATTTTGCTTCTGTAGTGAGTACATCACCTGCCTCATCGTGGTCCTGAAAATAGGGACTTTGAAGGACTATTATAATTCGGAGTAAAGACTGTGAAATACCTTCACAAAATCAGTACTTAAAAAGAGTAGCCATTGTGACTGTATTTCCACAAGACCTGCAGAGACTCTTGTAGCTATCACAGGACACATTGGCTGGGAATCCCTGAAGCAGCAGTGTGAGAACCTGCAGCTTAGTCAACAGCCTTGAGAAGATGGTCAGTGAGTTCTGCGATCAGCCCCCAGACGCTGCTCATCACGGAAGTGTTGATGATTCTTAACCAGAACCTGCAGGAGACAGGGTTTGGACCAGCTGGGATTTCTCTTAGGTTCTGGGGAATCTCTTGTGGATCCCAAGCTGCATGCACACCTGTCACTTTACACCGTAATGATTACACTCAGAGAGCTCTCAGTCTTTGCACCCAAAATAGTCTTAAGTACTGAGTTTACCAGTAGACGTCTATGAAAAGCTCTGCTTCTCTCCTTCACATTCAGCAGAATGCAGACGGCCTGCTTGACTCTGCTGTAGGCCTTCTGTCTCTCCAGCTAGGGAACTCTGCTCTGTGGCCCAATATTGGGTCTCAGTGGCAGACCTGGGGATTTTAAATCCCCCTTTGGCAGGAGGAACAACTCCCTGCTAGGAGTCTGCCCCGAAGCCTTCCCTGTTGGCAGCACTGGGCCTCTTCTTCCTCAGCAGGGGCAGCAACTCAACAGCTCTCCTGTCCAACCACTTCCCTTCGGATGGCGTGAAAGCTGCAGAAAACAAACCGACGCAAAACATCACTTACCTCTGCCTCTGAGAATATATTTTGGGGGGATTTGATGGAAAGCATTGTAAAAGCACCAGTGTGCAGTTACATTCAACACACACTGGAAAATTTGCACACTGACTGCCTCTAACTACCTCCACTTATTCTCTAACGTGGTGTCTAGCCAAACAGTTCCTGGGTAATTTTGCGATATGCTACTTCCAGCTTAAGAAGGCAAACAAATAGGTACTTTAACTTTTCATTCCCTGGGTTGTTTGCAGAGAGGGAAAAAAAGAAAAAGTCAACCTATTCAATACTGAAAAAATTTTAAGCATCAAGAGAAAGCGCTTACCAAAGGAAGGCCTTGACAAAAAGTAATATCTAGACACAACACAGGCCCTCTCGCTTCTGATGCATTTGCAGCCTAAATAGTAAAATATGCTCTTTCCCATTTCACCTTGTTTCCTCAGAGGACAGCCCATCACCAACAGTTATCACACTTTGTCTGCCCCGGATGCCGAAGGCTCTGTAAGCAGAGAATGAACAAATGTGAGATAAATGTTAGCTGCTGATTTCATTCTCACTCGGAACCGTCTCTCTCTCACTTCTGAGTCACTATGGAGCTCTCAGATTTGCCTCAATCGGACTCATTTTACACTCTGGCTTTTCTTCGATCTGCTTTTTTCTCTTGGTGTGCAGTAAAGATAAAGTGCACTACAAGATGGTGCTGTGTTCTGCATTTGCTTGTTTACATTTTAATTCCAATTCCTTTATTATTTATTCTCTTTACGAAGGCAATCTATGTGCTATAAGCTATTCCAATATAGAAAGATGGAAAGAAAAAAGTGGAAAAAATCACTGATAATCTCATCATCAAAAAATAATCACAAAAGGGCTTCCCTGGTGGCGCAGTGGTTGAGAGTCCTCCTGCCGATGCAGGGGACACGGGTTCGTGCCCTGGTCCAGGAGGATCCCACGTGCCGCGGAGCGGCTGGGCCCGTGAGCCATGGCCGCTGAGCCTGCGCCTCCGGAGCCTGTGCTCCGCAACGGGAGAGGCCACGACAGTGAGAGGCCCGCGTACCGCAAAAAAAAAAAAAAAAAAAAAAAAAAACCACAAGCAACATTTTGATGTACTTTCTTCCAGATTTTTCCCTACCTCCCCTTCCTTATTTATTTATTCTCTATCCATTTTCTTCCCCTGCTTATTTGAAATGCTAATTATATTACATAGCAAATTCCCAACGATTTGTCAGTGTGTTTTCTAGACTCCGTCCCAGTGATTTTTTTGTACTGACTCAGAGTTCTGAGGGCTCTTCAGAGCCCTTGGGGTGTGGGCAGGAAGCAGATCCGTCTGCTGAGAGCTGGAGGTTCTGGGTCTCCCAGTCCCCTTTTACCAGACCGATTTTTTTTTTCCCAGACATTGGGGCTTGTGTGTGAGATTTTGTTAGAATAAACAATTACGTGGCAAAATCCAATTCAGACTTCACATATTCTGCTCCATTTTCCCATCAGGGTAGACTTTGATACTATGCTTTACTAGCAGTCATTTTGGTGTGACTGCATTGATGTGACGATTTTGAAGTGAGGATGTTTCTCTGTGGCCTAAAAAGCAATCATTCCGTGGATAACTCATCAGTGAGTACTGTGTGAAATAGACATCCTCGCCAAATTCCTGAGCCATCCCTGGGCGCGGTTGTCCTTTTCTGATGTCCCCTGTTGGTGCCTCTCTCCATCCCAGGGAAAGAAGAGTTCTCACAAGGTCTCTATTCATTCCTAGCTGCTCTCCCTTCCCATTCGTGGTGGTGTGAAAGTTGGACACACCCCATAGGACTAGAGGCCTCCACAGTGGCTGAACCTGACTTGCTACCCGGGGACTACCCACCTGATACACTAGTTTTCTTGCTGTAGTAACTGCCTGCCTCCATGCACAGATGGGACTACAGGGCCCCAGTTGCTCTTTGTCTGTCTTCATAGGCCAGGGACAGCTCACCAACCCCGTTGTCATACCCTCCCCCCTCACATTCCTGCACTTGCCAATGTAACCTCTCAATGTCTCACTTCTGCCCCAAGAGTAACCGTTTCCCAGGATTACTGAGAGTAGGAAAGAACCCACTTTTATCAACCAGGATGTGGCCTTGCCTCATGACCAAGAAGGAAAATAACAGACAAGTTTTACATTGGTATATATTATATATTTAAAGTGTGGGTTATCTGTCCTACCCATGACTACTTCGTCACGTAAGCAAAGTAAGCAAAAAGTTTGTACGTTTTCTGAGAATTTATTTGTATATTAAATGGTCTGCCTTTCAATACTTTCATTTCTCTATTTACTATGGCCTTCTTCATGTACATTCAATTAATAAGTTATTGAACTGTTTACTAATGGCACTTATTTGAAGATCTAAAAGATATACACCTCTTTTTGTAGACTTCCTCCTTATTCTAAATCTATCTAAATCAACATAAAGTAGATACAAGAGAGTAGGTATGAGAAGGGGCGGGGGGGGACTCAGACCTAACACTAACATTTATACAATGCCTCAATGATATATGTGAAATATATGAAATTTATAAATGTGGTTAGAAGAATAGGATTAATATATTTGGGGAGGCTGGCTTACTTATAACAGGCTTTTGAAATATTTTATTGAATTGATATGACTGTAAAATTAATGCATATGTAATTTTTAAAATCCCAACAGTGTAGCACTGAGTAAAGTAAAAGTTCTCCATTTTTGGTGTAAGGGTTAGAGATAGAATAAGGGGAAAACGTGTCTTTGGTACAAATTTCTTGGAAATAAAAGAAAAAAAGTAGGATCACTTTTGTAGGATCATTTTGGTGTGATTATGCAAGAATATTTCAGATTGGAGGTCTACACCAAAACCACACAGTTTTCATTGCTGTAGCTTTATAATATGATTCAATATGTACCAGGTCAAAGACCCACTAAATTACTCTTGCCCCCCATCCCCCGCCCTCAGGATTTTAGTGATGACTCTTACTTGTTTATTGTTCATTTAGAATCATTTGGCTAAGAATTGAATTAAACTTTGACTTTACAGAAATAGCATTTTTAGCAGCTAAGAGAAATGACAATAAAGTCCTAGTCTTTCAATGCAGCTCTATTATAGGCTATAAGCATTTTGCTTCTGTGAGCATCACCAGAAACTATCTTGACCTTTAATGCTTAACATTTGTCCTCATGATAAATTAGAATTTGTGAACACAGTTGGTGGTTCATTCTAGTTTCACACTGTTTTTCCCCCTGGGAAGGTTTGAAAGGAGTGAGTGCGTTGTCCTGATCAATTAGCACTTTATTGGCACATAAGTCGACTGCAGCTCTCTTAACAGGAATCGTTGGTTATAAACTGTTGCTGGGGAAAAGAGGAGGAAGAAACTTCACATTACAAAGTGGGAAGTGGTCTCTTGAAGGCTAATTTTGTTTTTCCCGCGGCTTGCTCTTTGTAACTTCAGAAAATTTATTCAAATGTATCTATACACACAGTTTCTAGGTGGCAACACAAACGTTTCACCCATTCCCCTTCCTCTTCTCCTTTATCTTATGTTCTTGTAGGTTGTGATGATCAGAGACCCACTCTAAGTACTCAGGTTATGGGATTTTATTTTAAAGATATATGGGAAAAGGAGGACTCTTTAAGCTCTTTCAGGTTACAAGGAACAGAGAAGCTTGCCATGGGGGTTAAATATAAGGATGCCCACTGAAGTAAGAATAACAGGGGGAAAAAAAAAGAGTTTTATATCGGCATATATGACATATTTTGAAGTGTGCGTTAGCTGTCCTACCTATGAATATTTTGCTGCATAAGCAAAGCAAGCAAACAAAAGCATGAATTTTCTGAGAATTCATTTGTTTATTAAATGATCTGCCTCTCAAATACTTTGATTTCTCTCTTGATTTTACCATGGTTTTATTCATTTTTACTCAACTAATAAATTGTTTGAATGTTTACTAATAGCAGCTACCCATTCAGGCCTCAAGGAGCTAGAACAGGTTCTAAAATGGCCTCAGAATATAATGCTTCCTACTCTCATATGTCCTTCTAATAGGTCTCAAGTTATCTCTGCTTTCACTTCTTCTGAGACAACTTCACCACTTCAGACCAGCGCTCTCTATTTTTTTTTTTTTTTTTTTTTTTATGGTGCGCGGGCCTTTCATTGTTATGGCCTCTCCTGTTGCGGAGCACAGGCTCCGGACGCGCAGGCCCAGCGGCCATGGCTCACGGGCCCAGCCGCTCCGTGGCATGTGGGATCTTCCCAGACCGGGGCATAAACCCGTGTCCCCTGTATTGGCAGGCGGACTCTCAACCACTGTGCCACCAGGGAAGCCCAGTGCTCTCTACTCTTATCCTCTTTGCTTGTGAGCACCTTCCTACTCCTGGTACATGGCATCTCCCTATTGCCTCCTTTCTCTGTCTTCCTCAACCCACGCTACTCTACACTGCCAAGTCTCTCTGGATATCTGGCGTTCAAATTCACCCAGAGGGAGAATCTGATTAGTTCAGCCTGTCACCATCCTTACTAAAAAGCTTTTGTAGTAGCCTCTAAACGGACTGCTTTTGTATCAGGCATCAGTCCCTGGCCCAGTTAACTGTGACCAGGGCAGGGTCACCTGGCAGAAAGCATGAGTCTCCATGCCCAGGGAATCCCCCTGCAGCTGCTTTTCTCTGAAAGACATCATGCGTATGACAGGCCTTCAGAGTGGAAGGGCCTGATTAGTATGGGAAAATTTTAGATTTTTATTCATGCTCACTAAAGGGGTCAACACTTATACGGCCACAAATACAGGTCTTGACATTGGCCATTGAACTGATAGAGCACCACGAATGCAGCTCAAAGTCGCACATGTTGGCAGCAAAGATTTCTTGGCCTTTACCACTCAAATACAGCAGTGAGTGACTCCAGCCAGAAAGGCGTAGCTGGTGGGGAGTATGGTATGTGATCTAGATTTCCCCAATCATACCAGCCTAGGGAAAAGACATCAATACCAGTAGCCAAATAGCATTTGTCAGAGTCCATCGTTTTGTGCTCAGAAGGAACTGTATTTTTCACCAATGGAGCTTGCATTTCCCGGAGGGTTTCTCCCATGTGCTAGCAGAAATAAGCCTCTGGACTACTGTGGCGTATTTGAATTCTGTCCCTCTTTTGTCGTGACTCCTTGTGATGAAGACCCTAACTGCAGCTGATGCCAAGAGTAGCAGCTGTGCTGCCTGCCAAAAACACCATTGCAGCTGCTTCTGCTGCTGCCACTGCCTCCCAAACAGAAACTGCTCCTGCCTGCAGAAAAAGACGCCACTACATCTACACCAAATGTAACTCTGCCCACTGTAAAGTCGTGACAAACAGCCACAGCTGCAGCAAACTCCACTTCCACTAATGTTGCTGCTTTCATTGCCAGCAATGTTGTCACCACCACCAGTGCCACTCTTGGTGTCTATGGGCCAGATGCCTTGCACTCTTAACGTCCCAGAGAGATGTAAGAAAAAATAGCTTCTTAACTTTAACTTGTTAAGTAAAAGTAACTTTTACTTTTACATTCAAATTTTATCCTCCATAAACTTGGCCATGAGTCCATAGGAGCTGGGCCAGGGCATAATCTAGGTGACAGATTGTGTCCAGAATCATCCCTCCCTTCCAGTGTCAGCTCACTGGCTCCTCTCCATCTGCTCATTGCTTTGGGATGAGCTCTTTCCCACAAACTTCTTGGTGCCTCATGTGTATTGGAGTATGATCGGCCTCAGGCAGCCCACAAGCTGCAGAGTAATTAGCCACTTCAGAGGAATTAGCTATACCTTGTTATGTGATTAAGTAATTTAGAGATCACCCAGACTAAAAGATATAGTCTATAAGCATGTGTTTAAGGAGATTAGGGATATCTTAACATATATGATTGATGTGAACAAGAATTCGAATTTCATCAGCTGTATTCTTCCCAGTCTAAAGAATGAAAGAGAAGGTAGGTGGTCTCCCTGCATTACAGAAATGGGAAGACCAAGATGCAGAATTTTTGCCTTTATTCAACGTCTTTCAAAGGAAGAAGACACTGAATCTGACAAAGATATCCCAATTATTATGAATGCATAGTCTATTTTAGCATAAAAATATCTTCTTCTTCACCATAGCCTGAGTAAAATATCAATACTTCCTCAAGGTTATTCAAGTCTTTGCTCTACTTCTGTGTTCATCAAGACATTCTTGTGGACTATTAAATACATTCACTTTGAGCATTAATAAATTTGGGACTCTGCAGGGAAATCCATCCTCATGTTTAGTGTTGGACACAGTATTAGTTTTCTGTATAATATTGAGTAAGTGTACACTATACTTACTGACGATATCATACTTTAAAGTTTTAGAAAGTTACTCAAACTAAACTCTTTACTGCGAATTACAGGCACTCTTGATTGATAAACATCGTTATCTCCCTAAATTCATGTTCTTGTATATGATACTTATTTTAAATGGGAAATTAGAGAGGCATCACTTAGTTTCTTTAAAAATAATAATTTTTCTGAAACTATAGAGAATGTGTCTTTTGTGAAAAAAAGTACTTACGCTGTCTTTTTATTTCCCCTAGGGCTATTAAACACTGTGTGCTAGTCCTTTATCAGCAGTGTTTATACTGCATGATTTTGTTTATTTAGATGCTTGTATAGAGTGTAAAATTATGGGTTTGGTGGTTTGCAGCTAAAATTTGCTTCCCCACTTCCATTCTTGCTTTTACTTGAATTTTGAAGGTTTGTTTTTTTTTTTTTGGTATCTTTTGTTTTCCTCTGTAAAGCAGATAAAGAGTGTGTAAACTCCCCAAGGAACTCTCTGCAGATTGATAATTGGGGAAAATTCCTCTCCATTTGGGAGGTGCACAATTTTCAAGTGCAGTGATATCAAAGGAGCATAGCTTGGGTCAGGCTGGGAATTGGCCTTGTAATGTCTGTATCTTTTCCAGACCAGGGTAGTTCTGCTTGCCCTTCACCTCTCCCAGAAGAGATCCTATTCTCTTTTTAGTTTAGGAAGCAACTTAGGAAGACTGATTGGCTCAAAGCTGTGGAGAATATCAGTTTTCAGTTCATTTATTCTTTACATGAGTCAAATATAAGCCTACTTTGAAAGAATAACCTAGAGCTGAGTTGTTCACCTCTACTCCTTTAAATGGGTATTTGTTATGCACCCTCTGACAGGGGAACACCAGCCTTTGTCAACTTCTTAGATTGTTCTCAGCTCATCCTGATTTTGTGACTTCTACACTCTTAAGTCTCATGGACTCTTTGGAGCTAAAGTCAATTTGGCTTTCAGAAGTCTACATGAAGTTACAATTATTGAACCTAACTCAATCAGGCACAGCTATACAACATCAATTATATTAGTTTTTATTTTTGTCTTGTTTTGGAGGGCTGGGAAGGTCTGTTTTTTGTTTTTGTTTTTTGGTTGCAACTAACAGAAAATCAACTTGAACTAAGCCAGACAACCATAATAGGAAAGGGGATTTATTGGTTCATGGAGACTAAAGACTGAAGAAACAGAAAGGATACAAATGCATCTGGGTCTTAAGTCAACAGGAAACCTCCATCTGGATTTTGCAAGGTCTCTCTCATTCTCATTCTCTCTCTCCCCCTTTCCCTCTCCATGACTCACCCTGGCTCTTCTCAGGGAGTTGCCTTCATTCTCTTTCATGGAAGTCTTCTCCATGGGGCAAGAAACCACTGATGGCTTTTCATTTCCCTGTGTGGTTCCTATATACCAGAGAGGGGTACTGAGTCTCTTCTTGGTGGTTAACATTGCTCAGGGAAGAGTTCGGAATGGCTTAGCTGGGAAGGTGCCCACCCCTGGACTAATCAAAGGACTAATCAACAGTACTGCTTTGTAAGAATTTGGTGGTTTCCATGGGAACCACGGGTTAGACGGGGAGGGAAGGAAGGAGGAGGAACAAGTCCCCCAGAAAGAAAGGGAGTAAGGGTGCATGGTATCCACAGAAAGGAAACAGTATATGCCCATTTGAGATATGTGGTATAGCTGTATGGACACAAGGTTATTCCTTTTCCTTATTGGAGTAAACTGACATATGTTTATCTGTCACTGCCTCACATTCACTCCCAAGATTAGATTGTCCCCCTTTGCAGTATGTGGGGAAAATAGGCTTATTTGTGTGTACTTAACAATAATTAAGATCTTTTTTGTATTGTGAGATAAGTTATCCGATTAAATTCAACTTTTTACTTCATGAATTTGTCAGCTGATTGGTTGATCCTGCATCCACAAAGGAGTTTGAAGTGGGTTAAAGGAAACACATTCAGACTCCTTCCATTGTGTGTGATATGCCGAAAGTAAAACAAATTTTCCACATAGCCAGTGCTGAAAATAAACTATGATTTCAATCGCAGAATCAAAGCGTTATCCAGAAAACCACCCTTTAGAAGTCTCATAAAACTGCCATTTGAGTTACTTTTTATTTTCTTCTGACTTTAAAGGTTATGTAAGCATTGTGCAGCCCATGGCTCATCCAAATATTGGACAAAGGAAAACTTCAGAAATCTCCCAGGAATTTCCTCTGGTTGTAAATTAATAGAAAGGATGGAATTTTTGACAGTCAATGGATAAATTTAACAAATGATTACTCATTAAAAACACAAACAAAAAGAAACCAAAGCCACCCTGGCTTTGAGCATTGGCCTCACTAGCAAGATATTTTTCCCATTTTCTTCCCCTTTTGCTCTTATTTAGATGGCTTTAGAGCAAAATGCACTGTTGGAAACTGAACAAACCAGTTATCTCTGCATACACTTCTTGCTTCCCTTTTCCCAGAATCCATCTTTGAATGCATACTTGCAGAAAGGGTCTGTCTTGATAGGCAGAGGGACATTTTCCACCAGAGGGCAATTTGGCAATACTTCAGCCACGCAATCTACAGACACTTACTGAAAGCCTACTTGGTCCCAGCGACAGTACTAGGTGCTGGGTTACAGCACTGAACAATCAGGATAAGGACCAATCTTCATAAAGTGCATAATATTCTCCAGTTTCTCTTCTTCCTCCTGCCATCAAAGTTCTGTCCTTGAATTTCTCTTTTTACTTGATCTCCTTTGATCATCACACGTAATGTTGCAGTTGTATAACTTCCGAATCTATAGCTTTGTGTATTAAATAGAGTCCCATAGATCTAATGGCACGTAAAACTTGTCTGTGTTTCTTTTTACCACCTCACATTGAATATGTCCTGAAAAATGAATCATCGCCATCTGCCTTCAGTGTCCTCCTTCCTCCACTTCTGATCATTTCAGTCCCCGTATTCCCACCCCATCACTCAGACTTAAAATCCCAAACGTCATTGCAGTGGGTTTAACAGGTCTTTTGCTCCCAATATTTCCTCTTTCTTTGATCCAGATTAAATTTTGATGTCAGAGGAAAATTCATGACTAAAAACCAATCATTAACTCTGATCACATATAGGAAAGAACTTAGTAAATTACAAAAGTGTACCGTGTTAGTTGTTTTCCATGTACGTTATCATGTTACTACTCAGCTGAGGAGTTTTCAACAACTACCTACGCTTCTCAAATTCTAAACTCTTGGACTGGACATTTGAGGCCCTATAAGTTCTACCCCTTGTCTATTTTTCATACTTATTTGCCTTCGATTTTTCTGTGCATTGGGCAACTGGAATTGTTCACTGTTCCTTCACAGCCACATTGAAGAGCCTCGTCACGCATGCGTTTCCTTTGTCCTGGAACACACGTCTCCCAGTCTGTCCCTTCATGTCTCTCTCCTTGTGACCAACAATTGAACTCTGCCAGGAGGAGAGGCCCTAACATGGGAGTAATGGAATTCCACAGGGCATAGGATAACTGTGGCTTCGTGCACCAGTTAATATAAACCTTTGTTTGAAAATGCCAGGCATGAAAAGCTACGAAGAAGTATTGTAATTCAGGGAGGGAAAACGGACAAAAATTTTATGGGGCTTGAGGAGTAGGACGACAGTCAGCATATGCTACTTTCAGAAGTGGGAATAGAGGGACTGATCTTGGAGTCTGGGTGTTTGGACAGTCTGGAGTTTTGATATCAAGAGCTGTGGGGAAGATGAGTTAGGGGATACAGTCATTTGCCAGGGGATATAAGGGTGGGGAGGAACAGCTGCAGGGACCCAGGACATGTGAGAGCTGCCGTGGAAAATTCTCAAGCCTCAGGTCCTTCCGGGTCTCTCCCAGTAGACTCATATCTACTCCACTGTGGATTTGCCCTAGATCTGAGAGCTAATACGGCCTCCTCTGAATCACATAAACTGGCTACAAAATTTTCAGTAAAGAGAAAGATGAATAAATTAAACTCTACCCTTCTTTGTGTGTGTGGTTCATTTAACTTGCACAAAGGACAACTGAAATCTGGAAACTTCCCAAGGACTTATTGTTTGTGCTTGTCAGCACACCTGAGTAAAATCAAACTCCTAAGAATTATCTAGTCTAACTTTACAGGTGGCTACAGGGAGGAATAAATATCTAAATGCTTAGGGGCAAGTCAAGTGTAAAATATGCTTTGTGAAAATGCCTGATGAATTATGACATGATATGCTTCATTATAATAATGAATGATCTGAGAGTAAAGGACCCTCGGGCTTTTGAAGCTCATTGGTGTCAATTTGGGGAACAAGGGTAAAAGATTTAATCTTCAAGCTTTGCTGTTACGCTTTATATTGGGGTCTTTTTAGAAATGTTTATAATTGTTATTCAATAAAAACAACAAAAAATAGATCTGCTATAGAATTTTTATATGAAAAATTATCAAGCTATAAATTTGTCTTGTGATATTTAGTCTATGTCAACTCAATTTTGGAAAATAAATATAGAAAAGTTAGAAGTTTATTTCTTGATTATTCATATCAACTTTCCATTTGTAGTTGTGACAGATTTCTCAAATTTGGTATTTCTTACACTGAACTCCTGATCTCCCTCCACCAGCCTGATCTACCTAAATACATACATGTCCAGCTCAGTAAATGGCGACTCCATCCTTCCAGTTGTTCAGGCCATGATCTTGGAGTCACCCCTGACTTCTCTCTTTTTTATATCCCAACATTCATGTGATCAGCATATTCCATTGATTCTATCTTCACAATAGATCCAGAATCCAATCAATCACTCCTCATGTCCTTCATCACCACCTTCCTGGTCTAAGCAACCATCATCTACTGTTTGTTGCCGTAGCCTTATCCTTCTTTCGGCTTTCCTGCTTCACTCTTCTTCCATATAGTCTACTCTCAAAAGGGCAGCCAGAGTGATCCTCTAAAATCTCATATTCTTCTGCTTAAAACTTTTCAATATTCTCCCATTTCTCCCAAAGTAAAGATCCTTCAAAGTCTCTCAGAACCTCCAAGGCCCTGCGAAACCTACCCCCTTAGCTCATATCCTGTTTACCTCTCTGACCTCACCTCCTGGGACTCTCTCCCCTGCTGAGCTTCAGCCACATTATCTTCCCCGCCCTTCTTCCATTCTCAAGGTGCTAGTGGTAGCCTCTGGGACTCTTCCCTCCAACGTGAGTTTTCTGTTCCTGACCCCATAGGAGATGCATCCCCTGCATAAGAACTCCAGCCTTGAAGCTAGCAGTGGACAGTCATCAGGAGAAAACGGATCCTACCGTACTCCTTTAAATTTCTTCTATTGAAGTCACATGTTTACTCTAAGTATGAAGAACAGCTAAATCATATGTGATGGAAAGAAAAGAAAGGGAAGATGAGGAGACCTCATGGAACTATAAATTTATGAGAATGGAGCCTTAAGCCACAGCTGAGATTAATTCCCAAAGTACTTCATATTATTTTATATTCTTACCTCTCATTAAAACCAGAAATTTCATATGAACATTTCTGTACCATTTAGAAGAGAGACATGAATATGTAACTGTGTAGACTGTGGTTCCTAGGCACCCGACTAAAGCTGCCAGAGTGGGTTCTCTTCCAGATTCTGAGAAACACTGGTCAGCTTTGGAAGATAGAAATATTTCATCATTGATACCTCTAGCCTAGGCAAACAACTGATTAAGATTATGAATTTTAAGGTCCTAGACACTGACCGAAGAATAAAGGAAATCAAAAAGCAAAAGAAATGCATGTTCTATGAGGTCCAGATTAAGAAACATTGATGAAATTGACAAAGCAAGCCTTGCTATTTTAGTACGTATTACACATTTTCTTAATAAAATAAGACTGTCCACATGATTCATCTCAGGTTTCCAGCACTGACTGCAAATATGTTCATCCTTTGGGAAAACAGGAAAGGACATCTAATGATGCAGAAATAGTCATAGAGCAGCCAGGAAAGAAAGAGACCAGAAGGAGAAGCGTGGACTGGATGGCAAAAGCTACACCCAAAGAGCTTGAAGACAGCAATCAAACACCTCCTCAAACTATGCTTGATGATTTCAAGGGGTGGGGGGAAAAAAAGAGTAACAGACATTGAGCCTCACTCGTTTTTCAGATGTACTGTGATTTTTGCTTGACTCATCAGTAAAAGTACGCATTACCTTTTATGGTCTTTTATGGTCAATTCCTAGACTATTTTAAACTGATCAAATTTTGTCCAGAAACTGGCATTCTTTTCCTACGATTTCCATATTTTCCAAACTCCTGGAGTTTCCTGAAATTCCTACCAAGAATTCTAGATATCATAGTATTAATTTTACTTCTTGTTAAAAATATTTTGCTCCCACCATCCATCCCAAATCCCCTTCACATTCCGTTTTTTACTTGTTTGTTTTATTGAGTTTTTGGTTTTAATAGACAAAATTTTAGGATATTGAAAGGTAAAGATATTTACCTTCCTTGATTCCTGAATAGAAACACTTTTATCTATTTTTTGGTTCTTCTATTGTTTCTTCCTGTATCTCTAGATTATAAATTTACCTGCTAGCTTTTCATTTGTTCATTATAGTCATAATCTGCTATTAGCTTCCTGCTATGATGCATTATGATTTAACACATTTACATAATTATATTGCCAAATTTTATTTTTCTTTTAGTTTGCCTTTGTTGTTTATTTTTGTTTCTATCAACTACGAACAGTATTCTTGACTCTGCTTCACTACTGTTCTTCCCCACTTTCAACCATCTGTACTTATACATGTATATCGTCACATTTAATAACATTTCATTTTGTTCTGTGTCAAGAAATACTTCTATTTTTTTAATTTATGGTTTGTTATTGTTTGGCTAACACCTGTTGAGGACTTTCTATGTGTTCAGCACTGTTACAAGTGCTTTGTGTAAATTAACTCAAGCCTCACGTGACTATAAAATAGATAACTTATTATTTCTATCTTACAGAAAGGAAATTGGGTAGTATAGAAATCAAGAAAATTTCTAGATTCATATAGCCAGTAAGAAATTTAGAGATGGTGCTCGTAACAGCTGTGTAATACTATCTCTTTAGATTGTCTGTTCAAGTTGAAAGTCATTAACCACTATTTACGTTCTAGTAAGAAATCAAACGGAATCCATGGCAATGCCAAGTAGTGTGCTAGGATTATACTTAGTTTCTTATTTGGTCTGTTTTCTTAGAGTTCCTAAGTGCTTTTTTTTTTTTTCTTACTTTACCTTCCTTTTCTGTCTCTTAAACTGTTTTAGGATCTCGAGAGTAGTATTAAATCTTTTTTTCCTTTGATACCTTTTCCCAAGCCTTCCATTATTCTGCTCCAAGTTGTTCTGATTTCTCTCTGGGATGGATCATCACAGCCCTCTCACAGATGACTGGATCATCTGTTTGCTAGATATCACATTTTCCTCTTTCTTGGTTTACTGTCTCATTGTGCTATAGCATATTCTCAAGTAATATCCTAAGAAATAGGATAGTATCTTTCAGGGGATGTACATTTTTGAAGGTTTTAAAAATGTGTCCTTCTTTGGACAGTTGATTTGACTGCTTTTAGGATTCTAAGTTGAAAATAATTTCCATTCAAAGCTTTGAAGGCTCCATTACCTTCTAGCATTCAAAATGGTTGACTGGATAACCAATGCCAAGCTTAAACTTATTATTTTTGTTGATATGCTGTTTCTTCTCCTTGAAAACTACCAGGATAGTCTTTCGCCATGATATTCTGAAAATCTATGACAATATGACAATTAATCTGGGCTCTAATACGTGAGGCACTTCTGGATTCACTGGACTTATTTAGTCTGAAGACTTTTGTCTTCTACTCTAGGATATCTCTGTTTTTGTTTCCTCTCTTCTATCTTTTCTGTTCTCTTTCTAAAATTCCTATGAACAGGCTGTTGAGCTTTTGAATAATTATATATGTGAATATATATCTTAAAGCTTTTTTCTCATATTTTCTTTTAGCCTTTTGATTTTTATTCTAGAAAGTTCACTCAATACTCTCTTTTAACCCTTCCATTTTTTTGCTTTTCTATTTTTTAGCTTCAGACAACATATTTTTAAGTATCTAGGGATGTCTTTGGTCTCTGATTTTTCTTTTTCATTGCATCCTGTTTTGTTTTATGGATGCAGAATCTTCTCTGATTTCTCTATATTAATTAGAAATGTTTTGGGGTTTTTTTCTGAATTAACTCTATCTCCTCTAGGATCATGTTTTCCTGTTTGTTAATTTTGACCTTTCTCTTTTTTTGTTGCAGGGTTTTCTCATGTTCAGTGTCCCTTGTTTTTCATTTATAGTTAAGCACGAGGCCACAGAAGAGTCAGTCTCTCTGGGGTGAGTGGGGCTAGTCAACTGGCCAGCTCTCACACCAGAGGACTCTAAAATGACAGAACAGAGGCATTTGCTCCAGTGCCCTTCCTGGCTGTCCTGGTTCTCCTTAGATTGTTCATTCAATACGATGAGAAAAGATCTTCCTCCTTTTTTCATTGGTGGGTTTGTTTGTTTAAGGAGTGTGTGCCTAGCTTCCAGGAGTGCTGTGTGCAGGGGAAGGGAAGGCTGCAGCAGGGTAGTCTATATTCTGTACTTCAATTCACTCCCTATTCAGTGCCCCCTGCTTCACCCCTACTCTCCACTGTCCCTGTGATTCTACGAGCCACATTCTCTAGTGCTGGGAGAGCTGATGAGTTTCCATCTGACCTGCAGCTCTCCCTCCCCTTTCAGCCTTCAGCCTCCTCTCTTCCACATCAACAAATCTCAGTCATCCTTGCCCTTCCAGGAAAGTATTGAAATGTCTGTTCCGATGATGATGGCTCCCTTCCCATTCTCTTCAATGTTGAGAGTTTATACTTTCACTATTAATGTTCAGACCCTGCAGTCTTCACTAACAGAATGTGCTAAATGTTGTGGTTTGGCTATTAAGACATTTTATGTCGGCCCTTTTTTCTCAAAATATACCTCTCTTCAGCCTTGCAGGACTGAAGATATTCCTTTCTGGTTCTTCCACCACAGTGTAATGAAACCGGAAGTTCTGGAGTGAGCCTTAGTTTTGGGTGTTTTTAGGAAGCGCTGAGTGACCAGAACATGCAGCTGGGGCTGGAAGGACTGCTCTTGCTGGAAGCACAGAGGAGGCAAGCTGTAGTCCATCTCAGTGCTGATAGGTGTCTCTGCGTGACCTATTTCAAATTTTCTGCTTTGGAAGACATTTTTGAAAGACTTACTTGATAATATATTAAGTCATTAACTAAAGTTGAGAGAGTGCCGTATCAAGCTACTGAAGTGTTATCAGCAAGTTCTGCTACTTGTCACGTGCAAGTAACTGTGTATGTAATAGTTATAGGATCAGGACGTTGCCGACTCCTACTTCTCCGTGGTGCAATGGGACAGAAACGCCTCCTGTGACGCACGTCCACTAGAATACAGGTCTCTGTGGGCGCTCATGCAATAAAGTCATGTTATGTCACTTTTAAACTTCCCATAAGGAAAAGTATGTATTTCTAAGTTAAGCATCTATCCCAGTTCAATTAATCCTGCCAGTAAGTTACCAGTATGATAAGTGCCCCCCAGATACTATTAGAACTGTCCATTTTTAATGTGCAAGTTTATAAAACTTCTTGAAGCGTGATTGTGTCCCCTTGGCCAAAAAGCTCTGAGTTCCCTGCCCATGCCCCACTTTTACATTAAAGCTGCCACTCCTTGGAAGATACGTTTTCCCAATATGAAAGAATTTTGAAATTCTAGTGTGTATCACCTGATGAGTTTATTTAAAATACAAAATTCTGGGCCTTGAGCTCAGAAAAACTGATTCAGTAGATGTGGCCCAGGAATCTGCATTGAATAAATTGTGCAGGTTATTCAAATGCAGGAGATATTGAACCTTCCTTTAAGAATCACACTCTGAGGCATAGAGGAGAAAGAGGCAGATTAATGAACAAGCCAGTGTCTTTTGATAAATACTTGAAGAGGAAACAGAGCAGAGAAAATCAGTATGTAAAGGTCTCTAAAGGACCTGAGTCCCACTAGAGCTAAATAGATGGTAATTCTTCACATTATACATGTAAATGAACGAAAAAGATACGGAAATCATTATCAGGTTAATTTCATTTTTTAAAGAAAAACTCATTTACTTAAGTAAAGAACTTTTAGTTATCAAAATGCCAAACTTTGAAATGACAGTATTTTCATTCGCTTTGTGAAACCCTAATTCTACAGAATCATGCTTCTTCTGCATGCAGGATTGACGTGTGTCTCCCAAACACAGAAGACACACGACCTCAACCTGCCCTTTTAAAATAAATAGCAGTTTTCATACTTGTCTCTTCCTAAGAATATCTCTTAGTCTCTGAACCTCTATGTGTTTGCTCGTTGTGTCAGGGCAAACCTCAGACTCAAAGACAAAAGTGAACAGGTGAACATGTTGAAACTGGAGGCCTTTCTTTGCTGTCAACTATTTCACTCGGAGGAAAGATCACCAAAGGGGGCTAAATGGTTGAAGACAAGTATTCAGATGAAGTCAGTATTACATTCAGGCCGCTCTATTCTTTTTTTAAAGAACCTGAGCTATTTTTCACTATGTTATCATAAATGTAGGCAGGTAGAAACCTGCAGACTCAAACTGTGAGGGAAGTAAAAGTGACAGAAGTATTTGTTAGATACTTAAGTAGCTTGGCCCATCTTCCTCTAGTGTATATCCACCAGACAAGCAGTTATGATTGCTTTACAGATATTAAATTCTGCAGGAAAGTGACTCATTCTGATTGAAAAGCCTAGCATGATGGGGCCCAAAATAACCATGGCCAGATGCCAAGTGAAATTTCCCCTAAACATGACTGTCTTGCCCATTTTCACAATCCCAGACAAGGGTTGCTTCAAATCGATTCACCCCCCACCCCATCCCTCTACTGGTTAGAGCAAAAGTCCTTGACTTACCTTCCCAGTCCCCTAAATTGTCCCTTCTAGCCTGCATTTCTCATCTGGCTGTAAGTTTGTGGCCAGTATTTAGTGGCTGACCTGTGGACGGACTTAGCAAAGCTCAGATCTGCTCATCTTGCAGTTTTAAAGATATTTTGATTCCCAAAATGATTAGCTTCTTTTTATACATAGAAATGTCCTCAATTACTAGGCTTGTCACACAAGAGGGAGGAGAAAAGAGAGGAGGTAAAGGGAAAATAAAGGGGTCCCTGGAAGATGTCTGCTGTGAGCCAGCACTGGTTCTGCCTATGAACCCTTCACCCTCCTCCTTCAATAGGGTTTGGAAATTGGTACAAGTCTTTCCATTCTATTATTTACCTTGTGATTCATATTTTTTTTTAAAAAAGGATCAGTTTACCTATAACATATTGTGACCAAAAATAAAACTAAAATCAAGAGAAGTTTGCTAGTTGACTTATATTTTATAGGGTGATGAGAATATACTATGCCTTATGCCAAGTGAGTATCAGTGTATCAACCATCTTCATTAATTAAAACTGCATGTACTGATGGCCCATTCTGTGCCAGGCACTGAGTTGAAATAAAGGTCCCACTGTGCTCGCTTTGGCGGCACATATACTAAAATTGGAAGGAAACAAAGATGATTAGCATGGCCACTGTGCAAGAATGGCATACAAATTTGTGAAGCATTCCATATTAAAAAAAAAAAAAGCGGTCCCACTGATCATTACGTACATATCACCCAAACTTAAAAAAAAAAAATGCAGTCTTAATTTCTACATGCCACTTGAGTTTATTTATTTTAATTTTTATAAAAGTTTTTCATTTCTTGCCCTTTATTATCACTAAAGAATATTTTCAGTGTTTTCAAAATCTTCTATGATGGTTCATATGTCATCAGACTGTGGTTGGTACACACTGGGATGGAACTGCCATCCAGGGGCTTAGAGTCTGGTTGGCGAGAGAGATTAATCAAAATATGATGATCTAACGCAGTAACCATGTCTGTGATCCTAAGTTGAGATTTCACCTAATAAGTAATAACAATAATTATTTCCTCATTTTTTTCCTGGGTATTAATGGTCAACTTTAGAGAGATGCTGTATTAGTACAATAACACAAAACACTCAAAATATCTCCATTAGATTTTAATTTTTTTCTTTTAATTACAGTAGAACATAGGTTTAGCTTTCTTCATTTCACAATACTTTAAATTATAATACATCTAATGAATGAAAGCAGGTGGTTCTCCCTGGCTCTGTGATTGAGTTTTCTGGGCCCAGGAGTAGAAACAGGCTACCCTGTGCAGACAGCTGAGAGCACCACAGCAAGTGAAGCTGAGAAGAGGAATTGAGGAGATAATTAGGCCTATGAGAGTGAACCAAGTAGTGTCAAGTAAATAATTTAATTCTAGCCTTTTTTCATTAATATTAAAAAATTAGACGAAAGGGGAGTTTTGGCTGTCTCCTTCTAGTACCCATAAATTACATGTGTAGCATTAAAAATGTCTATTGCTGGTCTAGGCTTTTAAAAAGTAGCTCAGGGATTAGATTAGCCATAGGAGGTCTGAGACTAATACCTAGGATTCTGACTCCTAAGGCAATGTTTTTTCACTACCATATACAATAGCCTGATCGTCAGCAAGAGATATCTTGCTGAAAGGGACTTTCTTATAGGACATAAAGGCAAATAATGATCTGTTCTGGAATGCCCAGCAGAATCCTTTAGCTTTAGTCTTCAAGATTCAAGTGTGAGCAGCTGTCAAAAAGAGCGAGTTCTCAGCAGAAACAAGGGCATGGGCACAGGGCGAGGCAGTGGTGGGAGGGGTAAGGATTGTCTCTTTCTTCTCCCCTGTCCTGCCCCAGGCCAAAATGTTCCCTTGACTCTCATTTCAGAATCAGAAGTCAGAGGCAGCACTTGTAGAATGGCTGGATATTCACAAAAGCACTGCTCTTCCTTTCAGTACCCATCCAATCTGAAAACCAGAATGATTGTAATCTTTGATCTCTGGATTCAGCCACGGGGTTTAGAAACAGCTGTAGGTGAAGAGAGACGCTAAGCTGATCAATTATTTTTCTAAGTCATTTTCTAACAGTCATATGAGAAATCTCATGACAAAACCCGACACAATTTAAACACAACTTTAAAAATTGCTTTCAGATATTATTATAAAAACACATCAGTAATTAGTTGATAAAACTAACAATGTAATAGGGAGGTCAGAAATTGAGTTTTTACAATTAATAATAGAAATCACAGAAAACACACCATTCAAAGAAGGTAAGTGCTATTTAACACATTTTTCTCCTTTTCTGGAAATGAAGGATGACAGTCTCAGAACTTCAAGAAGTAGAGGTATTTCTGTGAAAAACAATCAATTAGATGGGTCAAATTAAGCTATCAATCATTTACATCTAGGTATTTCCATTAACATTTACAATCTGATCAAAGTTTTGGCTCTCCAGCTGGTCCCCATAAATTATATTCACACCACCCCAAATTTGTAAAGTGTTCAGTCTCAATTAAAAATAATTTGAAATTAAATTGGCAAGGGTGTGGTGGGTGAGGATTGAAATGCAAAGCAGTGCAGGCCAGAGGGTACAGTTAAATTTGAACCAAAGCCACAGCATCTTGTTATAAATATGCTTAAAATGTAAAGTCTTTGTCTTTGCCAAATGATGTGGGAAACTGAGAACATTCTGTGGGGATAATTGAAAGAAAGTAAAGAGAAATCCAAAGTTACCTTTGATTTGAGGTATTCAGAAAATGCAAAGCCAAAAAGATTTTTGATTTTGTTTTGGCTTGAATTATCTAAACGTAATTGCTATAAATTTCTCCACTTCAGTTATTATGTTTCCCTTAGAATAAAAGATACAAGGATACTATTTAGAAGCATGTTTGTTGAACAACAGCTAGAGTGAATTAATAAGTATAGTCTATACAAACACGTAAATCCCCACAATATTTCCTTTCTTCTTCTCACTTCTTTCTTGAGAATATCTGGAATTTTAATTGCCAATTATTCTTTTTTAAAGTAATCAAATACTATTTACATTTAACTATAAGTTCTATAGTTTTCCTTGCTCACTTATTATTTTTTTAACTCATAGTTTTTCTTAGACTCATTTTTTTATTTTGCTGTAACCTATCCTCTAGAAATTCTTTCTGAGAAATTCTGTGGGTGGTAAACTTCATGACTTATAGGTCTTAGCATTAGTTTGCATTCTTGATTCAAAATTATTTTCCCACAGAAATCTTGAAGAAATTGTTTCACTATTTTCTTGCATTCAGTGTTGCTGATGAAAAGTCAGCAGAACATATTGATCTAGCACCAAGTAGGTAGGTTATGGAATTTAAACAATGAAAGAGATAAAGGAGTTCAGGGTTTTTACAGTGAGTGATTAATCTGAGCAAGGAGTGAAGGGTGGACAAAAGGGGGGTGATGAGAGTTTGAAAGTGGTAGGATCAATGGATTGGACTTCTTGACAAGGTCAAACGATAGATGGAGTGGGCATACAGAGGAGGTTTGATTGTTAATTTTATGTGTCCATTTGACTGGCCCATGATACCCAGATATTTGGTCAAATGTTATTCTAGATGTTTCTGTGAGAGTGTTTTTGGATGACATTAACATTTAAATTGGTAAATTTAAGAAAAGCAGATTTGAGTAAAGCAGATTGCCCTCTGTAATGTCTGTCGGCCTCATCCAAGCAGTTGGAGGCCTTTGGACTTGAATTGCAACATCAGCTCTGCCCTGGGTCTCAAATCTGCCAGCCTACCCTGAAGATTTGAGACTAGCCAGTCTCCATAATTGCAGGAGCCAGTTCCATAAAATCTCTCTCTCTCTCTCTTATACCTATCTATCTATCTATCTATCTATCTATCTATCTATCTATCTATGTATCCAGGTTCTGTCTATTTGGTTTCCCTGGAGAATCCTGACTAACACAATAGGTGAGCTGGAAGGAAACACAGAAAGTCATGGTCAGAAGGTAAAATTGAGGATTTCTGATTGAATTATCTGAATAAATATATGTAATCTCTGATAGATTAAAAACATTAGTGAAATTTTTCTAAAATGCTTAACCCATTCACAGGGCATTAATAAAGCAGAGGGAGTGTTTAGTTATATGCAGTATCCCATTTCCTTAGGATGTACTTAAGGTTAAGCTCTGTTCTTAAGGTTATACTTCAGATGATAAAAATAAATAATAGTAACAGTGTTAATGGTGATGACATTGGTAGCAACAGTGATATTAACAGCTAACAATAACAAGTGTTTTGTCTATGTCAGGCTCTATGTTAAGCACTCCAAGTGCATTACCGCATTTCACTTTCACAGTAATTATGAGATAAGCACACTAGTTAGCGTTATTTTAGAGATGAGGAAACTGAAACGTATAAAGTTGAAACAAATTATCTAAGACCATATAACAACTAAGTGGCGATGTGGTCCTGGAAACCAGATCTGCTTTATCACTCCACTTACCTCTTTGTATATTTAACTTGGACACTAAGGTAGAATAATCTAGAATCACTACCTTATTCTTCTTCCCTTCCCCTCTACAATATCTTGCTCACGTGTTATCCTGTCCTCAGTCTTCTTCCTGGACTCTAGTGAGCCCGTGTCACTAACTAGATGCTCATCCTCGGGCAATTCACATCAGCCATGCAGAGCTCGCCGTCTCATTCTACAATGTGAGGCTATCTTGGCCTCTGTGCCCCTTCTTGCCCCTCATCTTGTGAGCCTGTGCATTTGCCTAACATTTATTTCAGTAGCTGTACTTGTTTTCTTTCACTGCGTAACAAATCACCACAAACTTAGAGGCTTACTACAACACAAAGTTATCATCTCAGTTTCTGCGGGTCAGGAATTTTGGCAAAATGTAACTGGATGCTCTGTTCAGGGCCTTACAAGACTGAAATCAAGAGTCACCTGGGGCTGTGAGCTCATCGGAGGCTCGGGTCCTCTCCCAAGCTCACCAGTTGTTGGCAGAATTCCGTTCCTTGTGGTTGTAAAGTCCCTGTTTTCTTGCTGGCCTGTGGTCGGGGATCACACTCAGCTTCCAGAGGCCACCTGCACTTGCCTGACATGTGGCCTCTCCACAGCCACAGTTTGTGTTTTCGAATCCACCAGGAAAATCTCTCTGATGTGTCTCCCTGTCTTCTAGAACCTCTATTAATACGGCTCATCTGATTACATCTGACCCACCCACACTCAAGGAGAGATTTTTTTTTCCCCAAGCAATATGATATAGAGGGCCATCCATTCTGATACATGTTGTTTTTGCTCATTTATTTTTATTTGCTATATTGAATCCCATTGTAGGAACATACCAGTCATCCTTTGGATCTTAGTTCACACATTTCTTCAGGAAGGACTTTTCAGATCTGACAAACTCCCCCCAACACCTCATTGCCATGTAAATAGATAGATAGATAGATAGATATAGATCAATCAGTTCCCCTGATGAGGCACTCTCATAGCACTTGGTGGTTTTCTTTGTAATGCATTTTTACTACTCATCGTTATTTGGATTACTTGGTTAATTTCCCTCTTCCCCACCAGTTTATAAGCCCCATGAAAGAAACAATCATGTTTATTTTGCTCACTATCATGCCCTCAGTTCCTAGCATGAAGGAGTTCAAGACATATTTGTTAAGACTGTTCTGGTGCAAACGTTTCTAACAGCGTGGTTCTGATAGAATTATATGGCCGTGGGCATTGGTGAAATGTGGAAGAGCACTTCAAAGTCAAACCCTCTGTCAGTGAGAGCAGGAAACTGGAGGTTGGTGCACACAGGGCAACAGACTTTGGAGCTGCAATAATGCTGGATTCCTGCAGTGGAGGGACAGTCATTGCTTCTCTTTTCTCCGTCAGTAGAGAATTAAGTGTGTGTTTATGGGACTCAAGGTTATTTTCTTTTGAGAGAGTTAACTGATGGAAGGTCAAATAAAGCCACAAGTTTTTACTTAAAGAAAATAGAGAAAATGAAGAATTACTTTAATTATGAACAATGTGTCAAAAGACATGTTTCCGAAATTAATCTTTTTTGGGAGTGTAAAAATTCTTCCTATAATTCATTTTAACTCCTCTTAAAAAAGGAGGGGGCTACGTTCTACCCAATCCTTCTCTTGTAGACACACACACACACACACACACACACACACACACACACACACACATACAGTGTTCAGTTAGCTCCCGCTCAGATTACAACAAACAACATGAATTAATTACAGGCATTAAAGCTTTTCTTTCCAAGGTGTTTGTTTTCCAAAGATTAGTTTTTTCCGTTAGCTGCAGGAGGTACCCCTTTATGGTTAAAGAAGAGGCTCATTCTGGAAAGTGACTATAAAAGCCTTAGCACTGCTCCCCTCCTTCAAAACACCCCAAACCCAAGAGGTCAAGGGTCAGAAATGTTACACATCCAATTGTGTCTTTTAAAGACAGCTCAACTGAAATTCTCCTGGAGAAAGAGAGCAGAACAATCTTGGAATGGCTTGACTGTTAACATTTGTTCTTAATATATCAAAATTCTCCTACTCCTGTTCACAGAGTTTCTGAGTATTCTGTGAAGACTTTTCAGTTGAAAATCAGTCCGATCCCAGTAGTATTGGAGGATTTAAAAGAATGGAGAAGGTGTTCCGTTGGATTTCTTTTTTCCCTTCAATGTAGATTAGTGAGAAAACCCTAAGACGTTGTTTCTTACAGGTCAGGGTTTGTTTGTTTGTTTGTTTTTCCTTCTTGGTCTCCCTAAGGGGAATGTGTTGGTAGGGGAGGAATTGTAGAAAAACAGGAAGGAAGAAGCGAAGTGTGGGAAGAGAAGGATCTAAGATTGAAGATGTTAAGTGAAATTGTCAGGATTTAAGTAGCTTCATCTAACTAACCTGCCATGAGCTCTGTGTGGTGACATTATAACGGTCCTGCAATCTGAAACCCAGGAAAGGCAAGGAAAAACAGGGGGAAATTTGAGGTTTCCTATACAATAAATTCTGGCCAAGAGCCAGAAGCTTTGAGGGTTTTGCAGTCATTTTCAGACTGGTCATGTTTCTTTTTTGTTTTAACTTTACACTCATGCAGATTTTCTGGAAGTTCAAGGAGAGAGTTCACAATATATTGGCCTTGGCTTCAATGATTTGTGATAAACAGTAACCTTCTGCAGGATTTAACAACAGTGGGACAAAGCACACTGTAAAGAATACAGGGTAACTTCATATAGTATTAAGGAGTCATCGACATAGAAGTCCATGAAATGTTAGGTCTGTGAACAATGGCAGAGCAGAGTAGCAGAAAAACAGTTACTGAAGATAAGTGGCTAAACCTAACGCTGGATGTAAGGCAGGCAGCAGGGGATACAATGGCAAAAGAAGCAGGTCATAGATGTCTATCTCTTGTCTCAGCAGAGGAGGTCAACCAGATGTATAAAAACAACTAAGGATTTGGAAAGAGAACAGTGGGTCCTTTCCTTCTCCCCACATGCAAGGGAAATGGATGTAGTTTTAATAGAAATAAGTGACAAATAGATATTCCCAGCTCCCCACATACCAACCCATTGTACTGACACTGATGATTTGCTCAGGGTCAGATGAATATCTTTAGAAGCTCTTAACATGGAAAATATTATGAGGTCCTTCCCACTGGCAATTTAAAACAATACCTAAAGAGTGAAACACAACTTGCAGGAATGCTGAAATTAAAATAGCCTCTTTCTAGATCTTTTTTAATAAGAAAAATAGCTTTATTGAGGTGTAACTGACATACAATAAACCAGATGTGGTTTTTTTCTTGTTTTGTTTTGTTTTGTTTTTTGCGGTACGCGGGCGTCTCACTGTCGTGGCCTCTCCCGTTGCGGAGCACAGGCTCCGGACGCGCAGGCTCAGCGGCCATGGCTCACGGGCCCAGCCGCTCCGCGGCATGTGGGATTTTCCCAGACCGGGGCACAAACTCGTGTCCCCTGCATCGGCAGGCGGACTCTTAACCACTGCGCCACCAGGGAAGCCCAAACCAGATGTTTTGATTGCAGAATCTGGCTGAGTTCACTGGAGCTTGACTTCTCTTATTGGTGTGGGGCTGGTGGCTCAGCTTTGTTGGTGCCCTGGGCCCACAGTGAGTCTGCTTGTTGGTTGACCCACCCCTGGACTCCTTCCAGATCCAAACAGGGGCTGGAGAAGGCAGAGGGAGAGGACCGGGGCACAGGAACAGAGCTTACACTGGATAACTGTGGAAAGCCTTCCAGAATCATCTTCACTCTGAAGTGGCCGCTGGTCCCAGGCCTCAGCCCTCCTGGCCAGTGAGGAGGGTGTGAAGCAGTCCTCTTCCCCACATGGGCTGGGCTGCTGCATCTGAGGTGGGGTGAGCGAGGGGAGAGCCCTGATAGTGCCATGGTGGTCACTTAGCAGTTGAACTTCCAGACTGCAGAGTCAAGCCACTGAAGGGAAAATGTCTGTACTTGAAGTAATCATAGGCTTTCTCCTCTAATACCAGCCTGTCCTGCCAGAGTGTCAGCAGCACAAAGGGCCCCAGTATTCTTCCTCCATCACAGAGTACATGGCACATCCCCCTGCCGCTTGGCTCCCAGCTCCCTGTCTGGACAGGAACACAGCTGGGCTTTCATCTAATAAGGGGCGGATTCAAGCTGATTACTTTTGTTTGGCCTTCACTGAAGACAACAGAGCAGGAGGCATTTTACATTTGCCTTGTATTCGAAGCCCCAATGCAGGAAGACTCAAGAACATTTTCTTCTCAGAGCAAAGGCTCCTAGTGAAAAATTGCATTAAGAAAATGCTCAGAATTTTGTACAGAAGGCATGTATTACTTGCATCATCAGAAAAGTAAAACAGGATTCATTTAAAAGAGGCAAAAAGAGAAAATCATCTGAATATTTTCAGTAATTGCCCAAAAGATAAATTGCTCTCTTTTCCTTACTCTCTCCTTGGCAATATCCTCTACCCCCATGGCCCCAACATTCACCCATAGGCTGATGGTTCCCCAAATCTATATCCTCAGCCCAGTCTTTCATATGAACCCCAAACTCATATGTATCCAACTGACTGTTTGTTGTCTCAATATATAAATATATCACAGCTTCCTCAAACTTCACACCTGAGACACTGAAATTCTTTATTCTTTCATGACCTTCCCCAAATCCTCACCTCCTTCTATATTCTTTCCTTATTTATCATGCACTCAATCAATAATCCAGTTGTTCAAGGTATCCTTCTCTCCTTTTTTCATTTCCCTTTATCCTAGCATTTCCTATATCCCATCAATTTTCTCCTTCTGGTAAAATCATACTTTCCTGTATAATAATACTAACACTTACTTAGCACTTGTGTTGTTCCAGGTACTATTCTAATTGCTTTGTATGTATTAATTCATTTAACCCTCACAATGACTCTAAGAAGCAAGTACTATTTTAATGCCTATTTTACAGCTGAGGAAACTGAGGTACAAAGATGTTATATAACTTGCCATATAATATCATACAACAGGTAACTAAAGGAGGAAGGGCTCAGACCCAAGTGAGTAACGCCAGGGCCTATGCTCTCAATCCCAGTGCTGTTCTGCCTTCTCAAATTATCTATTATATACATTATATACATATGTATTTACATATACACCCTCCTCTCCATCCTCACCACTTAGATAAAGCTCTGACCATAATGTATCTGAATGATTCCTCCTCCAGAGTTAAGTTCCTAAACCACAAATGTGCCACAGTCCTGCTTAATCTCAATGGATTCTTAGGAATGATTCTCCATCATTTTCTCAACTGGTCATTCTCACAGATGTGTTGCTGAATTTGAGGCAACATGCACATGTTTTGCCTTATTGGTTCACCAGGGCTAATACTGTGGCAGTGACATCTGTCACACAGAACACTGAATTGAGGTGATGATGAAATGATGGAGAAGGGATGTGCGTTGCTAAGTAGCCTAGAGAAATGTTAAGTTGGGCCAAGGAAAGCACATGTCCACGGAACACGAGGGAACTTTGCCATCTTTGTATAATCAAGGCAGGATGCAGTTCTACTCAAACAGTTGACAAAAAAGATCTGCTGTAAATATGGATGCAAGTTCATTTCTCTCAGGTGCCACCAGAAATCCAGTGTACAAACAGATGTGAGAAACTCAGACCTGTTAGGAAAAGCAAGTCTAGAGGATAAAGTTTAAAGTCCTTCTCACATCGACAATGCCATTTGTCTATTCTCTGGTCCCATCTACCATCACCCCAAACTCTGCTCCAGCTGTAAGGATGTTATGTCTGAGCACATATTCCTCCTTCATGCCTCCCCGCCTAAAGATTCTATCTCCTCTGCCTACACAGCCCTTTCTTGTCTTTCTGGAAGGTGTGTTTTTGTTTTCTAGGGTTTCACTCAAAGATCATCTCCTGTGCCTCGCCTACACTTTGCACTGCATAGATAAGCTACTATTCTCCCCTATACTGTGTTCATATACGCACCTAAATCAAATTTGATTACAGTGTTCCACAGAACATCGTAATCGTTCATTCTTATGTCTCCCTCACTAGACCGGGAGCTCCTTAAAAGTAGGGTCTTTGCTCTGGTCATGTTTATATAGCAATTCCAAGCATACTGAATAACATATTGTAGATGCCCCATAAATACTGGAATGGAGGAAGATACACTGTTTCTAAACTATTTAGTGAATCAGGTCACAAATGTGTTGTTTTGGCTGAAATGACCTGTATAGCACATTCTCTTTGAATTTATCATTTTTATGCTACGAAGGAGAAAACACCAGAAAGCTTTATTTCAGCTAGTTGTCCTTTTTCCTCAAATAACATGGGAATACCTATTATAAAAAGTGCCAGTGAAGGGCCAGAGATGCTTTAATGGAATCTGAGGATGAAGGGAAGGAGTTTCCGTGTGCCAGCAACTTAAGATTTTCCTGCTTCAGCTGTCCTGCCAGAGAGTGTAATTCGGGAACTGATCTCAAGCTGAGCAGAGGAAAAAATTAGTTGCTTCATGAAAATGGCCAAATGTTATCAACAGCTATTTTGTGAGAGGAGCTGTGTCAGGAGCCATCCCCAGGTAAAATGGACTTCTGCTGAATTCCAGCCATCTGCAGGCTTAGGAAGCCTCACAGTACATCTCCCGAGGGAGCCTTTTCAGTTTTGTGCTTTTTCTGATGCTAAGAAATCAGACCCTTGTGATTTACTACAGGGCAGTTATAGGGATGAAGTCAACTATTTCCTAGGAAATCTAAAGACTGAAATGAGAAAGTCAGAAAATCAAAATATTTTCTATGTTAGAAAAATATATATCAGAAAGCTTGAAAAGTAGAAAAAAAATAACTCTGCTTAATAAGATGTAGAGTAATGAGAGTCTGAAAATCCTTTTGTTTCCAGTATATTTTTGAAATATCTAAGCTGTATTAGTTTGCTTTTTTGCCTGGGGAATTACAATATTGTGACTGTGTAAAAGAGTATCATTCTAAATAAATATTGTTAATTTCATTGGATATATCTTTGAAGGTTTAGTGTTTTGATGTTTGAGGTCTCCATAGCATATTATAGAGAAGGAGTGTAGCACAGAAGAAGTATTAAAGGGCTCCAAGTAAGAAATGCTAGAGTCTGGCTTTATCATTACAAATTCTGTGACCTTGAGCAAGACCTTGAGCAACTGAAACCCGCAAAGTTTCAGTTACTTCATCTATAAAATAATTTTTTAATAGTGTTTTTAAATTAATTTATTTAATTTAGTCATTTCTGGCTGCACTGGGTCTTCGTTGCTGTTCATGGGCTTTCTCTAGCTGCTGCAAGCGGGGGCTACTCTTCACTGCAGTGCACGGGCTTCTCATTGCGGTGGCTTCTCCTGTTGCGGAGCACGGGCTCTAGGCACGCGGTCTTCAGTAGTTGTGGCTCGCGGGCTCTAGAGCACAGGCTCAGTAGAAGTGGCGCACAGGCTTAGTTGCTCTGCGGCATGTGGGATCTTCCCCGACTAGGGCTCGAACTGGTGTCCCCTGCATTGGCAGGCGGATTCTCAACCACTGCACCACCAGGGAAGCCCCTATACAATAATTTTTAAAGATATCCCTACCATTCCACTCCCTATGTTCCTATCTCAGCTCATAAGGTGGAAATTGACCAGTACTTCTCAACTCATAGGCAATTCTTTGAGGCCAAACACAACTATTTTCTCTGCATTTTACTTTTCCTTCCCCTGAGAGGAAGAAGAGATGTAATTGATTGATGCAATTAGGGAGAGTCTAATATCTATTAGCCTTGGTTCCGTTTTTGGAAGGGATAATGCCTTATTTTTTTCTGTTTAAATGTGGCCACTTTTTCGAGGTGGAAGACTATTATCTTTGTTTTCAATTGTTTCAGAATCAAGAAGAGGGGATGCATAATTAACTGGTAATCTCCAGGGATTCCCAACAATAATACTTGTGATGTTAGTTGCAGATCAGGAGGGCAGAAGGAGCAGCAAACCTGCCATTGCTCTGACTCGATGGAAATCCCAGTGATTTTAAGATATAATACAGCAGTACAAAAAAAAAATAATCTTATTAACAGAGAAGATAGTGAGGGGTTAGAGGTGGTAACATCAGAACAGAGACTCTAACAAATTTTTGAAAATCTGAAAGGGTATAAAAGGCAATTGACATATGAAATAGAACACAGCAAAATGCAGGTCCAAATCCACTAATCCCAGACTGCAGTGGAGATGGAAGTGGGAGTCAGTTTTCCCATTGGAGGCCCCAGGCTGAAGGTGGCAAATAAGGAAGAGTGTGGAAGAGAGAAACAGAGCAAACAAAGATTATCTGGAGGTCTGTGAACCAAATCACTGCCCAGTGTACCTCTCGTCTCTCCTTCCTCGCACCAGAAATAGAAGGTCAAGCGACCTAAATTGCTTGAACTGCTAAGGCTTGTGTTGTGGTATACAAGTTTGAAACCTCTTTGTCCTAGCATTTAGAGAAACTGCAACCTATCAGCTGATGTCCAGCTCACTCACCCTGAATCACCAAATCATTTTATTTGACACACCCTTGTCCACATACATAAAACTGTCAGTCAAATTTCAATGTAGTGGAGGGTGCTTTTTGGGAAAAAAACCTATTCACACACCAGCAGATGACACCTATACCAATCACTTAAAGAGCCTCATTCTTTTTTTTTTTAAATAAATTTATTTATTTATTTTATTTATTTATTTTTGTCTGCATTGGGTCTTCATTGCTGCACACGAGCTTTCTCTAGTTGTGGCGAGTGGAGGCTACTCTTCGTTGTGGTGCGCAGGCTTCTCATTGCGGTGGCTTCTCTTGTTGCGGAACATGGGCTCTAGGTGCACGGACTTCAGTAGTTGTGGCATGTGGGCTCAGTAGTTGTGGCTCATGGGCTTAGTTGCTCTGAGGCATGTGGGATCTTCCTGAACCAGGGATTGAACCCATGTCCCTGTATTGGCAGGAGGATTCTTAACCACTGCACCACCAGAGAAGTCCAAGAGCCTCATTCTTTATTCTTAAAGTGGTTGAATAACAAAAAATGTAGGAAAACTAGAAGCACAGAAGTAAAAGGACAAAATAATAAAACAGAAAAATCAACTTGGCAGAAAACAGAAGAGAGTTTAATAACAGCACTTGTATAGCACTTGTTTGATGACAGGCATTGTTTTAAGGACCTTATATATATTAACTTACGTATTCCTCACAACTACCTTGCCAAGTATGTATCATCACCATCCTCATTTTACAGATAAGGAAACTGAGGCACAGAGAAGTGGGGTGAGTTCCCCAAGGGCATCCAGCTGGTACTTGGTGGAGGCATGATTCTAACAGGGGAGCCTGGTCCCAGAGTTTGCTCTCTTAATCAGTCTGCCCATTCTAATTAATATCCTACTGTGATGTGAGAAGACATTATATTCATGTAATAACAATAGAATGCAATATTTTAAAGGAATCTCCCCAAAAGTTGTCTAAAGATACAGAGGCAGTCATGAGCAAGAGATACTGCAGCTCCAATCTATTTGCCCAATTATATTCACAAAATGAATGTACAGACATTTTAGAAAAATTATGAAGTACTCTATTTAAACCATCCTACACAAGTGGAATCCATCCTAATATGGAAAGGTTGCCACAGAAGGAAATTCCACAGATTTCCTTTGTAAACCTTTGCAATATTTAACAACCCACATTATTAAGAAATTCTTCTTTATATCTAACCTAAATCCCTCTCGCTACATTTTTAAACATTTCCTTGTTTCCTTATTTGGTGGAGATGGAGAACAGCTGGCCAGCATTTTGCTTATTTCACCTTTAGGCCAAAATAATGACAGTTGTTTTAACTCTTCCTGGAAGGCTGTGCTCTCTATCCCTTTATTCCATTTTCTTAGATCTCTTCTGAATCCCCCTTCCATCTTCTCTGCATTTTCGATTCACCTTTAGGGCCCATCTGGGAATTGAGCAATGCGGAAAAAATTAACTCAGTCCTTTTTCAGCATTATCAACACCAATTTCTAATTTGTAAACAACACTGTTAGAAGTACTTGAATTCACACTGAGTCATAGTGAGTAAGTTACATCCTGAGAACACGGATAATGAAAGAGAAATTATACTGACGCCTCCAGGACATGGGAACATCATTAAGGGGCAAAACGGACAAGAGGGCAGCAGGAAAGAGCAAACCGTGGGTGTAGAGCAAGGACAATGAGTTGTGTTGGATGGGGCTCTGCTGAAAGTGGGAGCAGAGCTATACTCCTATGTCCTGGGTGTGTGTGCTTAGGGAGGGAAGCTCTGTGTGTGGTGAGACAACTGGGTCACTTCCCTGGGGTGATAGCATCTGCTCACAGCAGATGGGAGCTGGCAGAGGTGGGATGAATGAGCCATTTGAATGGGAAACACCAGTTCTGAGGATGACTCTGTCTTCCGGCTGCCAAGGAGAGGGCTCTGCTCCTCTGTTGGGGTGAGAGCAGGTGTAGACGGTGGTGGTGTGGAGAGACTCGGATCAGCCAGGCAAGGGCCTCCGTGGAATCCAGGACCAGTAACACCTGTGTTTGCCCAGCACAGGATGGCCAACAAAGCACTTCCACATTCTTGATTTATGTCACACTTCGCCCTGTGATGTTAACAGGCCACACATATTATCACCGCTCTACTGGGAAAGAGAGGCACGCACGATCACATGACCAGAAAAAAAGTGAGGAAAGCCCCTTGCCTTTTTGCCTCCTACTCTGGTGCTGTTTGCTGCACACCACCCTACCTTTCCTGCGAGAGTTCTCAGGGCAGGTATCAGTGAGCATTTTGTTGAGATTCTTCTGTAAGGAAGAGGGTGCCGCTTAATTAGCTAAAGACTTCCGGTACCTGAACCCAAGATGTACAAAGGGCATGCTCCATAAACACTGAAAGGAGGTAATAATTAATATGATGAAATGGCAAGGAGGAGGTAGTTGTTTCATTGGCACGTTGAATGGCAGCCTGTAGACTCCCCCCAAACAACTGATTACCCTCAGGGGACACCGTTTACTCTGGTTCAGGATTGGACGAAGCTACCTTAACCACTGTTATACTCCTTGGTGAATAAACACTGAACAGAAAGAAGACAAGTTCTTTAAATACATGTGCTCTTTAATCATGTAAAAGAATATATTCAAAGAATTATTAACGTTATTTCCTATTCACAATACCCTAAAACCAAACATTATCCCCATCAGGGTAAACTGTGTACATTGAATTGTTCATCAGTCAAGTAAGAACTGAATACTGTGTTGAAACCAAAGCAAAATTAGTTTTTTTTTTCCCACGGTAAGAAAGGGCTTCTTCTTCCCACTCCCAGCGTTTCCACACAGATTAGAGAATGGTCTATTTTATTTTAACAAAGCTTTTGGCAAAATGTTAACAGCCACAAATGTGGCCTCCAAGCCCAGGCACCAAAGAAACTGATACTGTTCCTTTGAGAAATACATAGTTTGTCCAACAGATGAGAGAAAGTAGAAAACCCTAGTTTGTAACACGTAGTACAATTAGTAAATCCAACTATCCCAATTATAGTGTGAAATTTCTCATAAAGCAGCGGCCGTTAAGTCACATTACACAATATCTCTTTTTATTTTTACCATATTTTGTGATGCTTCCCAATGTAAATTAATGACTAGCTTAGTGTGCTCAGTTGTTTATTCATTCAATACTCTTACAGAAACATGGAAACGTTCGGCCTGTACAGGTCAATTAGACCACATGCAACCGCCAGTAAAGAGCAAGACAGATACATCTGGTCCCTGCTCCACAGGGCAGTCATATAGGTGGCCAGATCCAGCTCTTCCTGACCAATCAGAAAGAACAGCTATTAGACATCTTGGAACCAACCATGGAAGTATAACTATGAGCAATAGAATAGAAAACTCATTCTAAATCCCATGAGGCTATCCATGGAAGAGTACAGAATTTTTTTGTTTTGTATTTGACTTCATAGTTCTGCCATTTTAATCAAAAATATATTCTTGGTCCTAGGAATATAACTTCTCTAAATGATATTCCTTATTCTGTACAAATGTTCTTCATGTATTCTGATTACTGTAGGCTTAAAACGTCAATCATGAGATGATAGTGTTTATGGTGGTTTGTGGACCTACGTTCTCCATCTCATATATGTCTGAAGAATATTCAGTCTTATTTGCTCAGGGCGTCAGTAGTTATAATCTGTCTACGCAGTGTATCAAGGCATTCATTTCTCTTAGTTCATGGTATAAATAAGGCCAGGTAGTATGTTTGGTCCCTCTAAGAGTCATTCATGCATTTTACACAGTGACAAACTCCTGCTTGGTCACCCTTGAACAGACCACAGAGGGAATTGGGCATCTTTGGATGGTTCATTCCAAGACCTATTGCCTGCCAATGAAAAATGAGCTCTTGGGATCCACTAAATGTGGATTTTGTTCTATTATGTTCATCTGTAACCTTCTAATCTGCTTGTGTAGCCATTGAAATGTTTGCCCATTTCCCACAGCCAGTGACCTCACAAGGAAGGCCCTTGGAGGGACCAGGAAATCAGTGTGGGTCCAGAGCTTCCACAAAGAGCCATCTTCGCTGGCTGCACCACTCCTCTGTCCTGGCCTGGACTGGGTACCCTTTTTTGAACTTAGGCTGGGATGGCAGAGTTTCTCATCCCCTGTGATTATTTTTCTACACAGCTTTTATTAACTGAGCAGAGCAGAGAAAAGCAACTTGCATTACAGCCAAACTAATATGTGGTAGAAATTCCCTGAGGGATTAAGGTGAACATGCTGCCCCCTCCCTCTGAGAGACAAAGTCAGGAGAGTGACAAATCTGAGTTCTGCTTCATTACGCAAAATATACAATCCCCAAGGGCTTTATCTGAAAGGAATCTAAAGACTAAGGAAATATCTTAAAATTCCACCCTATAAATGAAGAAACTGACAAACCAAGAAGTTAGCAAAGTGATTAATGTAGGTCAGTGGTGGAATAATGTATTAGCTTCTTATTACCATGAGCTTAAAATACAAATTTATTTTCTTAGAGTTCTGGAGGTCAGAAGTCTAAACTGAGCTGGCAGCGTTGTGTGCCTTTTGGAATCTCTACAGGAACTTTTAGAGGCTACTGGCATTCTTTGGCTCATAACCCCACAGTCCCTCTTCAAAACCAGCTACGCAGCATTATCAGGTATCTTTCCTCTCTGACCTCTGCATCTCTTGTCACCTCCCCTTCTCTGAGTCATCCTCTTACAACGACCCTTAGGGTTAATAATTTCCCGACTCAAGATCTTTAACTTAATCATGAACGCAAAGTTTCTTTCACTGTGTAAGGAAGTATATTCACAGATTTTGAGTATATGGGGTGGGGGTCGGGGGGGAGGCAGGATATTATTCTGCCTACCACAAATAGCAACCAAAAAGTCTAAACCTCATTAGTGACTAAGGATGTAGCAAATACATGTGTTAATTTTGTTTTAAAAAGTTTAATAATTATTTACTAGATCTAGAATACTGTGATTGACAAACATGGCAAAGCAAATAATAGACCTGAAATTCTCTTTATTTACTTTGCAAAGGTATATTTTAAATGTAATTCGCAAGTAGAGAAGCCTTCTTAAGATCCTTAGAAAGAAAAAAAAAATTAAGAATAAAACTGTGCTGACATATAGGAAACAAAGACCTCATAATCCCAATATTTTAAAAAATGATCTTACAAATCAAAAAGAATGGGATGGGGCTTCCCTGGTGGCGCAGTGGTTGAGAGTCCGCCTGCCGATGCAGGGCACGCGGGTTCGTGCCCCGGTCTGGGAAGATCCCACATGTCACGGAGCGGCTGGGCCCGTGAGCCATGGCCGCTGAGCCTGCGCCTCCAGAGCCTGTGCTCCGCAACGGGAGAGGCCACAACAGTGAGAGGCCCGTGTACCGCAAAATAAAAAAAAGAATGGGATGAACAACACAATAGAAGACATGGATAAAATGAACAATTTACATAATAAAACACACAAATAGAAAATGCATATATAATAAGAAATCCTGTTTTACTTCTCAGATTGGCAAGATTAAAAAGATAGGTGAAAATAATCTTTACAGTGGCCTACAAGACCCGCATGATCTGCCTCCTGTCCCTCTCTCTGATCTGATCTCCTTCTCATCTCCACCTCACTTGTTTGCTCCAACCAAAAAAAGATGCCCTTTCACACACTGTAATAAAACAACCTTGCAATATCTACTAAAACTCAAATCTATATACCATTTGACCTAGCAATGCACTTATAGGAATTTAACTTTCATAAATATTTACACAATGAGGTTATATTACAAAAGTGTAACTAAAAAAACTTGGAAACAACCTAAATGTTCCTAACTAGAGATTTGGTTAAATAAATTAATGTAGGTTCATAAAACAAAGTACTATGTGACAACGAATTTGAGTGGGTGCGTGTGTATGTGTGTGTGTGTAAAATATTTCTCAAATATACCGGCACGGGAAGATTTCTGAATTGTGTCGTTTAATATAACTAGTAACATGTCTGTTTTAGTCCTTCAGGCTGCTATAACAAAAATATCGTAGTCTGGGTGGCTTATAAACAACAGAAACTTATTTCTCACATTTCTGGAAACTAGAAGTCTACGGTCAGAGTACCAGCACGGTTGGGTTCTGGTGAGAACCATCTTCCAGGCTGTAGGCTGTCCGTCTTCCCATTGTCTGCTCACACAGTGGAAAGAGAGAAGAGAGAGCTCACTGGCATCTCTTTAATAAGGGCCCTAACCCCATCCATGAAGCCTCTGCCTTCATGACCTTATTACCTCCCAAAGGCTTCTCCTCCTAATACTATGTCATTAGGGGTTAAGATTTGAAATTATGAATTTGGGAGCGGTACACAAACATTCAGTTCATAACAAGGTATGTTATGTATTAGATACTTATTATACTTTGTATTACTTATAAAACAACTGTATCCTAATACACGTCCTTTCCAAAATACCTGAAAATGGCTGTAAGAGGAATGAATATTGTTTTCCATTTAGCTGATTATTGACATATATAGACTGTCTTAGTCCATTCGAGTTGCTCTAACAAATTGCCACAGAATGGGTGGCTTATAAACAACAGAAATGTATTTCTTACAGTTGTGGAAGCTAGAAGTCTGAGATCAAGGAGCCAGCATGGTCAGGTGAGGGCCCCCTTCTGAGTGGCTGATTTATCATCATATCCTCACATGGCAGAAGGGGCCAGAGATTCTCTGGAACCTCTTTTATAAGACACTGCTCCTATTCATGAGGATTCCACCCTCATGACTTAAGCATCTCCCAAAGGCCCCATCTGGTAATACCATCACATCACTTTTGGGGATTCGAATTTCAACATGTGAAGTTTGGGGGGACACACACATTCATACCATAGCATAAAGCCAGAGGAAACATTTCTTCAAATCATTTTTTTAAATTTTCCCTTCCAGTCAGAGAGGAAAGACCTAGCAAAAACTGGCTTTGTCAAAATATTGGAAGAACTCATTCCTTGTAGTCTCTGTTTTACTAGTCAAAGTCACCACCGTCTGTTATACACATTATACTCAAAGCCCTTTGGATGTTTTTATTACATTACGTATTACATAGAGAAGACTTAAGCATCCTTAGAATTTTTATAAGCATATGTTCTTCCTTCCTTATGAGGAAATGTAGATCTCATTAAAGTAAATTTTTCTAAAATGAAATGTTTTGATGTATAAGCTTAGCGAGACTGCATCTGAAAGCCACAACTTTTGCTACAATCTTAAGTATGACCAAATTGACCTACAGCAGATTTTATTAAAGACAGAGCAAAAACAACTTTGTCTTATTCTTTAAGAAAACTCAAAGACAGTGGTCTTTGTGTAATTTCTTCTAGTTTTCACATGTATATTATTTTTGTTCTCACTAAAATGGTTTCTAATCATTAGTGTCACCAGTTAAAATTATTTTAAATAACCAAATTCTCTATTTTTACATTTAATGGAGTCATTTCCAAACAATCATTTTCAAGGTTGTTTTTAACTTTTTTTTCCCTGCAAATCCATACATGTAATGTTATAGACAGATTCCCTCTGGACAACATCCTCCTAGCCATGCATGTTCAGTTTGGTCTCAATGTCCTAAAACAAAAAAACCACTGTGTAAGGTCAAGTTGAAGCAGATTAAATTTGAATTAGAAGCACTTCTGTATTAACATGGAAGTGTTAGTCATATTTTGCCCCTTCTACTCTTGGAAATCAAAGAGACAAGAAATATAAAAAGAACCCACAAACTCCATTTTGGCAACACTAGGTAGCAGATTTAAATTACAGTCTCAAAAATAAATGTGAAGGCTACCAAAAGCAGCCAAGACCAGGCAGAAGCCACACATAAAACATGAGGAAAATAGCAAAGAGAGTCACAAGATGATCCAATGGCAGCAGATTTCAAAAAACACTTCCTGCAGGCGAGAGGTTCATTGAGAGGTGAGGAAGCTGTATCCATGTTGGCAGAATTGGATGTAGGACCTGTGTGAGTAGGGCTGGCAGCAGAAGTCTTCATGAACACGGTTAATTAGAGAGAAGCAGAGAAGGCAGGGTTACATAAAAAACAACCAGCTAAGCCATATTAGAAGGAAGAAGTCTGTCTCTGAGGAAGCAGAATAGGAGAGAGCACTGCATTAGGAAGCCTGAAAAGCTACAGTTGTGTTTCTTCTCCTATAGGAGCTTTCTATGAAAGTTGCTCAGGAAAATTCAAATGGTTCATTAATAAAAGGAATTGATACAGTATTGATACAAAGGTTACATAAGAGAAGATATGGAAAATAGTACTAAAACCTTCAAGTACGAGTAACATTCACCAGAAAATGTTGCCACAAAGCAAATGAAAGTTGTAGCCAAATGCTTCATTGTGAATTTAAAAATTTAATAAATCAGTTTTCTCTATGAAAGAAAATCATAAAGCAGAAATAAATAAGTAAATAATAAAGATATGGAAGACTGAAGTAACATGATGAATAAGACATCTCGTCAAATCAACTGATAAAGTGCTATATGCAAGAAGAAATTTCTGACTATGGTAAACAAATGACTAACCTTTCTTTATATCATTTAAACATTTTTTCAAACATTTGTTTTATTCATTAGATTATTTAGTTTTCTCAACAAAGAGAATTATTTTTAAATAGTTAATATTTCTGTTTGGTTTACCATCACTTTGAGGAATTTGGTGCACCTAGGTCAGTGTTTCTTGAATTTCAGTAATATAACATTTTAAATGAAGAGAAAAGTTCTTGAAGCATTAATGTTAACTATAATTTTTATTGTATTCTTTAATTGTACATATACCAAAAAATGAACTGTAAGCTTGTTGTCTCACAGTTGTGCTACAACTATAAAACCAAAGCAGACAAATCAATGTAAACAAAATTACAAAAATGAAAAAGTCAAAATTGAAATTAACAGATTATGTGATAAAGTACATTGTGTGGAAATGAAGTCACCATTCACAAGACCAATAGAGAGTTCACATGCCAACACCTCTGCGCGCCTTTTGAAGATTTAAGTTTCCTTCCAAGTCTTTTTCAATTTCAAATTATGCCTAATGCTGTAATTTGTTCTTTACTTAGTGGGAAGCCATCATTTCTAAATTAAGTTATCTTTTGTTCTTTTTCTAACTAGCACACAACAATGACAAGGTACTTTTTGGTGCCAATAAGAACGTTGAAAAGAATGCAACTGTAAGCACTAAAATCAGATGGTGCTAGTCAACTATAATCATTCAGAATAGCAAACTAAGCTTCTATTAATTTTATTTTAGTTTTTTGTTGAATACAAAACAGAACTTTGAAAGTTATTTTTAGTGTTCTTTCAAACCCCTGTTTGAGAAACATTATTCTAAATTTTTTAGAAACCTAAAAATTCCATATAACCACCTCTAGATAACCATACTTGGTATGTTCTTGGCAATCCAAGTGTGATTTTATAACATCCCAGAATTCTTGCTGCCTGAGTCTCACATTACACACAAGAGTACTGTTTTGTGGTTTGTTATAAGACTTAACATCAGTGTGGAAATCTCAGGAACTTAATGTTTCACCTTTTCTGAGAGTAATAAAGACTCCAAAAACTCAGGGTATGATTCTTTAGATTTAAGGGGGAGTCAATTAGAAGACTTCAAGATTCCAGAATGCGTAGTTAGGGGTCAGAGTCTGAACCCAGTGGACAGATGGAGAACTTTGGAGCTGGGAAAGAATGAGAACGTTAAGAACTATAAAGACATATAGTTTTATCTTCAGTACATATTACATACTATAGATGTAGAAGGGGAGATATGCAAATAATCAGTGGTAGACTCAGAGTCACCCCCCAAAATAGATTGAGATTCCACCAGTCTCTTCTCCAAGCACTGAGGCTATAAAGCCTCTAAGCTTTCACAAGGTGCCCTCCACATAGAAAATTCCCCTGCATACAGGAACTCACAAATCACTTGCTGGTCACCGTTAAGTTTTCAAAGATGCCTCTTTATGAGAATTATCATGCCCTCTTCTTTACCTCCCATACTTTCTCTGTCCACTTGTTCTAGAAAGAACTGTTCTGGAAGTCCCTTCAAGGTACTGTCTTTTCTGAAGGAAAATGGATAGCAGCAGGTGCTTGAGAGGTGTTTTCCCCATGAGAATAGACGGGAAATATTCCAGGTCTCTCTTCAAAACTATAATAGAATTAAGTTAACATTTAAGGCGTGACTAAGAGCTATAGGCAGAATCAACTAGTTCTTGACCATATTCTACATGTGCTTGTAACTGACTATAAAAAAGAAAAAAGTGTGCTCAGGTTAAGAGTTCCAGGAACTGGTTAGTCACTGCTTTCCATGCTTTGTCATGGAGAGCACTTTTAAGCAATGAGAACAGATAAAAATACTGATCCCAAACCATATTGTTTTTATCATAAAAATATGGTAAAAACAGAGCCAGTGCAGTAAAAGTGAAATAACTATACAAATGTTATCATGCGACTCTGGTTTATTGAAGGGAAACCTCAACAAAACTATCACGTCTAGATCCAGAATCTAGGTTTCCTAGTCATAATGCACTATAACTAACAGAAGTGAGGATTTATCCCTGCATTTGCTTAAATTTGCTACACTAACTTAGCTTTTTGTTTTTTTTAATGGTGTATCAAAATAGGTTTACTCCCTTTGGGCTTTATCTCCAAATTATGGTATTTAGTTCAGTGCTATACCCAGCCTATAATACACTAGCAATAACATGTGATGTACTGCTAATATCCTGGAGAATTCTACTGGCTGTGTTCTTGAAGCAATGTAGCAACTTAGCACCATGCATGTTGAATAGTTATGGATCACACATGGGAGCAAATAGTATCCTGTTACCTTTTGTTCTACTTTAAGTTTTTTCATCATGATGTCTCAAGAAATTTTACTATGAACTGCAAGTTTTCTTCTTTTCCTATCCTAGATGAGGAGATATTGTATGACACAGGTGTTTTCAGATGCATAAGTACACACATATATTTCTCATCGCCACAATCATTTTAACTGTCTGGATGGTATACTACCCCTGCACTTTACTCTTGGAAGTGGTCCTTGCTAACTAAGAAAATAGCTTTGGTTCATGTATTAGTCTGCTAGGGCTGCCATAACAAAATACACAGACTAGGTAGCTTAAACAGCAAAAATTGACTTTCTCACAGTTCTGGGGGTTGGAAGTTTAAGATCAAGGTGTCTGCAGTATTGGGTTATCCTTTGGCCCTTTTCCTTGGCTGGCAGATGGACATCCTCCTGCTGTGTCCTCGAGGGGTCTTCTCTGTGCATCTCTGGTGTCTCTTCCTCTTTCTGTAAAGACACCAGTCCTGTTGGATTAGGGCCCCACCCTTATGACTTGATTTAACCTTAATTACCTCTTTAAAAGCTTTATCTCCAAATACAGTCACATTGAGGGTTAGGGCTTCAACATGTGAATTGCTGGGGGCATACAATTCAGTTCATAACGGTTCATAACCTTAAAGAGATAATGGGCAGGTGTCTCAGTAATAGATAAAAACAGCCACACATTTCTCCTCTAAAGTCTCCAGATCTTTTCATGATATGTATAATCTTAACCCCAGGGTACCGCATCACGTCATGTGTCTTTCCAACCAACGTTATAATGGACACAAACACTTCCAGATGTTCACTGCTGGCTGAATCAGCCTAGAGCTGGATTCATGAGCCCTTTTCATGCCAGAGATTGGAGAAATAATTCTATTCTGTGCTCCAACTGGATCAATGCGTAAGTGGCTGGAGTTATTTCAACTGGTATCATTTGGTCTAACCAAAAATTAAAATACGGCCTCATGAAACAAACAAACAAGCAAAGGAAGTTGAAACTACTCAGGTTAGAGGCTATAGACCACTTGACAGCATGATCTCTGATGGAAGGAATGCTCAGGCAAGCAGACAGAGCATCTCTAATTATGAGGGTGTTATAATATCACTGTTATAATATCACTGTTATAATATCACTGTCTAATTATGAGGGTGTTATAATATCACTGTCCTAACAAGTGTCCTTTAAGTTAGAACTGGAAAGTCTCCTCTTGTGAAAATGGAAAGTTTGCTGGGATTATTAAATTTTCATAACATGGTAGAGTTAATCCACTTGTTCTAGAGGGCAGGGACTGGGTAAAACATGAAGACAAGGATGAAATCACTCAGTAGCCTGACTGAAGTCAGTAGAAGAAATCTGTGCTCTAAAATAAAAACTTTTCTCTGAGCACCAAAAAAATGTAAACTCTGTAGACTCCTTCTATCCCTTATCATAAACTCTGTAGACTCCTTCTATCCCTTATCAAAGTCCACTGGAAGATACACAGTGGACAGAACAGGTCAGGAAAACAGAAAAGAACAAAGGCAAGACTTCAGTTCCTCTTTATTAACCACCTGAGTTTCATTTTGAAGTAGAAGAGAAGAGGAACCTCCTCCAAAACAATTTCACCATTGTCGGTGACTCTTCAGATCTCAGCCTGATTCCCTCCTCAGTTCTCTGAATCAGAAAAGAGCCACATAAGACCGTGAGTGCAAATAAAATCACACAGACCAGTAGGCTGAATGTTGATTTGGTGTACTTAGGCAGTCCTGAGAGCTCTCAGTAGAAACTGCTTTGATTTTTGACTTTTAGAAAGTTGTTCTACCAAAGGATTATTATGGTAATTGAAATTAGGAATAGAATTATGGTTGGACCCTAAATAACACGATGTGCATGCTAAAGCTGCTATTTAGCTGTTACACTGAACAATTTGGAACAATGGGAGGGACAGGGTGTACTCCTGAGGGCTCTAATTTTAATTTGGGGATTGCCAATTTGTTAGCCTTTCACTGTTTCCTTAAAGGAAATGCAGGGTCTTAAGGAACTTGCTCAAGACCTATATTTAAGTAGAAAATTATGAGCTTCACTTCCTAAGGAGGAGATACTTAACTTTTTCTTTCTTTGAGGGTAGTTCACATTCACAGTTCTCAAAATCTCTGCTACAAAATGAGAGATACTCTATGATAGATCAGTTGTAAGAGCTCATTACTTTAGGAGCAATCCGTCTTACAAGTGTTTGCGTAACCCATTTTTCTGCAAGAAGGGGGTACGTAGGGGTGCTACTATAAAGACATGATTTATAGGCAAATGTATGATAGAAGATCAAGACTAAAATTCGCTTGTCATAAGGCATAATTCTGACAGTTAATTTGCTCTTATCTTCACCTGCAGACATTTGAATGAATGTATATCGATGGCAAAGAGTTGTTATATATCTTCATTAGATGATAAAGAGGATTATTATGATAATTGAAATCAGGAGTCACAAAGAATCAGATTAGAAATTAGAGTCACAAGGAGCAAATCAGTGAAAAGTACGGAACATTTGTTTTGAAAAACAGAATAGGCGTGGCCTGTTATATTTTCCCCAAATTGACAGTGCATCTCCCTTTTGTCCCTACCTTTTAAAATAATAAAAAAAAAATACATACATGTTGTGATATTCATACACAACAAAGCTAGGGGAAAAGTCCTTGTTATCTCAGCCTCTGAGAGAGAAGCACTATTAACAGTGCAGTGTGTTATTTTTTCAAATTTATTTTATGTATATACTATCATATTACTATTGCTGTAAGAATGGGAGTATATATAGTACATGTTGCTCTGTGATATTTTGTCACTAAACGTATCATGGGTGACTTTCTATGTCATTTGATGAGAGAGAAATGTACAAATCACAGACATGTACTAATAAATACATTAAAAGTTTTTGGATGGGCTTCCCTGGTGGCGCAGTGGTCGAGAGTCCGCCTGCCGAGGCAGGGGACACGGGTTTGTGCCCTGGTCCGGGAAGATCCCACATGCCGCGGAGCGGCTGGGCCCGTGAGCCACGGTCGCTGAGCCTGCGCGTCCGGAGCCTGTGCTCCGCAACAGGAGAGGCCACAACAGTGAGAGGCCTGCGTACCGCAACAAAAGTTAAAAAAAAAAAAGAAAAGAAAGTTTTTGGAACAAACACAGGAAACTATAAACTGCTTTGCTCTACAAAGTGAAAGTAGAGATGAGGACAGTGACCGCAAGACTTTTAATTCTCCATTTTGTTTTCTTTTAAATTATTAAAGTTTTATTTATAGCCATGAATTATTTTTATCATAGAAAGCTAGAAAAGCAAGTGAGCAAGAAAGAGAAAAAGAGAAAGTCTAAATTTAAAAGGATAAAATAGAAAAACAACCCAAGTTGATTGGTTGTGATTTTTGTACTAAAAAAATAATGAAAGATCAAATATTTAATCTATTAAATCTTTGGCTACTTCTAGAAAAGTCCATAAGCAGTAAAATTTTATCCAAACTCCCAGTGCAAAGCGTTAGCTTTGGTACAAACCAAATCAACACCCCTCTCGTCCTCTGAGACGTGTTTTCATCGTGAGCTGCCCGATCTTGCTTTATTCATGTACTCTCCATGACAGGGAGGGATAACTCTAATACAAAGCATTGTTTTTTTGTGGCCAACCTAACTAATGACTCTAATGAACAGAAGGCCCAGTAAATTCCCTGAGAAGTTTGATTTCTACAGCCTACTTTTGGGTTCTTTTTTATTCCAGGGTAATGCCTGGACCCAGTGGAGGGAAATCTTTGTTTATTTCCTTTGATCTTACTAAGAGCTCATTTAAAGCAAAGGTCCCAACTGGGGACCTGCATGTGAGGACATATATACTAAAAAGTATGATTTCTTGGCATTGTGCATCTTTCCGGTACATTGCACAGCGTCTCCTCTATGAAGACTCCAGGGAGAAATTTCCTTCTGGTCTCAAGAACAGATGAAAGCACCTGAGCAATTGATTTGTTTTTACATTATGGACAATGTGGATTTTCCAATAAGGCCTGTTTCTGGGTTTTATATTATTTAAAATATGTAACCTAGATGTCCCTAGATCACACTAGCCTAGGGGCACAAGTGAGTCACATTAAGATTAACTCCCAAATACTACTGGCTGATGAGCCTCAACCCATTGCAGAGAAGACCCCATGCTCCAAGCATTTCTGCGTATCCCTCAGGGGGAATCACATGTGTTTACATTCATCGATTTTTAAGTAGAAGAAACCAAGTGTGTTAGTTTAAGCAAAGAAAAACAAATTTATTACTAGCATTAGGACATGACCCGTAGAACCTAAGGGCAAGAATGCATCCTTGCCTCAGAAAAGACTGGAACCAGAGATTCCAGTGTCATCAGGATGTTCCCTCATCTCTGTTTCTTGCTGCCTAATATTCTCTCTCTCTCCCTCTCGCTCTCTCTCCCTCCCCTGCCCCCAACCCCTCTCTTCCTCTCTCTCTCTCAGTTTCTCCTGCTGATCCAACTCAGTAACAGAAAATAAAGACAACTGAGGGCTCCCAGGTTTATATTATGTGCATCCAGCTACCTGGAAAGAGACTGAAAAATATTTCTGTGTCCCAATTCTGAATTTCTGGGGAAGGGATTGAGAGCTGATAGTCACAGCTTGAAGAGAGTACTCACCTTTGTTTGCTCACTGTGGCAATGGTGACAAGGACATGTGACCTTGCAATGGCCTTGTGGCTAGGTGGGTGGGAGAGTAGTTCCCAGAGAAGGGGATGAGCAGAGCTATGCTGACAGCAGAAGACAGCTTCGGGGGAAAGAGACTGCCGTCTGGGTATGGCCACCCTGCCCCGTGGCCCCAGAGTGAGCTGCTGGGCTCATGCAAAACTCTGCTCTGCATTGCTCATCTGATCCAATTGCTGAGCAGTTTTAAAAGAGATTTTTTTTTTAAATGAAAGCAATATTTACTGAAGATGTGACCTTTGATACTGCTGATTGGTGAAAAACCTTTCTGGAAGAAAATTTGGAAATAGGTATTTAAGAGCCTTAAAATGCAAAGATCTTTCAACCCATTTCTGGAAATTTATCTAAGAAAACAGACAGATATATGTAGAGGTTTATCACATAATGAAATTGTTTATAGTGGAAAATTGATATGATGTTAAAGTGTTATAGTAGTTGGATAAATTATAGCACATTCGTATCATGGACTATAACATCCATCTAAACATACAGTATATTTATTGACCTGGAAAGATGGTTGTGTATAATAATAGATATGAAACAGAACAGAACACACAGCACAAAGTTAAATAGTCATTTCAGGTTGAGCAAGTATAGTTGATTTCTATATATTTTCTCCAGATTGGTTTATTTATGTTTTCTAATTTGTCCTCAAAAATCATGTCACTTGTATAATATTTTTTTAAGCTTTTGAAAAATCACACTAGTGATACAAGTTTTTTCAACACATAAATGTTACCCCAGCATTAGAAATAAATGTTTGTACATCCTTCTTCAAAAAACAGAAAGGGCAGCTCTCATAGTTATAGAGACTATGCTATGTAGCCCTCTGTATATTAATTTCATAGTCAGCATTCAAAAATAGGAGAAGGAGGGTGAGAATAAAGAAAAAGTGCACAGAGATCTAAGGAAAAAACTTCTCCCTTTAACACCTTTGTCAGCTCTCCATCCTTCCATGGTTCTCCAGCAGGGGTGGTACCACTCCTAGGGGCTGTTGGGAGATATTGGGCAGAGGACATTTTTGGTTGTCCAGGGACTAGTGAGAATGACTGACATTTAGTGGGTCAAGGGGAGAGAGGCTGGCTACCCTACAAGGCTCGGAAAATCCAGAACAAGAAAGACTTGTCCTGCTCAAATGTCAATCACACCCTCCACTGAGAAACCCTGCTAAACTAAACCTCTCTGAATAAAATCCAAGGCCTTCACTCACTAACCCCTGCCTATTTTTCTAATCTCCTCTCTCCCAGCTTCCCTTCCTGTTTTATACCCTGCTCTGTCCCACTTTAATTCCTTTTTCCTCTGTCCCATGCCTTAACCATATCAAATTTCTGGCAATTCTCATAGAGTGCCAAGAAGTATTATGCTTCTCAGCTTTCATTTGGTTTAGATTATTTGCTCTGCCTAGAATACTCCTTTCATAAAGTCCTACTTATTCTTGAAGATTCAGCTTAATCATCTCCTTTGTGGAGCCTTTTTTGGATCATAATTCTTCCCCTTCTTTGCCCTCATTGTTACTTCTGTGCATCGCTATTGTAACACTTAAAACACAGTACAGTATTTCATGTCCGTATTCTCCTACTAGAGGTACAAGTTCCTTGTGGGCAAGGAGAGAATACTTCTTCATGGCTTAACCCCAAACAAGAGGAAAAAATCTCACGTTGCTCAACAAATGCTTGTTAGCTGGGAGAAAAAAATGGAAATCAGCTTTTCTTTCTGTTGCCATTGAAAAAAAATAGAAAATTAATTCAATCAGTAAAAAAAAAAAAAGTTTGATTTCTGCCTTCAAATTATTTTCCATTTCAATAAAAATAATGTTGACATCTGCTTCATTACCATCGCACAAAATGATTGGGGGAAAGAAAGGCAAGAAAATATATTTATTGGCTCCAAATGTGTCCAAAGGCTTAAATGCTAAGAAATCCACATTTGTGTATGGTATGTGATATATATGTGTATCATTCTATTGGTAGTACAGTTTATTCTATTATAATGTAGACCTGCTGGCAAATGCAAAGCAAGTTTAGGCTAAGAAGAAATTTCAATAATCTTTATGATTGAAGTTCAAGGAACTCCAAGGAGATTCATTTTTACTGACAGTTGCCTCTTTTTGCTTACAGAACATATGCTATGTTATTGTGATCACTGAATTTAGGGAACTGAGCTATAAAAACATATTGAGCAAATTAAAATTAAGAGTCGGGGCCAAAGACAGTGATCTCACTTTTGTTTTATGTGTCTTGATCTTTAAGGTTAAATGTTTTCCTCCTTCTATTAATATAAAGCGTTTAGAAATATATTAGTCATTTATTAATAGGGCATCTATTAATTATTTTCATATTTTAGGAAACAAACACAGTTCTCTATTCTTTTTTTTTTTTTTTTTTGCGGTACGCGGGCCACTCACTGTTGTGGCCTCTCCCGTCGCGGAGCACAGGCTCTGGACGCGCAGGTTCAGCGGCCATGGCTCACGGGCCCAGCCGCTCCACGGCATGTGGGATCTTCCCGGACCGGGGCACGAACCCGTGTCCCCTGCATCGGCAGGCGGACTCTCAACCACTGCGCCACCAGGGAAGCCCCAGGTCTCTATTCTAATTAACAACTTGAAGCAATTAAAACATCAGATTTGTGAAGGGTGTCATAACCATCTAATGTTTCAACTGGCTATTTTATTCCACATCAGACACCACTCTTCCCCCTTGAAAATGATATAACTACAATGTACTAAGCACTGTGTATATTACTGTGGCAGAAGCAAAAAATAAGAATCTGAACCCTCCCTTCTAACTGTTCAAACTTTAGTAGAAGGAAGAAAATATACACATAGATAAAGTAAAAAGAGTAATGACAAATCAGAGGAGAATCTTCTGGTTGCAGGAAACGTGAGAACATCTGAGGTAAAAATTGAAAGGTGGATAAGTTTTGGACTGCTTCATTTATGTGGATGAAGACTATGACAGATTCAAAAGAAACAGTCCTTGCAATCATAAAGATTTCACAAATAGTAAATTATTTTATTTGAAAATTAGGATGTATCTGTTCTTTATTTTAAAAATTATGAGTAGGATTTTTGCTTCAGGTCAAAATGGAATAACAGGGACTGGATCTACCCTCCTGCCTGAAACAACCAAAAATCAGAAAATACCTGAAACAATGGTGTTGAAGACACTGAACATCTATCAATAAAATACAATGATTCCTGAGAGATGGGAAAGAAACAAAGTGAGCAAATTGCCCCAGTTTACTGCCAGGGACCACAGCACAGAGAAGGAGAACTTGGGCGGAGTACTGCAGATTCCCTGAGTTGAGGAAATAATGAGAGTCTGGGGAAATAAAAGCAGCAAGACCTTGAAGGACAGAAAAACAAAGGAGAAAATTGCACAGAAAAAGAACTCCGGAGGCTCTTCAGAGTGTCTCCATTGAGTATTCAACAGAGTATTGATAAGTGCATGCATGAGGAAACCACCCAGAGCTAGGGAAAAAACTACCCCCAAAATAAAAAAGAATAGTACATGGCACTCACACAGGGCAAGAAGTATTGTCTGTCCCACCAGTCAGACAGAAAAAACTCATAATTCAGAGGGCATCACAGAATACTTAGAATAGTCTTACTAAATGAGTGAACAATTAGTCCTAGTTTAAACATGGATCTAGTCCTGTTAACAAATCTTAAAATCAAGACCCAAAGGGATCATACTATTTCCTAAGAAACTTAACAGCACCCCAGAACAAACTTCAAGAATATTCATAGGGGGCTTCCCTGGTGGCGCAGTGGTCGAGAGTCCGCCTGCCGATGCAGGGGACACGGGTTCGTGCCCCGGTCCGGGAAGATCCCACATGCCGCGGAGCGGCTGGGCCCGTGAGCCATGGCCGCTGAGCCTGCGCGTCCGGAGCCTATGCTCCGCAACGGGAGAGGCCACAACAGTGAGTGGCCCGCGTACCGCAAAAAAAAAAAGAATATTCATAGAAATATAAAAATGTCTAACGTCAAACACCAACTTGACCTAATTAATATATGTGAGATGTTGCTAAGGAAAATATATACACTTAAATGCCTACATTAGAAAAGAAGAGAGTTCCATCTTGGAAAAAGAAAAGCAAATGAAACTGAAAGAAAATGATAAGAGAGTATGAGAGTGGAAATCAATGAAAACCCAAAGCTAGGTTTTTAAGGTGTTTGTTTGTTTGTTTGTTTGTTTTTTGCAGTACGCGGGCCTCTCACTGTTGTGGCCTCTCCCATTGCGGAGCACAGGCTCCGGACACGCAGGCTCAGCGGCCATGGCTTACGGGCCCAGCCGCTCTGCGACATGTGGGATCTTCCCAGACCGGGGAATGAACCCGTGTCCCCTGTATCGGCAGGCGGACTCTCAACCACTGCACCACCAGCGAAGCCCCAGTTTGTTTGTTTTTTTAGGAAGATCAAGAAAAGTGAACTTCTATCCAGACTGATTAGGGAAAAAAAGAAAATATAGATATTACTGATACAGATATTACCAATATTCTGACAAGATTTGCTCTTTTTTTCAGTGAAACTGTTACTTCTTACATGGTAGTAAATGCTAAATGATCTTTGAACACAAGTATTTTCCTACTTGTCTTGCCTCTTATTGAAAACAGAAATGTCTTTACGTTTGTGTGTACTAAAAACATTTAAAATAAATAACAGATTGTCTTATCAAAGAAACTGAAATCTCCCAGCACCAGGAGATTATGTCTGAAAATGAAACTGCTTATGACCACCATCATTTCAAAAAATAATTGCTCTTCATCAAGTGACAGTAGTTGAAACCTGATTTTTCTTTGAATGTACATATGCTTTACCTCAAAAACCTATGACACGTTACTATGAATTGAAGAAAGTCTTTAAGTGCTCAGACCTCAAGTATAAAAATATGTCCACATTTTCCTCTGATCTTGAAGATTGACCTGTACATCTTCTAACTGTGCTCTAAACATTTCTATCTGTATTTGATTGCTCCAAATAAAAAAAGAAAAGAAAAGAAATCCTCTGAGATTAGTTAAATAACAGGCAATCTGTTTAGGGTTTATTTCCGTCTTTTGGGCTTTGTGAGGATGGAAGAAGCTTGTGATGTAAATTTCTCAAGTAAATATTCCTTGATTATCAAAATGAGATTTCTCACCAGCATTTTGCTTTTAACATCAGAAAGAAAGATGAAGGGAAGAAAGGCGATGTTTATACAGGGAAGCTGGGCAGTTGTTCAGGAATGAGTTCCAGATGCTATGGCCTTGAAGACCTTGGCTTCCATGGAAGGCCTTATGTCTTTCATGGTATGAGAAGCTCAGGAGGATAAATTTCCTTTCAAAACCAAATAACTCAATCTCTTCAGTAGTTGCAGCTTGATGGAAGAGGGTTTATTTACCCTGTCAGGTAATGTCAATACACCGAACAGGACCATGGTGCAGGCAGGTTATCGGAGAAATTGGAACATCTCCAAGGAATCTAGATGTATATAATATCAATTTATTATAGATTCTGCTGCTATTTCATTCATGATGTTAATTTATCACAGTTCAAAAGAATGAGAAGTTTTCTCTAAGCTTATGTATGAAAAATGGGAAAATCCAGACTTTTTTGGATGATGTAAATCTTCAAAAAATTTTTGAAGATTTTTTTCCTTAAAGAAGAGTTTAATGGCTCTATAGGTGCTTGTTAAATAAAAGATTATAATAGATACAAACACATTGAAATGGCAAAGACTTAATCCTATGAGAAACTTTCTGTGAATTATATCTTGTCTACTATGAATTTTGTGTGTATTATTAGGTTTAGATGAAACATTCTTTGTGTGACTCTATAATTTTGTTAAGAAGAAGGCTTTCTGTTATCAGTTTTATACTGCCAAATCATGACAAATGTACTGAGCAGTAACTGTGTGTGGACCACTGACCCTTGAACTTGTAGCTCATCCCTCATCTCTCAGTTTCCACCACTGCTCCCTGACAATTGATTCTCCAAACAAAAACAGTCAGGGGCTTCCCTGGTGGCGCAGTGGTTGGGAGTCCGCCTGCCGATGCAGGGGACACGGGTTCGTGCCCCGGTCCGGGAAGATCCCACGTGCCGCGGAGCGGCTGGTCCCGTGAGCCATGGCCGCTGAGCCTGCACGTCCGGAGCCTGTGCTCCACAGCGGGAGAGGTCGCAACAGTGAGAGGCCCACGTACCGCAAAAAAAAACAAAACAAAACAAAACAAAAAAACAGAATTATCTTTTTGAAACGGAAACAATTCGTATCTTACTTCTGCTCAAGATCCTCCAAAAGGTTTCCATTACATTCAAAATAAAACCCAAACTCCTTATTGTAGCTTTAGAAGTTTTTCGTATTCTAGACTCTGCTTACCTGCCCAAAGTCCTTTCATTCTTCTCCCCATTCACTCACTCTGCTCCAGCTACCTGCACCCAATCAGCAGTGGGAGCAGAAGTTTCCATTTTTTGTGTGCAAACATGGAGACTTGGTATATATTGCATATTAACAAATAATATACATTCAAAGGAGTTATTCTGCAGGTATAGAATTTAAATATCCCTGGAGAGTATTCTATCCAGCTTTTCCTTCTAGGTATGGACAACGTACACTCTTGCATTCATTTCCTCTTTATAGATCATTGTTATGATGGGTACTCTGAAGAAGGAGATAGGGGGAAGAAGGAGATAGCTAAAAGTCCTCCCTCGAAACAGTTTTTAGGGCTTCCCTGGTGGCGCAGTGGTTGAGTCCGCCTGCCGATGCAGGGGATGCAGGCTCGTGCCCCGGTGCGGGAAGATCCCACATGCCGCGGAGAGGCTGGGCCCGTGAGCCATGGCCGCGGAGCCTGTGCTCCGCAACGGGAGAGGCCACAACAGTAAGAGGCCCGCGTACTGCAAAAAAAAAAAAAAAAACCCAAAAAAACCCAGTTTTTAAAAATTGGTTTATTTCTTATTTTATGTTATATAGATCTTTTCTCAATGGTTTATGTCTACCTTCACAGATTGAGATTCATTCCATAGGGGGATGGAAATAAAGATTTTGAGAATCCTGGCCACATTACTCTCATATTATTTACATTCTGACTGGTTTGCATTTGCTTACATATGGGGCCGGGAGAGGAAAGGGCAGTGTCAATTTGCCTTTAGGTTCATTTCTTCCAACTGCAAATATGAAAGATACCTGTCTCCACATTTGTATTTTAACATGATCTGTTTTGCTATTTTAAGTTTCCTATACATTAAACAGCAAACTTAATTTTTCAGTTCAATCTCCACCACCACTTCCAACTGTCGATTATTGGGCACTTGCTTAGAACTGGAATCTGACCTACGTGGTTTAAATGAAGCAGCTCACAAGTGTCCTGCAAGGTCAAATCGTGGTGGCCCTTTTACACTTGAGGAAACTGAGAGTTTAAGTGGTTTATCCAAATTCATGCATCCTATAAATACTACTGGACTGAACAACCAGGGAACTTTCTTTTGTCTTGGCTGGTAAAGTATTTGTGACTGGTTACCTAACAGCTGGTTAGAGGTTAAAGTTCAGTGCTAATGAGTTGAAAGTCATAAACGGGAAGTTTAAGTGCAGGCTTTCCTGTGATTCATAACTGAAAGTTCAACATTTAACCCTAGGCAGTCAACATATACTGTTATTCACAAGGAGGACAGAGTGAAGGGTGGGTGGCTTAGTATAATTCCATCACAAATGCAGGAAGCAGTACTCAGAAAACATGTTTCCTGATGAACAGCCAAAATCGTCCTCTTTTTCCAAAAACAACAATAAGTTACATTTAAGCTAGGAAATCATTAATAGTTTTCACTCTAGTAGCCAGGCAATGGAAAAACCAGAGAATGGTTGAGCTGGATGCTACCGGCAGATCTCTCTGGTACAATCCCTTCATTTGACAGATAAGAAAACAAATTAAAATTCAAGAGCAGGGACAGGGGCAGGGATTACTCGATTATTTCCCCAATGTCTCTAAATCAGAAGTACAGAGCGGAGAATAGAACTTGATTTCTCTGACTCTTGGTTTATGGTTCTTTCTACCAAACTAGGGAGAGGGCATGCTTGTAGCCCCAGCCTGAGCCTGAGAAAAATTATTTTCTGGCTACGTCCTGAATGTGAAGAACACATAACTAACCTGCCTCCAGATGTAAAAGAGACAATGGAATGCATTGTTTCCCTTAGGGAATGGCCAAATCTAGAGAACACTTTTTTTTTTTTTTTGATTCCCATCGAAAGCCTTTACTTTTCCCTTAAAGCTTATTGAAATTTACATTTCAGATTTTTCTTTCTTTGCCTCATTAGTTCCCCTTTCTTCCTCTCAGAATCCTAAACCACACCATTCTCTGTGAGCAATGATCCCAAGGTTGTCTTTCATGGATAAAACACCAACCAGCCTCTCCTAATGTCTGTGGGTACTTCAAGAACAGTGCCTGTTCCTTGTAGACTTCTTCTCTCTCTTTACATAGAAAATAAAAGGAATTTTCTAGAAAGAGATTGACTTTCATAGAAATACTGATTTCTAGTATATGTCTCTCTGTGTAGGTAAATTCTCCTTTCACCTTTAAATTGTGTAACCTGGCAGGATGTTGACAAAATAACAAACATGGAGACCAGGAAATTGTATAGAAAGAAAAATAAAGTAAAATAGGAATCTAAATATTTAGTATACATATATGATTCACCCTGTTTTCAGCCAGAGTCAACTTTTTAGTCTTTGACTAAATTGAAAACAAGTGAAAAGAAAGCAATGTGATGGTGTAATACAGTTAATAAAGTCTTTTGTTTATATCACCGTCACACTTTTAAATTATACTTTCTAAATTTGACTTCACATCTCCATGTTACCTAATGAAAGCTGTAAATCAAGTAGTTGTGTAGATTTTATTCAGAATTATAACACTGTACTCTTAATATTACTCATAAGCTTAAAACAACTATGATGGAAGTCTTTGTGATTTATTTAGACCAGTGGTTCTCAAATGTAGTGAGCATCAGGGTCACCGAGAGGGCTTGTTAAACACAGATTGCTGGGCCCCCATCCCCAGATTTTCTGATTCAGTAGGACTATGTGATATCTGAGAATTTTCATTTGTTAAGAAGCTTCCTGGAAAGGCTAGTCCTGCACACTTTGAGAACCACTGATTTATACCAATACAAGTCTGAAATTCTTTCTTTATGTTGGTGTAAAGAGACACCTTAACACACAAGCAACCTCAGACACAGACCATTTAGCAAGAATCAGATTTGGATTTTTCAAGTGTCTGGAGAAAATGATTGTGGACAATTTCACTTTGCCTCTTTTCAGCAAAGTCTCTTCATCCAGGTGAGCCTCAAGTGACTCCCAGCCAGACTGTCAAATCTAATTCCAAATCCTAGGGTACTTGGAAAATACAATAAAATGTTTGTAAATGCAGTTGATCTTGTGACTACATAGCAAGTGTCCTTAGAAACTAGCAGTTCATAGCTCAAATTATGTAAATGCTGCTCTGTGTTCATAATGTGCAAATGAGAAATACTGAAAGAAAGAAGCCCCACTCAACAGTTTGGTTATTAGGAACTACCTGGGTGGCACCCTTCATTCAGCCTTGTTCTCATCCTGAATGAAGTCAGTCCCTTTGCCCAGTAGTCAAAACAAACATTAGCAAGACAAGAAAAGAAGGAAACAATGAGGAAAGACGTAAATAATTACCTTATAGCTACTTGTAACATTGCTGCAGTTTTTATGCACAATAGAAATAGTCCCAGTTTTTCTTCCATTAAAAAAAAAAAAGACCTGAATCATAAATATAAATCGTGCTCATTTACTTCCTCCGTGACAGAGTCAGCTTCAACAACACAGCTTGCTGAGATTTATTGCGCTAGACAACTGTTTGAGATCCATGGAAGCCGTTTGGGGAGCAGATAAGCACAGCCTAACTAGAGAAACACTAGGTTTACTTCGGTGTGATCTGGTTGGTTACTCATTCTTCCTGGACTATTCCCTGAATGGAAGTAATCTATTTTGCAGTGGGTCTGAGTACCTTTTGTGAGAGACACTCTATGTTCTGAACCTTAAGTGGGAACTTCAGGCTTCACTGCCATCAGGCCTCCCCTGAAAGGCCAGTAACAGCTATGAAAGGACTTGATAATTTAAGGTGAAAAGGCATGATTATGAGTCTCTAAACCCTAAGTGCCAAAAAGCATTTAAACAGAAGACTGACAGGTTTGTCAAGCAGTAATGCATCTGTATTTGCATCTGACCTGAAAGTATTTTCAACATCTGCAAAGAAAAAAAAAAAAAATCAACTGAAGAAAAGTTTTTTTGGAGCAAAAGGTCACCCCAGCTCTTCAGTTGTCACCCAATATTAGACGTTGTTTGGAATAGCTCTGTCTTTAGGGTTATATATTTGTTTTCTTGAAGGATAAAGTAAGAGCAAGAGGGACAAAAAGAATGCATTTCATGTCCTTTAAACTGCAGTGGATCCACAGGCACTGGTTCAAAGATGGAGACTGAGCTGTCTGTCAACTTGGGTAGACATCTCCTCTATCAACACTTTTGTCACCAACTTCCGTCTGGTCTGCTCGTAGCATTTGTAATCATTTCCTAGTATAAGGGGTTGGAAAAAGGTCTCAGTTTCATTACATCAACCATAGGTCAAAGTCTCCGTTGATAAAGTGTGGATATTAGAAGCCAAAAATATTTTAACCTTGGACTTTTAATTTTGTTCCAGCATAATAAACCTATGTATGAAATCAATCGAATGGGTCTAGCAAAGGCCTATGCCAATTAGAGAAAAAAAATTAAACGTTTCTCTTACTGTTATCTGCCCATTATTCTCAACTGGCATTGTGTCTGTAACATAATGTGGATTCACTGGGTTTAACTGGGAATTTGAAGGTAATCTTATTACACTGTATATTGTAAATGTTGTAAATTGATCAAATATATATGCCTTTGAGCATATATATTTCTCTTAAGAAAGAGAACTTTAGAGTAATTTTACACTATTTTCCAGATATGCTTAAGTCCATTTTCTGTTGTAATTAACATAAGGAGAGCTCTCTTGAAGCTATTTACAGAATGCAATGTCTCTAGGGGTTAGTAAATTGCATGCTTTTGAGGTAATTTCCTAAGGAAGAAGCTTTTATACCTCACGATGAAATCTCCTGGACACCTCCCGTGGAGCTACAGTCGACTTTCATATACAACATAATGACTACATGTCAAAGAAAGAGTGATAAACTGTACCTCTTCAAAGAAATAGGAGCCCATAAGCTTGCTTTCTTTCTTTCAACACATTTAACATAAAGTTAGCCCTCAAAGACATTTGAAAATGTATTTTCTTTTGCAAAGGTGGGTGATTGTTTTCAACATTACAAAGCAACTGTAGCTTCCTTGTTTAAAATGTTTTGTTTATTACTGTTTTGTTGGGGAAGAAGAAAATTCTTCAACAAAGTAAGGATTTTGTAAAAATATAGACCTTAATGAAAAATCATATTATGTTTTATGAAGAAAAAAAGCAAAAAAAAATCTCTTGGTCAAAGTTCCCAGGAACTTAATAATTATAGGCTATTTTATATATATATATATATAATTTATATATATGAGCCCAGATCCTATATATCAGAACTTTGGAAATCTTATCATTCTTCATGTTTTCAACTAGCATCATGATGCAGCTCTGTCCTATCTTCTATCTGTCCTTTCTGCAATGATTTTTAATTTATACTCATTAGTATAAATGAGTGTCACTGCTATTCATGAAATGTTTCAATATCTGAGGGTAGCTTAGCGTAGATACATATATATATAGTTATATTACAGGTCTGAGAGTTTTGTTTTTTAATTACTGAGCTGTTCTAAGCATAACCAAATACTGTAAAAGGAGGTTTTAAGAAATAAATTATCCTGCTAAAAGCAATTTATATAAAAATATAAAATATTTTGAATGACCTTGCTCAATAGTAAATATTTCTAGCCATAATAGAAGCCAAAGAAATAATCATATTTTCTTGGGAAATTAAGTCAAAATAGGATAGGTTTTAGCTTCCTGAAGTTTAAAAAGAAAGTTATATTTGGAAACTGGGCATCATAATAATATTAACTTTCTGTAGTGCTTCTTGAGTTTGCAAAACACCTTCAGATATATTACCTTTTCTATCTTCATAATAGCTTCATAAGACAGACAGTGCAAGTCATCATTTTCCAGATTGGGAGACTGATGCCCAAATTAGTTACCTATCCAGGTTTATGCAACTCTCAGCCATGCCTCTGATTCCAGCCAAGTCATGGTGAACACTTGAGTATAGATTTTGACCCACTTCCTTCTGCCAGTGCCCATCATCAGATATAAGCTCCTGAATGCTAGCTTCCTTCCAGGGGCTCCTCTGACTCATGTGGGATGTCAGTTTCAAGGGAGTCCACCCAGCATTGAGTTGAACCACCAGAAGCATGAGGGAATAAACACCAAGTGGGGCAATTCTCAACAAATGGGGTAAGGCAGACAATGGATAAAGCCTCTTCCTTTCATGCTCTGTGTGGACAATTCTGAGAAGCCTTTTAGAAGGAGTTTTGTGTGAGCCTTTATAAGGCTCCTGAGAAGACCAACGCAACATAGCATTCTCCAACACCCTTAAAATAGCATTTTCTCCTTCCATTTCCCCTCTGCCTGGTCTCCAACTTCTGTTCACATCCCCAAATAAACTACCCTGTCTCAGACTCTACTTTCCAGAGAGGATTCAAGTTAAAATAATCACCTACATAGTCAGAGTAGGTAGTGGGAAGTAGTACGGTTTTGGACCTCAAGGGAGGAGTAGACATTTGAGATACGTAGTTGGAAATAATTGTTTAAAAATAGTATGTAGGGAATTCCCTAGCTGTCCAGTGGTTAGGACTCTGTGCTTTCACTGCCGAGGGCTCGGGATCAATCCCTGGTCGGGGGAACTAAGATCCCGCAAGATGCGCATCTTGTCCAAAAAAAAAAAAAAAAATAGTGTGTAAAGCCTTAGGAGTACATGGCAGAAGAAGAGAAAGAAGAGGGAGAATCCTGAAAAGAGAGAAGAGCTACAGACAGAACAGTAGGGAAGAACATCAACAAGAGACATAAAGGAAAAATATCTAGCAAAAGAGAAAGAGAAAGAATAGTCAGGGAAGTAAGAAAACCAGAAGAAGGTAGTCATGGAGGCCAAGAAAAGAATTTCTACAAGGAGCCATTTTCCACCTGGTTCAGTGCTGTGTTCCAAGATGCCCAACATGAAAGACTAAAGAAAAGTAGGAAAGATACAGAAAGGGGAAACAGTGTGCTATACTGGACACATGTTTGGTTTCTGTTGCACTACAGAGTATAGCACATGAGTACACAGACAATTCCAGTGCTTCTTCCCAGTGGCTGGTAGATGAGTTTCTAATTGTGACCTCCTATAGCCTCAAGCTGAAAAACACACTTCTCAGTGGGTATCTCTATGTATTTTCCTGAGTATCCTTTACAAAATAAAATGCCAGTTGTCCAGGGAGCTTATCATCCTATCTGGATAACCATAAAATGATCTAGAATACCATAGCAAAATAATTTTTTAAGATTATTAGTTTTCTTCTTAAAAGCATTTGCTGCAATCCTACATGTGTGTATGTGTGTGTGTGTGTGTGTGCATTTAAAAAGTTTGGAAAAACATATGCCAACATAACAGTGGCAATCATTGGGTGTTGGGATTACTGGAATTTTTTAGTTTTAAAAAATATTTTTATTTATTTTCTGAGATTTGTGGGAAGGGTATGTTTTTCTCTTAGAATTAATACAAAAACTATCAAAAAAATTTAACCTAAATTGAATTATGTAAAAAATATTTCCTTCATAAATTGTTGGCTACTTAAACCATCTCATCTTCAATATGTTGTCAACTCTTCTATTTGCAGCCCAGATAAATGGGGTTTTCTTCCAAAGCAGTTACCTGTAGATGGAAGTTAAAGTGGTACAGAAATGTCTCCCTGCTGGCTTAGTGCAAATAGATCAAGGCAGGAAAACTGCACACTAATGCAGCTCTTGTTGTCTGTGGATTAAAAGATATTACTCTTTATTGTAAATATCTGGGACATCAACTGTGTATTAATTTTCCCCTTTAAGGAGAGGTGTGAAGGGAAACTCACAAAATTTAATCCTAAAACTACCTAATTCTGAATCAGAGGTATTCTCCTTAGAAAGTGATGGTTGGATTTATTTTGGGTTTTTGGTTGTTTAATTTCATTTCTTTAGGCTAACAGATGTGTCAACTTTCATGCTATCATTTGAAATACTGAATGGATTCAACAGAAGCTGGTTTTTCTCTGATAGGAACCTGAAATGTTTTCTCTTTTGAGGGTTTGGAGTATATAAAATTGATTATAAGAAGGAAAATTCTTCAGCAAAAGGCTTTAATATATAAGAAACAACTTGCATCTCCAAAGACATAACTTTGAACCCTGCTAAAGATTTGGTGTTGGGTGAACCCTGAGGGCAATAAGAGTCTATCTGGTTTACTGTGCAGGGCACCAAATCCCTTCCATCAGTGGTTTCCAACTCCCCAAGGTTAAGAACTCATTCTACCAAAACTAAAAAAAGACAAAACTCTCTGTAATAGTTGCTGATTAGGGAAATATATAATGTCAGAGAGCTATTATAAATTCATTATGTCTCTGAAATAAATGTTTTATTTTTTAAAATTCCATCAGCATCCACACACATTCGAATATATAAGTCATTTATCTGGGAGTCTAAACAAAGAAAGCATCAAAAATGGAAATTTCCAATTTTTCTCTATGACCATAATTTTTTTTAAATCTCCATTATAATAATTGAAGGACAATTTGTTATAATGCATAATATGCAAGGAAGACATCATGCTGTAGGAGCAAATGAGCAATATTGACAAATGTGGTATGATTCAAACAGGTGAAATGCCCACACATTGGTCTTGCTGTTTGTATATTTTGGCAAGTAACAAATGTTTTAAAGATTTAAACTGCAATGGTTAAAATGCTTATTATTATGCATCTTCTTTCTTAACCTATATAACAGAAAGAAAACCCAAAAGAATACATCCAGAAAATTTGGGGTATACTTGTTTTGAATTGACGTATCTAAATTTTGGAAATGTCATTAATTTGAAAGTGGTTATTTACATTTAGTCTGAATAAACACCCTTCTACTGGGAAGATGTATGTGGAAGGGTAATTTTTTGAGATCTTAGCATCTGTTTTGTTTACTCTTTGATCTTTCCCTCCCCTGCATTGTGATCATGAAGCACAGTGTATTAGTAAAGACCATGAGTAAGGACTCTCAGTCACAGTGCAAAGTGAAATCACCACAAAAGCTTACAGATTGGCTTCCCTAGAAAGTCCAAGCATGGCTAGAACCAAAGCTCAGATGTTGCTACCTATCTCTGCCTATCTCTGCTCTGCTTTTCTTTGGACTGTTTCCATTATCTTGTGGGCTCACACCCCAGCTCTCAGCAGCTCCAGAAAAAAAGCTTCTATCCCCATAGTTTCATCTCTTCTAGATTGGGTCTTACTGGCCTGGCTTGGGTCTTCTGTGCATCTCTTACCAATCACTGTAGTTAAAGAGATAAAATACTCTTATTGGTCAGGATTGGGTTATGTGTCCAGCTCAGCAAAAATTCTTCCCATATAAGCCAAACAAACTAATATTGGGGACGAGTTGTATTCCCCAAGGAAACTAAGGTGCTGTTACCAAAATAAGGAAAAGTTACAGGGCAGACAAAAGCAAATATATTCAAATCTCCCTGTCTCAGGAATTTTTACAGAGATGAAAGCAGATGTTGCTTGAAGACCACATTCCGGCAGGTCCTGAGCCCTTAGGGATCCAGGCAGCCTGGAAGCCAGAGAGCAGTAAGCCTTGCAGGGAGACCAGTGAGAAATGCAGGGGCCTCCTCAGGCTTTGGTGCTACATAAAGACTGAGGACTCTGATACAACCAAGGGGAAGGAAATCCAGTGATGATTATGACAGAATTTCCCATCAGCCTAGTATGTTGGGTGCTTGGTATTTGATGACTAAGATTTATGTGACCACCCATATTATTCAGGAAACAGAAAGTACTTAGAGCATATGGACTCATGCCATCTTTGACAAAACTATGACACTCTAGGAGCCTGTGAGCTCTGGGTTGGAAAGTAAATTCCAGATCCACTTCAGCAGTATTATGCATAAACACACTGTTGTGAAACAGATCTCCAGAACTTTTTCATTTTACAACTCTGAAACTATACCCACTAAACAAAAACTCCTCTTTTCCTCCTCCCAGCCCCTGGTAACCACAATTTTACTTTCTAGTTTCATTCCATTTGTGATTGAAAAAAATACTTTGTGTGATTTTAATCTTCTTGAGTTTGTTAAGATTTGTTTTGTGGCCTAACATGTGGTCTATCCTCGGGGATGTTCCATGTGCACTGAAGAAGAATGTGTATCCTGTTGTTGAATGGAGTGTTCTGTATATTTGGTCTAATTGGTCTTTCCTATTGTTTAAGTCCTCTATTTCCTTATTGATCTTCTGTTTGGTTGTTCTAATTAACCTTTGTAAGTCTCAGTTCCTCATCTGTAAAATGATGAAAAAAGCAGTACCTACCTCACAGGTTGATATAAGGATTAAAAAAGCTACTCCTCATTAAGTGTTAATACTTGACATGTAGTAACTGCTCTTTAATGTCAGTTACTATTATTAATCCCAAAGAAAGCATGAAAAGGTCAGAGTATATCCATCACCATATTTCAAACATCAGTGCAAGATGCTTAGCCAAAAGACCAAAAGGTACAATTAGTTGAATTATTGAAGGACAGATTTGCCAAGCAGTGGAAAAGAGGAATATTACAAATTTCGTTTGTATTTATTGTAACCCAGTTGTCAGCTGGATGCCTTCCTACCTCCACCTGCAGCCATCTACCAATCAAGAAGTCTCCCTGCCCTCACCTATATGTTCTCATCACAAGATTTAGGAATACTTGACATAAACTCCTAATTTTCATGATCCAGAAGGGTCCAGAGCCCTCCCCATACTTTCTACCAATTTGTAACAATTTGAATTCTAATATTTTCCCTGAAACTGTATAGGATGCCTTGTTTCAGCCTCTGCTGACCTAGATCCAAAATTCAATTTCTTAGCTGATGTCCACAAAAGATCAATTTGAACTAACAATTTCATGCATTCTAAAACTTTCCTAAAGTTTCACAAGGTCATGGGAAGAGGTCACATCTCACTCTGCCATTTTGCTAGACCTACCCTGTTCATCCTCTCCTTCCTTTGCTCCAGCCTCTCTAGAGTAATAAGCAATCCTTACTCATATCCCTTGGAATGAACTTTTTACTTTCAAGTACAATTATCAAGATATATTTTCCAAGCAAATGTAGTTTTCTTATTGAGGAATTCTATTGCAAATGTTACACAAATAATATTTTTAAGCCCATGACGTTCAGTTAGGCTCCATTATATACTCCCATTCAGGAGACAGAAATTGTGCCCATTCTTCATAAAAGTTATAGTGGAGGAGCGAGACCTTTTTTTTTTTGGCCACACTGCTTGGCATGCGGGATCGAACCCGTGCCCCCTGCAGTGGAAGCATGGAGTCCTAACCACTGGACCACCAGGGAATTCCCAGGACTGAGACCTTGAGCAGAAATGCTACTACCTAATCTACCACAAATGAAATAACATTACATCACACTGTACCAATAATGAACACCAGGAGTGTAATGAATCTGCAAGAATTTTAAAACTAAATATTACTATGTTTAAAACTCCAAATTATTATGACTATGTAAGTGTTTATAATTGTAGACTTACTTTTATCTCTATTTTCAATGCTGATATTTTGTATAATTTGTATTTATTTCATTAAACTCTGGGGATTGCAACTAAGACAAAGAACGTGATTTTCTGGTCTATAAGAGATTAAGATTCCTTCAAATTATCTGTGTTTCCAAGAGAAGATAACTCTCAGATTACAGAAGTATTTACTTAGAAAGTTAATAATAGATATAAACTCCAGGAAGGCAGGAACTTTTGTTCACTAAAGTATCCCAAGCTCATAGAATAGCATCTGGCAGGAACTCACTTCACTTTGGAAAAATTAATTAACATGTAATAATTTATAGAACTTCATTTATCCAACTTACATTTATTATGTGCCTATTTTATGCATGGCTGCTTCTAGGTGAATTAGACTTTCAATTTATCCAATTTTATTTTATTTTATTTTATTTATTTATTTATTTATTTTTGCTCTATGTGGGCCTCTCACTGTTGTGGCCTCTCCTGTTGCGGAGCACAGGCCCCGGATGCGCAGGCTCAGTGGCCATGGCTCAAGGGCCCAGCCACTCTGCAGCATGTGGGATCTTCCCGGACCGAGGCACGAACCCATGTCCCCTTCATCAGCAGGCAGACTCTCAACCACTGAGCCACCAGGGAAGCCCCAATTTTATTTTTAAGGTCCCCAAATATTGAAACTTCCATCACTTTCTTAGAGAGATTAACAGCTCTTATAGTTAGGAAGCTTTCCCTGACAATTAAATATTTTATTTTTCTTTTTATTCTTTCACACAGCTCAATCCTTCAATTTCCTTCTCAGGTGATCTTTACTGACCTGTGTGCAGCATCTTTTCTGCACTGTAGGACTTGTGCTAAACGAAGCATCATGTTCCAGATGTGAACTCTTGAGTCATTTTGCAAGGAGCTATCAGTTCTCTGTTAAGCACAATAATTAAGTGTAGTTTTTTGTGGCATTCGATTTTTATATTTTTATTGATATAATTGCTACTGAGAATTACCTTTCTTTTTTTCCCTTCATTTGGAACTTTTTCAGGATGACTGTCTTTTGTGTTTTCATCAGCATATTACTAAAGCTAATATCTAAAAAACTTCTACAGCTAACTTTGAGAGTCATTTTACCTACATTTTCTCATGTAATTCTCACAATAAAATCTCAGTGACATAAATATTATTATTATGGCCACGATATAGGTGGAGGATGGGGTCACATAGCTATATTGAACTGAGATTTGAATCTGTCTGTTGTGACTCAAACTCTTAACCACTCTGCTATTGTTGTCACATGTTAGATCGAGTTTATTTACACTTAACTACTTTTGGTTTAATATTCAAACTTCTCTGCTTATTGTTGGTCTATATCTCAGGACAAAATCTTGGGATGGAAAGGTTCTTATTTTTCTCCACACTCGGTACAATAATACACGTTCAATTTGGAAGTAGATGTTTATTGGTAGCCTATCAGGTATCCATTCCTGTCTTTCCCCTTCCTAAGAGCAACCAGATTTTCCTCTGGGGGATCAATCTTCCCCCATTGTGCAGCAAGCATATGGTTTGAATGAAATTGACCCCACTTCCTGCTCTAGGTGTGGACTGTGATATCAATCCACCTGTTCATCCAATCCCTGATGGTTGAGGAAGGAACAGTCATTTAGGTTAAAGTCAATCAGAACATGACATTCATTTGACTTCAGAGACTGGTTTAGCTTGGTCCAGGGTGAAATTCAGGTGTTTATGATATGGTGGAGGGAAGAAAAGCCCTCTCTCTTGCTTTGGATAGTGTCATGAATGCCAATGAGACCTGGAATTGCTGCAACTGTTTGGTTATCATGATGGAGGCCAGTCCAGATAAACCAATGCATAGAGTGAGACTGAGCCAGGTGAACTGATGGGAATTTCAGCCAACTTCCTGGTTAAACCATGACTGAAGCCCACTCTGTACAGATGAACTAATAGTTATATATGCCAATAAATTTCTTCTGTCTTTTGTTGCTTGGAACTGACATCATCCAAATGGATAGAACTACTCTCATTTTTATTTATTCTTAATTTTCCTTTTCTTTTACTTGACCAAGAAGTTTCTCTCAAATTTCTACTTTTGAAGGTTATATTCTGTGTTGAACTTTGTCCTTGGAATAACATAAATTTTAAAAACTCATTTAAATTAGTTTCTAGATTTCTCTAATTTCATAGTCATTTCCTTTTTTGGTGCTTTATTCACTGGAAATTATTTCCCTGAAGCCCATTTATTAGTGTACTGAATTATCACAGTTCAAGGTCACCGTAGCAAAGTTGCCTCTTAACTTCACATTGCCAATCAATTAGTTCCTGCCAGTAAGCTGTAAATATACTATAAATATTCCTGTCAATCAGCTGTGGATACAATATGGCTTTGCATCCATTCAGACCACAAAAACCATATAATCTTAGTGGTGGAAGGAACCTTAGAAGGCATCTACTCCTGCTTAATTATTTTACAGATTGGAAAATTAGAGCCAAAAGAAATTAAATGACCTGCCTAAGGTCACACAGCTAATGGTAGGTCTCCTGTGATTCCTGGTTCTTTCCATTAAATCATGCCTCCCCATGTGCAATGAAGCCTACCAAAATTATATAAATATAACCCAGTATTTCAGGAGACTAGTATAATTCCATAATGTCTCGTGTAACCAGTGTGCCATAAACCTTGGAAGCAACATAAAAAGGGCACTGAATTGAATTGATTTTCAAGTCTCAGTGGAAATTAATATAATTTTCTGTGGTTAAAACTCTATTTGAAATTTGACAATCACTGAAGATTGATTTTTAATACATTTTGGATCATAAAGTTGACCTCTTAATGCTAAAAAATTTCACTAAGATACAATGTAGATTGTTTTCATAAAACAACAGAAATTTTAAGTATGAAAGAACATGACTTTGGGTGGACTCTTCTTTCCCTACTTGAAGACAGCGATATTTATATATTAAAATTATTTTTCACATACTTCCTATAGAGCAGATACATTCCTCTGTTGTTCTCCTCATCTGTAGCATGGCTCTCATCAGAATCAGCCTGGGAGAGTTCTAAAATTACAGATTCTCAGATGCATCTAGAACCAGAAACTCAGAAGGAGAGCTCAGATATCTGTATTGTTTTCAAAGTTCCTCTGGTGATTCTGCTAGTTGGTCAAGTTTAGGAAGCACAGCTCTATAGCATTCTATAAAATATGTGTCTAGAAATGTTTTACTGTAAAAACAAACAAACAAAAATGCTCCAGTGTACAAACACACACACTCATTCTGTGAACAGTGGATGATGACTACAGTACTTAACAAGATAAATAGTCACATCTTCTGTGTTGGTGAAAATAAGCATGCAAAACAAAGCCAAATTTCATTGACTCCAAGATACCATTGACTGCAAGATGCACCATTATTTATGTACCACTTGGGGGAAAGGAAAGTTACTAAGCTGACATGCCATCAGTTGTAACATGCCTTGTGATTTCAGAGATGATAAAAAACATGCATCTTAAAGTGGATGAAGTACAGTAAGTTCTACTCTTGTAATTGGAGTTATAATGGTGCCTGCCAGGTTGAAAGTGAACAAAAGAGGGAGATTAACTTCTAGAATATTAGGATAAGGGGAAACCATATTAATGATCCTAGCAATGCTACTAAGAAATCTCTGTGGATCTTATATGCATCAACTTCCAAGACTTTTCTGATAACCAGAAATCCATCCTGCTGAGATATGAGCTCGCATGACATCTTAGGGAGCTTTGGTTAAAATTGATGGTGGGACAAGGCCCTTCATCTACAGATCTGACTCGATGCACACCACCTCCACCCACACCCTGCCCCCCGCATTCTTCTCAGAGGGGCACAGAGAAGCAAAGCACTGAAAGCAGAACATGCAAAAGAAAAAGAAAGTGACTTTTCATAAGGGTGGCACTCAATTTTTATTGTTCATGGAGGTGAGAGAATCTAATTTTAAAGGGTTTCATATTATTGTTGCTTGCACCAAAATTGTAGTTGTATTTTCTGTTAGGCTGCTCAACTTGGTTCCTATAGCCAACTCTAGACATGCTTTTAGTTTGTCTCACAAAAGAAAAGCCAAGATTTATTGAAAGTTTTTGGTGTTAATAGGTGAATAGTGACTGAAAAATATGGACTGAACTTATAGTCTAACCAAAGTAAACCTCTTATCCTTCTCCCTCCTTGATATTCATTGTAAAGAATGATGCGTTTGGATTTATCTGTCTTCTTTGTTTCAAAACTACCTATACTAATTTCATGGACATAATATCCTTCCTTGTTTATAATATTAATGTCATATATTTTAGCATTCCCTCTGGCTGCCCTGCTGACTCGGTTTCCTTTGGTCCTGAGAATACCGCCTCCCTTTATGCTGTTGGCTTTTCTTAAGTGTGCCTTAAGAAAGGATTTTTTTGGATTGTGCCTTTATGTTTACCATTGGGAGTCCTTATTAGATTGTCTTGACACATCTATTCATGTAGTTTCTTTGGGAGAATGTGGGCACTGCTGTTGCAGTTTGCATGCCACACTGCTTTTAGTGAGAAAGGGGGGAGGGGGTAGGGCAAGATATGCCACTAGGCAGAAGCTGTTTTCGTGATCTGCAGTGATTCCTCCTGTAATCAGAGTGCCCGTTTTCGTTGTCCCTGACTGGAGGCAGACTTTATGTTTAGATTTTGTGGTCCAAGGTAGGAACGTGAATAGAGCTCAACATTCATTTCTACTCCTTACGACTGACTCCAAATAATGATCCTATCCAATGTCCCAACTATGCTTGGCTTCCTCTCACTCTGTCTGTGACCCACCACTAAGTGCTCCCCTGCACGCATCCTGGCCCACAATTTCTCTATTTAACTTGATGTCATCTGCTTTCTAACATTCATGGGTTCATCACAGGTTTCAGTCATCTGAGTTTTATGTCTTATTTTCATGAGCAGTCATATATTTATGCATGTTGTATGTGTAATTTTAGAGGTTTGGTAAAGGAGGGTTGAATGTTAGTTTGCCAGATTGGAAGATTGGAGGAGGGGAAAAGTCAGGGTATTTCCCTTCCGTTTCCTCTGAGTTTTTTGGGGCATCTCTAGCAATAGTTCTGTTTACTCTGTGGCTTCAATACCCATTTACCCCACGTTTAAGGATCCCAGACCAAGGCTAGACCAATAGCTATATGGTTCTACCCTCTAAGCTCTGTTCCCAGAGCTTGTAAATAGTGGTTTCCTGCTATCATATGCCTTTTATTTCTCTTGCCATCTCCTCTTTTCCTTGTCTACATTTTGATTGTGTGGTAACCAATCACCTGTATTAAATTCCTTTCATTTAAAATGCCTGGGACTTTCCTGGTGGTGCAGTGGTTAAGAATCTGCCTGCCAACACAGGGGACACGGGTTCAAACCCTGGTCTGGGAAGATCCTACATGCCACGGAGCAACTAAGCCCGTGAGCCACAACTACTGAGCCTGTGCTCTAGAGCCCACGAGCCACAACTGCTGAGCCCGCATGCCACAACTACTGAAGCCTGTGCGCCTAGAGCCCATGCTCTGCAACAAGAGAAGCCACTGCATTGAGAAGCCCGCTCACAGCAACCAAGAGTAGCCCTCACTCACCGCAATTAGAGGAAGCCTACAAGCAGTAACGAAGACCCAACGCTGCCAAAAATCAAAAAATAAATAAATTTATTAAAAATAAATAAAATGCCTAGAATGGTTTGTTTTCTTGCTAGTCCCTAAATGATAGAGTGGAAGACCAAAGCACATTCTCAATCACCATATTAAAATAAACATTTAGAAATGTTAATAATATTTTAAGAGCACAGTTGAAATGCTATTTAAAATCATCTAGGAAACCACAGATCTATTTTCTGTACCAGGTCCACAACTCCCTAGCTGAGTAATTTGACAGAGCAGTTGGGACCATTCTGGTCATTACATAGTCCGCCATTTCCAGGCATACCTGCAACTGTGCTTTAGTGACAATGATTATTGTTTATCTAATACTGTTTACTTCCATTTTTAATTTGCAACCAGAAAAACTGTTTTCAACCTGCACTGCACCTGTGTTTATGTTCAAAAGAATTTTGATGTCAACTCCAGCCAGCTGATGCAGTTTGGTGTTGCCATGCTTGCCATGAAAGACATTTCTTCAGCCACCAAAAGCCTTTAATTGTCTACATATTTTAATTTCTTTGGCAAAGCACTTTGCCCATTTAACCCAATAAATCAAAATTCTTGTATTTTCTTTGTCCAACGAGAATTTCCTCCCTGCATTGTCCTTGTCTCATGACAAGTGAGGAAGAGACAGTTACCAAGGAGCCACTGTATGCAACTCATATTTCTCCAAGGCCCTGTTCTTCTCAGGAGCCATCAGTAGCTCTTCTCCCAATGTATTCCTTGCTTTCAATTAAAATTTTAGGTTTAGATCAGTAATTACATATTATTTTATATAGAATGATTTAAGATTACCCATTAACAAGTTCAGCATGATGTTTTTTAACAAGAGATTTTTACAAGGCCTAACTTCTTTTTTTCTCATGAATATTTATACCTCTGAACTAAACACAAGAGCTTTAAGTCATCCAGGTGATGGTTTGTTCACAGGTAGTTGTAATTAAAGCAAATCTATTTTTATTTTGTTTTTTGTGGTACGCAGGCCTCTCACTGCTGTGGCCTCTCCCGTTGCGGAGCACAGGCTCTGGACGCGCAGGCTCAGCGGCCATGGCTCACGGGCCCAGCCGCTCCGCGGCATGTGGGATCTTCCCGGACTGGGGCACGAACCCTTGTCCCCTTCATCGGCAGGCGGACTCTCAACCACTGCGCCACCAGGGAAGCCCTAAAGCAAATCTATGTTAAAGTGACCTTCCATATGTGGACACATCTTGTACCTGAATTATAAACATTCATTATAATTAAATAGGACAGCTAAAATTTTCAGTTTGGATCTTCCTTCTCTAAATTTCTAAAGCAACTCAGATTTTTTTTATAGGCCCTGAGAAAATGCAGTTTGATAACCACATAGCAGCTTTTGAAAAATAGGCCTCTGACAAAGCAGATTCCAAGCACAGTTTCGCTAGAGTTTTAAGAGGACCATCATTTCTTTGTGAAATCACACACACACAAAAAAAGAAAACCTCAGTCTAAAATATTTCATAAGTGTAGACCCTTTGAAGATGGATGAAGAACAGCTACAAGGCAAGCAAACAAAGTTTTCATTTCTTCTGGAACTTAGAATAGCTGCTTCTTCGTTCTGCACAATCTCACCCACTGGTCTGACTGAGGCAAAATAAGTCATAGGCTGTATCTCAGATATTTGTTCTGATGGTCAATGTCTTACTTCTCAAACAAGCTAAAATAAGGCACCATGAACTCTCTACAGAGGAAGTAGACAATATATATCACCTCTATACTGGTTTACTCACCCTTCCCCAGATTTCCATCTGGAAGCACCATTTTCAAGCAAGCATCACAGATATGTGGAGAGCCAAATTGGCTGGCTGTGTAAGTACTTATGCCTCAGAAAACCCTTTTATTCATGGCAAGGCTGGATTCCACTGGGACAGCCAACGTGGGCACATTTAGCATTGGCTTTTAGTCCTGGCTCATTCCTTCCCGCCTGAGTTTCTGAGCCACATATACTTTAATCATTCCAGCACACTGATTCATTGAAAAATAAACACTGAGGCGATAATTCATTAGAAAGCCTGCATATTCTTCTCCTACAGCAAGTTGAGTCTCTTCCTGCCAGAAATTGTCGGGAAAGGAGGTGTGTAATATCCTTATGTTTTGGTTTACATTGGTTCATTTTTCATCAGATTCTCCAAGCTTTGATACCTGTGGCTTAATATTCATAACATTTTGCTTGGATTTTTGACTTTATTCAAAACCCATATAACTTCCACAACCAATTGAGACAAACCAGATGAAAGATTTCAACCACATCCACTCATCAAACCAATTTGTTGCTGTTTTCTTAGGTTTCTGATTCCCCCATCTGTGTGGCTTGGTTCATGTGAGGCCAAATTCAGAAATGGGTGGGAACATATTGGCTAACTAAAGGAGTGTTAATCATTTCCACTAATAGAAGGAACCTTTTTATTGCTACTTTACTGATGGAATCTTTCCCCCAAGGCAAGAAACAATAACAAAATCCCTCCTACCTTCCTGTCTCAAAAGAATTATAATCTGTCTGGGAAACAGCCATCCCCAAGAGCTGTTTACTGAATGCCCTCAGCGGGTGGTACTCCTCTGGAAATAAGCAGCAGGTCAGGAAAGATTAAGCACTGCACTTGGAGGCTCTGGGTTCCAGTTCTGGTCTGCCATTTATATCCGTTCTGACCTTGGAGAAGAACAGTCATCCTTTACTGAACAGCTCAAATTTGCCAGGTATTTTCCATCCCTTTTAAAAATGTCAGTAATGCTACAATAATGATTAACCCCCCCCATTTTATAGACTAAAATGAAATAAGGCACAGAGAGGTTCAGTGACCTGCTCAAGTACTAATAGCTAGCTAGCAATTTGCAGAGCCAGGAGCTAGCCCTGGGTTTGATTTTTGAGACAACAAAGCCTACTGCCGCTTCACTATACTATGACAAGTAATTTTCCTTTGCTGGGTTTTAGTTTTCATTTATTTTAATCTGAAAAAATAAGATGATTGGACTAAAACTTAAAAACCCCTTTGAACATGGATACCATATGATCCTATAATTGAGCCTAAGCTTTAAACGTGTAGAGATTATAGTTTGGTTCAGTTCAACCCAAACAATACACATATTTATAAAATAAATTTGGGTGGCGGTGGGGAGGGGTGGTATGAGATTAAGGGTCTGGTATTAATCTGGGAAAGCTTCCGGCCTAAAGGGTTTTCATCTGGTACAGGCAGGAAGAGACACGATGTAGGATGGCAGATGGGAGGAGGTCAGCTCCAGCCTCCGAGGGTCTCTGGGTAAACACGGTCGGGGAGGATTCAAAGTAAGAGAACATTAGCAGGTCTGACTGGCTGAATGACAGAGTCTCTGGATCAAGGCATCCATGCTGAGGAAAAGGAAAATGGGTCCTTTACTCAGTATTCTTCCCTCCATGGGAATTCAATAAACATTACTGACTGACTAGCTGAGGTGAACTGAACTGCAGAATTGCTTTGAAGCCCACAGTTACAAGCTATAATTGAGAAACTGTCAAGAGATTCAAATTCACGGAAAACCAGGAAAGAATAATGTTTCCATGTTTCAGAGCTTGCCAAAATATAGTTTCCTTTCTGCTGTTCATTTCCTCCCCCGCTTCTAATTCATTTTTTAAAACTTTTCCATCAAGGAGCAGTCTATTTTGTAACTATGCATAATTAATGTTTAGTATCTTTCTTTCTTTTCAAAATGTTGGGAACTGTAACTTTTCTAGTACCCTAGGGGGAAAGGGGCACTAGTTGTAAAGACTGTTCTATTTGTTTTCCCTGATAAAGGACCCTATTAAGAAAGGAATACTAATATCCACAGGATCGCTAGCTACCAAATAACCATAAATAAACGCAGGTTGAGAACTATAGCCCAACTCTGTACAGTGAGTTCTTCCAGTCTTTTTCCTCTAACACAGTGTTAATCGTCGGCTCCTGAGTGGCTTGAAATATGCGATCTTTGAACCTATAAAACAATCATATATACTATATGCCAGGCACCTTTTGCTAGACACTTTATGTATATTACCTTTAATCTTTGAAGCAATTCTTTAAGGAAAAAGAGATGTCAGGGCAGAGTAACATGCCCATGGTGGTAAAGCCAGGTCCCAACGCTGGTCTTTTTGACGTCAATCCCTTTCTCCTTCCCCTCTGCACCTTACAGAAGACAGGTATCGACCAGCAGGTACCTGTGCTTGTCCTTCTGACAAAATCACTGATGTGATCTTTTTTTTTTTTTTTTTTTTAATATAGAATGATCCCTTGTATACTTTTCTCTGTATCCACCAGTGGTAACATTTTGAAAAATTACAGTATAATATCACAGCCAAGACAGTCACATTGATACAATTCACTGATCATTAGATTTCCCCAGTTTCACCTGTCATTTCTATGGGTCTGTGTCTCTGTCTCTGTATGTACTAAATTCTATGCAGTTTTATCACCTGCATAGGTTTGTGTATCCACCTCCAGTCATGATACTGAACAGTTCCACCACTATTAGTATCTCTCCTTGCTCTTTTATGGCCACACTGACTGCGACTGATGTGATCTTTAATCATTCTTTCAGAGTATCTTTGGACTAGTCCTTTACAGAATCATGTGACATGTGCCATAAAGCACAGCCACTTATACCCAGATATGTCCCACACCTTAGTCTGGAAGGAAATTTTCCATTTTGAAGTTAATGGGTGAAATTTTAAAGAAAGGGCATAGGTGTGAAGAACTGTTTACCAGAAAGTTAAAATTACTGTTTAAACAGACCTCTTCGTTAAGCAATAAAGGCAAACCTTGGGATGGGTGAGATCCTGCTACATTCTCACGCAGATTAATAATTGTCTTACAAACGGAGCACAGCACACCAACACTCAGTTGCTCCAGGTGAATTTCCTGCAAAGATAAACAATGACGTGGGCACTACTAAAATCAAATGCATCTGCTTAAACATATATGCTTATATGCCCATAAATGTGTACATATGGTATATTAGGTTGTTTTCATTCGACAATTTTTTAATTAATAAAATTCACTCACAATTTGACTCTCTAAGGAAAACCCAATGATTGGTCATCTTCTAGGTTATCTAATTAAGTAGGTCTAAAGAAAAGTTTGCTTTTCTCAAAGGATCCATGTAATATAAATATTAAGAAAAGTACAGAGTGGATTTGTCAGCTAACTCATCTTAAGTGAAGGAACAAGAGGTCTCGGAAATCACAATGATGTGTTCATTTCACTTTGTTGAATAAAAATGATAGACGCCATGGCAATTTCAACAAACAAAGCTAAGGAAACACAGTGTGAGGGCAGCCCATGAGGAAATTAGTAGAACATGGAGAACAGTCTTCTTGATCTCCTGATTTTTGATCCATTGCAATTTATTATGTATCTTCATGCTCTTTGAATCTGTGATTCTCTGTGAAAGTTGTTTCTTTGTTCTTAAAGCAGAAGTTAGGTGCAAATACTAGGAATGAGACAGAAGTAAACCGATGTGGTTAGCCCATGAGCTCAGGGCTGAATCCCAAGCTATAAGTTTTTCAAGTCAAAACAAATGTGTAAACTAAGAAAAATGTCTTGGTAAGTGCCACCAACCCAGCTATTCCCACAGGCACTCAAAAAGCCTCAGCTACAAAACTACTGCGGACGAGTTGAGTATTTGGAGACGTTAGCTAGGATAGCCTCAGTCAGCAGATAGCATTTGGATCAATAATCACTCCAAAAATAATCACTCCAAACGCAGTCAAAGGCTTCTTACTGTTTATATTAGATTTATTTGTGTATTCGCACACTTACTCTTGCCACTAAAATAGCAAGTCTTTTGTTCAAAGTAGAAAACTGCCATTATTTTATTTATTTCATGCCTTCATGATTAATACATTGTCCTCCTTCTATGGCACCACTAAGAAACTTGGTATGTTCTTTTCTGGCAAATTCTTGAAGATAAAAATTCAATAAAGACAGAAATGTTAAATTTCTTGAAATCAATTTGGACCATTTTTCAGTTTTTTTCTCTATAATTCCTCATTTTTCTTGCTTTTTAAAAAAACATGACACAAAGCTTAGACTCAGAAGAATTTTATTTTCAAATTCCAAAATTTAATTAGAAAACCTTACTTATTAAACAGTAACTGGATATCAGTTTAGAACCATTTTCCCCCAAAGGGCTGGCAGTATACGTGGGAGTCTTTGAAATTTTCTGGCACATCAAACACCTAACACCTTTAGCCTTTCCTTTCAGGGGAAGAACTTGCCCATAGAACTGTTTCACTACAGTTTTATTAAGCAACTAGTGACAAATAATATTTTTATATCAACCCAGGGAGATAATCTAAATACCTTGAATTATTGGCTCACTGTTCTGAAAATGTTAAATATATATTGCCCTCATGTTTTAAAATGTATCCTAAGAAACAGACTTGCCTGGTCATTGCAGTGGACAATCTCTAGAGTGTGGGCCCCATTCACAGAAGTAACTGATATAATTGTCTGATATCTAAGTTATTGGTAACCTCCACCAGTAGCATACAAATGAACTTATTTACAAAACAGAAATGGACTCACAGACATAGAAAACAAACATGGTTACCAAAGGGGATGGGGCGGGGGGAGATAAATTAGGGGTTTGGGATTAACATATACACAGTACTATATATAAGAGAGGTAGACAACAAGGACCTACTATATAGCACAGGGAACTCTACTCGGTATCTTGTAATAACCTATAATGGAAAAGAATCTGAAAAAGAATAGATAGATAGATGTGTATAACTGAATCACTTTGCTGTACACTTGAAACGAACACAACATTGTAAATTAAGTATACCTCAGTTTTAAAACTGTAATTATAAAGAAGAAAGCCAAACCTTCACTTTATGTTACTGGATTAGACACCACACAATCATGTGCAATAGACACAATCTGTTCCTGCCACTAGCTCCAGAAATAAAAATGACTGTGTCTTCATGTTATCACATATAATGTATGTTAATTCCATCAATGTGATTTGAGTCCTGATTTCTAGTCTGCCTTAGTATAAGAAAAAAAATGAAAAAAAAAATTGTGTTGACCAGACTTCTTTTCAGGGAAGACACTGAAATTCTTCAGAAAAAACTTTCATAGACTCTTGGGATTAAAGGTACAAGTAAGGCTGCTCTTCAAACTGTTCTGCAAGACCAAGTGGAAGAATTTCCTGGTTATATCAGAGTGGTATGGACAGGAGTGGAAATTAAAGGAAAACGGAAGAAGAGGAGAAAAAAGAGTGCTAACAAAAGTCTGTCACTCCACAGTGAGACCCCATTCACCTAATATCTTCCATAAAGTTACAGAACCCCAAGCTGCTTCAGTTCATGTAGATGAATCAGTAAATTTATTCACTTTTTAACTTAGTTATTAAAACAGGTGACAGGAGGGCAGCTGGGACTGCAGGTTTTAACAGAGAAGTGAAGTAGACAAAGAAAGAGGAGATAAACTTTAAATCAAATTTTACTAATACCCCAAGGGGAAAATAGGCCCCAAATGGAGTATGGGTTGCATACGGTTTTTCCAGACCTTTCCAAACACTGCACATTGAACTTCCCAAGCACAATAAATAGTCTCATACTGTATATAGAAAACTATCTCCTGAAGGACACTGCCGTTTGCCCTAGTCTCATATGAACTTCTTTACTGAATATTCCTATATCATATAGACTTAACTTTTATGCCTATAATCCTGATATTCTTCAGTTAGATTACAGCAGAGTTATGGACAAATAGAGGTATTTCAGGTGTCCTTTTACACACAGATTTCAAAATAATGTACATCTTTCAAAATGTTTAGAATTTATCATGAATTACATATTTTCAAAGTATGAAGGTGAAGTAAATTAAAAATTCTCTTTATGCTATTACCATGTGGAAATCCCCACATAGGGGCTGATAAAGAGAAATGCTTGTCACCGTTTTTGAATGATATGGGGAAATTAGTCTTGAATAATGCAGATTATTCAGGGTAGTTGGGAATGTTTCTTTGGCATAGAGTATGATCACCCTGCTGTTAAAGAGATTGGAAGAAGCATCAAAGAGTAGCTGGCATGAGATATGGAACTTGAATGACAGGACTATAACAGGCAGAAATGAGAAGATATCATTTAGAAAGAGGGAAGACATGGGGACAAGAAATCAGATGTGTTTGGGGGAAGAGCCTACAGTCCCATTCATCTGTAGGGTGAGGTTCAGGAGTCAGCCTTGGGAGCCAGCTCTTGGCAGGAGTGTCAGTGTTCTCGTGATTGGACAGTGGTCAGCTCCTTCATTGAGCTTTTTATGAAGCAGGCGTTGACAAGAGGAAAGCAGAAAGGAAGAAGTTGGAAGATGCTAAGTGTTGACTACAGCTGGCAAATGGGTGTGATTGGGCTCAAAATTATTAATGTATGACTGTTGCCAGCCTTTCCCATCCACCAACTGGCTCAAGAGGAGTCTTGCTTTTCTATGCCATTTCTTCCCTTTCTCCAGCCACCTAGGAGGCCCTTGTCTTGTCAGTTTCATTCTGTAGGTTCTCACAATCAAGAATGGAAAATAGACAAAAGAGCACATAATCAGAGAGCAGAAGAAGGCCTGTGCTATTGTTATTGGAATATAAAGGAATACAGCAATCTTCAGGAAAACCCCATACACAAGCTGAAAACAGCTTTCTTTTTCTTTTTCTTGTTTTTTTTAAATCCAAAGCAAAGTTAGATAATAAGAACCAGAAGTTTAAGGAATATCCTCTGCAGGGGGTAGCTCAGCACCATTGTAATTTGGACATAAATATAAATTATATTCATTGGTTAGTGGGATCAGGGCTATTATGGTAGGCATAAATAACAGACTGGGGAGATTTTGCTTAATTAGACAAAGACTACGGAGACATTGAGGGCTCCTGAACAAGGTGGTGATGTGATTAGTATTCTTCTTTAGGAAGAATTATCTAACAGCTTTATCCACATAAATGAGAGAGGAAAAAAATTGAAGACAAGTAAAATCAGATAGACTTTGCAATATGCCAGGTTAAAGGGAGTGAGGAACTAAAAGGGGAGAGTGAGGACAGAGAAGAGAAGATGGCAAGGTATTTGGAAAGCAAGCTCAACAGTACCATTATGAGAGGAAAAGGAAAAGAGATGACAATTTCAAGTTTGAGGCCACAGAAATTGAGGGAATAGAAGTGCCATTAAGAAAAGTGAGGCTACCGGAAGGAAAAGCTGACTTCAGGGCAGACACCATTAGGTCAATTTTACATACATTGTTTTTTATGTACATCTGGGTGAGAATGTCCCGTGGACAAATGGAAATGTAAGCTCCAAGAGGAAAGGCCTGTGTCTGTCTTGCTCCCTTTGCCCCATGGTATCTCTGAAGCCCAGCATATAACAGGTGATCAATAAACACTGCTGAATAAATGAAGAATGGCTGAAAGTCTACCCAATACTCTGAGTTCTTATGATACATGATTACAGTTTTTCATGCTTGTTTCTCTTTATTTATAGATTCTGCTTTATACACATGCATCTTAGATCTCCATTTCTGAGTGCCCTCAACCCTTGTTTGTTGAATTAATGTTAGTAGATGCTCTTTAGTCGTAGTTTATGTACAACCCCATTTACAATTCTCATCTGCTTTTAGCATATTCAAATAAGATAAAATTCACTAAATGCCATATTAATATAAATAGAGAAATATACATATCCCTAATACTTAGTTTAAGGAAAGAGCAACACATATAAGTAACTACAAGTATAACTACGTAAATAACCATCAGCATTTCAACATTTGGTTATTCTGTTTGGTTAAGAGCCTACTTGAAGTTGTCAGATATTACATTTCCTTTCAACTACAAAGAGCCTGAAAAAGACTGTTGGGCAACAACCTGGAAAAGATTATTTAAAAGGTAAATATGGGTCCTGGTCGAAGATGGCAGCGGCAGCTGGAGCCCAGGTTTCTGGGCTGCTAGGTCGTTCCCGGCTGTCGAGCCAGCCTATGTCGAGTGGTGCCCACAGTGGCACCCACAGCGAGGAGGGCTCAGATCGCCTGTGGAAGGCCCTCACCTTCTTCGTGGTGCTCCCCGGGGTGGGAGTGAGCATGCTGAATGTCTTCCTGAAGTCGCACCACGGAGAGGAGGAGAGACCCGAGTTCGTCGCCTACCCCTATATCCGCATCAGGTCCAAGCCCTTTCCCTGGGGAGATGGTAACCATACACTTTCCATAACCCTCATGTGAATCCGCTTCCAATTGGCTATGAAGACGAACAAAGAGAACCTGGACCACTACCCAGTGAAGACCACAGCACTGGTTTGAACCATTACTCTGCACACATGGACCAGAAAATTGTACGGGACCTTAAGCTCACCTCCTTGTATCCAGTGATGACCATTATACTGATCTTCCATCCCTTTGCTTATAGCAGGAGATGGCTTAAATAAATAACTTAGTCACGAGCTGAAAAAGAAAAAAAAAAAAAAAAGGTAAATATGTTTTAATTTCATGAATGGCTGGAGATTCCCTATACTCAGCAGTAACATATGACTCACATTTGTCCATGGCACAAACTTGTAGAGTAAATACAGATCACAAAACTGACTGTCTCACAAGGCTCCTGTGATACAAACTTTTCCCAAGGTCCTCTCTCTCCTGCTGCAGTGTGTGAGGGCCTCCATAAGGAACATGGTGTTTCTATTTCAGAAAAACTGCTCATCCCATATTCTATTTTAAAAGATTTGACAATGTATGAGCAGTGTATATATTTATATTGAAAAGGTCTCTTTGGTCATTATGGATGATTCACTGGAGATGTTCCTCATAAGCATGGTTTAATAGTAAAATATAAATTCAAAATTTTAATCTGCAGTGATTCGCCCTACCCCTTGGACTGAGATGGCTTCATGAAAGTTAGGGGTTTTTTTTTAAAGGCAAACCTTGAAAACAACATCTGGTGTTGAGTTCAGAAATTAGAACCAGATATGCTTCCTTATCCATATTTCGGTTCACATGAGTAGGCTGCCAGAATGGTGAAAGGGAAAAGGTTTGCTAATTTAATTTTTGTCTTGTTTTTAAAGAAATAATAGAAATATTTTTATGCTCAAAGTAGTTATGGGTCTTTTTAAGTATACAGAACATCCCTGAATATACATAAAGAAATATTAGAATTAATATAAATTTTAGGTAATAGTTAGCATTGTAACAATTCACATTCAAAGGATTCGCCAAGGGTTTCCTCTAAGTAACAAGAGCTAGACAGTACAAAGGCCTCATAGATTGCTTTTAAAACCAGTTTTCCAAATAATTTATGGTATATGTGTTCCCCAAGAAAACTGAGACAGCTAATAACTATTTGATTCAGCTATATTTCGAGCATTAGTATACATCCCATTCAGAATGCCAACATGAAAGAGCAACTAGAATTTTTGTTTTCTAAAACTTCAACAATAACTAAAGGTATGCACAGAAATGTTGGGGATGGTGATTAATAGAATTCTAATTTGGTGTTTATAATTTACCAAGCACTACAGAGCCTATTTTATTTTGCATTTATAATAAGCTTAAAGTAAACCAAGCATAAATTGTTATTTCCATTTAACAGATGTTAAAATTGAAATCTTCAAACATAATGTGTTACATAGTTACTTTCGTAGATCCAGTAAGTACTAGAACCTAGATCGTCTGTATCTTAGAGCTTTTTCTATTATTTCATAATAGCTTTCTGCATGATGATAATCCAACAAACTGTATCCCTTATTGGCTGGTATTTGAAACCTAGGTTTTAACTGCACTCAATTCTAGAAAAATCAATCTGAGCGAAACATCAGCATTAAAAAACAGACATACTAACATTGCACTTGGAATATCTGTGTGGTAAGGAATCCATTAGATCCGGAACTCATTACTTTGACAGGATATCTCTATTAAAGAATTGTTCTAATTGACTTTGTAAGTATGATTTTTATCTTCTACTTTTTTCAATTGTTTTACATGTAAGTTTCTCCATAATCTTTCCATTTCAAGCAATTCTACATCATGAAAATATGTCCTTTGTTCATCCAAGTGTAGAAAGGGTATAACATTGTCTAATGCATTTGCTACATCAATAAGATTTATTTTCCTTTTTTGGTGGGGTGGGGGTGAAAAGGCATCTTTTAAATTCTGCTCTACATCTTACAAATGAGAAAATTGAAATGGAATGTTTCCCTTTTTTAAAATAGGTTTTTCTTGGTGGCATAGCCCTTTGGCTATTCTGTTGAGGTCAAAGTCTTATTCCAGCACTAGATTATCGGGTTTCCCAAAATGAGCATGAACCCTGGAACATTTTGCCTTTTTCTTACTCCCTCCCCAAATAATGGATAGTCAATCCGTCTCTTTATATGTGATTAATAGCAACAACAACAACAATAATAGATGTCTTTCATTATAAAATTTAGTGTTTCCAGGTGTGGAAAAACAGTAAGAAGGGATGAGAAAATTACAAAATAATAATGATAATGCATACTTTTTTTGTACTTTACAGTTAATACAATTTGGCTGACTCCTCAAAATCTATGATGTAGACAGTGAAATTTTTATTCTCTCCATGCTCAAGAGATAAGTAGGGGCTCAGAGAAGATAAATAAGGTGTGCAAGTTGATATGCTCGGTAAATGGCAGAGGTGGATTAAGAATCCAAGCAGCTCTGCTCTGCTACTGATTTGCAGTGTTTATGCTACCAAGTTCTCTAATTCTGAAGCTACATTCACTTTGAATAGCCAGATGAGACAAGTGCAGACCGGTCTGAAATTCAGGAGCTCTGAATTCCTGTCTCCACACCATTTGGCCTGATTTAGTATTCTCAAGTAGCATGACATCACAGTTAAGTGCATGGGCTCCAGAGGCACCCAGACCTGGCCTTACATCCCCATTCCTCCACTTAGCATCTCAAGGAAGCTTCACAAGTTAGTTTCTCCAAGATTTGATTTCCTCATCTGTAAAACAAAAATTGTTATGAAACTTAAATATAAGAAATGTAAAAGTCTTGGCCACAATAAGTATTGGATAAATCATTGCTACTAGCCCTTCACTTTATGCTGATTTCTCTTTTCCCATTAATACATGTATTTCTTGGAGGAAAGAAAGTGAAAACCCATATAGGTTTCATCACACACAAAATGCTGACCACACACAGAGAGCCCTCCCCCAGGCACTTACGTTCTACCTTGGACACCTTGGAAGTATTGCAAAGGTTCTTGAATCCAGATGTACAAGAATAATTTCTTTGAACTGAATAAGTAGTATGTCTTACAGAGCTATGTGACTCTATTTCTTTTATCTCTAGGGTTTTGATCTCATAATAAATAAACTGAAAATTTACTAAAAAGGTTTATTGAATTCCAGTATAGATTTTCTTGATCAACAGATGGTTAGAGTATTACCATAATTGTAGATGGGGTAGGAAAGCATTGCTTTGTGAAAATATCTGACATTATTCAAAAGGGATGGGAATCAATGTTAGCTTTCAAACCTCAATCAGCATGAATTCATAAGTATTTCTAAAATCAGATGGTACAATTTGATACTGATTCCTAGAGGCGAGAGGATTCCTTTTAATTTATGGCTTGGATTCATTTCCTTGAATGTATCCCAACGACTAAAAAAAGATCATGTTTGATGAAATAATCATAGTTAACAATGAATGCCCTGTTTTTTCCTTGTCTCCTTTTAATTCTGTTACCGTTCCAAAAATGTAGGATTGGAATACAGTAGTAATAAATGTAAAGGTGAGAAACTCAATTATAATTCCAAGGGACTCATTCAAAGACACCCCAAAATCTTTACACAAATATTAGATGTTGATAACTGCATGAATATACTTATGTACATAAATTCAGAGTATTTCTGTATCATTTACCATGTTCTCAGTCACAAGTAATAGGAAGCTCAAAATGGATTAAACATTAAGGAAACTATTGGCTTTCATAGCTGGAAATTCAGAGGTAAGGTGAACTTTGGAGGAGGCATTATCCAGTGGTTCTGGTTGGGCTCTCTGACAGTTTTCTCAGCTCTGTCCCACTCCTCAGGATGGAGCAGAATAGTTTCAGAAGATAAAAACACCACAACAGCAAATGACCACAGCCAAGAGAAGAAAAAAGTAGCTTTCAGTACTCTCTCATAAAAGAGAGAGAACTTCTTTCTGAATCCCCCAGCAAATTCCCCCTCAAATGTGTTTGGTTGAAATTGAGTTGCATGCTCATTTTTGTTCCAGTGTTTGAGGTGGTAGAGTGATGGAATTATGGCCACTCAAGGTCAACTTTCCCTGAGGTACTTGGCTGCGTAATAAAAGGGTAATGAATGAAACAAAACTGAGATTCTCTTGGGTAGGAATAAATGGAGAATATGTACCTCTACATAGGCAACGATCAGTGTCTTCTGCCTCTTTCAATATCTACCCATTCATTTTTCTAAGAGGTATTAACTGAGATAGTTAACAATATCTACCCATTCATTTTTCTAAGAGGTATTAACTGAGATAGTTAAGATCCTGAAACACAAATACTCCTTCTGATATACTCTTGGAAGAAAAGTACAAATATTTTAAGTATTAAATAAATTGGCTTGAGCTATGAAATTCTTATATTGCTGGCAAGCAACCATGTCACAAGTCATGGACAAGATTAAACTTTAAGTTTAATGGCTGGGATAAATCCAAGTATAAGAAAGGAGCACTCTGCAAATATGTTTCATGCTCATACAATGGTGCATATCACCTCTTAAAAATGTAAACCAGAAGATTTCATGCAAACTAGCATTAAAGAGGAAAAACACATTTTCTCATAGAAAGCCCTCAGCTTTGGGATAGGCATTCAGGAGTGGGATGGTATTAAGATTCATATAATGCCAGATGCTACTATGATCCACAAATTAATTTTAACCAGTGATCTGTCCAGAACCCAGTAACAAAAATACTTCCCTGGAAATGAGATTTTACTTACAAAAAGAGTTATATGTGACTGTTAATGTTTACCACGATTTTTAAAAATGAAAAATGAAGATTTTCAGAGGTCTAATGAAGCCAAGAGGAAAATAAAGACTTTCTGGAAATGGTATTTTGGATAGTGTTGACTGTGTCAAAGTAGGAAATATTTTTTTTATTTTAGAATTTCTTTTTATTCATGCCCTATAATTGTTCTTAAAGCACTTACAAATCTCTTCCCCAAATAATTTTGGGCTTTTCTTTATATATATATATATTTTTTTTAATGTGACTTTATTTGGAAATAGGGTCTTTTAATTTATTTAATTTATTTATTTTTGGCTGCATTGGGTCTTCGTTGCTGCACTCAGGCTTTCTCTAGTTGTGGCGAGCAGGGGCTACTCTTCCTTGCCGTGCACGGATTTCTCATTGCAGTGGCTTCTCTCGTTGCGGAGCATGGGCTCTAGGCGCACGGGCTTCAGTAGATGTGGTGCTTGGGCTCAGTAGTTGTGGTTCACGGGCTCTAGAGCTCAGGCTCAGTAGTTGTGGCACACATGCTTAGTTGCTCCGCAGCATGTGGGACCTTCCCAGACCAGGGCTCAAATCTGTGTCACCTGCATTGGCAGGCGGATTCTTAACCACTGCACCACCAGAGAAGCCCTGGGCTTTTCTTTAAAACTAATTTAACTTTGAAAAATTATTGTTTATATTAATTGATTAAGTATTTATAAAACGGGTACTATACCCAGAAAGAATTAAAATGCATAGTCCTGCCCTCAAGAATTTAAAATCTGTTTGAGGACATCAATCCAAAAATATAAGAAACAATTAATAAACAAGAAATGATAGCATTTAATTGACCACTAAATTGTGAATCAAGGCATAGTCATATAGAAAAGACCAGACGAGGAAAATCATGTACTTCAGAGAAATTACAGAAGCCTTATTAACATCATACTAACATCTATTGAATACTCACCATGTATCAGATATGTTTAATAACATATCATTTAATCCCACTACAACCCTATACATTCCAATCATTAGCATCAATATTTTACAGACAAAGAAATTGAGGCTTAGAGAGATTAACTTGCCCAAGTTGAAAATTTAGTAAAAAGCAGAATTGGGAATTGAGCCCATATAGTCAAATCCTACCATGTGGTTACTTAGTTACTAAGGTATTCTGCCTCCATGGAATATGACAAACTTGGTGAGCACTTTCAAGACTTAGAGGTCCTTCTAAATCAAGGAGGATAGAGAGAGGTATTTTAGGAAGGAGGACCAATACCAATGAAGGCATAGTTGCCGGAGTGTCCATGGTATATATTAGGGCCCTTAAAAGAAACTGCACAGACTGAGTCTAAAGTTTGAACCAAGTCAAAGAGAAGAAAAGATTGGACAAATTCAGTGGAGTTGGGTTACAGAGATTAACAGAGGCATTGATGAGTTTTACAAAACAATTTCTCAATATAAATTAACCGTTTGAAGGAATTCCCTGGTGGCGCAGTGATTAAGAATCCGCCTGCCAATGCAGGGGACACGGGTCCAAGCCCTGGTCCAGGAAGATCCCACATGCCGCAGAGCAACTAAGCCCATGCGCCACAACTACTGAGCCTGAGCGCCACATCTCCTGAAGCCCACGTGCCTAGAGCCCGTGCTCCACAACAAGAGACGCCACTGCAATGAGAAGCCCGCACACCGCAACGAAGAGTAGCCCCCGCTCGCGCAACTAGAGAAAGCCCACACACAGCAACGAAGACCCAATGCAGCCAAAAATATAAATAAATAAATAAATTTATAAATAAAAAATAACTTTTGAACTCTTTCCTCCCCTCTCTTTCTCTTCCTCAGCTGCATCTTCAAATTCCAAAAGACTTGAAATGAATCACCAGAGACCACCCAACATCTTTCAGACATTTAGATTAAACTCAAAAGCATAGAAGTGTTCATAATAGCTAAAAGGTTAATACTTTTCAAATCCTGGGTCAGCCTACCCCAGGGAGAAAGCAAGAGACATCCTGGTGACCTGGAAAGCCCCCAGGCCCCCAGGTGACCTTCCAGGGAGCTCCTCCACATTCCACATATTTTTCAGTCTAGCCTTGCCTTGTCAGTTCGAAATGGAATGCAGGCTCACACCGTGTCAGGGCGGAGGGTCTCCTAAACTGAAATGGAAATAGCTCTAAAACTGGAATAGCTTATACCTGTGTGTTTATAAATACGTGGTTAATCTCTGGGATAAAAACTGGCCATTGTGATTGCCTCAGGGAAAAATAGCTGGATGGTTGGGGAACATTCAAGGAGAAGAGACTTGCTTTCCTTCTCTCTACCAACACCTTGGACTTTTTCAATTTTGAAGGCTATACATGTTTATGCAATATGTCTATTGCAAATGAATTAACTTTTTAGTGGCCTTTTTGCCTGTCTCACAATGCATTCAAAGCACCATTGCCAGCCAAATTCCCAAAAGCACAGTTCCCATCACATCCTGCTCCTATCCCAAACCTTCAGTGCATGCCCATTACTAATAATAACTAACTCACAAGGTTCACAAGAATTGATTTACTGACATCTTTTATGTTTCACACCACATTTTGAAGTAGGTTATGCCTCATATGACAAGTAGTAAAATGGCATGTAGTGAATTTAAAAGATTTGTTCAGGGTTACACAGCTAACCGGTAAATGCTGCTGAGACTTGAGCTTTTAATACATGCCACTTTCTGTGATATCATGCAGCCTCTCACATACAGCATAATCAGATCAAACCTCTTTAGCCTACCATTGATTTCTAACCTTCCTTGGAAGTTTTCTCACGCAAATCCCCAACACCTATCCTTTGCTCCAGGTAAACTAGTACTTAAACACTGGTTCCCCAAATAACTCTTCTATCACTGTATCTTTTCTCATGTTCTCTCTTTCCCCTTAGAATGTCTCCCCACTTCATTTGTCACTGAAAATCTTCCAGTTAACCACAAATGGTCCCCCTTAATGAACCTTTCCCAGATTCCCCCAGTTTTCAATTATTCTCTTCTCAATACTTTATTATATCTCCCACAAAACTACGTTAGTCTTAAATTGTAGTTGAATTGGTGTTTGTCTTAACCTCACTACAAAACTGTAAACGTTGAGAACAAAGATCATTGCTATCCACGTTCGTTTTTCCAAATATCTAGGAAACTATTTTCACTTATTAGAGGCTCAGAAACATTTGTTGAATTCAGTTTGATAACTGATTTTTCTGGAACACCAGGGGTGCGTTGTAAGATGAACCAAACTTTGGAGAGAACCTAGAAACTGATTTTACAGTAAGGATCACAAACTGGTAGTTTGTGACACTCTGAAAGACATGTGTGTTGTTAGCACAGGGTTTGTTTCTTTGGGGGTTTAATTTTTAATTTGAATTATTTGCCAGCATTTAAAATCAGAAGATCTCATGTAAAAATCTAAATTTCTAGCTTTTCTTGAAAATGGGAAAATCTAGCAACACTGAGCCTGCCCTACCACATGACAAAATTGGCTACAGTTGGTAAAACCTGCCCGTTTTCAGTAAGATGCAGGCTGTCTGGTGTGCCACAGCCCACCATTCATGGTTGTCTCACACCGAGGGGGCTATACTGATTTGTGATACCTGTTGGATGCTATACATTTACGTTTGCAATTCCTACCAGAAATGTTGATCCTTTTTCCTTCAGAAAAAAGTCCCTAAGTCTCATTACCTCTACCCAGAGCTCTACACCTATTTCAACAATGGCCTTGTGAAAGCAATGTTCTCAACCGTCTTTGAAAAAGTAGCTTGCCCTCCTCATGTACGAAAACCTCAAGGAGAAGTTAAGTCAGTTGTTGCATTCAGGTGTATTAATGGAAATACAGAGAAATTCTATATACAGAAAGAAAACTGTCGTTTGAACTACAGGATGTCACACTGAGACATTGCCAGGGAAGCTATTTACTAGTGTCCCACAATCGGGGGGAGCAGAATACAATGCAGGTGACGGAATCCCATAGCAAGAAGGGATCTAAAGAAAGGCAATCCAGTGCTTTATTTTTATGATATTCCTACCAAATTGATTTTTTATATCTTCAGCTGTCTGATGAGGGCAAGCCCATTTAAATTTTCACAATTTGTACTTCATAAGCATTCTTTTTTGCATGTAAGGAAAAGATGATTTATTGTAACTTTCCCCCATTAGTCCTTCAGCTTCCCTCTGGGGTAACAATAATCACATCTGACAAACTTTTTTCATATTTAAAGACAATGATCATAGTTTCCTCAAAGTCTTCCATTCTTCAGGTGAAACACATTTGGTTTCTGGTTAGTAAGACTCTCTTCACCCTCTGGTTATTTCTTCTCTGGTTCATTATATTCCATCAAAATTCTTGGCACCCCAAACTGGCCAGAACATTACAGGTATTTTCTGGTCCAACAGAGCATAGCAGAGAATACTGAATCACTTTGTTACAATAACTTTATTTATGCAGTCTTGAAGTTTAATTAGTTGTTTTGGCAGCTACAAATCTCTGTTGACTCACATGTGGTTGCAGTCGACTGGAACCGAGTTGCACCACCAAGTTCTGTTAAAGCTCATCTTCACCATCGTGTGCTTCCACAATTAGCCTTCTGGACTTCATATTTATCCCCATTAAATCTCATCATGTCTATATTGGCCCATTATTCCAACCTCTCAAGGTTTTCTTGGATTTGATTCTAGAACTCTCTCTCCTTGATTTCTTTTTTGTTTTAAACATCTTTATTGGAGTATAATTGCTTTACAGTGGCGTGTTAGTTTTTGCTCTACAACAAAATGAATCAGTTATATATATATACATATGTTTCCATATCTCTTCCCTCTTGCATCTCCCTCCCTCCCACCCTCCCTATCCCACCCTTCTAGGTGGTCAAAAAGCACCGAGCTGATCTCCCTGTGCTATGCCACTGCTTCACACTAGCTATCTACCTTATGTTTGGTAGTGTATATATGTCCATGCCTCTCTCTCGCTTTGTCACAGCTTGCCCTTCCCCCTCCCCATATCCTCAAGTCCATTCTCTAGTAGGTCTCTGTCTTTATTCCTGTCTTACCCCTAGGTTCTTCATGACATTTTTTTCCCCTTAAATTCCATATATATGCGTTAGCATTCGGTATTTGTCTCTCTCTTTCTGACTTACTTCACTCTGTATGACAGACTCTAGGTCTATCCACCTCATTACAAATAGCTCAATTTCGCTTCTTTTTATGGCTGAATAATATTCCATTGTATATATGTGCCACATCTTCTTTATCCATTCATCAGATGATGGACACTTAGGTTGTTTCCATCTACAGGCTATTGTAAATAGAGCTGCAATGAACATTTTGGTACATGACTCTTCTTGAATTAGGGTTTTCTCAGGGTATATGCCCAGTAGTGGGATTGCTGGGTCATATGGTAGTTCTATTTGTAGTTTTTTAAGGAACCTCCATACTGTTCTCTGCGGTGGCTGTATCAATTTACATTCCCACCAACAGTGCAAGAGGGTTCCCTTTTCTCCACACCCTCTCCAAAATTTATTGTTTGCAGATTTTTTGATGATGGCCATTCTGACTCGTGTGAGATGATATCTCATTGTAGTTTTGATTTGCATTTCTCTAATGATTAGTGATGTTGAGCATTCTTTCATGTGTTTGTTGGCAGTCTGTATATCTTCTTCAGAGAAATGTCTCTTTAGGTCTTCTGCCCATTTTTGGATTGGGTTGTTTGTTTTTTTGTTATTAAGCTGCATGAGCTGCTTATAAATTTTGGAGATTAATCCTTTGTCTGTTGCTTCATTTGCAAATATTTTCTCCCATTCTGAGTGTTGTCTTTTGGTCTTGTTTATGGTTTCCTTTGCTGTGCAAAAGCTTTGAAGTTTCATTAGGTCCCATTTGTTTATTTTTCTTTTTATTTCCATTTCTCTAGGAGGTGGGTCAGAAAGGATCTTGCTGTGATTTATGTCATAGAGTGTTCTGCCTATGTTTTCCTCTAAGAGTTTGATAGTTTCTGGCCTTACATTTAGGTCTTTAATCCATTTTGAGCTTATTTTGGTGTATGGTGTTAGGGAGTGATCTAATCTCATATTTTTACATGTACCTGTCCACTTTTCCCAGCACCACTTATTGAAGAAGCTGTCCTTTCTCCACTGTACATTCCTGCCTCCTTTATCAAAGATAAGGTGACCATATGTGCATGGGTTTATCTCTGGGCTTTCTATCCTGTTCCATTGATCTATCTTTCTGTTTTTGTGCCAGTACCATACTGTCTTGATTACTGTAGCTTTGTAGTATATTCTGAAGTCAGGGAGCCTGATTCCTCCAGCTCCATTTTTCGTTCTCAAGATTGCTTTGGCTATTCGGGGTCTTTTGTGTTTCCATACAAATTGTGAAATTTTTCGTTCTAGTTCTGTGAAAAATGCCAGTGGTAGTTTGATAGGGATTACATTGAATCTGTAGATTGCTCTGGGTAGTAGAGTCATTTTCACAATGTTGATTCTTCCAATCCAAGAACATGGTATATCTCTCCATCTATTTGTATCATCTTTAATTTCTTTCATCAGTGTCTTATAGTTTTCTGCATACAGGTCTTTTGTCTCCTTAGGTAGGCTTATTCCTAAATATTTTATTCTTTTTGGTGCAATGGTAAATGGGAGTGTTTTCTTGATTTCACTTTCAGATTTTTCATCATTAATGGATAGGAATGCCAGAGATTTCTGTGCATTAATTTTGTATCCTGCTACTTTACCAAATTCATTGATTAGCTCTAATAGTTCTCTGGTAGCATCTTTAGGATACTCTATGTATAGTATCATGTCATCTGCAAACAGTGACAGCTTTACTTCTTCTTTTCCTATTTGGATTCCTTTTATTTCCTTTTCTTCTCTGATTGCTATGGCTAAAACTTCCAAAACTATGTTGAATAAGAGTGGTGAGAGTGGGCAACCTTGTCTTGTTCCTGATCTTAGTGGAAATGCTTTCAGTTTTTCACCATTGAGGATGATGTTGGCTGTGGGTTTGTCATATATGGCCTTTATTATGTTGAGGCCTTTATTATGTTCCCTCTATGCCTACTTTCTGCAGGGTTTTTATCATAAATTGGTATTGAATTTTGTTGAAAGCTTTCTCTGCATCTATTGAGATGATCATATGGTTTTTCTCCTTCAGTTTGCCAATATGGTGTATCATGTTGTTTGATTTGCATATATTGAAGAATCCTTGCATTCCTGGAATAAACCCCACTTGATCATGGTGTATGATCCTTTTAATGTGCTGTTGGATTCTGTTTGCTAGTATTTTGTTGAGGATTTTTTGCATCTATGTTCATTAGTAATATTGGCATGTAGTTTTCTTTCTTTGTGACATCCTTCTCTGGTTTTGGTATCAGGGTGATGGTGACCTCGTAGAATGAGTTTGGGAGTGTTCCTCCATCTGCTATATTTTGGAAGAGTTTGAGAAGGGTAGGTGTTAGCTCTTCTCTAAATGTTTGATAGAATTTGCCTGTGAAGCCATCTGGTCCTGGGCTTTTGTTTGTTGGAAGATTTTTAAACACAGTTTCAATTTCAGTGCTTCTGATTGGTCTGTTCATATTTTCTATTTCTTCCTGATTCAGTCTTGGCAGGTTGCGCATTTCTAAGAATTTGTCCATTTTATTGGCATAGAGTTGCTTGTAGTAATCTCTCATGATCTTTTGTATTTCTGCAGTGTCAGTTGTTACTTCTCCTTTTTCATTTCTAATTCTATTGATTTGAGTCTTCTCCCTTTTTTTCTTGATGAGTCTGGCTAATGGTTTATCTATTTTGTTTATCTTCTCAAAGAACCAGCTTTTAGTTTTATTGATCTTTGCTATCGTTTCCTTCATTTCTTTTTCATTTATTTCTGATATGATTTTTATGATTTCTTTCCTTCTGCTAACTTTGGGTTTTTTTTTGTTCTTCTTTCTCTAATTGCTTTAGGTGCAAGGTTAGGTTGTTTATTCGAGATGTTTCCTGTTTCTTAAGGTGGGCTTGTATTGCTATAAACTTCCCTTTTAGAACTGCTTTTGCTGCATCCCATAGGTTTTGGGTCGTCGTGTCTCCATTGTCATTTGTTTCTAGGTATTTTTTTATTTCCTCTTTGATTTCTTCAGGGATCACTTCGTTATTAAGTAGTGTATTGTTTAGCCTCCATGTGTTTGTATTTTTTACAGATCTTTCCCTGTAATTGATAGCTAGGCTCATAGCATTGTGGTCGGAAAAGATACTTGATACAATTTCAATTTTCTTAAATTTACCAAGGCTTGATTTGTGACCCAAGATATGATCTATCCTGGAGAATGTTCCATGAGCACTTGAGAAAAATGCGTATTCTGTTGTTTTTGGATGGAATGTCCTATAAATATCAATTAAGTCCATCTTGTTTAATGTGTCATTTAAAGCTTGTGTTTCCTTATTTATTTTCATTTTGGATGATCTGTCCATTGGTGAAAGTGGGGTGTTAAAGTCCCCTACTATGAATGTGTTACTGTCGATTTCCCCTTTTATGGCTGTTAATATTTGCCTTATGTATTGAGGTACTCTTATGTTGAGTGCATGAATATTTACAATTGTTATATCTTCTTCTTGGATCGATTCCTTGATCATTATGTAGTGTCCTTCTTTGTCTCTTCTAATAGTCTTTATTTTTAAGTCTATTTTGTCTGATATGAGAATTGCTACTCCAGCTTTCTTTTGGTTTCCATTTGCATGAAATATCTTTTTCCATCCCCTCACTTTCAGTCTGTATGTGTCTCTAGGTCTGAAGTGGGTCTCTTATAGACAGCAAATATATGGGTCTTGTTTTTGTATCCATTCAGCCAATCTGTGTCTTTTGGTGGGAGCATTTAGTCCATTTACATTTAAGGTAATTATCGATATGTATGTTCCCATTCCTATTTTCTTAATTGTTTTGGGTTCCTTATTGTAGGTCTTTTCCTTCTCTTGTGTTTCTTGCCTAGAGAAGTTCCTTTAGCAGTTGTTGTAGAGCTGGTTTGGTGGTGCTGAACTCTCTCAGCTTTTGCTTGTCTGTAAAGGTTTTAATTTCTCCATCAAATCTGAATGAGATCCTTGCTGGGTAGAGTAATCTTGGTTGCAGGTTTTTCTCCTTCATCACTTTCAATCTGTCCTGCCACTCCCTTCTGGCTTGCAGAGTTTCTGCTGAAAGATCAGCTGTTAACCTTATGGAGATTCCCTTGTGTGTTATTTGTTGTTTTTCCCTTGCTGCTTTTAATATGTTTCCTTTGTATTTAATTTTTGACAGTTTGATTAATATGTGTCTTGGTGTATTTCTCCTTGGATTTACCCTGTATGGGACTCTCTGTGCTTCCTGGACTTGATTAACTATTTCCTTTCCCATATTAGGGAAGTTTTCAACTATAATCTCTTCAAATATTTTCTCAGTCCCTTTCTTTTTCTCTTCTTCTTCTGGAACCCCTATAATTCGAATGTTGGTGCATTTAATGTTGTCCCAGGGGTCTCTGAGACTGTCCTCAGTTCTTTTCATTCTTTTTTCTTTATTCTGCTCTGCAGTAGTTATCTCCACTATTTTATCTTCCAGGTCACTTATCTGTTCTTCTGCCTCAGTTATTCTGCTATTGATACAATCTAGAGTATTTTTCATTCCATTTATTGTGTTGTTCATCGTTGTTTGTTTCATCTTTAGTTCTTCTAGGTCCTTGTTGAATGTTTCTTGCATTTTGTCTATTCTATTTCCAAGATTTTGGATCATATTTACTATCATTATTCTGAATTCTTTTTCAGGTAGACTGCCTATTTCCTCTTCATTTGTTAGGTCTGATGGGTTTTTATCTTGCTCCTTCATCTGCTGTGTGTTTTTCTGTCTTCTCATTTTGCTTATCTTACTGTGTTTGGGGTCTCCTTTTTGCAGGCTGCAGGTTCATACTTCTGGTGTTTTTGGTGTCTGTCCCCAGTGGCTAAGGTTTGTTTTGTGGGTTGTGTAGGCTTCCTGGTGGAGGGGACTAGTGCCTGTGTTCTGATGGATAAGGCTGGAACTTGTCTTTCCGGTGGGCAGGTCCACGTCTGGTGGTGTGTTTTGGGGTGTCTGTGGACTTATGATTTTAGGCAGCCTCTCTGCTAATGGGTGGGTTTGTGTTCCTGTTTTGCTAGTTGTTCGGCATAGGGTGTCCAGCACTGTAGCTTGCTGCTCGTTGAGTGAAGCTGGGTGCTGGCGTTGAGATGGAGATCTCTGGGAGATTTTCACCGTTTGATATTATGTGGAGCTGGGAGGTCTCTTGTGGACCAGTATCCTGAAGTTGGCTCTCCCACCTCAGAGGCACAGCACTGACTCCTGGCTGCAGCCCCAAGAGCTTTTCATCCACACGGCTCAGAATAAAAGGGAGAAAAAGTAGAAAGAAAGAATTAGTAGAAGTAGAAATAAAGAAAGAAAGAAAGAAAGGAGGGAGGGAGGGAGGGAGGAAGGATGGAAGTAAGGAGGGAAGGAAGGAAAAAAGAAAGAAAGAAGATAAAGTAAAATAACATAAAGATAAAATATAATAAAGTTATTAAAATAAAATAATTATTAAGAGGAAAAAAAAAACGGACGGATAGAGCCCTAGGACAAATGGTGGGTGCAAAGGTATACAGACAAAATCTCACATAGAAGCATACACATACACACTCACAAAAAGAGGAAAAGGGGAAAAAATCATAAATCTTGCTCTCAAAGTCCACCTCCTCAATTTGTGATGATTTGTTGTCTGAAGGAGGGAAGGAAGGAAAGAAAGAACGATGATAAAGTAAAATAAAAGAAAGTTATTAAAATAAAAAGTAATTTTTAAGAAAAAAAAACTGACGGACAGAACCCTCGGACAAATGGTGGAAGCAAAGCTATACAGACAAAATCTCACACAGAAGCATACACATACACACTCACAAGAAAAGGAAAAGGGAAAAAAATCATAAATCTTGCTCTCAAAGACCACCTCCTTTATTTGGGATGAATCGTTGTCTATTCATGTATTCCACAGACGCAGCGTACATCAAATTGATTGTGGAGCTTTAATCCGCTGCTTCTGAGACTGCTGGGAGAGATTTCCCTTTCTCTTCTTTGTTCTCACAGCTCCCAGGGGCTCAGCTTTGGATTTGGCCCCGCCTCTGCATGTAGGTCGCCGGAGGGCGTCTGTTCTTCGCTCAGACAGGACGGGGTTAAAGGAGCAGCTGATTCGGCGGCTGTGGCTCACTCAGACCGCGGGGAGGGAGGGGCACGGAGTGCTGGGCGAGCCTGCGGCGGCAGAGGCCGGTGTGATGTTGCACCAGCCTGAGGTGCACCGTACGTTCTCCTGGGGAAGTTGTTCCCGGATCCTGGGACCCTGGCAGTGGTGGGCTGCACAGGCTCCCCGGAAGTGGGGTGTGGATAGTGACCTGTGCTCGCACACAGGCTTCTTGGTGGCGGCAGCAGCAGCCTTAGCGTCTCATGCCTGTCTCTGGGGTCCGCGCTTTTAGCCGCGGCTCGCGCCTGTCTCTGGAGCTCCTTTAAGCAGCGCTCTGAATCCCCTCCAGGTACGTGGGGGTTTCTTGCCTTTTGGGAGGTCTGAGGTCTTCTGCCAGCGTTCAGTAGGTGTTCTGTAGGAGTTGTTCCACGTGTAGATGTATTTCTGGTGTATCTGTGAGGAGGAAGGTGATCTCCACGTCTTACTCTTCCGCCATCTTCCCGGAAGCCTCCACTTATGCTCTCTCCTTGATTTCTGTCTCTGCAAATTTCATGTGTAGTCAATTATTTCCTCCAAGTCACTAGAAAACAAGCAGAGGAGGGAAGGACTTTGCTTCAGGTCCTTCTTCCTGGTTTCCAGATTCAAGCTGGTCCCTCCGTATGTTTTGAGAAGAGTCATTTACCTGTCAGTGATCCACCCAACTCTATTGTTAGTTTTTTTTATCTGTCTTTAAGAATACTGTGGGAAAAGAAATGTTGAATCCCTCAAGTGCACATGCATACACATAAATATATACTTTCCTCGGGAGAGGATTCATAGCTTCCACTGGATCGTCAGAAAGTTTCCTGACCTAAAAAAGATTAAGAACCATTAACTTATTAATTCTCCAGATACACAATATATTAAAATAGTTCTATTTTTTAAATCTCTGATGATCATTATTTATTGAGTGCCTACGTTGTGCCAGGAAAGCTCTAAATATTGAGATATCATTGTGAACATAATAGACCAATCCTCTGCCCTCATGGAGTTTATATTCTAGTGAGGCAGAACGTTGGCCATAATGACCAAGATTAATAAGGAAGCCAATAGTATGTTTAATAGTGATTAGTGCTAAGGAACAAAAATAATATAGAGTGAGGGGATATGAAGTGTTGAGTGAGAAGGCTGCCTCACTGAGAAGATGACATTTGTGTAAATACAGCAGCAAGTGCAAGGCACCCTGTTAGCAAAATTCTTAGTCTACCCAACGAACAGCAAAACTGCAACAGAGTAAGCCAGGGGAAATAGTAGAGATGATTTAGGAGAGGATTGTGTGTAGGGAAGCCAAAATATTTTTCCGACGTGGAGGGAGTTCCCCCTTAGGGTGCAGCTGGAAATGTGGGAGAGAGGTTTTTTTAGTTGTCACAAGGACTCCGGGACCCTACTGGCACTTAAGGAGAGCAGAGACACTCTGTAGGACTCTTTTGTATGGTGGAAAACTGTTTTGCCCATTGGCAACAATGGCCTTTACTCCGAATGAGATGGGAAGCCATTAGAGATCTCAGTGCAGGAGAGTGAGTGGTCTAACATATTTATCAAGGCTCAGCCTAGCCGTCGTGTTGGAGGTGAAGAAGACCACAGCAGAAGCACAGAGACCAGTTAAGAGGCTGTCTCAATAATCCATGTAAAAGATGATGATGGCTGAACCAGGGTGGTAGAAAGGAGGACATGACAACTGGTTGGATTCTGAATAAATACTTAAGATTGAGTCAACAGGTATGCTGATGCAGTAGAAGGGGTGTGAGAGAAAAAGAAAAGTAGAGGATGAATCCAAGATTATAGGCCTGATTAGTATCTATTGTTTGGAAGGATAGAATCGTCATTTGTGGTTGTGATGGAAAACTCAGAGAGAACACAATTTTGGTTGGAGGCGGAGGGATTAGGAAGAAAGGCCATATGGCGTAGCCACTTAGACTGATGGATGAATGCAAGTATGTAAGGATTTGTATTGTACGTAGATACAGTTACAGAGAGATAAAGATACAGATATGAGTACTGACATGGAAATAATATAGAGATGGGGATGTAGGAAGAAATCTAAAAGAGACCAAAAATGTTAACACCAGCTATCTCTAGCTTTTTACTTCTTATGAAGATTTTTCTCTTACATGTTTCCTAGATTATTTACATTAAGCATGTCTTAATTTTGTGAAATGTAAAAATTTTGAATATCTACAGCACTCATTTATGAAAGCGACAGAGCTCTGATGTGATTTTTCTTTTCAGTAGACTCTACTCCTCCCTCTCCAACTGCTTAGGCATCAGTTAGCGATGGACTCCCCACTTGTGAGGCCACTTGTAGGGATTTTAAATCTCAGCCTTACTCTACTGTGGTCATTATAACCATGCAATACATTTCCAGACCCCCAGGATTTTCATTTCGGGGAGAAACGGTGGAATTGTTAGCAGCTGGATCCTCTTTGAAGGAGCAAGCCACACATATTTATAGAGCTTTGGGGGATTGTAGGAGGAGCGAAACAATTGTCACTCAGGTCCCCTTTCCTGGCAGCACCTCAAAGGTTACCAAGTGAGAACAGCAGTGCCCAGCTGCCCTGAAAATCCAGAGAGAGTGAAATTTAAAACTTGAATTGCCTCTCTCTTCTCATTATGTATTATTTGTCAATCATGGATAAAAAGTGGTTTTTGCCCTCCAGCTGCTAGCCCTGGGGTACACATATCACTCAGTGGTGCCACTTTCTTGTGGAACATTGCAAGAAAAATCAGTGATTACACCTTTCTTTGAAAGGAAATGTGGTCTTTCTTTTCCTCATTTTTTTTTTTTTTTCATTTTAACCTGATGGCTTAAACTAAGAAGGCAAGTCACTTGGAAAAATATAAATAAACTTTGTTGTTATGGTGATAGACATCTTAGATATGGAAATAATGTGTATTAGAACACATGCACTTTCCTTTTTCCTATTGGAGCCAACATGTCTGAAATGTACTGAATGACTACAGCCTGGTTGGAGAGGGATACCGTACTCCTTTGTACCGGACCTTGCAAATGAGCAATAAAATGCACATTATCACTCTGTATGAAATTCGGGCCTTTAAAAATAGATTCATTTTGATGCCTGCCTTTCAAGCTTGTTTTACAACATCAAAACACATCGCCCTGGTTTGTACATTTCACTCACTCGTGACGATGGAGTGCTTTTTAAAATTTTTTAGCACCATTTTAGGACTCAGTAACTTTTTATTGTACTATGCAGGGGGTGAAGATACAAAGCTCAAATACCTTTTCAGTTGATGTGATAAATACACATTAAGCCATACTGCACACAACTTTCTGTCTAATGTTCTTAAACAAAGTACCAAAGCATCATCTCAGTTATTCAAGCATATTCAAATAAGAAACATTAGCATCTGTTTGTTTCTAAAATTTGCACCTTTGGCTTGTATAAAGGAGAAAAGTCCCAATAGAGGCAATGCTGAACTTTTTTAAGATTTATTTAGCCAGGAAAAGTACACTAAAGGCATCAGTTGTCACAGTTTTATTCTTTTGTAAGTTAAATACCACTCACCAAACAATTCAAAATTGTGGTTAAATGTACACATTTTACAGGTGAATCAAAATGCTAAACATAATTGATAACCTACAGTGAAACAGATCCTATGAAATTAAGATAAGACGATATCGTCTCCCTCTCATTCTTTTCTTTTTGTCATAATTCCACCTAGGCACAGACATTGATGCCAACTGGAAAAATCCAATAATGGAAGCCCCAGCAGGTTCAGCTTCCCCTTTCATGCTCTAATTTACATGGAAATGTGAGGTGATCACCTATGTCATAAATTTTACAGAATGTAGGTTTGGGCAGTAAGGACAATCCAATAGTTTGGACCCACCTATTTCTTCAAGCTTCTTATTTTCTGTGGGCAGGATATGCACCCTGCAGTAAGCTCAGGTTCAGATGGAACACACTGAACTGACTGGGCTTCTGGCCAAAGCTGTGCATTGCCATGGCATTTCATATGGTTTCCACCTGAGTACTGAAGGATGTCTGTCTGTACCTATGAATGTATGTATGCAGGCTTCCACCTCAGCTGGTTCTGATTTACACCTAATTCTCTACAGGATCCCTAGAAGTGAACTTTGGTGAACTTTGTACAAGTTCGACCTTCAGAACAGACCTGAAATCCCAGTTTTGTCTGGGATTCAATTTCAAAGTGAGGACGTCTTTCCAAGGTACGTGTTTCCAACTATTGTTGATTATTTGGCCCCAGTATCCATCATGTTTAATATTGTACATTCCTGAATATCTAGACAGTGTAAGAGAATTGGAACTTAGAGGACCAGCACCATGGAATGGGTGGTTGTAGAACACTTACAGTTTCAATGTGTGTCTCATTAAAGAAGCTTCCAAATACGTGAGGATTTTGTGGTGGTCCATGACAAGTATCTACTAGTTGCTTTTAATGCTCCTCTATTTCTCTTTATACCTCTTTACTCTTCCCAACTGACCCATCAAAACTGAGATAAGTCAGCCAAACTGAATGCTTGCTCTTGCTTTGTTGATTGTCTCTGAGTTCCCAATTTTATGCCTTTGTTCTCCTGTCCTTTACATGGGCATTAGTGAGGTTATGAACACATGGCAAAAAGAGAAAGGTATTCTCTTTTTGCCATGTGTTCATAACCTCACTAATCATAAGGCTACATTTACAGCCCTCTTCATCCATGAAGACTTTCCTGACCCTGTCAACTGGAAATAATCCCTCCTTTATCTGAACTTCCATAACTCGGATGGAGTGGTATCATCATCATCATGTATATACATATATTATCTCCCACACTAGACTATAAGATGCTTGAGGGCAGGACCAATTTTTAAATTTTTTTTAATTGAAGTATAGTTGATTTACAATGCTGTGCCAATCTCTGCTGTACAGCAAAGTGATCCAGTTATGCACATACACACATTCTTTTTTTTTTTATTCTTTTCCATTATGGTTTATCACAGGATTTTGAGTGTAGCTCCCTGTGCTATACAGTAGGACCTTGTTGTTTATCCATCCTATATGTAATAGTTTGCATCTGCTAACCCCAAACTCCTAGTCCATCCCTCTCTCTCCCCCCTTCCCCTTGGCAACCACAAGTCTGTTCTCTGTGTCTGTGAGACTTTCTGTTTTGTAGATAGTTTGATTTGTACCATATTTTAGATTCCACATATAAGTGATATCATATGGTATTTGTCTTTCTCTTTCTGACTTACTTCACTTAGTATGATAATCTCTCGTTGCATCCACGTTGCTGCAAATGGCATTATTTCATTCTTTTGTATGGCTGAGTAGTATTCCATTGTATATATGTACCACATCTTCTTTATCCATTCATCTGTCGATGGACATTTAGGTTGTTTCCATGTTTTGGCTGTTGTGAACAGTGCTGCTATGAACATAGGGGTGCGTGTATCTTTTTGAATTATAGTTTTGTCTGGGTATATTCCCAGGAGTGGGATTGCTGGATCATATGGTAATGCTATTTTTAGTGTTCTGAGGAATCTTCATACTGTTTTCTATAGTGGCTGTACCAACTTACATTCCCACCAACTGTGTAGGAGGGCTCCCTTTTCTCCACTCCCTCTCCAGCATTTATTGTTTGTAGACTTTTTGATGATGGCCATTCTGACTGGTGTGAGTTGGTACCTCATTGTAGTTTTGATTTGCATTTCTCTAATAATTAGTGATGTTGAGCAGCTTTTCACATGCCTACTGGCCATCTGTATGTCTTCTTTGGAGAGATGTCTATTAAGGTCTTCGAGGGCAGTACTAATTCATCTTCCTATCACTCAATTGTTAGAAAGATGATAGAGTCACTCAAATGATTTGTTGAAAGAATAATGAATGGATAGATGAATATTCATTATATTCAAATATAAAGTGACAGGAGGACTTAAATACAGGCAATAAGTATCATAAGAGAAGGTTGCAGTGATAAAAAGTATTTAAAGAGGAAAGACATTTTCAGGGCCCTCACTGTTCTTGTGTAGTGTCAAGTTAGTGCCAACGTCACCACCACTGTGAGCCTCAGAAGGACAAGCACCTCATGGTCCTCATTCAAAGCTACATCCCCAGTCCCTATGCCCAGTAACTGGCACATAACAGACACTCAATAAATGTTCTTTTTTGGGCTTCCCTGGTGGCGCAGTGGTTGAGAGTTCACCTGCCGATGTAGGGGACGCGGGTTCGTGCCCCGGTCTGGGAAGATCCCACATGCTGCGGAGCGGCTGGGCCCATGAGCCATGGCCACTGAGCCTGCACGTCTGGAGCCTGTGCTCCGCAACGGGAGAGGCCACAATAGTGAGAGGCCCGCGTACCGCAAAAAAAAAAAAAAAAAAAAAAGTGTTTTTCAATGAATAACATGTTGAATTTTTAAAAGCAAAGACTCTTTATATAATGTAAGCCTCTGGGCTAGAAAGAGAAATTTTAGGGACATCAGGAGAAGATTTAAAAAAAAAAAAAAAAGAAAAGAAAAAACCTAAAGCATCTTAAGGCAAAAAACTAAAAATGTTTTCCCAAGTTTTACCTGTCTGACCTTGTCTGAGCCTCCTTGAGCTTTGAGTTCTCCCCCTGTTCAATGTCAAGTTGATGAGACAGCCACAAATGATAATCTGTGTAAACTCAACCACTCTCTCATTAGCCCAGAAACAGATTAAAAAAACTGATACCGGCTCTTGAGAGTTCTTCTGTAGAGCACTCTCTTATTTCCAGAGTAGCTCCAAATTTGATAAGATCCAAGCCTTTGGAGGAAAGATTAGCATCAAGCCCAGTGGGGATTTTTAATCACATTAAAACAAGATAACATGTTATCTGAGAGAAAATTAATCCTCACATCTAGGCCATGTTATTTATGCAACTTGACACATGGGTATTCTTTTAAACAGTTATCTGGTCCATTTCATTTCATAGGCTTTATTGCCTTGTCACCTAAATATCTTTAATTTATAAGCATTCAAATGTTTCGTGATTAAAATAACTAAAAATTTTATTATTTCTTGCTTCATAAAATAAGTCATATAATCAAACTCCTAAAGAGAGCATGTTGACATCATGTTTCCAGGTTTATAACATCAGGTACCCAAAACTGACAACATAAACAAATTCATTTAGTTCTGCACTTACAATTGAATATTAGCTGGAAAAGATCTACAGAAAATTACCTGGTGGCTGGTGCTTATTCATGAAGTGATGAACAAAGGTGTTTGAATGAACTTTGTAAAACAACTAACTGCTTATTTTGGTATCATATCCTATTTCAAAATATGCAAAACCTTTATTTATTTATTGAACTAGCTATTCAGACGTCTTTCCACAAATGACTTTATTTTTTTTTAACATCTTTATTGGAGTGTAATTGCTTTACAGTGGTGTGTTAGTGTCTGCTGTATAACAGAGTGAATCAGCTATACATATACATTTATCCCCATGTCTCCTCCCTCTTGTATCTCCCTCCCACCCTCCCTATCCCACACCTCTAGGTGGACACAAAGCACCAAGCTGATCTCCCTGTGCTATGATGCTGCTTTCCGCTAGCTATCTATTTTACATTTGGTAGTATATATATGTCCATGCCATTCTCTCATTTCCTCCCAGCTTACCCTTCCTCCTCCCCGTGTCCTCAAGTCCATTCTCTACATCTGCATCTTTATTCCTGTTCTGCCCCTAGGTTCTTCAGAACCTTTTTTTTTTTTCAGATTCCATATATATGTGTTAGAATATGGTATATGTTTTTGTCTTTCTGACTTACTTCACTCTGTATGACAGTCTCTACTTCCATCTACCTCACTGCAAATAACTCAATTGTGTTTCTTTTTTATGGCTGAGTAATATTCCATTGTATGTATGTGCCACATCTTCTTTGTCCATTCATATGTCAATTGACACTTAGGTTGCTTCCATGTCCAGGCTATTGTAAATAGAGATGCAATGAACATTGCGGTACACGACTCTTGAATTACGGCTTTCTCAGGGTATATGCCCAGTAGTGGGATTGCTGGGTCATATGGTAGTTCTATTTTTAGTTTTTTAAGGAACCTCCATACTGTTCTCCATACTGCATCAATTTACATTCCCACCAACAGTGCAAGAGGATTCCCTTTTCTCCACACCTTCTCCAGCATTTATTGTTTGTAGATGTTTTGATGATGGCCATTCTGACTGGTGTGAGGTGATACCTCATAGTAGTTTTGATTTGCATTTCTCTATTTATTCTCTAATGATTAGTGATGGTGAGTGTCCTTTCATGTGTGTGTTGGCAATCTGTATATCTTCTTTGGAGAAATGTCTCTTTACGTCTTCTGCCCATTTTTGGATTGGGTTGTTTGTTTTTTTGATATTGAGCTGCATGAGCTGCTTGTATATTTTGGAGATTAATCCTCTTTCACTTGCTTAATATGCAAATATTTTCTCCCATTCTGAGCGTTGTCTTTTTGTCTTCTTTATGGATTCCTTTGCTGTGCAAAAGCTTTGAAGTTTCATTAGTTCCCATTTGTTTATTTTTGTTTTTATTTCCATTTCTCTAGGAGGTGGGTCAAAAGAATCTTGCTGTGATTTATGTCATAGAGTGTTCTGCCTATGTTTTCCTCTAAGAGTTTTATAGTGTCTGGCCTTACATTTAGGTCTTTAATCCACTTTGAGTTTATTTTTCTGTATGGTGTTAGGGAGTGTGCAAATTTCATTCTTTTACATGTAGCTCTCCAGTTTTCCCTGCACCACTTATTGAAGAGGCTGTCTTTTCTCCATTGTATATACTTCCCTCCTTTACCAAATATAAGGTGACCATATGTGCGAGGGGTTATCTCTGGGCTTTCTATCCTGTTCCATTGATCTATATTTCTGTTTTTGTGCCAGTACCATACTGTCTTGATTACTGTAGCTTCGTAGTATAGTCTGAAGTCAGGGAGCCTGATTCCTCCACCTCTGTTTTTCTTTCTCAAGATTGCTTTGGCTATTCGGGGTCCTTTGCATTTCCATACAAACTGTGAAATTTTTTGCTCTACTTCTGTGAAAAAGGCTATTGGTAGTTTGACAGGGATTGCATTGAATCTGTAGACTGCTTTGGGTAGTATAGTCATTTTCACAATGTTCATTCTTCCAGTTCAAGAACATGGAATATCTCTCCATCTGTTGGTATCATCTTTAATTTCTTTCAGCAGTGTCTTATAGTTTTCTGCATACAGGTCTTTTGTCTCCTTAGGTAGGTTTATTCCTAGGTATTTTATTCTTTTTGTTGCAATGGTAAATTGATTTCACTTTCAGATTTTTCATCATTAATGTATAGGAATGCAAGAGATTTCTCTACATTAATTTTGTATCCTGCTACTTTACTAAATTCATTGATTAGCTCTAGTAGTTTTCTGGTAGCATCTTTAGGATTCTCCATGTACAGTATCATGTCATCTGCAAAAGTGACAGTTTTACTTCTTCTTCTTTGATTTGGATTCCTTTTATTTCTTTTTCTTCTCTGATTGCTGTGGCTAAAACTTCCAAAACTATGTTGAATAGCAGTGGTGAGAGTGGGCAACCTTGTCTTCTGCTGATCATAGTGGAAATGGTTTCTGTTTTTCACCATTGAGGATAGTGTTGGCTGTGGGTTTGTCATATATGGCCTTTATTATGTTGAGGTAAGTTCACTCTGTGCCTACTTTCTGCAGGGTTTTTATCATAAATGCATATTGAATTTTGTCAAAACCTTTTTCTGCATCTATTGAGATGATCATATGGTTTTATCCTTCAGTTTATTAATATGGTGTATCACGTTGTTTGATTTGCATATATTGAAGAATCCTTGCATTCCTGGAATAAACCCCACTTGATCATGGTGTCTGATCCCTTTAATGTGCTGTTGGATTCTGTTTGCTAGTATTTTGTTGAGGATTTTTGCATCTATGTTCATCAGTGATATTGGCCTGTAGTTTTCTTCTCTTGTGACATCTTTGTCTGGTTTTGGTATCAGGGTGATGGTGGCCTCACAGAATGAGTTTGGGAGTGGTCCTCCATCTGCTATATTTTGGAAGAGTTTGAGAAGAATAGGTGTTAGCTCTTCTCTAAATGTTTGATAGAATTCACCTGTTAAGCCATCCATTCCTGGACTTTTGTTTGTTGGAAGATTTTTAATTAGTTTCCATTTCAGTGCTTGTGATTGGTCTGTTCATATTTTCTGTTTCTTCCTTGTTCAGTCTCAGAAGGTTGTGCTTTTCTAAGAATTTGTCCATTTCTTCTTCTGGACAACCAGAAGGTTGTCCATTTTATTGGCATATAGTTGCTTGTAGTAATCTCTCATGATCCTTTGTATTTCTGCAGTGTCAGTTGTTACCTCTCCTTTTTCTATTTTCTATTCTATTGATTTGAGTTTTCTCCCTTTTTTCTTAATGAGTCTGGCTAATGGTTTATCAATTTTGTTTATCTTCTCAAAGAAACTGCTTTTAGTTTTATTGATCTTTGCTATTGTTTCCTTCATTTCTTTTCATTTATTTCTAATCTGATCTATATGATTTCCTTCCTTCTGCTAACTTTGGGGTTTTTTGTTCTTCCTTTTCTAATTGCTTTAGGTGTAAGGTTAGGTTGTTTATTTGAGTTGTTTCTTGTTTCTTGAGGTAGGATTGTATTGCTATAAACTTCTCTCTTAGAACTGCTTTTGCTGCATCCCATAGGTTTTGGGTCATCATGTTTTCATTGCCATTTGTTTCTAGGTATTTTTGGATTTATTCAGTGATCTCTTGGTTATTTAGTAGTGTATTGTTTAGCCTCCATGTGTTTGTATTTTTTACAGATTTTTTCCTGTAATTTATATCTAGTCTCATAGCGTAGTGGTTGGAAAAGATACTTGATACAATTTCAATTTTCTTAAATTTACCAAGACTTGATTTGTGACCAAAGCTATGATCTATCCTGGAGAATATTCCATGAGCACTTGAGAAGAAAGTGTAATCTGATGTTTTTGGATGAAATGTCCTATAAATATCAATTAAATCCCTCTTGTTTAATCTGTCATTAAAGCTTGTGTTTCCTTATTTATTTTCATTTTGGATGATCTGTCCATTAGTGAAAGTGGGGTATGAAAGTTCCCTACTATGATTGTGTTACTGTCAATTTCCCCTTTTATGGCTGTTAGCATTTGCCTTATGTATTGAGGTGCTCCTATGTTGGGTGCATGTATATTTATAATTGTTATATCTTCTTCTTAGATTGATTCCTTGATCATTATGTAGTGTCCTTCTTCGTCTCTTGTAACAGTCTTTATTTTAAAGTCTATTTTGTCTGATACGAGAATTCCTCCTCCAGCTTTCCTTTGATTTCCATTTGCATGGAATATGTTTTTCCATCCCCTCACTTTCAGTCTGTATGTGTCCCTAGGTCTGAAGTGGGTCTCTCATAGACTGCTTATATACGGGTCCTGTTTCTGTATCCATTCAGCCAGTATATGTCTTTTGGTTGGAGCATTTAATCCATTTACATTTAAGGTAGTTATTGATATGTATGTTCCTATTACCATTTTCTTAATTGTTTTGGGGTTGTCCATGTAGGTCTTTTCCTTCCTGTGTTTCCTGCATAGAGCAGTTCCTTTAGCATTTGTTGTGGAGCTGGGTTGGTGGTGCTGAATTCTCTTAACTTTTGCTTGTCTGTAAAGGTTTTAATTTCTCCGTTGAATCTGAATGAGATGCTTGCTGGGTAGAGTAATCTTGCTTGTACGTTTTTCCCTTTCATCACTTTAAATATGTCCTGCCACTCCCTTCTGACTTGCAGAGTTTCTGCTGAATGATCAGCAATTAACCTTATGGGTGTTCCCATGTATGTTAATTGTTGTTTTTCCCTTGCCGCTTTTAATATTTTTCTTTGTATTTAATTTTTGATAGTTTGATTAATATATGTCTTGGCATGTTTCTCCTTGTATTTATCCTGTATGGGACTCTCTGTGCTTCCTGGACTTCATTAACTATTTCCTTTCACATATTAGGGAAGTTTTCAACTACAAATCTCTTCAAATATTTTCTCAGTCCCGTTTTTATTCTCTTCTTCTTCTGGGACCCCTATTATTCGAATGTTGGTGCATTTAATGTTGTCCCAGAGGTCTCTGAGACTGTCCTCAATTCTTTCCATTCTTTTTTCTTTATTCTGCTCTGCAGTAGTTATTTCCACTATTTTATCTTCCAAGTCATTTATCCGTTTTTCTGCCTCAGTTATTCTGCTACTGATTCCTTCTAGAGAATTTTTAATTTCATTTATTGTGTTGTTCATCATTGTTTGTTTGGTCTTTAGTTCTTCCAGGTCCTTGTTAAGTGTTTTGTGTATTTTCTCCATTCTATTTCCAAGATTTTGGATCATCTATACTATCATTACTCTGAATTCTTTTTCAGGTAGACTGCCTATTTCTTCTTCATTTGTTTGGTCTGGTGGGTTTTTTTTGTTTTTTTGTTTTTTTTTATCTGCGGTATGCGGGCCTCTCACTGCTGTGGCCTACTCCTGTTGCAGGGCACAGGCTCCGAACGCGCAGGGTCAGCAGCCATGGCTCACGGGCCCAGCCGCTCCGCAGCATGTGGGATCTTCCCGGACCGGGGCACGAACCCATGTCCCCTTCATCGGCAGGCAGACTCTCAACCACTGCGCCACCAGGGAAGCCCTGGTCTGGTGTTTTTTTTTTCCTTGCTCTTTCATCTGCTGCGTATCTCTCTGTCTCCTCATTTTGCTTAACTTACTGTGTTTGGGGTCTCCTTTTCGCAGGCTGCAGGTTCGTAGTTCCCATTGTTTTTGGTGTTTGCCCCCAGTGGCTAAGGTTTGTTCAGTGGGTTGTGTAGGCTTCCTGGTGGAGTGGACTGGTGCCTGTGTTCTGGTCGATGAGACTGGATCTTGTCTTTCTGCTGGGCAGGATCACGTCAGGTCGTGTGTTTTGGGGTGTCTGTGACCTTATTATGATTTTAGGTAGCCTCCCTGCTAATGGGTGGTGTTGTGTTCCTGTCTTGCTAGTTGTTTGGCATACAGTGTCCAGCACTGTAGCTTGCTGGTTGTTGAGTGGAGCTCGGTCTTAGTGTTGAGATGGAGATCTTTTGCTGTTTGATATTACCTGGGACTGGGAGGTCTCTGGTGGATCAGTGTCCTGAATTTGGCTCTCCCACCTCAGAGGCTCAGGCCTGACACCTGGCCAGAGCCCCAAGACCCTGTCAGCCACTTGGCTCAGAAGAAAAGTGAGAAAAAGAAAGAAAGAAAGAAAGAAAAAATTAATAAAATAAAATAATTAAAATTAAAAAAATTATTAAAAATAAAAATATATAAAAGTAATTAATAAAAGGAAGAAAGAACAACCAAACCAAAAAACCAATCCAACAATGATAACAAGCACTAAAAACTATACAAAAAAAACCCAGAAACAAAAAAATGAACAGACAGAACCCTAGGACAAATGGTAAAAGCAAAGCTATACAGACGAAATCACACAAGGAAGCATACACATACACACTCACAAAAAGGAAAAAAGGAAAAAAATACATATAAAAAAAAAGGAAGAGTGCAGCCAAGTCAATAAACAAATCTACCAATGATAATAAGCTCTAAATACTAAACTAAAATAAAGGTAAAACCAGAAACAAATTAGATGCAGAAAGCAAACACCAAGTCTACAGTTGCTCCCAAAGTCCACCACCTCAATTTTGGGATGATGCGCTGTCTATTCAGGTATTCCACAGATGCAGGGTACATCAAGGTGATTGTGGAGATTTAATCAGCTGCTCCTGAGGCTGCTGGGAGAGATTTCCCTTTCTCTTCTTTGTTCTCACAGCTCCTGGGGTTCAGCTTTGGATTTGGCCCCACCTCTGCATGTAGGTCACCTGAGGATGTCTGTTCCCCGCCCAGTCAGTACAGGGTTAAAGTAGCAGCTGATTAGGGGGCTGTGACTCACTCAGACTGGGGGGAGGGAGGGGTACTGTATGCGGGGCAATGCTGCAGCGGTAGAGGCCAATGTGATGTTGCAACAGCCTGAGACGTGCCACGTGTTCTCCCAGGGAAGTTGTCGCTGTATCACGGGACCCTGGCATTGGTGGGCTGCACAGGTTCCCAGGAGCGGAGATGTGGATAGTGATCTGTGTTTCCACACAGGCTTCTTGGTGGCTGCAGCAGCAGCCTTAGCATTTCTGGAGTCTGCGCTGATAGCCGTGGCTCATGCCAGTCTCTGGAACTCATTTAGGTGGTGCTCTGAATCCCCTCTCTTTGTGCCCCCCGAAACAATGACCTCCTGCCTCTTAGGCAGGTCCAGCCTTTTTCACGGACTCCCTCCCAGCTGGCTGTGGCACACTAGCCCCCTTCAGCCTGTGTTCATGCAGCCAACCCCAGTACCCTCCCTGGGATCTGACCTCTGAAGCCCAAGCCTCAGCTCCCAGCCCCCGCCCGCCCCAGTGAGTGAGCAGACAAGCCTCTCGGGCTGGTGAGTGCTGGTTGGCACCAATCCTCTGTGTAGGAATCTCTCCTCTTTGCCCTCCGCACCCCTGTTGCTGCGCTCTCCTCCATGGCTCCAAAGCTTCCCCCCTCCGCCACCCGCAGTCTCCGCCCGCAAAGCGGCTTCCTAGTGTGTGGAAACCTTTCCTCCTTCACAGCTCCCTCCCAGAGGGGCAAGTTCCGTCCCTATTGTTTTGTCTCTGTTTTTCTTTTTTCTTTTGCCCTACCCAGGTACGTGGGGAGTTTCTTGCCTTCTGGGAAGTCTGAGGTCTTCTGCCAGTGTTCAGTAGGTGTTCTGTAGGAGTTGTTCCACGTGTAGATGTATTTCTGATGTATTTGTGGGGAGGAAGGTGATATCCATGTCTTACTCCTCTGCCATCTTGAAGGTCCCTCCCACAAATGACTTTAAATGGATTCTTCCCTGATATGATTTCATTAGAAGTGAAAGGGAAAGTTTACCGTTATTTAACAAACTTTACCTGGTTAGTGAAAATGAAAGGTATAAATGAGATTATAAAGAAAGAGTTTAAGATATGTCAATACCTCAAATACCTTTAACAATTTAATAAATATCATTCATATATCAACTACCTAGCCAGGAAACATTTCTCAATCACTAATATTAAATGAAGCAAGTACAGCCAAAAGCTGTTTAAATCCAATAATATGAAAATTAACATTATTACATTATAACCAAATTACATCCAATGAACTACCAGTTATTCTTATTTCCTTATTATAAAGAAAGCTAGTCCCAAAAGCTCTCTGTGTTACCTGGGTTGTTACTATTTATAACTGTAGCAATCAAGCTCCTATAAAGTCACTTAAAGCATATTTAATATCACATTCTCAAACTAAAATTTTACAACATCAATTACCAAAAAGGCGAGAGTACAAACAAATTTATTCAGTTTAGTCACTTATTTTACTTTAAAATGTTCTGCTTTGTGTATGATATGCATTCTAGCAAGCTACTCATAGGATGCATTCTAATTTTCAGATACAAACTACAAAGGCCTGCATAATTACATTTCTGATTTGGACTAATACAGTAAAACAGTTTCAAAATTCTGATAAGGAAATCATTCACTCAGTATTTTAGGTAATCATTAATTTTTCACCTGAAGACACAAAGTGACTACCTCCATGATGAGTTCAAGCTTAATCATAGGTTCCAAAGTGTTACGTTAGTTAAAACATGACAAACAACCACAAATCAGCGTTTCTTTTCTACCCTCACTTATTCATGGAAATGCTATGACCAGGCCAAAACTACACTATCACATATTCCCTCTTTTTTGAAAATTAAAACCAATAAAGTAGGCAGAACAGGCATTCTCACTCCATTTAACATATGAGAAATTTGAGACTCGGAAGATTACACAGTTGGTAAACAGCAGACCCAGAGAGCCAGATTGCTGGGGAAAGAATTTGCCAGCAGAAATTAATGAAGCATTTTGCATTCAGGTCAGCCATAACCACTAGCTCTTCATTTCCTATATTTTTTCCAAGAACCCTCATTTGCTTTCCTGTGGATCAACCTAATTTGTTTCTACTCTACGCATATAGTAGCATGTCTTCTGTATGTGATCCATTTATTCCAGTCAGATTTCTATTTTCCGTTGTCCTTGGACTCAAGTGTTGGTATCCTTACACAGTTTTGGGTTTTTTTTAGGTTGTCAATAAAAGGTCTTATAAGTTTTTCTACCTTTCAAAGTACCCTGTACCTGAGAAAAATTAGAAGAGCAGAAATAAAATTCAGCCAGGTCAAAAACATATCTTAAGAAGAAATTTGCTTTGTGTACTGCCATTTACCAAGTACTCACTTGATTCCTACCATATCTGACAATGATTGAGGGAGTCAGTACCTAACAAGGAAGACATATAATAAGCCAAAGATGACTACATGTACCATGGTGTGTACTTTAATAGAAGCAACGAGTTAGAGAGCTTCCAGGAGTGGATATGTAACACAGGGGGAGTTAGGGAAGGTTAATAGAGAAGGGTCATTGAAAGATGAAAAGGAATGAGCAAAGAAGGCCAATCCAGGTGAAGAAGAGAGTTGCCCAACCTGGTGTGGCACTTTTAAGAACCTGCCCCTTTCTGGCAGAATGTGATGTGTCCCACAATGTAGAATTTCCCATTGCATGCTCAATTTTACTAAACTTTTCTTCTTGAAACTCCACTTTTCGCCAGCTTTGTATGACCCATCTGCTACTATTCTGTACCTTGACCTCTACCCCGTTGGCTCGATAAAGGAGCCAATCTGTCTTACACTTTGACCCTAGCAATGGTTCATATCTCAGCATAATTGTGGAAAATTCTTGGACAACACCACCTCCATTCAACCCCAAGTCTAGCACCTTCCAATGATCCATAGCTCCTTAAATCACTTCTCTATCAAGTCTGCCTCTTCCTCCTGGGCAGGACCTGAAAAATGGTGGGAAATCACAGGATATCCTCCAGAGACAGACAAAAGTTGAATACGGCTAGAAAATGTTTGGGAAAAAACAAATACTAGAGCTAGAAAAGTAAAAACAACAACAGTAATAAAATTTTTCAAGCATTGAGCAGTAGCTATCTGTCATGTCAAGAATTTTTGTGTTATCTAATTTAATCCTCACAACAATTTCATAAGGTAAATCCTGTTACTTTCCCTATTTTACACACGAAGTGACTGAAGTTCAGAGTGGTTCAGTAATTCCTGAAAATCACACAAATGGTGAAGGAAACAGTCAAGCTCACCCACACTCCAGAACCCACACTCTTAAGCTATATGCCTCCCAAATGTAGATCAGGTTAGCTTGTAAAACCCCATTTCGTGCTTCATTAAAAATCTGAATTTGATTCTTATGCAATGAGCCATTGAAGGTTTTTAAGCAGGGGTGTGTTTAGACTTGAATTTTAGAAAAGATCATTCTGGGGACATAGGATAGGATAGAGAGAACGGAGAGAGTTCAAAGAGTGCTGCAGGACCCCATGGTGATGAAATGAGGCCCTCAACTTGTATGGTAGCCATGGCAAAAGGAAGTGACAAGAAATATTTGAGAAGTAGCTTACCATGTGTGAATGGTTGAGGAAGGGGAATCAAAGAGCATTCCAAAGTCTTTCATCTAGCTGGCTATTGGTGGCTGTGAACAGTATCAACAAAGAGAGAGAACACAGAAGGAACTGGTTTAAGAGACAGGATAAGGAGTTGTATTACAGCCCACCACCAGACACACTTCCCTCCATGATCAAGCTTGCTTGGTCCAGATTGTTCTTCCAAGTCAATTTTATAGCTGAAAATTTTTTTTTAAATGTAACTTTCTTGGAGATCTTTCAAAGAGTATAAAATCCATGGAGACTAAGAATTTGTGGACAGTCTGTTCTGATGGGTCTGGCTTCACATTCCCTTCCTACTCCATTTTCTAGAATATTTGTAGGCACCACAAAGAGAATCCACTACTATCTTCCAAATCAGCATCCAGGCCTTACAGGAAAAAGCCCACCCAGCAGGTTTTTAATTACCTCTACATCTAACCACCCAAATATCCTCCTTATCTTCTCTCTTTTTTTTTTTTTTTTTAAATGCCATGACTCATCAGACCACCAGGTAAAAAGCCTCAGGTCAGCAAGCCAGCAGCCAGGAAGAGCACAGAAAGGAGAGAGAATGGCTCTTAAAGTCTCTTATTTCAAAAAGCTTTTGTAGCTTATTCTTGCAGAGCAGAAAGCAACTTTTGAGTGGTCCCATTTATTGAGATACCACAAGGCTGACACAGTTGAAAATCAGTCCTAATATGAAAATATAAATTGGCTTCCCATGCTGAGAGAAACATTTCCACAGAGCCAAATATTTCAACACAAGAACTAAAGCCTCTGTCTTAGTTCTAGGTCATGTGTCAATAAGAGGGTTGCTTATTTTTTAAACCTTTTGTCATGTCACCCAACTGCACCATCTATAATAATTTTCTGGAGTGAAACAGACAACCAAGACCCTCTCTCAAACACAAATACTGAGGCCAAGTCAAATCAGCAGCTGCTCTGTTTCTGAATGAGCTGTTGTAATTTAAACGTCTCATTCCATTGGGAACTAAGGGAGGTGACATAACCCAGAAGAAGCTCGGAAGTGAGAGTGTTTGTGGGGGTGGCTGAACTATGTGACCTTTAAGGTCACCTTTAAGGTCTGCCCTCCAATTCTGTCTTCGGGAGTCAATGAAAGTACTTCAGGAGTTTTTGGTGCTCAGGACAAGCTCCTTGAGAGTTTAATTTGAAAGAAAAAGAAAAGTGAGGCTACAAGTAGGTGGATATGATGAAAGGTTTTTCTTTACATCACCTTCCATGGAAAGTATTTTTAAGTAGCTAGTTAAACCGTGGATGTCTATTATGCTCTGTATTATGAGAAAACAGGAAGTTCCTTTTCTTGGACCAAATCCATACTGCAATGAAGAGTGCTTGAGCAGCAGTAACGGGCAGAGATCAAGTTGATTCTAGGACTTTGCTTCAACTCAGCTAAGACTATCACTAAGCACTCTCTATATTCTATTGTTTAAAAAACAAAATAGAGATAGTTAAAATGGACTTGGAACATGATACACAGACTGTCACTTCAGTACTGTGGTCAAATTTTCTCATGAAAGGTGGATCTCAGTTTTTATTCTAAATTGTACACTGAGTCCGTTTTTCTGTTTACTAAATGGTATCATTCAGTTAGCATTCAATAATGCCTAATTTAAAAGATCATATAATTAGCTCAATAGATGCAGAAAATCATCTGACAAGATGATAGGATTCAACACCCTTTCAGGATAAAAATCTTCAACAAACTAGAAATATCATGTAGTCCTAAAAAGAAGAAAATCCTTATTGTTTGCAATAATATGGTTAAAACTGGAGGACATTATGCTAAGTGAAATAAGCCAGACACCGAAAAATAAATACTGCATGATCTCACTTATATGTGGAATTTTAAAAAGTCAAACTCTTAGAAGCAGAGGTTAGAATGGTAGTTACCAGAGGATGGGGGTGGGAGAAATGCAGAAATGTTGGTCAGAAGGTACAAAGCTTCAGTTATGCAGAATGAGTACATTCTGGAGATTGAATGTACAGCATGGTAACTATTGTTAACTATTGTTAACAATACTGTATTGTACGCTTAAAATCAGCTAAGAGAATAGATCTTAATCTTTCTCATCAAAAAAAAAAGATAACAATGTGAGGTGATAGGTATGTTAATTAGCTTGAGTGTGGTAAACATTTCACAATGTATACATTTATCAAAACAGCACATCGTACCTCTTAAATACATACAATTTTAGTTTGTCAATTATACCTACATAAGGTTGAAAAAAATAATGGAAAGAATGGCTAATATACTTCCACTTAGAATTTGGCTTGTTGTATTATATTCCAGTTTGGAGAGGAGGGTACAGTATAAGATATAACTCTTCTTATTGACTAAACATTTCAAGCAGGGTTTTTACCATTTATTTTTAATATTCTTTAGAGAAAATTTATCAGCGTGATCTTTTAGTTGAGCCAAGAGCATTTTATAGATTTATATTCATTACATTGAACAGTAGTATGTACAATAAATATCTTAGAAATTTTCCAGCTAGTTTAGGCCTCTTATCCTAAAGTTAAGATTGCTATCAAAGCTAACATTTATGGAAAGATCATGATGAGATTAAGAAAGTATTGAGATTCTGTCTTTGTAAAAGCATATAAGGTCCCTGGTATAAGGGTCTAATTATCATGGTATAAGGTCATGTGCCATATCCTAGACCTTACCATGAACTCTGAATTTATGTCTCAAGTGATATATAGTGCTAATTTCAATTCCAAAGGATCTAGAAGTTACTCATATTTAATCATTTATGTTATATATTGAACCAATTTCTCACCCTCTATGAGAACTGCCTGGGATGTTTTATGAGCCTGAAATTCCCCCATAGGCCATCTAGTGTATATCCAAGTGTTCTGTGTTACTTGGATCAAGGTGCTCTATTTACAGCCTTTGGAATACCACACAGCTTCCAGTGATTTCTGACCTTCTGTGGAAGTTTGGATATGGGAGTACTTGTCAAATCTGTCTAGTGGACACCCCCTAGACGTGGGGTCCAGTCCTGCTCTGTCCTTGCCCTCCCTTGACCCCCAAATCCAGGATTGCTGGCAGGGTAGTTCATACATAGCTCAGCTTGGAAGTGGAGCACACCCATCCAAGCCTTAAGGACTGCTTTCAAAATGACATTTTGAGAGTAAATTTGGGAATCATCTGAGGCCTTCAGCTGGGACTCTTTTCCAAACTGCTGCCGCTGCTTATTTGGTGCGCTCGAATTGGAACAATTTCTCAAGTACTCTGAGGCTGTCTTTGACCATGAGGAGAGAAGCAGAAATGAAACCACTGCCTCCACTGATCTCAAAGACAGAAGTATTCTAACCAGCAGAGATGATTCAGCCACACCAATCTCTTCCTACCTCTTCTGGCCTCTGATCGGCTTTAGTCTTGTGTTCTGGTTTCTTTCTTGTTTGGGCTTTGTTTCTATTTCCTAGCTCTCAGCTTAGCTTGGCCCTTGTTTTTTATTGCTTAAATAGAGCTGTTTAAAGAACACTGAGTAATGGATTAATGTGAAACTGGAGGGAGTTTTTCAGAAACCTGTGCAGAGTATCCTTTGCCCTATTGTCATATTCACCTATTCCAATGGCTTGGATAAGACATTATGCTTGTCAAAATTTCAAACTCTACATGGTAGAATTGATATTAATATTCTTTATATTTATTCAGGGCTTTGCTGTTTTAAAAAGTTTCTGCATATAGTATCTCATTGGATTCTAGGAAGGATGGGTGCAGACGATAAGATAAATTTCAGTTCAGTATGAAAGACAGCTTTCCATAAATTGACCTGTCCAAAAATGAAACAGCAAGCTTCACAAAGAAATGAATTCCAGACAGTGGAAATGTTTGAGTAGATGGTAAACAGTCAACTTTCAGGGATTTTGTAAAAAGATCCTTGGTTTGGGTGAAATCTTGGATTAAATGACACTATGATGAGAAAGAGAGAAAATGAGAGGAGATACATATTAATTCAAATATATTGTCTCGGGAGAGAGAAAAAAATGAGAACACAGGCTACAGTTTTCTTAAAATCTTTGCTAGATTATAGAACTCCCAAATACAGCTTTAATATAGCACATGTCGTTGAGCAATTCATCATTTTTTAGGTTTTGTTTCAAAAGTTCAATAAGAATCTGAAATAGTATAAGCTTAAATCATGGTCTCAGGATTACAACAGGGATGTGTGATTTACTTCTCCTCAGACCAAAATGACCTAAAACTGAAGAGTTAATGGGAATATCTGAAGGGTTAAGTGTAAGTGGGAGCAAGATGCATGTGAAGACGAAAGACACTGCCCGGGTACAGATAGAAGGATGGGGGTGGGAAGGGCAGCTGGCTGTGGAAAATGCTGGGGTGGCCAAAACGAAGAGTGTAGAATTACCAACCCAACATAGGGCAGGGCTAGAATGAGGTCACTGCCCTTTTGAATTAGAAGCAAAGGAATCAAACAAACAGCAGAACTGGTTTGCATTAGTGCTTCCATAGTTGGAAGAAATGCCTCCCTTCTTTCCTCCAAGACCAGCTCCAGTGGAATGTTTTAGTAAAATATTCACTTGGCCTAGTCCAACGTTACCTTAAGAAAAAAATCTTTTTGTAAGTTCTTAGAAAAAAGTTCTTAATGATTGTGTGGTACTGGGATGGGCAGGTAGGGCAAGGGACCAACACATTTTCCTTTCTATTTTACTGAGGTGATTTTTTGGGGGGTGTAATATAATGTAATGTAACATAAATAACATTAAATTCAAATCACTTGCTGTCTTTCATATCTGACTCACATCACACACACAAAAAGATTATGAAAAGTGTTATTTGCTTGGCTTGGGTACATTTTCTATCCTACACCTGGATTGCCATTGACAGGAATGCCAGGCTAAAGATGCTCTTCAAATTTTACCATGTGTAAATGTGTAACTTGGAAAACGTTCAGGATAGTTGCTCACTTTTTTCAGGGGAAACTGATTATAAATTACTAACAATGCTTTATAAAATGATAAGTACCTAGCAATCAGATCTTGTTGTTTTTGTTTTGTGTTTTACCATTCTCCAATAAAAGAAACCAGGGCTTCTCAGAGGAACATCTGATTCTAGGACTAGGACAGGAAATATATAAAATGATCCTGGAACACAGTGCCAGAAAGTAAGGAAGTTCTCAAAAACAAAACAAAACAAAACAACAAAACAAAAAGAATCTAAAAAGACCACAATGATGTGGGAGATGTCAAAGAAATACAGACACCAACTGAAAGCTCTCCCAATAGCCCAGCCAAAGCAGAAATGATTTGAGCAGCCAAGTAAATAAAGTTGTATTGGATAATAACCCAAAGTATAAAATAAATATTCATGAGGCCAGACAGCTATAAGAAAATAGGGTTGGTTAAAAAATAATAATAGGGGCTTCTCTGGTGGCGCAGTGGTTGAGAGTCCGCCTGCCGATGCAGGGCATGCGGATTCGTGCCCCGGTCCGGGAAGATCCCACATGCCGCGGAGCGGCTGGGCCCGTGAGCCATGGCCGCTGAGCCTGCGTGTCTGGAGCCTGTGCTCCGCAACGGGAGAAGCCGCCAACAGTGAGAGGCCCGCGTACCGCAAAAAAAATAAAATAAAATAAAATAAAAAATAATAATAATGATAAATTGGGTAAAGAGACAAATCTTTCATGCAAAAATAATTCCAAATAATTTATGAAGCTATTCTGCCCTCAGGGTGGTGGAGCATAATTCCCTACTATTTTAGTTTGGACTACACATAGTAACTAACTTCCTGTCCAAGTGTACTGTATGGAAAAGGTAAAAAAGAGAAGCTTTAGAGTGTAGAAATCTGACAAACACCGCCTGAACCAAGTGGTCAAGGTTAACATCACAGTCATAAGTCATATGCATAGTGTGTGATGAGAAGGGCACTTTACATCTGTGCTCTTCCTCCCCCAAACTCATAACCTCAGTCTAATGATGAAAAAAAAAAAAATCAAAGAAATCCCAGTTGAGAGCCATTCTACAAAATGCCTGACTAGTGCTCCTCTGAATTGTGAATATTTTTAGAAACAAGAAAAGCCTGAGAAACTGTCACAGCCAACAGGAGCCTAAAGAGACATGAAGTCTAAATGTAATGTGGTAGACTGGCACAGAAAAAGGACATTAGGAAAGAACTAAGGAAATCTGAATAAAGCATGGACTTCACTTCATAACAATGTATCACCATTGGTCTAGTAATTATGACAAGTGTACCATACTAATATAAGATATTAATATTTGGGGAAACTGGGTTCGAGGTGAATGGAAGCTCTCTGTACTATCTTTACAATTTTTCTATAAATCTAAAAATACACCCCAAATAGCTGGAATTGTGCTACACTAAAGCAATTTCTCTGAGATGATTTTTGCTGCCATGAAAAACCACCTACAGAGATAAGAAGCTTTCTTGACTTTTCATGCTTATTAGCTTGAAGATTACATGTAAAAAGGGACGCTGGAGACCCACTTCTTGAAGGACTTGTCAGTGAGAAAATTTAAATGTATAATGAAATATGTGCCACTGTGTAGAGCACTTATACCAGTGCTTTTATGGGTTTACCTCTGAAGTGGAGCTGTAGCTTCTTTCATATTCCACTTGCAACATTTTTAAAAGCATGAAAGTGTTCTAAGGCAGTAGTATCCATATTACAGCAAAGCAACCTGTCGAAAAATAAAATAGTGACATATCAATTGTTTGGACTGTAGCAGCTATCAGACAACCAGGGCAAACAATTAACAAGAGCCAGCTTAGTTTGCTAAATGTAAATTTCTTCTTGAAAGATGAGCGAAGAACAGGCTTCAGCTGGTATGGAAGGCAAATGCGTGTGCTTTTTCATTTTGAACAAAATTTTGGCTTTCAAATTATTCTTCCTTGAGTGCATTCTCTTGAGAAGAAAGAAATGAGAGCCACACAGAATGTTTCAGTTTTACATAGCAACATAGGTAGATCTGATCATAAAATTTCTAAATTTAATTAAAGTTTATCACTGTAAGCAAGATAAATCAGTTGCCAGTAAATATGGTCACCCTCTGCTCTGAGCGGCTCTTAGAAGAAAATTATCCAAAAGGAGAGAAGGCCCTGTCTTTTTGTGGAAGAGCCTTGGGAAAAGAGGTTCAGTGAAGAATTTGTCTTACTCTGATGGGTAGAACTGAGCATGAGACGTGAGAAGGGGACAGCATAAAAACATAATTTATGTTACAATTTATAACCTGACTATTCATACAATGGCATCTACACTGGCACTGCAGGAGATTCATCTTGAAATTGTAGGCAGGAACCCAGTCACCAAGACTAGCAGTCTGTGTACCTAACACACACAGGTGAGAAAACAGGCACAGAAAGCCCAAGTTATTTGCAATCATACAGTCATGCAGGGGGTCCTGGACTGGGGCTCTGTGACCTTGGGTTCTTCCTAGGAACGATCCCTGCCTCTTTTACAAATATCAACCTCAGCAGATAGACCTAACTAGTGTTCTGGGAGACTACAGAACACCTAATGTCAGGTTAATAAAAACCTGCTCACAAAGTTCAGGTTGATTGATCCTGATGCTTTTTTTTTTTTTTTTTAATGAAGGTGTACTTTTTCAAACGCCAGTAGAAGGCTGATTTTTTTTTTTTTTTTTTTTATTGAGTGCAGTGACTTTATGAGGTAGGCGCTATTGTCCCTGGTTTACAGCTGGGGAGACTATTACTTTTTTTTTTTTTTTAAGAAGATGTTGGAGGTAGGAGTTTATTAATTAATTAATTTATTTTTGCTGTGTTGGGTCTTCGTTTCTGTGTGAGGGCTTTCTCTAGTTGTGGCAAGCGGGGGCCACTCTTCATCGCGGTGCGCGGGCCTCTCACTATCGCGGCCTCTCTTGTGGAGCACAGGCTCCAGACGCGCAGGCTCAGTAGTTGTGGCTCACGGGCCTAGTTGCTCCACGGCATGTGGGATCCTCCCAGACCAGGGCTCGAACCCGTGTCCCCTGCATTAGCAGGCAGATTCTCAACCACTGCGCCACCAGGGAAGCCCCGATCCTGATTCTTTTCTTAAAGCAGAAGGAAGAAAAGATGCTTCTACCCTTTCACTGTGTCTCTCACTGAGACCTCAGAGTTAGGAAAGCTCTGTCTGAATGGTGTCACTCTGCCTCAGAAGTTCAATTTGATCAGCTCATATACCTATGCAAACCCCACCAAGCTTCTGAAGCAATCACACGAGGGAGTCTAGGCATGTTCTGATGCACACGAAGAGCAGGAAACGTGTCCTGCGCATCTCAGCATCTGTGAGGGACGGATACGCTCACTACCTCTGGCAGAAGCCAGCTCAGCGTGCCCCCTCGATTCCAGCTCTGAAACCCAAGTCCTGTGTTAAGGGCCAGAGGAGGGGGGCTCCGTGCTGCATTAGGCCAGCCCTGCCGTGCACGGCTGGAGAAGCACATCAGTAATAATTTAGCACTCAGCAGCTGCAAGAGCAGGGGTCCCTGCCAAGTGCCAGTCTTTGATTCTCCTCTCTACCAGGCAGTAGCTAGTTCATTTCCTGGGCACCCAGCCACATTTCAGAGAGAGCAGGACTGGTGATGGCTGGGACAGCACAGACGCACAGTCCCCTGAACAAGTAACGGCTATGAACCAGCCTGCACCATTAACAGTGTTGAAGAATTGAGCTATTAGCCATAACTAAGAGGATACAGGGAATGATTCATTTAAAGAATTGTAGAGTCAGTAAAAATGTAAAAAGTTCTAAATAAACGCATTATAATAAGCAGAACATGATTTAGAGCCCCAGCTTACAGGGTGGCTTCTAAGGTAAGATCCAATTTTGTTTACATGGATTCTGGAGCTCAACTGGTTTTATAATTAAAAAATAAACAATCCACCATTTCCTGTCAGATCCCAGGGTGGTTCCTCGGAGTCAAAGGGGCATCAATCATTCCAAACATAAGATAATCAATGGATAGGAGTGTGTATGTGGGAAGTAGGGTTTATGAAACAATGGCTGCCTCGGCAGTGTGTGAAAGGCTCCTCGAATTACCACTGCCCAATGGAAAATCTCATTCATATCTTCCCTAGTTTTTCACCGCCAATCTCATCTAGATCAGATCTGTGATTTCAACATCAAGTCCTGTTCGTGGCGGCATTATTGCAGCACTCTGTTTTTATTGGAAATGGCAGCTCTTATTTCAACAGACCCCCTGGCTTCTGTTTGTGGCAGTCTGGGTTTGTGTTCGTTGTCAGCCTAAGGGGTTAAAATTCATTTTAAATTACAGCATGATGGATGCAATCCTTCTTTCCACTTGCTTCAGGAACCATTTGGTAATTTGCATTTAAAGTCACAGACTCTATTTGGGTTTAAAAGCCAATTGTATTACAATTAGACTTTTTTTTTGAAGGTACAAGGAAAAATAAAATCATTATTTAATCGACAGTGAGCTAACCTGGCGTGTTGCTGAAAAGTTTTTGAGTACTAACGATAAGTTAATTCCGTAATTTAAGATAGATGACAATGCTATTGCAGTCACCATGTTTTGAACATCTGTATGCATATTTTTTCAAGAAAGAAAGAACCTTGAATCATCCTGGCCTTAACCTCTTAGAAGTCCTAAGGGATGCTTGAGCCAATTAATAAGGAGCCCCTTCACTTGAAGTATTTGGAAAGCCAGCATTTGTGGTTAACAGGGAACATCAGTTAATCACATATTAGGGATGATTCCTTTGTTCACTGTATAAAAGTGGTTTCTAGCAGATATTCTTATATTCCCATACACAATATTTATCTTCTCAAAGCCAAACAAATTCCAACAGCCAATGTGACCTTTAAATAGTATTTTTTTCTGTCTCTTAGAAAACAATTTAAGGGGTTTCACTATATTAGTGGAATTTTCCCTTTTTTTTCCTAGTCTTCAAAAGATTTTACTTTCATCTTCTTTTGCTTTCTCTTCAGCTACAAAATGTGCTCATTACGGGCCTGTCTGCCAGCTACAAAAGGGAGGAGACTCCTATTTCAGCAGGTCTGAATCTCAATAGCCACTTTCATCTCCCGAGAGTTCAATTCTGCTCTATTTAATAAAACCCAACACTTCAGCTATCAGAGTCATTAGGAGGAAGCAGGATTGGAAGAAGGAAAGCCTTCATTTATTTCAGTGCCATATATAATTACACCATTTATTTCCCTAATGGGGTCTACACTTTTCCACTACCTTTTTTTTCCTTTCAGAATATTTCTAAGGAAAGCTCATCATTTAGAAAACAAAGACTAAGCAGTAACAAAATTTAAAAAAAACACTCCTTCAGAAACCAAAGTAGTTCTAGTACCAGGCAGTTAACACCAAGTAAGTGCCAGGATGCTATTCAACCCTAAATAAACCAAATCCCCCTGAATATCATTGTCACTTTGTTTATTGTCTTTTCCCTTCAACTAAGGTGAAGTATTTTGATGAGCCAGGTTTTCCCTATGACACAGAATAAAAGGGATTTAAGTTTGATAACTCTAAAGGGCTACAAGTCTCCGTGGACTGCAGATATGACCGATAAAAGTTATAAAATGCATCTCCTGCAGGTGCAATCAGAAATCCAGTATTACATTAGCACATGAAAACCAAGCTCAATCAATTAATTACTTCTAATCAACCGTCCTTTGTTTAAGAAACTAAAAGTTACAATTAATTGAAAGTGCAAAATATCCTGAAAATTATCTGTTAGGTCTATAGGGAAGTGGTTTTCAATGGTTTTCCACCAAGGTCATCCATATCCTGACTCCCCAGAGTTCTGTGAGCTATGAGATAAGCCATCAGCTCTTCCTGATTGATATTAACTCAGATGATTTTAAAAATGAAATCACATCATGCTAGAATTTTTTAAGCAGAAAAAACCCCCAAAACCCATATAGTTTGGAAATTGCTAACCTGGAGCTCATAACCTCCTGAATATATAAGCATAATAGTTTATAGGTATGTGCATACTTTTGGGAAGAGGATCCTTGGGTCAGCTTTCTTAAAAGATTTATGACCCAAGGAAATGTAAAAATTATTAATCTAGTTCATTCTCCATCTCTGCAAGAACTTGCTATATAGTAAGGCTGTATTTTTTTCTAATGTTCTAGGCTAATCCATGATTGATGATCAATCTGCATGCCGTCAGCCAGAATTGTGTAATATTCTCCACATACAGTTGTTGGTTCAGTGCATTTAATGAACAGAATCAGAAACGTTGCAACACAAAGCAAAATGTTCTCTAACTTGCCCTTGGTCTCCTAGGTCAAGAGCTTTATTATAGTCGTATAGATTAATCCGACAATTTTCTTTCTTCAGAAATCATTGCTGGTACTTATTCAATCTCTCTATAAAATACAATAAAAACTAATTTTTGTACCTTTTTCATATTTTTTCAAAGCCTTTTAAAGGTATGCCGAGCTATAATTTCTAGTCTTGATGGACTGAAATCGGAAATGTGAATTTCATTGAGGAGTGAACTGGAAACCTGTAAAGATTATGGATGACATGTGCACCATATGGAAAACATTGTTCAAAATTCAAATTGTCCCTTTCAAGTGTCTCTCACATCTCAACATGGCTTTGTTTTTCTAACATAAAAAGGTCAGATCCCTGGTATGAGGTGTCTTTTGCCTAGATTTGACATCCTGCAGCACCAAGAATCTTTTTTTGTTTTGTTTTCCTACTTCTACTTTTCCTGGTGTTAGTTTACTCCTCATCTCTTCCCCACCTTCCGCATGGCATGTATTCTCCCCTTCTTACTCAGCCTTACCGACCAGAAAAAGAAAATAAAACTTGTAATGTCATGTAAAAGTAGACCAAAATGAACTATCCTGACAATTATGTGAAAAACAACAAAATCATAAGTCATTACAATCTATATAGTAAAGTCAAAGTCAAAGACTCCCAGGCACCTGAAAATGAAAGGGAGGGAAAATCTTACTTTTTAAATTTATGTGAAATGTAGGAAGACAGAGAAATAGATTTTAACTGGTGGTCACAAATGGTGGTGGTTTCCTCTAGATTTACTCAAGAAAAGGCTACATGTCTGGTTTAGCTGAAGCTAGTTCCCTGGCAAGAAGAGAATGGAGTTATAAGTGCCTCTACTTTGTATAAATGTATACACTGATTCCAAAACTGATGGTGTTCATGTGTCACTTTACTTTTTCAGTAACACTTCCATTTATCTAGCTTACAGAATTCAGAGTCATATCACATGAAAGTGTCTAACCCTGGTGTCAAACCATCTAAGTCTCAGACTAGAGCCACCACTTACTAACACTGTAACTCATCTCTTAATCTCCTGAAACCTTCATATATTTAGCTACAAAATGGGGATAATAATAGCAACTACTTCACAGACTTTTTGTGAGGTTTTAATAAGATCATGAATGTAAAGCAAAATGTCTGACGCACTCAAGTTTGCCATAATCATTACCATTATTAGTACTGTTATTTTTATTATTATTAAGTTCCGTGCCTTGTGCTCTTATTTCAGAAAACAAGCCACAGTGCCCTTCTCGTTGGGATTCCGTCATTCAGATCATTTTCATCTTAACATCCTTCTATACCAGTGGTTCTCAAACTTCAGCCTGAATCAGAGTCACCTATCTGGCTTGTTTAAAAACACAGATTGCTGGGCTCTATTCTCATTGTTTCTAATTCAGAAAGCCTGGGTAAGCCCAAGGCTTAGCATTTCGAACAAGTTTCCAGGTGGTAATGATGCTGCTAGTCCTGAATCATACTTTAAGCACCAATGCTTCTATATCGGGGTTGGCAAACTTTTTCTATAAAGCACCAGGCAGTAAATATTTCAAAAGCAACCCTGGACAATCCATAGATAAATGAGTGTGACTGTGTTTTGGTCAAAGTTTATTTAGGCACAGTGATACCCTGCATTTTATACAAGGAACTTGAGCATCTGTGGATTTTGGGATCTTGGGCGGCGGGGGGGGGGGGGGCGGTTTCCTGGAACTAATCCCCCCGTGGATACAAGGGATGACTGTACTTGAATTTTATATAATTTTTATTTCATGAAATATCGTTCTTTTAAAAATGTTTTAGTCATTAAAAAAATTAAAAAACATTCTTAACTTGTGGGTCATGTGGAAATAGGCTGGGGGCCATTTTTCGCCCGTGGGCCATAGTTTGTCAATCCTTATTCTATGGAGACCCATGTGCTCTTTACCTGCCCAGTCTGAGGCAGAGTCATCGACCTTCCTCCCTGGCTCAGCCTGAGCCTGGTGGTTTACTCACTACCAGTTGGCATCTCACCAGCAGGTTGGATAAATTACTGGTGTTTTAGCCTGCTCACTACTGCCCTTCCTAGAAAGTGCTACTCCTATTACTCTAGCTTATTAGCTGCAGCTTTGGCCTCTCAGAGCATATACTTCAGTACGTGTAGAGGAATCGGTTGTCTCTCCAGCGCTGATATCCCTCGTCTTTTAACAAGTTTACACTAATGTCCTTTAGGGTGTGTGCTTAATTTCCTCCACTGGTAATGGTCCTGGGATCTGGGTAGGTTAGGCCAATCAGAGCATCTGATTTCCCCTGGTCATGGTCATTGGTTTAGGACCTCATTCTGGCCAATGAAACGTGAAAGGACTTTTGCTGGGGAATCATGGGAAAGGAGTCTATCCTCTCTTCATCAGGAGCTAAGGAAGAGGTTCTTTCTTTCGCTGTGGACTGCATGGTAAGGAAGCAAATTCTGTAATTGCTGTAGCCATTAATGTTATTATGAAAGAAATAAGGGTGAGGCAAAAGCAAAAATATGGAGGATAGAGCTGAGAAAACTATATGTAAACAACCGGAGTCTTATTCACAGTTCTAGATCACACTTCTGGATCAAGCCACATCTGAATCAATTGGATTACTTATTAACTGTGATTAAGGTTTTTTTTTTTTTTTTTTTTGCGGTACGCGGGCCTCTCACTATTGTGGCCTCTCCCGTTGCAGAGCACGGGCTCCGGACGCGCAGGCTCAGCGGCCATGGCTCACGGGCCCAGCCGCTCCGCGGCATGTGGTATCTTCCCGGACCGGAGCACGAACCCGTGTCCCCTGCATCGGCAGGCGGACTCTCAACCACTGCGCCACCAGGGAAGCCCCCTGATTAAGGTTTTTTATAAGATTCTCTGATTTAAGCAGCCATTGAAAAACTTCATCAATTTTTCCCCTCCTCTTTTCTCTTATGGGATATACTTCAATTAGGCGTTACACCCAGGGGTAAGGGATAAAAGAACAAGTAATTAAACCATTGCTATAATCTTAATTACCGCTAATTGAATGAACCTTTGGTGTGGCAGAATAAGATTGTTTCTTGCAGTCTTTTATATCAAAAGGCTATTTGATGGAGTGGATGGATAGTCAAGGCAAAGCTGGCAGGAATTATAAGTATCCTTTGATTCCTTTTCTCATTTGTTTCTCATTATAGAAAGATGACCTATGACTTATTTAGAAACACCTGGGTATCTTGAGGCATCTTCTAAGAACTCTCTTAGAAGGACTGAATATATACAAAGTGCTTGAGAAATAAGAAGCATAATTATGACTAGAGTCATAAGTAGCGTAGATACCACTTCAGTCATGTCTTATGTTTTCCAGTGTTTAAAAAGATAAGTTAGCTGTTGTTTGACTTCATCTGAGTGTCCCTGTCCTAGTTAGAAGATGGGAAGCGTTCAACCAGCCACGTATTCTGGAGGATGTTATTAGAAGGAGCACTTGACAATGAGCTCTTCCTGGATTCTTTAGTGGGTATAAAATAACACTGTGTAATTGTGAGAGTCTGTGGGTAACTTGCATGTCCTTGAACCCCAAGAGGAATGTGTTGGAATAGTTACTTTAGTTTCAAACAACAGAACAAAATATAGCTAATTTAAGCAAAAATAATAATAATATTAAAATAAAAAGAGTAGGAAAGTTACTAGAAAGCTTTTGAGGGTTTTCATGAGGATCTCACCGGAATGCTGCCATTAATGCACTTTAACTCCACTTACTCCAAGACTCACTGTTTCTCCAAACTAGATTTCAGATACCTGGGGGAAAAGAATCTGGAAGTCTCTCCTGGCCAGGTGTCATCCGTACCTGGAAAATTCAGCCCTTTGTGGAGTATTCCCAGAGAAGCAGGAAAACTAAGCTAGGCTGGCAACCAGATAGGGTCTAGCTCAGGTAACTTGTGTCAAGTACACATCACTCAAACTCACCTGATCTTCAGGAAAATGCCCGAGTTGGGGGCAAAGGTCTAAATTCCATAGAAGGAACAAGTCTATTTCTTGTCGAATTCAATCAGACTTAACATGTTTGGTTTTCTGTGGGGGTGTTTTTGTTTGTTTGTTTTTGTTTATTTTGCTAAGGAAAAATTCAGTATTAGGCATACATCTGCATTTTGATGGCCAGGCCACAGCCTGTTCCTCATTGCCTTGGTGTTCGGTACCTCATGTCCATTGAACTGGCAGAAAGATAGAAGCTGTTTAAGATGCTCCTTAGGAAGTGGGTGATGTTAATGAAAGTTTTGAGCCTATTTCCTACCTAGAGAAATCAGTATAATGTATGGTCATCAGTAGCAATAGCAACGGCTACTTATTTACAAATTGACCTCTCCATGAGTCACTTTTGCCATACCAGTAGCAGTATAATACCTGGCCCATCCCTAAGCCTAGCAGTATTTTCCAGTGAATGACCCTGTAACTCTCTCCAGCAACAAGCTAGGTGGACCTAATCCTGATGGTGGGGAAATGATCTGAACTCAACTTCCCGTGGGAACTTGGATCTGCAAAGTCTCCAGGAGCTGAGCAGCTAGTATCTCTTAGATCCTAAACAACTAATGGCTTTTTTTGCTTGGCAGCTGAGTCCAAATCATGTGATTCTCCAACCAATGTTACTTTCAAACCTGACCTATGAGAAGGAAGAGCAACAGGGGTCAAGGTCCCTTTGCTGGAGCACCCTTTATATTAGCTATGCACCAGCCCAAACATGCCCCCCTGAAGGATGTGGGGTAACTAGTTACCCATGGACCAGCTCACCTTTCTGCCTCTACATTCTTGTCTTCACCAAGTAATACCACTCGAGTTAACTCTAAACTTTTTTCCCAACACATAGATATGCCTGAAGTTACATTCAAGAAAGTTGTAGAAGTCAAGAGACTAGAGGTAAAATCAGACTAGATTTGCCCCAGATCTGTTTTCGTTTCTATAGCGATGCTATCAACCTAATGATTGTTAAAATTCTTAAGAGAAAAGTGGTGTTTGGCGTTTTTTTTTAAGGAGTTTAACTTTTGCTCCTGGGATATGTGCATGTGCAGAGAATTGAACACCTTCATAAATGAAAGTGTTCCTTTCTTTCCTTTTCACATATATTTACTTCCAGTAAATCACTTGGGGTGTGAGGATGAGAGAAGACTAGCATATTGATTCGGGTTCTATGTAAAGACAGGACAAAGGTCTTACAAGTATGATCATCTCATTGTTATTATTCTATCATTATTATTTTCCTTCATGTAGCCCAAATCTCCAAATTCCTACTCTGATTTAGTCTCCACTTTCCAGGTATGCCACTTCTTTACTGTCTCCTGAAACTCCATGGAAGGGAATGGGAAAGCGTAATGACTGGGCACTTTTCATAGATATTTGTTGCTTTGATACCTGCTTAGCATTTGAACCCCCTCCCGGTAGGACCCTTACTCCCCTACAGAAGTAGAAAGGACCAGATACTTGCTCTACTCATCTGCATGGCAGCCAGGGCACTATCAGAAGGCCTAAACTTGACCAGTAGTAATTGTCACTGGAATAAATTGAAATATTAGCCCCAATTCTTCATCCCATCCTGTGTGTGTGACTTCTGCTATGTCACTTCACAGCTCTTCTCATTAGAGGTGGAATGTTTTTCGTTGTCCCCTTGACTTTGGGCTTGCCATGTGACTTGGATTTGCCAACAGAATGTTAGTAGATTTGATGTTGCAGAAATTTGAAACATACTTATACAGTTTGGCTTGCCATCTTGAACTTCTGCCATCACCGTGAGAAGAGATGTCAGGCAGCCGACTGATGCAAAAAAAATGAGAGATAAGGAGTTTTAGTGGCACCCAACTTGAGGTTTGGAGCCAAGTACAGCCAAGTATAGCTTAGATCAGCTAACCCCTACCTCACCCACAAATGAACAAAAATAAAATACTGCTTTTTTAAGCCACTGAATTTCGGAGTGCTTTGTTATGCAGCTCTGGTGTGGGAAGAGTTGACCAATACACTCAGCTTGGCACTTTGAATCTATAGCCCATGATGCATAGGGACAGACACTGAAAAATTTATCTCCTCCACAGAGAGACTGTATTCAGGGACAAGCGATGAAGTGCTGAGGACAAGGCTCAGTGTGCAACCAGGGCATTAACTTGGCTGAGATTTTGGCTACCCAGCTTCCCTGTGTTCTTGTTTGATTTCCTTCCCTGGTTTGTTGGTCTTCTGGGTTATTCTATGAGATAACAAATATCCTCTCAGTGAATTTATTTTCTGCTTAACTTGGTTTGGGTCAGTATGTAGTGTTTGCAAATAAGAACCTGCCTGAATCAGCCCTTATATTTCACTGGAAGTGGAGGATATGGAAGAGCAGAGAGTGGAACTGGCCAAGAGTGGAGGAAGCAGGGACATTAGTTCATGGGTCCACAGTTCTGATGGCAGGGTGTGGAGAATTTCTGCATAGTGTAAGGTGGAGTTTTTATTTTATGTTTCTGAGAACTTTCAATTATTCCTACTTTCACATAGAGCATGTGAGTAGTAGAGTCAGTGAGTAGGCTTTCTTTCAAAAGGAGTGATCAAACTTTTTCAGTCAGTAAACTATGTTCATCAACAATCCTAAAACTAATAAATTATGTCTCACTGACACTTCTATTCCTTATCTAATTGTGTTTTTTTCACATCTTTATTGGACTATAAATGCTTTACAATGTTCTGTCAGTTTCTGCTGTACAACAAAGTGAATCAGCTATATGTATACATATATCCCCATATCTCCACCCTCTTGAGCCTCCCTCCCACCCTCCCTATCCCATGCATCTAGGTCGTAACAGAGCATTGAATTGATCTCCTTGTGCTATGCAGCAGCTTCCCACTAGCCATCCATTTTACATTTGGTAGTGTATATATGTCAATGCTACTCTCACTTCATCCCAGCTTCCCCTTCCCCCCCATGCCCTCAATTCCTTTCTCTATGTCTACGTCTTTATTCTTGCCCTGCCACTAAGTTCATCAGTACTGCTTTTTAAAATTCCATATATATGCGTTAGCATACAATATTTGCTTTTCCCTTTCTGACTTCCTTCGCTGTGTATGACAGATTCTAGGTCCATCCACCTCACTGCAAATAACTCAATTTTGTTCCTTTTTATGGCTAATACTACATTGTATATATGTGCCAGATCTTTATCCATTCATTTTTTGATGGACATTTATGTTCCTTCCATGTCCTGGCTATTGTAAATAGTGTTGCAGTGAACATTGTGGTATATGTATCTTTTTGAATTATGGTTTTCTCAGGGTATGTGCCCAGTAGTGGGATTGCTGGGTCATATGGTACTTCTATTTTTAGTTTTTTAAGGAACCTCCATACTATTCTCCGTAGTGGCTCTATCAATTTACATTCCCACCAACAGTGCAGGAGGGTTCCCTTTTCTCCACACCCTCTCCAGCGTTTATATTTGTAGATTTTTTGATGATGGCCATTCTGACTGGTGAGAGGTGATACCTCATTGTTGTTTTGATTTGCATTTCTCTAATGATCAGTGATGTTGAGCATCTTTTCATTTATTTGTTGGCCATCTGTATGTCTTCTCTGGAGAAATGTCTATTTAGGTCTTAGGTCATCTAAATGTCTATTTAGATGTCCATTTTTGGATTGGGGTGTTTGTGTGATATTGAGCTGCATGAGCTGCTTGTATATTTTGGAGATAATCCTTTGTCGGTTGCTTCAGTTGCAAATATTTTCTCCCATTCTGAGGGTTGTCTTTTTGTCTTGTCTTTGCTGTGCAAAAGCTTTTAAGTTTCATTAGGTCCCACTTGTTTATTTTTGTTTTTACTTCCCTTACTCTAGGAAGTGGGTCAAAAAGGATCTTGCTGTGAGTTATGTCATAGAGGGTTCTGTCTATGTTTTCCTCTAAGGGTTTTATAGTGTCTGGCCTTACCTTTAGGTCTTTAATCCATTTTGAGTTTATTTTTGTGTATGGTGTTAGGGAGTGTTCTAATTTCATTCTTTTACATGTAGCTGTCCAGTTTCCCCCACACCACTTATTGAAGAGGCTGTCTTTTCTCCGTTGCGTATTCTTGCATCCTTTGTCAAAGATAAGATGACCATATGTGTGGGGGTTTACCTCTGGGCTTTCTATCCTGTTCCATTGATCTATGTTTCTGTTTTTGTGCCAGTACCATACTGTCTTGATTACTGTAGCTTTTTAATGTAGTCTGAAATCAGGGAGCCTGATTCCTCCAGCTCTGTTTTTCTTTCTTAAGATTGCTTTGGCTATTCGGAGTCTTTTGTGTTTCCATACAAATTGTAAAATTTCTTGTTCTAGTTCTGTGAAAAATGCCATTGGTAATTTGATAGGAATTGCATTGAACTTGTAGATTGCTTTGGGTAGTACAGTCATTTTCACAATATTGATTCTTCCAATCCAGGAGCATAGTATATCTCTCCATCTGTTTATGTTATCTTTGATTTCTTTCATCACTGTTTTATAGTTTTCTGAGTACAGGTCTTTTGCCTCCTTAGGCAAGTTTATCCCTATGTATTTTATTCTTTTTGTTGCCGTAGTAAATGGTATTGTTTGCTTATTTTCTCTTTTTGATATTTTGCTTTTACTGTATAGGAATGCAAGAGATTTCTGTGCATTAATTTTGTATCCTGCAACCTTACCAAGTTCATTGATTCATTCTAGTAGTTTTCTGGGGGCATCTTTAGGATTTTCTACATATAGTATCATGTCATTGGCAAACAGTGACAGTTTTACTTCTTCTTTTCCAATTTCTATTCCTTTTATTTCTTTTTCTTCTCTGATCACTGTGGCTAGGACTTCCAATACTGTGTTGAATAATAGTGATGAGAGTGGACATCCTTGTCCTGTTCCTGATCTTAGAGGAAATATTTTCAGTTTTTCACCATTGAGAATGATGTTTGCTGGGGGTTTGTCATATATGGCTTTTATTATGTTGAGGTAGGTTCCCTCTATGCCCACTTTCTGGAGAGTTTTTATCACAAATGGGTGTTGAATTTTGTCAAAAGCTTTTTCTGCATCTATTGAGATGATCATATGATTTTTTTCTTTAATTTGTTAATATGGCATATAACATTGATTGTTTTGCATATATTGAAGAATCCTTGCATCCCTGGGATAAATCCCACTTAATCACAGTGTGTGATCCTTTTAATGTGTTGTTGGATTCTGTTTGCTATTATTTTGTTGAGGATTTTTGCATCTATGTTCATCAGTGATGTTGGTCTATAATTTTCTCATTTTTGTGATACCTTTGTCTGGTTTTGGTGTCAGGGTGATGGTGGCCTCATAGAATGAGTTTGAGAGTGTTCCTCCCTCTGCAATTTTTTGGAAGAGTTTGGTAAGGATAGGTGTTAACTCTTCTCTAAATGTTTGATAGAATTTGCCTGTGAAGCTATCTGGCCCTGGACTTTTGTTTGTTGGAAAATTTTAAATTTCAGTTTCAATTTCATTACCTGTGATTGGTCTGTTTATATTTTCTAATTCTTCCTGGTTCATTCTTGGAAGGGTGTACTTTTCCAAGAATTTGTCCACTTCTTCCAAGTTGTCCATTTTATTGCATATAGTTGCTTGTCATAGTCTCTTATGATCTTTTGTATTTCTGTGGTGTCTGTTGTAAGTTCTCCTTTTTTATTTCTAATTTTGTTGATTTGAGCCTTCTCTCTTTTTTTCTTGATAAGCTGGCTAAACGTTTATCAATTTTGTTTATCTTCTAAAGGAATCAACTTTTAGTTTTATTGATCTTTGCTATTGTTTTCTTCGTTTCTATTTCATTTATTTCCACTCTGATCTTTACGATTTCTTCCTTCTACTAACTTTGGGGTTTCTTTGTTCTTCTTTTTCTAGTTGCTTTAGGTGTAAGCGTAGATTGTTTATGTGAGATTTTTGTTGTTTCTTGAGGTGAGTTTCAATTGCTATGAACTTCCCTCTTAGAACTGCCTTTGCTGCATCCCATCGGTTCTGGAGCGTTGTCTTTTCGTTGTCATTTGTTTCTAGGTATTTTTTAATTTCTTCTTTGATTTCTTCAGTGATCTCTTGGTTATTTAGCAATACATTGTTTAGGCTCCATGTATTTGTGTTTTTTACTGTTTTTTTTTTACCGTAACTGATTTCTAATCTCATAGTATTGTGGTCGGAGAAGATGCTTGATACAGCTTCAATTTTCTTAAATTTTCTTAAATCACAAAGGTTGATTTGTGACCCAGGATATGATCTATTCTGGAGAACATTCCATGTGCACTTGGGAAGAAAGTGTATTCTTGTGCTTTCTGGTGGAATGTCCTAAAAATATCAATTAGGTCTATCTGGTCTATTGTGTCATTTAAAGCTTGTGTTTCCTTATTTATTTTCTGTCTGGATGATCTGTCTGTTGGTGTAAGTGGGGTGCTAAAGTCCCCCACTATTATTGTGTTACTGTAGATTTCTCCTTTTATGGCTGTTATCATTTGCCTTATGTACTGAGGTGCTCCTATGTTGGGTACATAAATACTTGTAATTGTTATGTTTTCTTCTTGGATTTGTCTCTTGATCATTATGTAGTGTCCTTCCTTATCTCTTGTAACATTCCTTATTTTAAAGTCTATTTTATCTGATATGACTATTGCTATTCCAGCTTTCTTGTGATTTCCATTTGCATGGAATATCTTTTTGCATCCTCGCACTTTCAGTCTGTATGTGTTCCTAGGTCTGAAGTGGGTTCCTTGTAGACAGCCTATATATGGGTCTTGTTTTTGTATCCATTCAGCCAGTCTTGTCTTTTGGTTGGAGCATTTAATCCATTTACATTCAAGGTGATTATCGATATGTGTGTTCCTATTACCATTTTCTTAATTGATTTGTGTTTGTTTTTACGGGTCTTTTTTTCTCTTCTGATTCCTGCTTAGAGAAGTTTCTTTAGTATTTGTTGTAAAGTTGGTTTGGTGGTGCTGAATTCTTGTAGATTTTGCTTATCTGTAAAGCTTTTGATTTCTCCATTGAATCTGAATGAGATCCTTGCTGGGTGGAGTAATCTTGGGTGTAGGTTTTCCCCTTTCATCACTTTAAATATGTCCTGCCACTCCCTTCTGGCTCGCAGAGTTCCTACTGAAAGATCAGCTGTTAACCATATGGGGATTTCCTTGTATGTTATTTGTTGCTTTTCCCTTGCTGCTTTTAATATTTTTTTCTTTGTGTTTAATTTTTGGTAGTTTGATTAACATGTGTCTCAGTGTGTTTCTCCTTGGGTTTTTCCTGTATGGGACTCTCTGTGCTTCCTGGACTTAATTGACTATTTCCTTTCCCATGTTAGGGAAGTTTTCATCTATAATCTCTTCAAATATTTTCTCAGGCCCTTTCTTCTTTTCTTCTTCTGGGATCCCTATAATTCGAATGTTTGTGCATTTAATGTTGTCCCAGGGGTCTCTGAGACTGTCCTCAATTATTTTCATTCTTTTTACTTTATTCTGCTCCCTGGCAGTTATTTCCACCATTTTATCTTCCAGCTCACTTTTCCGTTCCTCTGCCTTAGTTATTCTGCTATTGATTCCTTCTAGAGTAGTTTTAATTTCAGTTATTTTGTTGATCATCACTGTTTGCTCTTTCATTCTTCGAGATCCTTGTTAAACGTTTCTTGTATTTTCTCCATTCTGTTTCTGAGACTATGGATCATCTTTACTATCATTACTCTGAATTCTTTTTCAGATATGTTGCCTATTTCATCTTCATTTATTTGGTCTTGTAGGTTTTTACCTTGCTTCTTTGTCTGTAACATATGTTTTTGTCGTTTCTTTTTTTTTTTTTTTGATGGTGGGGCTGTATTCCTGTCTTATTTGTTGTTTGACCTGAGGCCTCCAGCACTGGAGTTTGAAGGCAGTTGAGTAGAGCCAGATCTTGGTGCCGAGATGAGGACCTCCAGGAGGTCTCACTCTGATTAATATTCTCTGGGGTCTGAGGTTCTCTGTTAGTCCAGTGGTTTGGACTCAGCGCTCCCACCATAGGAGCTCGGGCCTGATCTCCAGCCTGGGAACCAAGATCCCTCAAACTGATAAAAAACGGTGTGAATAATTTTTCTCCACTGGAAGTATAACTTATTGTCCAATATGCCAGCTACTAGCCACATGGAGCTATTCAGCATTGAAAGGTGGCTAGTTCAGATTGAGATGTCCTTCACTCTGTTCAGTGGCCACCAACTGGATCCTTAGTTTCACTTAACTTCTTGGAAAATGCATGTTGTTGCTCACAAAGAGAACAGGAAGGCATTGAGGAAATGTATCGCTTCTTCTAACTGTGCTCCTGGCACTGGAATCCCTGCCTCACCCCGTGGGCGGCCAAGCAGGCCCCTTATCTAATTGTTAATACTTAGATGCCTTTTTGATATGCTAAGAACTCCTAGTGAGGAAGGTGGAATAAATCATTAAGTGAGAAGGAAGGCTTCAATCATTAGCCACAACTTCTGTATAATAGGCTTCTTCAACATGCCATTCATTAACCTGGTTTCAATAATTAACAGAATTATAGAAAAATGTTTTAAATGTCCAAAGCTATACATAACTGCTACAAAATCATTCATGCTCAGATTTTCTTACTAAGACTTGTCAAGTGCTTCATTTTTTCAAAAGCCTGAAAGTATACATAATTGAGTGGTGTAATAAATACTAAATTCTCTAGTATTGTATTAAGTATGTAATGTAGATGGAGATATGTTTGCCATTATTTTCATAAACCAGAGAGTCAGGAAATTTTATAAAGTTGACATCTTTGTGTCATGTAATTGCAGATAGATGCATATAATTCCATTTAAGATAAAAAAGAATTGAGTTTCATCACTTAAAAAAATAAATTCATTTACTTAGCATGAATTTTACATTCAATGCAAGGCATTTATTTCTGGAACTTGGATCACACTCACTGTGTTGTATATGTAAAACCTTCATTGACTAGTATATACATTTTAAGTTTATTATCTTTTGCCTTTACACAAAACCCTTGGCAGACTAGTCTTAATGCATACATGTTGGAGATAACCGAGTCTGTTTCTTGTCAGTTCTAAATTTAAATGATTTACTTTTCTTGATGGTTGAAAATGCTTGAAGTTGGGACATTAGGGGGTAAATTCAGGCCATTTGTGCTTCTTCAAAGAATTTAGAATTTACATGATAGATGAAAGGTTACTAAATACTGTTCACATTCTGGATTTAGAGAGGCAAATAGGAGTGCTCATCCTTAAATACATTAAATTCATATGTAACATCTAGTTTGAGAAAATGAGCGTGGGAGGAAGTGGGAAAAAGGGAAGATTAGAGCAACAGATTTGGAGATAAAATGACAAAGACCTTTTATATTCTCATGGGAATGAAACAAAGAGGGGAAAAATATCAATAAAGCAAGTTGCAAAAAAAGTTTGATGGCCTGAAAATAAAGGCATGAAGAAAAAAAGTAGAGCATGAAATTCAAATGTACATTTGTTGTCATTTATTTTATCATGTATGTTTACCATAAAAATGCATATTTAAAAAATAAAAGGAAAGAAAAAAACACTGTCATTCCTACCCCTAGAGAAAGTCATTCTTAGCATGTTGGTATATATTTTTACAGTCTTTTCCTAAAAATGTGTGTGTGTGTGTGTGTGTGTGTGTGTGTGTGTGAGAGAGAGAGAGAGAGCACACATGCACATACACACACATAGAGGACTTTTTACACTAAGGAATCTCATTCTATCAAGTGTTTTGTAACATATTTCATCACTTAATATATTGTGTGCATCCTTTCATGTCAAAAATCGACTTCAATATAAATACACTTAATGGCTGCATAAATATTCCATTTTGTAGAATAAACAAATAAATGAATTCTATCAAAATATTCTGTAAATTGATCCCTCACAACTTCCATTATTAAAATGGAGCTACAGCCCCCCTACACCCTGAATGACTGAAAAACTGTGGAAGCAGAGGCATCAGTAGGCTAGAGTGCTGTTGCAGCCAGGAGTGCTTTGCTTAGTCTGAAGGATCTACAGCACTCCCACAGCCTCAACTCACTGTTCAGTTTCCTGTGTCTGATGTTAGTCAGTCTCTCTCACTTCCCAGATGCCTAATTTCTTTTGCCCAGCCTGGGGAACATCTCTGTTTTTCTCAGTGTCCTGCAATGTTTGATAGAACTGGATTCAAATATGGTACTTCAGTGGCTGATTCCCCCATCTAATGCATGCACGTACTTCACTGAAGACCCATGGTCTTGGGGGAGGGAATAATTTAAAATCCATCCTGTCCAACTCTAGAGAAAACTGATAAAATATGAATGTTAAGCTTTTTAACGGTGTGATTTCAGTTTGCAGGTAGAGGTGAAGTGGGGAGATACTTCCAAGTGACCTGAAATAATCAGAAGTAAGCAGTCAACTCTTTTGCATACATGTGCCTCTTATCTTGAATAAGAGACCTGTTCATGCAGACCTAAGTGGAACTTTGGAATATCCATTTAACTTAGGTACCTGTGTAATATACATTAATCTTAGAGGACACTGATATGATTTGTGCCATGCTGTCCTTTTAAATATGTCATTACCAAAGTGGAAACAATCCAATAACAGTCTATGGGTTAGATAAATTATGTTGTATTCTATAGCAGAATACTCTCCAATTATTTTTAAATGGTATAATAGCAAAAATCTATAATTTATGTAAAGATGTTCATGATGTATTTTTTTATGTTTTAATTTTTTATTATTAAAATTTTTTAAATTGAATTTTCATTTTATATTATAGTTGATTTACAATGTTGTGTTAGTTTCAGGTGTACAACAAAGTAATTCAGTTATACGTATACATATATTTATTCTTTTTTTAGATTCTTTTCCTATATAGGATATTACAGAATATCGAGTAGAGTTCCCTGTGCTATATAGTAGGTCCTTGTTGGTTATCTATTTTATATATAGTAATGTGCATATGTAAATCCCAAACCCCTAATTTGTCCCTCCCCCCACCTTTTCCCTTTAGTAGCCATAAGTTTGTTTTCAAAGTCTGTGAGTCTGTTTCTGTTTTGTAAATAAGTTCATTTGTATCATTTTTTTTAGATTCCACATATAAATGATATCATATGGTATTTGTCTCTGTCTGACTTACTTCACTTTGTATGATAATCTCTAAGTCCATCCATGTTGCTGCAAATGGAATTATTTCATTCTTTTTTATGGCTGAGTAATATTCCATTATATATATGTACAACATCTTCTTTATCTATTCTTCTGTTGATTGACATTTAGGTTGCTTCCCTATCTTGGCTATTGTAAATAGTGCTGCAATGAACATTGGGTTGCATGGATCTTTTCAAATTATGGATTTCTTCAGATATATGCCCAGGAGTGGGACTGATGGATCATATGGTAGTTCTATTTTTAGTTTTTTAAGGAATCTCCATACTGTTCTCCATAGTGGTTGTACCAATTTACATTCCCCACAACAATGTAGGAGGGTTCCCTTTTCTCCGCACCCTCTCCAGCATTCACTGTAGACTTTTTTTTTTTTGGCGGTACGCGGGCCTCTCACTGTTGTGGCCTCTCCCGTTGTGGAGCACAGGCTCTGGACGCACAGGCTCAGCAGCTATGGCTCATGGGCCCAGCCGCTCCGCGGCATGTGGGATCTTCCCGGACCGGGGCACGAACCCGTGTCCCCTGCATCGGCAGGTGGACTCCCAACCACTGCGCCACCAGGGAAGCCCTCATATAGACTTTTTGATGATGGCAATTTTGACCAGTGTGAGGTGATATTTCATTGCACTTTTGATTTGCATTTCTCTAATAATTAGCAATGTTGAGCATCTTTTCATGTGCTTTTTGGTCACCTGTATGTCTTCTTTGGAGAAAAATCTATTTAGGACTTCTCCCCATGTTTTGATTAGGTTTTTGTTTTTTTGACATAGAGCTGCTTGAGCCATTTGTATATTTCAGAGATTAATCCCTTGTTGGTGGCTTCATTAGCAACTATTTTCTCCCTTTCTGAGGGTTGTCTTTTGATCTTCTTTATGGTTTCTTTGCTGTGCAGAAGCTTTTAAGTTTAATTAGATCCCATTTGTTTACTTTTGTTCTTATTTTCATTACTCCAGGAGGTGGATCAAGGAAGATGTTGCTGAGATTTATGTCAAAGAGTTTTTTGCCTAAGTTTTCTTCTAAGAGTTTTATAGTGTCTGGCCTTACATTTAGATCTTTGATCCATTTTGAGTTTATTTTTGTGTGTAGTGTAAGAAAATTGTCCTAATTTCATTCTGTTACATGTAGCTGTCCAGTTTTCCCAGCACAACTTATTAAAGAGACTGTCTTTTCTCCATTGTGTATTCTTACCTCCTTTGTCATAGATTAATTGACATAGGTGCGTGAGTTTATTTCTCGGCTTTCTGTCCTCTTCCATTGATCTATATTTCTTTTTTTTTTTTTTTTTTTTTTTTTTTTGCGGCACGCGGGCCTCTCACTGCTGTGGCCTCTCCGGTTGCGGAGCACAGGCTCCGGACGCGCAGGCCCAGCGGCCACGGCTCACGGGACCAGCCGCTCTGCGGCATGCGGGATCCTCCCGGACCGGGGCACGAACCTGCGACCCCTCCATTGGCAGGCGGACCCTCAACCACTGCGCCACCAGGGAAACCCTGATCTATATATCTGTTTTGTGCCAGTACCATACTGTTTTGATGACTGTAGCTTTGTAGCATAGTCTGAAGTCAGGGAGCCTCATTCCTCCAGCTCTATTTTTCTTTCTCAGAATTACTTTGGCTATTTGGGGTCTTTAGTGTTTTCATAAAAATTTAAAAATTTTTTGTTCTAGTTCTGTGAAAAATGCCATTGGTAATTTAATAGGGACTGCATTGAATTTGTAGATTGTCTTGCATAGTATAGTCATTTTGACAATATTGATTCTGCCAATTCAAGAACATGGTATATCTTTTAATTTGTTTGTGTCATCTTTGATTTCTTTCATCAGCATCTTACAGTTTTCAGAGGACAGATCTTTTGTCTCCTTAGGTAGGTTTATTCCTAGGTATTTCATTCTTTTTGATGTGATGGTAAATGGGATTGTTTCCTTAATTTCTCTTTCTGAACTTTAATTGTTAGTGTATAGGAATGCAAGAGATTTCTGTGCATTAATTTTGTATCCTGCTAACTTTACCAAATTCATTGATTAGCTCTAGTAGCTTTCTGGTAGCATCTTTAGGATTTTCTATGTATAGTATCATATCATCTGCAAACAGTAACAGTTTTACCTCTTCTTTTCCAATTTGGGTTCCTTTTATTACTTTTTCTTCTCTGATTGCTGTGGCTAGGACTTCCAAAACTACGTTGAATAAAAGTGGTGGAGGGGACATCCTTGGGTATGCTTTCAGCTCTTCACCATTGTGAATGATGTTAGCTGTGGGTTTGTCATATATGGCCTATATTATATTGAGGTAAATTCCCTCTATGCTCACCTTCTAGAGAGTTTTTCTCATAAATGGGTGTTGAATTTTGTCAAAAGCTTTTTCTGCATCTATTGAGATGATCGTATTGTTTTTATTCTTCAGTTTGTTAATATGGTGTATCACATTGATTGATTTGCGCATATTGAAGAATCCTTGCATCCCTGGGCTAAATCCCACTTGATCATGGTGTATGATCCTTTTAATACATTCTTGGATTTGGTTTGCTAGTTTTTGTTGAGGAGTTTTGTGTCTATGTTCATCAGTGAAATTGGCCTGTAATTTTCTTTTTTTGTGGTATCTTTGTCTGCTTTTGGTATCAGGGTGATTGTGGCCTCATAGACTGAGCTTGGGAGTGTTCCTCCTGCAGTCTTTTGGAAGAGCTTCAGAAGGATAGGCCAGAAGGATAGGATAGGATAGTTTCAGAAGGATAGGATATCAAACATTTATCTCTTCTCTAAATGTTTGATAGAATTGGCCTCTGAGCCATCTGGTCCTGGACTTTTGTTTGTTGGAAGTTTTAAAATCACTCTTCAATTTCTGGTGGGCAGGGCCATGTCAGGTAGTGAGCTGTGAGGTCAGTAAGGCTCTAGACAGCCTGTCTGCTGATGGGTGGGGCTGTGATCTTATCCTGCTAGTTGTTTGGTCTGAGGTATTCCAGCACTGGAGCCTGTAGGCTGCTGGGTAGGGCCAGGTCTTGATGCCAAAACTGCGACCTCTGGGAGAGCTTACGCCCATCAATATTCTCTGGGGCCTCTGTCACCAGTGTCCTTGCTGCCCCAGTAAGCCACAGCTGATTCCCTCGTCTCCAAGCGACCCTCCAAGACTTATAGGTAGGTCTGGCCCAGGATCCTATGGAGTTACTTCTTTTTGCTGGGCCCCAGTGCACATGAATCCTTGTGTGCACCCTTCAAGAGTGTATTCTTTGTTTCCCCCAGTCCTGTGGAGCTCCTTTACTCAAGTCCTGCTGGCCTTCAAAGCCAAATGCTCTGGGGGCTCCTCCTCCTGATAGCAGATCCTTAGGCTGGGGAGCCTGACATGGGGCTTAGAACTCTCACTCCTGTGGGACAACCTCTGTGACACAATTATTTTCCAGTGTGTGGGCCACCCACCCAGTGGGTATGGGATTTGATTATATTGCAAAAGCACCCCTCCTACCATCTCGCTGTGGCTTCTTCTGTGTCTTTGGGTGTAGAATATCATTTTTGTATGTTCAAGCTTTTTTGTTGATGGTCGTTCAGCAGTTATTTGTGACTTTGGTGTTTTCATGAGAGGAGGTGAGCTCAAATCCTTCTACTCCGACATATTGTCCAGGAATCTCCCATGATGTATTGATAAATGGGGAGGCTACAAAATAACATGTGCTATTTTATAAAAATAAATTGCATGCTTTATCTTTACATGGCTATCTTTGCATGAATATCTTTACATGAATTGTTAATGGTGGTTGTTTTAGACTGATAGGATTATTGGAAACTTCTATGTTTTTTCTTTTTGTGTATTTATATTTTTTAAGTTTTCTGTAATTCATAGATTTCAACTTTGTAGTGAGATAAAAAAATTTGAAGGGGCTTATTATACCATCTCTCAAGCAGATGGCTTGTCATTCAGAGGTTGCCATTCTCTTAAAAGGCAGAATCAATAGCAGAAATTATAAGTATCTCCTGCTGAGTGACTCATACTGTGCTAGGGTGATGAGAGGTAAGGGGCAGCTACATTAGCATGTTTCCTTGGATTATCATGAGTAAAAACATTTGGACAGCAGAGAGTAGGGGGAAGTGATTAGCAATTCAAGGCCTAAAAGTTATTTTCTTTCTATTTTTTTCCTCCTTCTTTTCTTTCAAGTTGATGAGGACATTTCCCTTTGCATGGTGTAGCTAATGGGTGAGCTGATTCTTGCTGATATTCATAGAATAGGTTAATCTCAGGATTAGGTTAAAAAAAAAAAAGGAGCAACAAGCACATGCTCCTTGAATATTTCCTACTGAAATAACCACTGTTCAAATCACAGAGTGTCTGCTGTAAGTCTTTAAAATGATCGAAGTGAGTCTTTATAGAATTTCTGGCAAGGTGAAATTCCTGGGTACATTTCACAAAGTAGAATTTCCAACCACAGTGGGATTTCCAAGAATATGCCTAGAAGAAAACAAATGAATCTTCATTCTCTAAGAGCTCTTTTTCTTTGTTTAACCAACTGCTGAGAAATATAAGTGGGGGCCAGTGAAGAACAACTTGTACTATGAATACAGGATAGTCATCGGTTTTTAGAGCTGGACAGGCTTTTAGAGATCATCTAACTCAAATCTGAGAAAGATGAGGAGACTCGCCCCAAAGTTTTGTATCTATCATACAGATGGCGGCTCCCTTCTCACCACTTTCCCATTATATAAGTGGAAAAGGAGGACTGCATTCAGTTTCTTAGGCTGAAGCTCTATTCCTTACTCATATTTTCTCATTATGCCTTTTGGCATTTGTGCCACAACTGCAACTACATATGCTTCAGTTGATGGAAGAAGTGGGAGTAGGATTTGTAACATGAGCTATACCTAGATTATGTCGACGAGAATATTAAATAGAATGTACTCAGAGATATTTGTCCCCTTTCAAAGAAAATTAAGCATAAGAATTCAGTTTCAGTTTTAAATCTCAACAGGTTTATTCTCTGAGAGCCAGTTTCTCTAGATTTCCGTGACATTTTTGGATGGAGCAGAAAAAGTCCCTATGGAATAGATTAGAGAGTGTTAATATGCTTAAGTAGAAAGAAAACCTCTATAGAAGAATTAGTGTACATGACTAAGGTTCTGTGAAGTCTGCTGATTGTACCAGCACCAGCTCACCAGTACATTCCAATGACCACTTCTTTCCTTGTAACTCCATTGGGTATGATTCAGATTGACCAAGATCATCTATCATTTCGTTGGACTTCTTCACAGCCCCTCTGCTTCCTAGCTGAGTTATTTATGTAACATTATTCCACATGGGAAAGCCCAGCTGTTAAAGTTTTAGAATCGGGAATAAGAACAGATTTTTATTAGATCTTTCATCTTGTCTACAGTGTGTTTTTCTTGGTTTAAATAATGATAACAGCATGCTAGCACCTCTGCCATAACTCACTCTCCTGTACGTGTCTTTGGAGGGGAGAATGCCCTTGTACTTCTGGGGTTCCAGAATGAGGCTTTTATAAAACTGAATCTGAAATCAATGTGTGGGATGGTATAGTCACCTGGTGAGTCTGAACTCATATGCCTGGGGTGGGCACTGCAGAGGTAAAAATGATAGAACTAAACTACAGATTGGCGGGAGCAAGGGAGGGATATGAGAGAGAGAAAAAAAAGGAGTTTAGGGGGTTAGAAAGTTTCTATCATAGAAGGAAAGTTGTACTGTTTACAAAAATAAGGAGACCCAGACAGAAGCAAATTTAGAAGGGATAAACAGTTTTGTTTGGCATGTTTTTGACTTGCTGGGAGGCGATCCAAGTGGGTCTTTAAGAGGATGTGAGGCCCCTGTAATGTGTCAGATTGGTTAGGCCGTCCTACATTTCCCAGAACTCCATTTCCTCTAAGGTTTGGTTAGAGTGGGCCACAGGAGAGTCTCGTGTGAAGTTTGAGGGCAGAGGTGCAGCAACCACCGTCTTGTTAGCTCACACATGTTGTCCCAGGTGTGCTAAACTTTTTAGCATGAGGCAATGGCTGGGTCTATAACTATTCCACTTTCTCCTTCAGTTTTTCTCTAACCCTTGGCCAGATGTGTGTTTAGCTCCAAGGTGAAGGGCACTGGCTTCTTTCTGCAGGACGTCTACAGCACCAAGATCAGAGCAATAATAACTGATGGGTTTCAGTCCATCCTGAAGCTTCTAGCCTTTCCTTCCCAATTACCTGCCCTGTGGATTTCAGTTCCAATACGAGATCCAAGGACAGCCTGATAGACACTATACCTGCTCCAATTTTGCAAGCAGGTATTGACTCATCCTTTGCATGAGTCTGCCAGTCTTCTCTATGGCTCAAAGCACTGCATAATTTGGCTCATTTTTCTATCCAACTTATACCATTCTTTATCTCATTTAGTTCATGCTAGTTTCCTATCAACTTCTCCACTTGCTCCAGAGCAAGTCCCAAGCTCTTTCCCATCTCTGGGTCCTCAAGTATGCTGTTCCTTCTGCCTCCTGGCTCAGGCTCTTTTCGTCTGCAGGTCTTAGCCTAACCCATCAACTTTATGGACTGGCCATCTCAGACCACTCCATCTAAAATCATCGTTTGTTTGGTGTCTTCAAGGTCCTTACTAGAGGTTGTGTATGCCTATCTATTTTGGTTAGTTGGTCTTCATTAGAATCGAGGTTCTGTGACAGGAGGAGCTGTCTTGTTCCACATTGTATACGCTGATGCTGGCACTGTGTCTGGCACACAGCCAGTTCTCAAAGGATTCTTCTAGAAATAGAAAGGAAGATGTGGAGGAACCTACTTTGTGGGACAGCCATGTCAGAGGGACTAATTTTCCATTCCTTGGAGGCATAAAGATTATCCTGAATTCTACCCTTATTTCTGTTATTCATGGCAAGTCAAATAATTGCCTAGGGATTCAGGAACCATCTCAATAGTTTCCTATGTCCAATTTCTTTTAACAGATTCAATTACGCCTCTTTGAAAGGATGCCTGTGATGGTAATACTTAAAAATAAAAACAACTAGGATTGGAGTTGCCAGTAGTATGAATGCAGTTTTAAGTTATGGGTTTTAAATTCTGTTACTGTATGTTATTTTGGCTTTGATTCACTTAGAGCTCATAACAGTGACCCATTAATAGAGATCTGAATGAGGTTTAGATTACATACTCATAAAACTAACTTTTCTGAAAACTCATCTAACTTTATTACCCTATATTTTGTGTTCTACAGCTCTCTTAATTTCATACTGTAAACCTCTTAAACATATTTTATAAAAGTACTCTCATCACTTTCCAAGATTTAATAGAGGTTCCTCCATTTGTGAATAACATTAGCGAAAAAGCAAGCAAAGAATAAACAATACTTTTATTAAATAAAATCAAAAGGAAAATCCTATCTTGTTTTTCTAAGGCCCTAATGAAATGTTATTGAAAGAGTGTTCTATCTTCCTTTCAATCTCCAAGATCAAATCTTTTGGTGTTACCCTGAGTCTGCAGATCATTTTTCTTTAAAACTTCACTACTGCAAATATTCCTTCTTTGAGGCCAGCCTTCTTGAAATCCTTCATGCCTTAAATGTGTCCTTATTTCTTTTTAAGCAGTCTAATATCTTTGCACATTACTTTTCCAGCATTTAGCCTACACATACTATGTGATCAAAAGTGTTGAAGTGGCTCATAAATTAGACGTTTTTGGCAATTTGGGTACAAACCTTCAATTACTACACATTTGCTCCCAGGCTACTTCCCTTGCCAAATAAAGCTCAAACAGTAGTGGTGTCTGGGTATTTTGAAATTCCTAAGTGCTCTCATCCTCTACAGGGTGTGTGTGAAGTGACGTACCCTATTTCCAATATTTATGTTTCTCTCTTTTTTTTTCTCCCAGCAAATCTGTTATGGTTCAGGATATTAATGCAAACCCTCCGAATAGAAAACAGATTTTGCTTTCCTACTGTGTTAAACTAATGGTCTCAAGCAAAGCCATTTTGAATTCTTTTGATCTAAGTTAGAAATCAGAAACTTAGTAATTTTTCTCTATAGTCTCACATCAACTCGTAGTTACAATGGAGCAGTGAGGGAGGTTTATAATATACACTGAGGATACAACTAAGATACTGTTTTTCTATTCGTATATGAAGTACTTTTTGAATTCAAAACTCAACTAAAAATATAGTTGTTGCAATTCACTTGGTTAAGTCAATTATTTCCGGTAACAGGTCTAACGAAGGTTTGTCTGTGTTAACTGGGTGCTGGGAAGATAACAGTAGAAAGACCATGCTACCCAAAGCAAGGTACACAGTACATATGTTTTTTTTCATATTTCTCAATAAATGGTATAAACTGGCTAAATAATCTCACTCTGATGGTCACTGCTCACAGATTTTGATAGCTACTTGCCAGAAGGCTTGGGCATCTGAAGGCTGTCAGTTGAGGACAAGTTGAAAGTCACTGTCAATAATTAATTGTCACTTTCACTCAGAATCAGATTTCCACCATCTCTGGAGGGAATTCATGACTTCACATCTAAAGCTCATTAGACTCTTGAAGGCTCAAAGAAACAGCAATATAATAGATTGAACAGCTTTAAGATGCAAAACAATATAAAAATAAAACTTCTCCAAACCAACCTCGACCAGCCATGACTTAAAACGCAGGTAAAACAAATAGAAATATTTCTCTATTCCCATCTTACTCAAAACATGGCCATTTCAATACTCTAACCAACCCCTAAAAAACCTTTCACTCATCTGACAATAAGACAAAACTAGGAGGCTCTTGCAAGTTCATTTTGATTTTTATTACATACCACAGACATATGCACTAACCACAGAGTAGGATGATTTTTTGTACTCTCAAAACCACAGGAAATATATTTCCACCTACCCTTTTTTTTCTGATATTGGAGTGGCATTTCAGATTACCATTTTGGGACTGGTTGAGGGCAAAGTAAAAGAAACTGTGGAAGGCAATGTATAGATTACATCATCATGAAGCTATTTTTGGAAGCTAGTAACTTGCTGATTGAGAATAACAGGGCTGTGCAATACTCACAATGCTGATATTACACAAGTACTTATATTTTGTACATCTACTGTTACTGGATACCAAAGAAAGTAGAGGCGTCCCCAAGAATCTTCCGTTCTTGTTTTCAGTTTCCTAGGATCCAGTACTTCTCAAAGGCTTTGAAAGGAGCACATGTCCTTGTTTATTAGAAATCTTTTCTGTGCACCCAGGAAATGTAGAAATTGCAACCACTTTCGCTTCTTATGCACATGTGTGCTTTAACAATCCTGACTACTTTTGGCACTGATAGAGTATGAGCTACTCAGAGTTCCTGAAAATATTTGACCTGACTGGTAAGTTACCTTGGCTTGCCTCTGGAGAGGACAGTAATGTATTATTCTTGGTCCAAAATAAGGTTGGCATGGATATATTTAACCTTGTTTACACATACACCAAGGGAGAATTTTATTTTTATTCTTGAATTTTTCTGTCAGGCAGGAGGAAACATATTGAACTTCAATTCTGAGGTAGATAATAGACAGCAATGAGAAAAATACAAGACCCTTTAGGATCTAACCTCTCTCCACCTTTCTAGGCTTATATCGTAGTGTAGTTGACCCTTGAACAATGTGGGGGTTAGGGGCGCTGACCGTCTGCGCAGTCGACACTCCAGGGATATCCTACAGTCAGCCATCCATAAGCGAGGTTCCGTAGCCACAGATTCGACCAACTTGGGATCGTGCAGTACTGTAGCATTTACCACTGAAAAAAACCCAACCTATAAGTGGAGCTGCACAGTTCAAACCTGTGTTGTTCAAGGCTCAGGGGTACTCCCCAAGTGGCTGGCACGACAAGCTAGGTACTGATGGTCCATAATATACCCCTGGTGCTTTTGCATATTGCTCTTAAATTCAGCTTAAGCCTTGCTTCTCTGGAAGGAAGTTCATATCCCTGACTGAGCTGTCACCTTTTTATTTTCTTCTAGAATCCTGGTGTTATCTCAATAATAAATGCTATCACACTGCACTTCATATAAAATAACCTAATTTCTCTCTCACCCACAATATTATGAACCACTAGAGGGAAGAAACTGTGTACTTGTGTTCAGTGATAATAGATTGAATGCACTCTCTTAATGCCTCTTTAAAATGCTGAAATATAAATATTCTATTTGTAAGTGGTAGGTCTTTTTCACAAAACCAGGCAGAGATCTGTTCATTTTTGACTTTGTGAACTTGAAGAAGTTACTTCACTGAAATCTCAATTTTGTCCTAGGTTAGAACTAGACTGATCTGCATTTTACTAAGATGATGGTGTCTGTTACAAGTTACATATTACTACTTTTCCCAGCATAGGACTGTTTTGAATCTGACGATGTAAGAACATTCAGGATAGTAGTGTCTGGCACAGCAGCATAGGCATTAACAAAATACTGGACTTGAATCTAAACTTTTTTAAGCCACAGAGGGAATTCAGCAGACTATGTCTTCTTTTGATTGAACATCTTTTAAGACTGCCTGGAAAGAAGGCATGCTCCTGCCATTGGCACAGCTGAGGCCAATCAGGAACTAAACATCAGCACAAAACAAATTCCAGGCAAGATGGAATCAAAAGATTTTGGAGCCAGGAAGGAGCTTAGGGAGGGTATTTGAATCTAGCAAGCTGTGGACTTTAGTGCCCATCATCCCATCTGGCCTTGCACCAAGACTGTGTGACAGAGGCAGTCCATCTGATGTTTAAATTGATCCTTAATCCTCTTCTGCATCTTACCACCTCGCCAAGACCACAAAAGGAATATCTGAATATTCTGTGGGCTTAAAACTACCTACGCCGCCCTTTGGGTTAGAGAATAGGATTTAGTGGTAATTCTTTGAAAAAAAAAAATACATTAAAGAAAATGCTCATTGGGCTTCCCTGGTGGTGCAGTGGTTGAGAGTCCGCCTGCCGATGCAGGGGACATGGGTTCGTGAAATAAGAAATAAGCTGCTTCCTATTCTGTTCAGCATCTACACACAGTAAAATGTTTATATGTTGCCACAAATTTTCCAAAAAATTATTTCTTCCTCTACTTTCCACCTACCTCCTCTGAAATGCCAACTTAAAAGAAATGTCCTAGAACTGATTATCTAGAATAGTCCTCCCTTTTTCATATTAGATTTGTGTTAGTATATAAAAAATTAGTTGATATAGCTTTTGGAAAGTCTAGTTGGCAGCAGAGTTGGACAACAGATGGCCATTCAAGAAACTAGACCCAGAAAGGTGACTTACTCTGCATGTATATTCTGATAAGAGTCCTATTTTGGGGATACCCTGAAAATCCTTGACCTAATGCAAAGCCCAAGAGATAGTGCAGAGTAGGAACAATTATAACCTGATTAACCTGTTTAAGGCAAAATATACCATTTTAAACCAGCTATAGATAAGCCAGAAATGTACAATAAACAAATATACTGACAGCCAAACAGCAGCTTTTATCTTTTGCAAAAAAAAAGCAGGCAATGTGTAACAAGATTTTCTTACGTTTCCTAGAATTCTAAGTACTTTAAAGTGGTCCTAAAAATAGGTAACTTTCAGTTCCATACTTTGTTTCTGCAGAAACAGCTACTGGCAGGCTCATTTAAAAATAATTCTAAACAATTTTTTTTCTTAAAAAAAAAAGTTTATTCTTTTTATCTTTATGGGGAATTAACAGCCGACAACAATATCAAATTAATACTATGTATAATGGGCAATTTTTAGTTAAGAAGTTTTCCTTCGCTTTGAAACTTTAACTGAATTTTGAAATGTTAACCATAAATGTGTAATAACTGCTCTACTACAAAATTTATGTCACATTTCCAATGTTCCTCTTGCCTCAATGAAAATTACTGAAGGTCCTCCTTTATCATCAAAGCTCAAAGACATTTATGCCATGGCATATGGTAAGTAGATGTGAAAACTGTTTATCATCATGTAGTAAGTTACACAAGATTCCAGTTCAAGTTTATAGGCAAAACATAAACTAGATTTAAAGTGCTGTATTAAAAAACAAAAACACAGTTTGCATTTTGGGGTAATTAAAATGTAGAGACCTAACACTAAAAAGAATGAAAAACGTGTGTAAGATTATCATTCCATTTAGCTCTTTTTTACTCTAAGCATGTAGCCTTATTCCAAAAACAACAGTTAGCTGGTCAAATTTATGCTTAAGACATTTATCCATACTTAACCAGAGGTTTCAGAGACGATAACACCAGTCAGGTATTCTGAATTCTTTTATGTTAAATAGGAACATTTTCTCAATAGCACTCTTAAGTCACTTCTCATTTATCTTCCTCCTTAAGAACTGCATAGGCTTGTTTTAAATAGTTTAAATACCTGTAATAAACTACAGTTTGCTAACAGTAGAGGTACTCTGGTTAATGCTCAAAATGATGTGGTCAGAGGAAAAGCCAGCATTATTAAATATGAATGCAGTCCTTACCAACACGAATTGAACCTTTTTTTTTTTTCCAATAAAAAAGCTAGTCCAAAAAGTCTCATTCTATAAAGATTTATCGTTTCCAAATCACGGTGAAAGGAACTTAGGTAATTTACCAATTTTGTTTTCTCCTATGTGTCTTAAAGATACCTCACTAAAAACTGGTATCTGACATAATAGAATGACATATGCAGAATGTAATATTGTAGTGACAGTACTGAGGTTGATGTTACAGACATATTTAAGCTCTGAGTATTAAATGGTTACATACTAATTATTTATATAGAACATTGGTCCAATAACAAAAATAGAGAACAGCAGCTGAAAATTTATCTCATTCAATGTTCAAAGATAAAAGGGTTAACCATTCTTTCCATTATTTTCTGCAGATAAGTCCTTTTTTTCATATTTAAATCTGATTGCAACTGAATTCTGGCATTTTTCCAAGCTACTGTATGAAGAGGATGCTGAAGGCCATCACAATACAGCATACCGCAACATAAGGACTCTTCCGTTCACCTGTTGGAAAAAAGGTAGATATATTCATGTTGATTAACTGAGTGGTTAGCAGTAAGGCTATTACTTACTACAGGAGAGGGGCATATAAAAAACCAAGATAAAATTCTTGCCTATGAAGCCCATATATTTAGGGGCAGGGGTGGGCAAAACAAACTACATGCAACATAAAAGTGAGTATACTCCAGAATGAGCTAAACTATACTGATCTATTTCTAAGACCACCTCCTTTTCATGCCTTTAGAAAACCTTTCATGAGCCACTTCAGTGTCACTGCATAAACCCAGATACTAAAAAATATAACACAGAATGTAGGCTAAAGATCCAAATGAAATTATCTCAAAAACTCAATTAAAACCAAAGAAGTATTGCTTGTTTTTTCCCTATAAAAAAGGGAAATTTCCACCTATAAAAAGAAATTCAACATACAGTTTCTAGCCATACTTTTTTTCTTCATTGATAGCAATTCATGACAATTATAAGGGGTAAAAAATAAGCATTCCTAGATGAAAATAAACAGAGGGTGTTCAATCAAACTGCATTTAAAAAATCAACATAACGTAGAATGCTTAATAAAAACATATCAGAGAAAACTAAACTATTTCTGAAATGGATTTCATATCAAATCTTTTATAGTATAATTACTCTGGGTTAGAGATGCAGAACTTAGAACAACCACTTCTGTATTAGTCAATTTTCACATGTGTTTAAGGAGTGTTTGTTTATACTTGGAGACTTTCCTTTGCATGAAGTAGATCTGGAGTTGGCTTGTGAAACTCCTATAAACAGAGATCCTGTAATTGTGAGCTAACTCAAACTCATCTTGTTCTTTCCTGTTTCTTCAGTAATTGCAAGGCTGCACAAAGCACCAGGCATTTTTATGCTGCCTTGAGGGCACATAAGAAAGGAAGAAGGAGAAAGAGTGATGTGCTACTTCTAGGAATAATCCTGGGTATGTACCTGGTTCCTTTACAGAGATGGTTTATACTCACCTCACTTGTGTTTTTCTGTGATGTTTAAAATAATCTTTTCTAGTAACTAAGTTCCATATTTCACTAGCAAGTTCAGTTAACTACTTCTGGAAAATGTCAATCTTGACCACTCTTATCAACTAAAACCTTGAAGGTCATCTTCATTTTCAGAGCTTCCTCACTGAGATCATAGTGATACAGTCAAAAAGTTTATATATTTGTTCAATGGCAATATTCACAGAAGACATTACACACATACAAATAAAATAAACATCTGGTGTTTTTCTGAAAGTTTTTTCTATCCGTAGACATTTGATGGACTGCATTCCAGCTAAAGGAAAATCTAGAAAGTGAGAAAATACAGTGTTTTTACAATATTATCTCAACTGGAAAAAAAAATCTTTTGAAACTAAAAAATACCGTGGTTCCTCATTTTTTAGCCATGCTGATTCTTTCAGGGTAAAAAACTCAAGTTATCCAACAAAACAATCAGACCAAAATTTCTGGTAGATCTCATAAGGAAGCCTGTCACTCACCACAGGGCTAGATACTCTCACTGTCTAATATAGTCTTCTTAAACACTAAAAGAAGAAACTAATATTGTCCTAAATTTTCCATCTGCTGGAAATTAATTTTTGAGGAAGTTCTTCTCTTCCTCATCCTCCAACTTAGAATGCTATAATTTACATATGGGTTTCATTTTCCCGTTTTTAATTTTCTTAAAAGAGACTGCCATGTGGTAGAGGCTAAACATCTTTGGTTGAACTTGGGTAAGAATGTTACTTCTTGTCTGGTCTTAGGTCTCTATAAGTGAATGTGAAACAGTTGCTGTAATGTGATGTGTAACATGATAAGATGATTTGGCTGGGCCTTTTCCCATTAAAACTGTTTCCTTTCTTTGTGGATATATTCTGTGTCAAGATAAGAGAGGAGCATGTGGTTGAGAAAGCAGCATATCACCATCAACATTTTCTAAACCACTTTGCCAAAATGAAAAGCTAATGCTTTCCACATAATTGGCAAAAATGAATAATTGAACCATTTAACCTATGGTATTCATATAGTCAAGACAGGAAAATGGAAATACATGGGCAAGCAAAAAAAGGCACAGTTTATAATTAGACATAAAAATAGGTAGTACTATAGGATAACATGAAGAAAGCTATAAACTAGATGTCTGAAAACTTTAGCTATACTTTCAAGTAAAAATTGTGAACAAAAGGATCACCTGGATTGGCTACTAAATGGAGTTGTACATCGTTTTCTAATTTATTACACAAAAGATGGATTTAAAATACCTTAATATTTTATTCATGAGCTAGCAACTTTAATGTTAGTATGACTCTAATCCAGTGATATTCTCTACTTCCTCAAACTGTCTTGCTCTTCCATATGTTCTCTCTCTTTTTTTATTGAATAGTTGACTCAATGTTTCAGGTGTTCAGCAAAGCGATTCAGATAGATACACACACACATATATTTATACATATACTCTTTTTCCAGATTCTTTTCCATTACAGGTTATTACAAGATATTGAATATAGGTCCCTGTGCTATATAGTAGGTCCCTGCTATTTATCTATTTTATATATAGTAGTACATATCTGTTAATCCCAATTTCCTAATTTATCCCCTTCCCTTGCCCCTGCCTTTCCCCTTTGGTAACCATAAGTTTGCTTTCAATATCTATGAGTCTATTTGTTTTGTAAATAAATTCATTTGTATCATTTTTTTTAGATTCCACATATAAGTGAGATCATATGATATTTGTCTTTCTCTGCCTTAATCTCTAGATCCATCCATGTTGCTGCAAATGGCATTATTTTACTCTTTTTTATGGTTGAGTGATAGTCTACGACTGCAATGAACATTGGGGTGCATATATCGTTTCGAATTATGGTTTTCTCTGGATATATGCCCAGGAGTGTGATTGCTGAATCATATGGTAACTCTATTTTTAGTTTTTTAAGGGTTCTCCATAGTGGCTGCACCAATTTACATTCTCAACAACAGTGTAGGAGGGTTCCCTTTTCTCCACACCCTCTCCAACATTTATTATTTGCAGACTTTTTGACGTTGGCCATTCTGACCAGAGTGAGGTGATACCTCATTGTAGTTCTGATTAGCATTTCTCTAATAATTAGCGATGTTGCGCTTCTTTTCATGTGCCTGTTGGCCATCTGTATGTCTTCTTTGAAGAAATGTCTATTTAGAGCTTCTGCCCATTTTTTGATTGGGTTATCTCTTTGATATTGAGCTGTACAAACTGTTTGTATATTTTGGACATTAATTCCCTGTTGGTCACATCATTTGCAAATATTTTCTCCCATTCCATAGACTGTCTTTTTGTTTTGTTTATGGTTTCCTTTGCTGTGCAAAAGCATGTAAGTGTGATTAGGTCCCATTTGTTTATTTTTGTTTTTGTTTCCATTACTCTAGGAGTCGGATCCAAAAAAATATTGCTGCGATTTATGTCAAAGAGTGTTCCGCCTATGTTTTCCTCTAGGAGTTTCACAGTATCCAGTCTTAAAATGGATTAAACAAACACCTAGATGTGAGTTTATTTTTGTATGGTGTTAGAGAATCTTCTAATTTCATTCTTTTACATATAGCTGTCCAGTTTCCCCAGCACCACTTACTGAAGAGACTGTCTTTTCTCCATTGTATATTCTTGCCTCCACTGTCCTAGATTAATTGACCATAAGTGCGTGGGGTTTAGTTCTGGGCTTTCTATCCTGTCCCACTGATCTATGTCTGTTTTTGTGCCGGTACCATACTGTTCTCAAGATTATTCTGGCTAATCGGAATTTTTGTGTTTCTATACAAATTTTTAAATTATCTGTTCTAGTTCTGTGAAAAACACCATTGGTAATTTGATAGGGAATGCAGCTGAATCTGTAGATTTCCTTGGATACTATGGTCATTTTAACAATATTGATTCTTCTAATCCAAGAACACAGTGTATCTTTCCATCCGTTTGTGTTATCTTCAATTTCTTTCATCAGTGTCTTCTAGTTTTCGGAGTACAGGTCTCTAACCTCCTTAGCTTTATTGCTAGGTATTCGATTCTTTTTGATGAGATGATAAATGGGGAAACTATTAGAGCTCATCAATGAATTTGGTAAAGTCGCAGGATACAAAATTAATATACAGAAATCTGTTGCATTTCTATACACTAACAAACAATGAAATATCAGAAAGTGAAATTATGGAGACAATCCCATTATGTTCTCTCTTTGTAGTTTATGTGAGGTATTCTTACCAGCCTGTTCCTTAGCGAGATTACCTTTTTCCTTGAGTGACCTGGATCTTGAAGCAAGGAGTTTGGTGTATATATATTTACATTTACCATTAGCTATCAGCATTAGCCCTTGAGGGTGCTTTTTTGTCTCTTTCTCTTCCTCTTCTTGGTTACTTTTGAAGGGCTTAAGATTTCTTCTGTTGTTTCAGGGTTTGCGTTGGGACTCTGCAAATGTGATCTAAAAGCATCAGAAAATACTATCTCTTGGGGAGACTGGCCAAGATGGTGGAGTAGAAACACCCTGAGCTCACCTCCTCTCACAAGCACACCAAAATCACAACTAGTTGCAGAACAACCATCGATGAAAAAGACTGGAACCTACCAGAAAAGATCTTCTACAACCAAAGACACAAAGAAAGAACCACAAGGAGACAGGTAGGTGGGGAAGACTAGCTGTATAGTCAAGTCCCATACCACTGGGTGGACAACCCACAAACTGGAGAATAATTACGTTGTAGAGATTCTCTCAAAGGAGTGAAAGGTCTGACCTAAACATAAGGCTCTCCAGCCTGGAGGTCCTGCACTGGGAAGACGAGCCCCCAGAGCACTGGCTTTGAAGGCCAGTGGGCCTTAATTTCAGGAGTCCCATAGGACTTCGGGGAGAGAGACTTCACTCTTAAAGGGCACCCACAAAGTTTCACACATTCCAGGACTCAGGGCAAAAGCAGTAATTTGATAGGAGCCTGGGTCAGACCTACTTGCTGGTCTTGGAGAATCTCCCGGAGGAACAGGAGGCAACTGCAACGCACCCTGGGGACATAGACACTGGTGGCAGCCATTCATAGAGCTACTTCTACCATGGGGACACTGGTGCTAGCAGGTGCCATTGTGGAATCTTCCCTCTAGCTTATTAGTGCTAGGACCCAACCGTGCCCTGGCCCAACAGTCTATAGGTGCCAGTACTGGGACACCTCAGGCCAAGCAACTCACTCAGTGGGGACAGAGCCCCACCCATCAGCAGACAGGCTGCCTTAAGACCCCCTGAGCCCACAGCTGCCTCTGGACATGGCCCTGTCCAGCAGGGTCCCAGCACCCAGTTCCCCAACCAGTGGGCAGGCACCAGCCCCAGAAACTCCTGGAGCCCAGCCCTGCCCTCAAGGAAGCCTGTTCTAGCCTCTGGACCAGCCTCACCCATCAGGTGGCAGACACCAAATGCAAGAAAACCACAATCCTGCAATCTGCAGACCCAGCCTGCCCACACCTCCCAGTAGGCCAGACCCTGCCCTGGGACCAGTTGGGACATGGTCCTGCCCACTAGCAGGCCAACACAAGTTTCAGGACACCCTGGACTCCATACAAAACTGTGTCAGGAACTGCTCCCCACCCCTCTCAGTGGTGCTGAGAAAACAGCTACAAAGAATGAAAACAGCTAAAAGAATGAAGTCAGAATAGTTTCTCATACCACATATAAAAATAATTTCAAAATGGACTGAAGACCTAAATGTAGGACTGGAAACCATAAAACTCCCAGAAGAAAACATAAATGGAACACTCTTTGACATTAAATCATATTTTTTTTGATCTGTCTCCTAAAGCAAAGGAAACAAAAGCAAAAATAAACAAATCAGACCTAATTAAACATAAAAGCTTTCGCACAGCAAAGGAAGCCATCAGCAAAACAAAAAGACAACCTACACAATGGGAGAAAATATTTGCTAATGATATGACTGATAAGGGATTAATATACAAAATCTATAAACAGCTCATACAACTCAACATCAAAAAAACAAACAACCCATACTAATCATCAGAGAAATGCAAAAATGAGATGTTATCTCACACCTGTCAGAACACCTGTCATCAGAAAGAACACAACAAATGTTGCTGAGGATGTGGATGGTGGTGGGAATGTAAATTGGTGCAGCCACTGTGGGAAACAGGATGGAGGTTTCTCCAAACAGTAAAAATAGAGCTACCATATGACCCAGAAATCCCACTCCTGGGTACATATCCGACTAAAACAAAAACATTATTTTGAAAAGATACATGCACCGTAATGTTCAAAGTAGTATTACTTAGTATTACTTACAGTTGCCATGATATGGAAGCAACCTAAGTGTCCATCAACAGGTGAATCGATAAAGATGTGGCATACACTCACTCACTCTCATTCTCTCTCTCTCTGGAATACTACTCAGCCATAAAAAAGAATGAAATTTTGCCATTTGCAACCACATGGATAGACTTGAAGGTTTTTATGCTAAGGGAAATAAGTCAGTCAGAGAAAGACAAACACTGTATGATATCACTTATATGTAGAATCTAAAAAATAAAACCAAGTAGTGAATATAGGAAAAAGTAAACAGATTCACAGATCTAGAGAACAAACTAGTGGTTACCAGTGGTGAGAGGGAAGGGGGGAGGGGAAAGACAGGAGTAGGGGGTTCAGAAGTACAAACTGTAATGTATAAAATAAATAAGCCACAAGAATATATAGTACAACACAGGGAATATAGCCACTATTTTATAATAACTATAAATGGAATATAACCTTTAAAAATTATGAATCACTACGTTGTACACCTGTATCTTATGTAATATTCTACATCAACTATACTGCAATAAAAAAAGAATACTGGCAAATAAAATGCATTTTAATTCATTTACTTACCAATCATTTGAGAGTCTACTATGTGCTGGGCACTGTGTTAAATGTTATTGTATACGTAGTGTTATGGGACAATGTATAGTATATACTGTTATCTAACCATAAACACACTTAAGGTGCTACTAATCTTATTATGAAAAGTTAGAAGATATCCACATTTACACAAAGCTCAAGTATGACCACATACATGGATTCAAAAGATGAAATAGTTCATGTTTTCTAAAAGCAACCAATAAGATTCTATGACCTAGCAGAGGGCAATTAGATAGTTGCTCAGCAAGCCTTTCATTAAATGGAAAAATCATCCTCAGTTATCAAAATGGTACACATTATACAGAATTGCATGCTCTATACTAAAGTATGTGTGCATAAAACTATACACATTTGTCTGAAATCTCCCCAAAACCAGGAATGCATAATATTTGATATCTGAATTAGAGAGACTTTTGTCATATTTTCCATCTCCCTGCTAATGAAGTATTATTAGCTATCTATGAAGTCTAGTTTTAAATAGTGTCAGGAAAAGAGTTAGGTGGAACTCTACAAACTACTGCAAAATGCACATAGTTGAGAAGGCTGCACTTTAAAAACTGACATTTGATTTGTTTGAACACAACAAGTAAATTGGCCAACAATTTACAGATGAAGAAGTGGAGAGAGATTATAGATAGCTACTCACCAATTCTGGCACACTTCCAAAATATACCCAACAACCTGCATAGAATAAAAAAAAGTATCTACTGTTTACTGGGAAAGGTGAATTATTCAGAACTATATGGAGAATTTATTATATACTAGTATTTTAACTGCTGATGCTTTGCTTTAAACTGAAATGTAGTTGATGTTGAGCCACCACTTATGGAGAAAAGTAGGACACAGTAATAGCTTATCAACCATCAATGTATAGAAACTGTCAGAAACTGAACATATGTTGTCTCACAGGTTAAGCCCAAAGTAAATTAATGTGACAGTGGCAAAAATTTGCACCAGGGCTTACTATTAGAAGATTGATTCCGTCAACTTCAAGTGCTTTGCCTTCAAAAGCAGAAAATACATATGCCCATTTAAATAAATGTTAACTTTGAGAAAACAGTAAATGGGAACAGTTGGTTCTGGATAAATTTTTACATTAAAAAATAAAACTCTCATACTGAATAAACTTACTTCTTACTGAATATAGTTCTTTATTTAAATGATCTATAATCATGAACTCCAATGATAGCATTTACATAACTATAACATTAAATAAGGAGGAATACAAAAATATGAGCCTATATTTCAGTGTAATATATTCAATATATTTCAACATATATATTTCAATGTAAGTGGAAAACCCTAGTTTCATATAATTGTATATGCAATTAACTAAATATGCCATTTAAAACACATATACTCTGGAAATAAGAAAAATTAGACTAATATGTCCATTTCAATTCTATGAATGAATATATTATGAATACATATTATATGGATATATCACTTATTTTGCATGCATTAAAAAATACCAGCTCAAAAAAAAGGACAAGTCATTCAATGAATAGAGACATTTGGGAAAAAACACACATTGTAGACAACTATTTTGTTGGTGTGACAAAAGAATAGAATTATAAATAGTGTTACACATGGTTACAAATCAAGATAAATTAACATTACTTATTAGGATTGGGATAAGAAAATCATAATGTTTAAATTACAGGGAAATTTATAATTTTTTTTTTTTTGCCCAAAGAGATGGCTGGCAATGAATCACTGTATTTGAATGGTTAAGACTGAAAGAAAATGCTGATTCAATCAAGTTCTATACACTTTCCTCCTTTGAAGTATACAGTGAATTCCTGACATCAAAGCAAGAAGTCTCTTAGTACAGATTAAATGAAATGGGCAAAAATACAAGTTTATTGTGAGGGATGGGCATTCTGACAGGTGAAACAATTTTCTTCTTATAGGAATAAAAAGGACCAAAATCATAAGCACTCTTGAAAGCAAAGGATCAGGGCTAGATTGTGCCTAAGTTCAATCCTACTTAATTGGTTGCATAACTGTGGGCAAGTTATTTTACCTCTTTTCTCTTTATCTCATCCTCATAGGGTTGTTACAAGGATTAAATGAGTTATTACACAGAAAGTCTTTAGAATAGTGATTAACATGCGCTGTGCTCAGTATTACACAGGCTAAAGGTGTATGTGACATGACTCCAGGTATCACTTACATTGGCTTACATTTCATCAAAAAATGAAAGACAACTGGTTAGTGATCTGCAAAGCCCTGGATGCTTGATTCTAAAAGTCTATTGATTATAAAATGCATTATTGACTTAAAGCTCCTCTGGCTGAGGTACTCAGAGGCAGGACACCTGAAGTTCCTCTATGGAAAGCTTAGGGCCCCACAGAATAATCTGAAACCACATGACCATAGTCAAGGTCTTTTCAGGTCTTATAGTCTAGAAATAACTAAAAGCCTCATTAGGAAATTGGTATAACACACTTAGCATACTGAAAGCTATTTAAATGAAAAAAATTTCCCAACTTGGCAACTTAAGAGATTAATTGGTACTGCTTTGGCCTTTTTCACATATTTCCCTACCTAGACATTTCTGTAATATCCCAAATGCTAAAAGGAACTTTATTAGCTGGTAAAAACCAATGCAGATATGCTGCTTAGTTTCTAAGGATATAAGCCAATAAGTCTATCTGCTGATAAAACTATTAAGTCTATGAAAATATGAAGCAAGACAAAGTAGCAATCTTTCTTTGCTGCTTTTTAGTTCTATATTATTTGAAGCAGCAAAAAATTAATTTGTTATTTTCAACAGTGAAGTTATCAAGAACTCATTTTATCTAATTGGTCCAGATTATCTTCACTTTAGCATGGAATACTCACTATAATGAAAGGAAAGCTTTTTTTTTTTTTTTTTTTTTAGCGGTACGCAGGCCTCTCACTGTTGTGGCCTCTCCTGCTGAGGAGCACAGGCTCCAGATGTGCAGGCCCAGCGGCCATGGCTCACGGGCCCAGCCGCTCCGTGGCATGTGGGATCCTCCCGGACCGGGGCATGAACCCGTGTCCCCTGCATCGGCAGGTGGACTCTCAATCACTGCGCCACCAGGGAAGCCTGGAAAGCTTATTTTGAGTCTCATAAAAATACGTATTACAACAGAACAATGACCAGTAAAAATTTCTTCTACAGAAAATACTTCATATGTACAAGTCAAAATAAAAGGGGCTTAACATTTATATAAATAGAAGCAAAGTTTTAAAAAAAAAAGCTTTGAAACAGTTGACTATATCATTATATATTTTAAAATGTGAAAATAGGCGTGTTATTTCTTTGGTTTTTATGTAGGAGAAATATACTACTACTCAACCTCTACTGTAAGGTTGGCAGCCCTGAGAACTCCTTTTTTAATGTAGCATGTTATGGATGTGTTCCTGCTTCCAAAGGAATGAGGAGCAGACATTTCCACATGCAATCTACTTTTTTTGTCGTAGCATCAGAAAAGTACAAATACACTGTTCTGCCACTATGAGATTATTCTTCAATGACATAAACACTTAAATTTCTTATTAGACATTATGTATTACATTAGAAATCTAAACTAATGATCAATGATACTGTTTACTGGATTCTACCATATGCTTTAATTATAAGTTAATCGTTGGGGGTTGCAGAAGAAGGGTAGGAGGAAATAAAACTGGCTGGCTAGAAAGGCTTCAGGCACAACTAAGCAACAAATAAGATTATATAATTTCAACAAAGGGACAAAGTATTGAGTGCTGAGTTCAGAGAAAAAGGTGGACTGATGAGAAGATAATGTCTACAAAGGAAGTGAGGCATTGTCAGAAAAACTGATGGACAAATAACATCTATTTTCACCTTCAGTAGGTTAAATAAAATCCCTCATGCCAATAGAGACAGACAATCAGTTTATTGGAACAGGATTATAGATTTTCATTATTCAAAACTGGTTAGGGGTTCTATTTATATCTTTATAGATGTTCAAACAAACCTATGTAATAAAAAGAAAGGAATAGTAACAAAAGCCAAATGATTTAGATAATAGGATGTTTGAATAAATGTTAATTATGACCCCAAAGATATAATGGAGTTGAAGAAAAGAGAATTATTTCCTCTCATGCTTGAGTATCTACTACCTGGCCTCTTGTAGGGGCTTTTTATTAGTGGAAAAGCAGAGTTTGACCTTGCAGGATCTTAATTTGGCCCTTTTCCTTTCATCAAAAACAAAAAAGGTGCTGGAGATAATTAATTATTCCTATGTGAAGTATTCTACTATTTCATCCTATTATTTCTTAAGATGATTAAGTGAGGTACAGGATCTTACCACAAAAGAATTAAAGACAATTGTGAATTCAAGAAATTAATAAATCTGTAAGGCGAAGAAAGTCTGCATAGTTTTCACCACATGGTCTCTGTTTTTTTACATACTTGTCCTGGTTGAACTCAATATGTATTTCTGTATTAGGAACATGGCACTTAAAAATTTTAAGTCTTTGTGGTATCATATTAAGCTTCAATGTTTTTTGGGTGTGAACATATAATTAAAAGTGATGTGACATGCCCAAGACTGAATTTTCATTACTTTTTTAAGTAAGCTAAATAAATTTCTCCAAAGATGTTTGCTTTATGATACAGATGAGGAGCCTGTATGATTAGACCAGTCTGGGAATGAAGAGGCAATGTCTATATTATTATTTTTATGGACACAGTGCTTATAAGATGTTTAATGCTTTCAAAATATGATAACCAATTTTACTAATATTCTATTAAATACTAAGGCCAAACACTGTCTTTGAAAGTACTAAATTGTAGCTTCAATCTCAGAAAAAAATCTATCACATCTTTTAAAATACACTTTTTTTTTCAGTCCAACACATTTCAGGTCACTTCTGATATTTATATTTTTATTTAGTAAGCTTCTGTGAATATAAAGATTTGGATTTTTAAAAATAGGGAAAAAATAATGTAAAAAGTTATTATTAACTAAATTACATATAGGAATTAAATTATTTAATGACTTTCAGTAACTGACATTCAATATCTCTAAGAACTAATTTGGGTGATTAGACATTATTAGTGACATACCCAGTTTTATTCCTGTCCAGGAGGCTGGGTGCCAAGGATCGGATATAAGCACAGGTACATATAAGCAGCAAGATTACAGTCAACAGACTCTGAAAATTGAAAATGGCAGACTAAAAAGAGAAAAAGAAAAATTAATGTCAGAAGATAAACTGCACAGGTAAAAAATGTCAAATTCATATTAAGAATCATACTTTTTTCTTCAAAAAGGCAAACAGATGTGTCTGAGAACACTTTAAAAGCAAAATCACAAGGTATTTTGAGAGCATACTTTCCTCTCCATTCTTTGGGCTAAGGAATTCAGAAGATGCAACAAAAATTCTAAATTCAAGAACTTAAAAACACTACCAAAAATGTCATGAATCCAAAACAGCTCACCAAAGCTTAACCAATAATTAATAGAGATATTCTAGGATCCCAGACTACTAGGCAGGACATGGGGTCTCCAAGCTCTGCAAGTAAGCTGGTTATATGACCTCAGTTGAATATTGGCTTCTCTAAATCTGTTTCACATCAGTAAAACTGGGTGGAGAATGGGGAGACAGACTCAATGCTGGCTCAAGTTTCTTTCAATTCTGAAATTCTTTTAGAATAAGAATGCTTTAAATTTAAGTAATCATGTTCCATTTATTGACTAATACTACTAGCCTATTAGATTTTGGTGAAAGAAAAGCACTTGCTCATTCACTGCTGATTTTTTAAAAGTCATTAAAATAAAATTTAACACAGGATTCTGTTCCTGAAGAAAACTCTTACATGTTTATCACAATACTCATCCCTGAAGAGTGGACATTGTCTATCAACTCTGAATCTCCAGCACCTATGTGCCAGCCGCACAGTGGGAGCCCAGTAAGAGATGATTGAATAAAATAAAACAATTTTTAAAAAGTGCAGGAATACTACTGTACGTATAAGAAAGAATAACATTTCCATTATATACAGGTAGCTAAAATATATCAGTCTAACACAGTAGCCAGCAATATGCTTATTTAGTAAATTCAGAAGTACTTCCCGAGGGGGATCACGATGGCAGAGTAGGAGGATGTGAAGCTCACCTCCCCCAACAAACACATCGAAAATACATCTACATGTGGAACAATTCTCACAGAAAACCAATAGGAAATGGGCAGAAGATCTCCTATATAACCAAAGCTGCACGAAAGACCTCCATGTAAGTAGGTAGGACAGGAAAAGAAAAAAAAAGGCATCAGGATGGGACCTGAGCCTCTGGGGGGGATGTGTAAAGGAGAAAAGGTCCACACAGGCAGGCTTAGGGAGCCCTCTTGCCTGCTGGGACAGACAGAGGGGCTAGAGAAGCCTGGACTTTACTTGAGAGGAGTGTGCGCAGACTGGCTTGCTAACAGTCACAGTGAAGGGAGACTGGTGCTGGCACCTGTACCTCACCACACTTCCCAATCAAAGTGTGCATCTGGTGGGGCTACAAATACCTACAGCAGCTAAGCAGTGAATCTTGGCAGACAAACCCTAGGGAAAGACTCCATTTAGCTGCAAGGAGCTAGTCCTGAGGGTCTGGGGTGTGGTCCAGGTCTAACAACAGAGGCACTGTTCCAATGTCAGCACTCCTAAGGTGGGGGTGGGGGGAAAGGGGGTGGGTCTGGGCTTTGTCAGCAGCACCTGGTGGAGCACAGAAAGGCATGTATCTGGTACAAAGCCTCTAGGGAGGAGTACTCAGTGCTCCAGTTCTGCCCACCCCACACCTCTGCTTGGAGTTGGATCTGGGGTGGACAGGTCCTGGGAGAGGCCTGCCAGAAGCAGTCAAGGTCCCAGGCAGCAGCCCAACCATCTCGATTCATGCAGCCACAGCACCCTGGCCCCCAGCGCCAGCCTACTCCATATCACTGCCTAGCACTACATCTAGGACGAACACAATGGAAAAAGGGAAGCAACTTTGGACTGCATGGGAGGCATATAGGTTCACTGTGACCACATGAGCCTCACCTGCTTCAGCGGTCACCTCCTTTGGGACAGGGCACGCACTCAAGGGCAATGGAGCCTCATCAAATCCAACCCTCAGGGCTTCTACTCCAACAACTGGGGAGGAGGCCCTGACTCCAACAGGCCATGGAGCAATGAGGGGGTTCTGCCTAACACCCAGTGCAGGCCCTGGACACCAAAACACCAATCACATCCCCATCAAGGGGATAACAGCCAGCAGACTCTGGGGAGAAGAGGTGGCTGGCATTCATACCAAAACCAGCCCTCACACCAAAAATACTGGACTCACACAGAGTACACATGATGCTCCCACGTTGAAAACACCCCCTCAAGACCACAGTAGAAAACGTTTCTCCTAAACTCAGACAGAAGAAGTTAAGCAAAATGAAAAAGCAGAGGAGCTACTCCCAATTAAAAGAATGACAGACATCCCCTAAAAGAAATGAAGCAGACCTCACCAGTCTCCTAGACCCTGAGTTCAAAAAGAAGATAAGGAAAATGCTAAAGGAATTAAGATTATCAATAGAAATGCAGATCACTGTAACAAGGAACTAGAAACTACTAAGATGAAGCAATCAAAATTAGACAACTCAAGTGCTGAGATAACAACCAATCTAGAGCAATCAACAGCAAACTAAATAACACTTAAGAACAAATAAGTGATCTGGAGAACAGAACGATGGAAATCAATCAGAACAGCTAAAGAAAAACAAAATTAAAAAATGAAAACAACTTACAAGATTTCTGGTATAACATTAACCATACCAATGTTCACATTCCAGTGGTCTCAGAAGAAGAGAGGTAAAAGGGGATTGAAAATTTATTTGAGGAAATTAGGGCTAAAAATTTCCCAAGCCAAAAGAAAGAAATAGATATCCTGGTACAGGAAGCACAGAAGGTCCCCCAAAAGATGAACCCAAACAGACCTATCCCAAGACATATCATAATTAAAATGGCAAAAGTTAAAAACAAAGAGAGAACTCTAAAGGCAGCAAGAGAAAAACAAAGAGCTATATACAAGGGAATCCCTATCAGGCTATCAGCTGGATGAATTCTCTGCAGAAAATTGCAAACCAGAAGGTAGCGGCATGATATACTCAAAGTCCTGAAAGGGAAAAACCTGCAACATACTTTACCCAGCAAGAATATCATTTAGAATAGAAGGAGAGATAAAGAATTTCTCAGACAAGTAAAAACTAAAAGAATACAGCAATACTAAACCTACCCTAAGGTCTCCTCAAAAGAGAAAAGGAGCAAGAATTTATACGAAAGTGAAAATTACAATAGGAAAAGCAAATATATAAAAGGATTGAAGATCATTTAAATAAGACATTACATTGATTAAAAACAAGAAGGGACTTCCCTGGTGGCAAAGTGGTTAAGAATCCACCTGCCAACGCAGGGGACACAGGTTTAATCCCTGATCCAGGAAGATCCTACATGCGGAGCAACTAAGTCTGTGTGCCATAACTACTCAGCCTGTGCTCTAGAGCCCGCGAGGCACAACTACTGAGCCTGCATGCCACAACTACCAAAGCCCACGCACCTAGAGCCTGTGCTCCGTAACAAGAGAATCCACCGCAATGAGAAGCCCATACACCGCAACAAAGAGTAGCCCCTGCTCACTGCAACTAGAGAAAGCCCATGTGCGGCAATGAAGATGCGATGCAGCAAAGACAAAAACAAAAACAACAACAACAAAAATTGTAAAAGCAAGTAGAGATAGTTATGGTCAACATACTTGAAAACCCAGTTAACCACAAAATAAAAAACATACGATAGATTCAAAAAGAAAGGAACTCAAGCATAATACGAAAGAAAACCATCAAACCACAAAAGGAAAAAGAAGAAGAAACTAACAAAGTACAAAATTAACTGGCAATAAGCACATACCCATCAATAACTACTTTAAATGTCAATAGACTAAATGACCTGATCAAAAGACACAGAGTGGCAGATTAGATAAAAAATAAGAACCTATAATATGCTACCTACAAGAGACTCACTTCAGGGCTAAGGTGACACATAGACTGAAAGTGAGGAGATGGAAAAAAATATTTCAGGCAAATGGAAATGACAGTAAAGTGGTGGTAGCAATAATCATATCAGACAAAGTAGACTTAAAGTCCATAAAGAAAAAGAAGGACATTAGACAATGATAAAGGGATCAATACAATTAGAGGATATTACACTCATTAACATATATGCACCCGGTATAAGCACCTAAACATATATCAATAGAATACTAACAGACATAGAGGGAGAAACTGGCAGAAATACAGTAATAGTAGGAGACTTTAATATCCCACTGACATCAATGGACAGATCTTCCAGACAGAAAATCAGTAAGAAAACAGATGTCCTAAATGACACAATAGACCAGTTGGACTTAATTGACATCTACAAGACACTACATCCCAGAAAACCAGAATACACATTTTTTTTCAAGCGTACACGGAACATTCTCTAGGATAGACCACATACTGGGTCACAAAACAAGCCTCAACAAATTTAAGAGCATAGTAATTATTTTAAGTATCTTTTCTGACCACAATGGTATGAAACTAGACATCAACCACAGGAAGAAAAATGGGAAAAGAACAAACATATGGAGACTAAACAACATGCTACTAAAAAAACCAATGGGTAAAGGATGAAATAAAAGAAAAAAAACAGAAAATACCTTGAGACAAATGACAATAAAAACATAACCTTACACAATCTATGGGATGCAGCAAAAGTGGTTCTAAGAAGAAGTTCATAGCAGTACAGGTCTTCCTCAAGAAACAAGAAAAATCTCAAATAAACAACCTAACCTACTACCTAAAGGAATTAGAAAAGAACAAACAAAACTCAAAGTGAGCAGAAGGAAGGAAATAAAGATGAGAGAAGAAATAAAGATTAAAAAAACCCCAAACTAACAGAAAATATCAGTAAAACAAAGAGCTGGTTTTCTGAAAAGATAAACAAAATCTACAAACTCTAGCCAGGCTCACCAAGAAGAAAAGAGTGGGCCCAAATAAACAAAATAAGAAATGAAAAAAGAGAAATAACAATTGATACCACAGAAATATAAAAAATCATAAGAGAATACTATGAACAATTATATGCCAAGAAATTGGACAACCCAGAAGAAATGGACTAGTTTCTAGAAACACACAGCCTGCCAAAATTGAGTCAAGAAGAAACATAATTTTAACAGAATGATCAAAGTGAAATAGAACCTGTAAGAAAATACTCCCTGCAAACAAAAGTCCAGGACTGGGTGGCTTCACTAGGAATTTCTACCTAACCTAGAAAGAACTTAAACCTATCCTTCTCAAACTGGTCCAAAAGGTTGAAGAGGAGGGAACTCTACCAAATTCATTCTATGAAGCCACTATCACCTTGTTACCAAAGCCAAAGACACTACAAAAACAGAAAACTATAGGCCAATACCTTTGATGAATATAGATACAGAAATACTCAAAATGTTAGCAAACCGAATCCAACAATACATTAAAAGGATCATACACCATGATCAAGGGGAATTTATCGCAAGGATGCAAGTATTTATCAATATCCACAAATCACTCAATGTGATATACCACATTAGCAAATGGATGAATAAAAATCACATGATCATCTCAATACATACAGAAAAAGCAAACAAATTCAACATCCATTCATAATAAAAACTCTTGTGAAAGTAGATACAGATGAAACATATCTCAACACAATAAAAGCCATTTATGACAAACTCACAGCCAACAATACTCAACCCTGAAAAGCTAAAAGCCTTCCCACTAAATTCAGGAACAAGACAAGGGTGCACACTCTCACCAATTCTATTCAGCACAGTATTGAAAATCTTAGCCACAGAAATCAGACAAGGAAAAGAAAAGGTATCCAAATTGAAAAGGAAGAGTAAAACTGTCTCTGTTTGCAGATGATATGATTCTCTATTCAGAGAACCCTAAAGTCTCCACACAAAAATTAGCAGAATAAATGAGGCTTCTCTGGTGGCGCAGTAGTTGAGAGTCCGCCTGCCAATGCAGGTCCGGGACACAGGTTCGTGCCCCGGTCCGGGAAGATCCCACATACCGCGAAGTGGCTAGGCCTGTGAGCCATAGCTGCTGAGCGTGCACGTCCGGAGCCTGTGCTCTGCAATGGGAGAGGCCACAACAGTGAGAGGCCCGGATACCGCAAAAAAAAAAAAAAAAGCAGAATAAATGAATGCAGCAAGGTAGCAGGATACAAGATTAATATACAGAAAGCCGTTGCTTTTTTTTCTCTTCGTTGCTTTTCTTTACACTAACAATGAACTATCAGAAAGAGAAAGTAAAAAAACAATCTCGTTTAAAATCATCTCAAAAAGAAAAAAAAAAAAGAAAACCCTAAAAATAAATTTATCCAAGGAGGTGAAAGACCTATATGCTGAAAACTATAAAACACTGATGAAGAAAACTGAAGATAACTCAAAGAAATGGAAAGATGTCCCATGCTCTTGGACTGGAAGAATTAACATTGTTAAAATGGCCATACTACCCAAAGCAATCTACAAATTTAATGCAATCCCTATCAAAACACCCATGACATTTTTCACAGAACTAGAACAAATAACCCTAAAATTTACGTAGAACCACATAATTCCCAGAATTGCCAAAGCAATACTGAGGAAAAAGGACAAAACTGGAGACATAACACATCCAGACTTCAGACAATAGTACACAAAGCTACAGTAATCAAAACAGCATGGTACTGGCACAAAAACAAACATACAGATCAATGGATAGAACAGAGAGCCCACAAATAAAACCACACACCTACGGTCAATTAATCCAGAACAAAGGAAGCAAGAATATATAATGGAGAAAAGACAGTCTCTTCAACAAGTGTTGTTGGGAAAGCCGGATAGCTACACATAAATCAATGAAACTAGAATGTTCCCTCACACCACATACAAACTCCAAATGGATTAAAGACCTAAATACAAGACATGACACCATAACTCCAAGAAGAAAACATTGGCAAAACATTCTCAGATATAAATTGTAGCAATATTTTTTTTATATCAGTTTCCCACGGCAAAAGAAATAAAAGCAAAACAAATGGGACTTAATCAAACTTAAAAGTTATTACACAGACAAGGAAACCATCAACAAAATGAAAAGACCACTTATGGAATAGGAGAAAATATTTGCAATGGATGAGACCTACAAGGGGATAATATCCAAAATACACAAACAGCTCATACAACTCAATATGAAAAAAACAACCCAATCAAAAAATGAGCAGAAGACCTAAAACTAAATAGACATCTCTCCAAAGAAGACATTCAGATGGCCAATAGGCATATGAAAAAATGCTCAACATCACTAATTAGAAAAATGCAAATCCAAACCACAATGAGATATCACCTCACACCCATCAGAATGGCTGTCATCAAAAAGTCTACAAATAACAAATGCTGGAGAGGGTGTGGAGAAAAGGGAACCCTCCTATTCTGTTTGTGGGAATGTAAATTGGTGCAGCCACTATGGAAAACAGTATGGAGGTTCCTTAAAAAAGGAAAAATAGAGCTATCATATGATCCAGCAATCCCACCCCTAGGCATATATCTGGAAAAGATGGAAACTCCAATTTGAAAAGATAGATGCACCCCAGTGTTCATAGCAGCACTATTTACAATAGCCAAGCAATGAAAACTAGTCAAGTGCCCAACAACAGTGGATTGGTTTAAGAAGATGTCATACATACACATACACACACACACACACACACACACACACACACACACAAACACACAATGGAATATCACTCAGCCACAAAAAGAATGAAATACTGCCATTTGCAGCAACATGGATGAACCTAGAGAATATCACACTAAGTGAAGTAAGTTAAAGACAAATATCATATGACATCACTTATACGTGGAATCTAAAACATAATACAAATGAATCTATATACAAAACAGAGATAGACTCAGAGACACAGAAAACAAACTTATGGTTACCAAAGGGCAAAGGGACATGGGGAGGGATAAATTAGGAGTATGGGATTAGCAGATGTAAACTATTATACATAAAAGACATAAGCGATAAGGGTTTATTGTATAGCAAAGGGAACTATATTCAATATCTTGTAATAACCTGTAATGGAAAAGAATCTGAAAAAAATATATCTGAATCACTTTGCTGAACACCAGAAACTAACAGAATATTGTAAATCAACTATGCTTCAATTAAAAAAAAAGTATTTCTTGTAAAGTCAGGAGTTAGACAAAAAATAAGAGTTATAAAAAAACTATTTTAAGGTGAAATTGTTACTTGCAAATATAAAGCGTTACCTGAAAAGCCCAAAAGAATCTAGTGAAAAATGATTACAGACCATAACGGAATTAAAACTGAGTAAGGTGGCTAGGCACATATTTAAAATACTTAAATCAACAATCATCAAAATTACAATATCAACCAGCTGAGAAACAAAATGGAAAAAAAGGACTCCATTTATAACAGCAATTAGAACAAAACGCTAAAATATATAGGAATAATCTTAACAAGAAATCTGTAATATTGGCATCAAAGACCAATTGACAAAGCCTTAAAACATACGGAAGCATACAATAGTAGAATGGAGTGTATGCCAGGTTCTTATATTGAAAGGCAATACTGTAAAGCTAATCTATAAATTTAAAATGAACCCAACTGCAACAAGTTACTTTTGTTGAAATTGACAACTGATACTGAAATTCATATGGAAAAATAAGTAAGCAAGAATAGCCAAGAGATCCTAAAAAAAGAATTAGCTATCAGAAACTGTCATATTTTTTAACCTTTTACACATTTAATGATTTTTATTTACTAACTATTCAAAACATTAAAAAAATTATACGTTATTTGCCAATATTTTAAGAACCAAAAAATGCTTCTGTACAATGCTAAGTGATGGAAAAACATAATTTCACAATCGGTATATCTGTAGCTATGTAAACCTTTATGCAAAGAGAAGACAATGAAGTGATTATCACTGGAAGGTTTTCAACCTAATTATCAACTTTTCTGGATTTCTCAAATTTTCTAAGTGTTACGAATATGGTCTGAACAAGGTAAAATTGATTTGTAATTACTATTTTAATAGCTGTTCTCTGTGAAAATCATTTCTTCATGGATATAATAAGGATAAAGTTTAATATGTCTTGTTTTTAATTGAACTGGATTTTAACCTTGCATCTGTGAAAGCAAGTAATATATATTTTGAAACCTGAAATAAATCAATAAAAGAAATGGTGATCAACTCTAGAGAGAAATCATAGTATCTCACAATGCTTATTTTTAAAGGTCTTATTTTGAACATGTATATGAATTCGTCGATGAACAGTATTTGATAATAATCTAATGAAATATAAAGCACAGGTTTCCTCCTAGCCAACATAACTAAACATGTATTTGATATCTACTTTGTCTGGAGCATGAGGGTAGACACTGGATTAAAAAAAGTACATAGCAAGACAGGAGACAAGATGGCGGAGTAGAAGGACTTGAGCTCATGTACTCTCACGAAAACACCAAAATCGCAACAAACTGCTGAACAACCATCGACAGAAAAGACTCCAATCTACCAAAAAAGATATTCTATATTCAAAGATGAAGAAGCCACAACGAGACAGTAGGAGAGGTGCTTTTGGCAGGTGGGCGACCCACAAACAGGAAAATACTTATATTGCAGAGGTTCTCCCACAGGAGTGAGAGTTCTGAGCCCCACGTCAGGCTCCCCAACTCAAGAGTGGGAAGAGCAGCCCCCAGAGCACTTGGCTCTGAAGGCCAGTGCGGCTTTAATGTAGGAGCTCCACAGGACTGGGGGACAGGACTCGACTCTTGGAGGGCAAACACAAGGTTTCACGTGCACTGGGACCCTGGACAAAGCAGTGACTCCGTAGGAGCCTGGGTCAGACCTACTTATGGGGATTGGAGGGTCTCCTGGGGAGGCAGGGAGTGGCTGTGGGGGCAAGGACACTGCTGGTGAAGGCCCAGGGAATACCCACTGGCTGCCATGTTGGCCTCACCGAATGGCCTGCAGGCTCCAGAGCTGGGATGCCTCAGGCCAAACAACCAACAGGGTGGGAACACAGCCCCACCCATCAACACACAGGCTGCCTAAAGCCTTACTGAGCTCACAGCCACCTCTAAACACATCCCTCGACACGGCCCTGCCCACCAGAGGGACAAGACCCGGCTCCACACAACAGTAGGCAGGCACCAGTCCCTTCAACCAGAAGGCCTGCACAGACCCCTGGACCAACCTTACCCACCAGGTGCATTCCTATACACTAATAACGAAAGATCAGAAAGAGAAATTAAGGAAACAATCCCATTTACCATCGCTTCCAAAAGAATAAAACACCTAGGATTAAACCTAGCTAAGGAGGCAAAAGACCTGTATTCTGAAACCTACAAGACTGATGAAAGAAACTAAAGGTGACACAAACAAATGGAAAGATATACTATGTTCTTGGATTGGAAGAATCAATATTTTCAAAATGACTATAATACCCAAGGCCATCTATAGATTCAATGCAATCCCTATCAAATTACCAATGGCATTTTTCACAGAACTAGAACAAAAAATCTTAAAATATGTATGGAGACACAAAGACCCTGAATATTCAAAGCAATCTTGAGAAAGAAACAGAGCTGGAGGAATGAGGCTCCCTAACTTCACTCTACTACAAAGCTAGTCAACAAAACAGTATGGTACTGGCACAAACACAGAAATATAGATCAATGGAACAGGAAGGATAGAAAGCCCAGAGATAAACTCATGCACCTATGGTCACCTAATCTATGACAAAGGAGGCAAGAATACACAATGGAGAAAAGACAGTCTCTTCAATAAGTGGTGCTGGGAAAACTGGACAACTACATGTAAAAGAATGAAATTAGAACATTCCCTAACACCATACACAAAAATAAACTCAAAATGGATTAAAGACCTAAAGGTAAGCCCAGACACTATAAAGTCTTAGAGGAAAACATAGGCAAAACACTCTGACATAAATCACAGCAATATCTTTTTGGATCCAACTCCTAGAGTAATGCAAATAAATACAAAAATAAGCAAACGGGACCTAATTAAACTTAAAAGGTTTTGCACAGCAAAGGAAACCATAAACAAAACGAAAAGACAACCCACAGAATGGCAGAAAATATTTGCAAACCAAGTGACTGACAAGGGATTAATCTCCCAACCTAAACATCCACCAACAGAAGAATGGATAAAGAAGATGTGGTACATAGATATAATGGAATATTACTCAGCCATAAAAAAAGAATGAAATAATGCCATTTGCAGCAACATAGATGGGCCTAGAGATTATCATACTAAGTGAAGTAATTCAGACAGAGAAACAAAAATATTATAATATCACTTATACATGGAATCTAAAAAGATGATACAAATGAACTTATTTACAAAACAGAAACAGACTCACAGACTTTGAAAACAAACTTATGGTTACTAAAGGGGAGAGGTCGGGGGGAGGGATAAATTAGGAGTTGGGGATTAATATATACACACTACTATGTATAAAATAGATAATCAAGAAAGACCTACTGTAAAGCACTAGGAACTCTACTCAGTATTCTGTAATAATCTATATGGGAAAAGAATCTGAGAAGAATGGATATATGTACATGTATAACTGAATCACTTTGCTGTACACCTGAAACTAACACAACATTGTAAATCAACTGTACCCCAATATAAAATAAATATTAAATTTAAAAAAAGGACATAGCATGATTCCTTCTTTTCAGTTTTATAGCTGACAACAAAAACAACTGATATTCACGGAATTCTTTTTTTTGGTTATCATATTTATCCTCATATTTGAGGCAGTTGTTATTAATATCCTTCTTTTATACATGGGACAACTGTAGCACACAGCAGTTATAATTGAGTTAGAATATTAAACTTTAAAAACTCAATAGCAACTCATAGCATATGTAAATGATAACTCAGCAATGCTCACAAAAAAAGAAAAAGAAAGAAAAAACGGCCATTTTCCCAAAGAAAAGTCAGGAGAATCTTCAAGGAGAAGGCAGGAACTAAGTCAAGCCTTAAAGGGCTCAATCACATGGCAAAGAATAGAGAGCAGGCTCCAGAGGAGACAAAAGCATGGAAAACGTCCCCACAGAATCAGGAATTAGCAAGTTCAGGGAATAATGAGCAGACTTATTGTTTTAAGCAAAGGATTCACTTAGTTAAGTGGTTGGAAAAGAAATTTGCAAAGTAGGTTTATCATCTTCCTAATGGAGTATCTAAATTCATGATTTTGCAACGTATACTTTTTTTATTCCTTGAATGTCTTGTTAAAGAAACATGCTTAAATGAAATGTCTGGGATTGGTTTCTAAATAATCCAGTGTGTATGGTGGGAGGCGTGGGGCTGATGATGAAACGCTAAGTATCTGAGACTTAGTTACACTCTTCTTTCTTCCTTTGTATGTTTGAATTTTTTCAAAATAAAAGATTTTTAAGAGGCACTTAAAAACATACTATTATTAAAGAAGTGGGGTATGTATATATACATCTATCTGTGTGTGAAACCGTTTACAACTGAAAACCATTTACAAGTATGCACTATATGATACATACAACTTTGTTCCTGGGGTTTATAGACCCTTAAATTTAAACAAATAATCTTAGGTGGTACAGTCTTTTATACTCAGTCTCTGGTCAAGAGTGTTTCAAACTCACGGACATTAGCCTACCACTGCTTAGCCTACCTAAGTATTCCTCTTAATGCTTAGCATCTGTTGCCGACTGATAAAATTTTAGTCTCAGAGTTAAAGGAAACAGATGTTACTGTTCTTTAGAAAAATAATTGAGATTTTCAATATGAAAATGTTATTAAAGGGAAGGGAGGAAGCTAAGAAGCAAGCAAACATATTCGATCACAATATAGAGGGAAAGATGATTAAAACAAAGGTGATAAGGGAAGTAAAATTCATTTACTATGTTTTTTTCTCAGATCCTTCAAATCATGCAACCTTTTTCAAGGTACTCTGTGTTTTTGTACATGCTATCTATTTTTTTCAACCTTCTGGTCTCAACACAAGAGTCATCTCTTCTGAAAAGTGTTCCTTGTCCCTACTCTCCACACCAAGCAGAGTCTGGATCTTTGTACACCTATGTGTTACACACATACCTGCCACCCACCAAATTGTAATGTAATTGTCTCCTCTATTTTACTGAGGTTCTTATCAGTCCCCTGTGCCTATTAAACAAAATAGTGCACAGTAGTCACTGAAAAATGCTGAAATAACAGGAACTTGACAACAATTGCAAATAATGAGCATTTTAACAAATACAAGAGAACACTTTAACAAATTCAAAAGCACACTTAGATTACAAATTAAAAATGCATGCTATGTTTTCTTTATTTAAGAGAAACCGCCACACATTGCTTTGTATTTATATTTACTTATCAATGATATTTTGGAAAATTAAGAATGAAGAAGCAAATATATTTATGTTTATGGTAAAGGACCGGGCTTTAGGGTAAAATAAAGGTCTGAGAGAATTTCTCCTCAGCATCCAAATCTTTTATCACTAACTGGAATTCGGAGAAAGTTCAATTGAGCAGCCAGCCTCGAGATGCCTGCATATGGGACAGTGTGTGTTTTTCTGAGTCCACTTAATTTGTAAGAGAGACATCCTCAAGAGTTCTGGATGCCTGAGTAGGCAAGCTGGCTGGCAGAAAATTCTTGGACCTCAAATAGTTCTCAAACCTAAGGTTTACCTAATTTTCATCGAGTACACCCTGTGACAATGCCCTGTGACAATGCCAGGGAGTATACAATGGCACGCTATTCAGTTTAATAAATTTAGCTAACTATTAAACATTAAATAACACACATTGGAACTAAGGAGTTATAAAACACAAGACAACTTGTTTCTTCTGGAGGCTGTAGGGAAGAATCTCTTTTCTTGCCTTTTCCAGTTTCTAAAGGCTGCCTGATTCCTTAGCTTTGTGACTTCCTGATCACTCTGACCTTGACAACTTTTGTTAATGACTGTCCCGCCTCCCTCTTACAAGGATCCTTGTGAATAAACTGCCCTGTCTCCCCATAATTCAAGATAATCTTCCCATTCCAAAATTCTTAACTTAATCACACATGCAAAGTCCCTTGTGTCAAGTAAGATAACATATTCACAGTGTGTTTTTTTTTTTTTTTTAAACGGGGTTGGGGAGAGGGGCATTGTCTACCACACCTACATTTCCTTTTTATAAAGAGGTATCCAATAACATTCCCTAGACTCAGGGCTGCCTGTAGCAACATCTGGAGCACATCCTCAAATACAATCAGAATGGTAACCTTTGGGGTCCTGGAATACAGAAGCCCTGCCCTGACCCTAACTGGCAATGAAAATCCCAAACTTTTTTTCTCCAAAGGCCCCTTTTACTATCCCTCCATATTCCAGACCCATTATACTACTCCTAGCTGATTAGAGCTTATGATATGCTTCAAATCATTGTACTAAACTAACTTATCCAAACCAGAGGAAATACACTTAATGACTTAGTCATTTTGTATAATCAATCTGAAGTAAATCGCAATTTGTTAGGCCACTGAAATAAAAATAATTCAGACTTTCAGTTGGTCACCACTAGATCAAACTGTTCATCAATGAAAGATAGAGACTGGTCACTGCAAAGCTTAGTTTCCAAACATGAAATAACCTCTAGTGTTGACACATCTCTTTAAAATTCTCTATTCTCAAGTCAATTTGAAAAGTTAGGAATATTTATTTCAGATTCAATTTCTATCATTTTATCTATAAAGATATAATTTCTTATTTTCAGAGTCATTCCTGAACATTAAAACTATATTAAGTATGGATATAAGGGCAAGAATTCAATACAGTTTTGTTTTTAGCTGTATAAATAAAAATGCGTCTAAGTAAAAGAATACCCAAAACATTAGGAATAGAGGAAGAAACAGGGAAAAGATCCAAGCAACAGAACATAACAAAGAAGGAAACATTGAGAAAAACAGAAGAAATACACATATTGATATGCTAAACAGTGCTCTGCCCAAGAGGCTAAATTACTGGTTGCTAACTGTAGTTAATCTGCAGAAAAGACTTCGACTAAGCCTCCAGTATATTCATTAGTCCTGGATCACTTGAGCTTCACGGAGCTTATTTACTTATTTTTAGGATTAGCAACACAAATTATTTAACCAATGTATTGATTAAGGCCTGTTTTTATGCATATGTCTGGGAGCTTCAAATGTTGACTACGTAGGAAATACATTTTTACTGACATATTAACTAATTCTTCCAGTTTAACTGAATACCAAAATTTTTTAAAACTCCAAACACTAACAATTTTACTTTTTTAAAAACCTACTGTTTTTACACAAAACTAAAGTCATTGATCCCTTTTTGGAGGTGGAAGGAAACCCAGAAATGACATTCCTCACCTAATTGTGATAGAAATTATACAGCACTGGAAATGTGGGTCAGCATTTTATCATTTACAAATCTAGGTCAGGTCAGCATTTCCCAACTAGTTTCTACTTGTAAATTCATATGCACCACTATTATCTCTTAAAATGGAGAACGTGGAAATACAGGGACAAATGTAAGGTAATATGTGAATGTGCAAAGACACCCAACACCCCGTGTGCCCAAGATAAGTGACCACAGGTGACTGAAAAGATTTCTAATAACACACAGAAATAATAACATTTTCTTTTGCACCTCAACTCTGTTCTCCACTGGCAACATTAGTGGTCATTTGTGCCTATTTTCATCTCATTGTGATGGTACCTAGAGTGCATTTGCTATATTTGTGCTGCTTAATTTGAGCTATTTTATGGACACCTCACATCTAAATATGAAGCAACAAGAGTGTCACAGGTATTAACAAGAGAAAGTATACATATAACTATGATTAATAGACTTAAGAAGATGAAGATGTAAATGCTTCACATGTCCTTGATAAATGATTGATAAGAGAAACTATTCTGAAGGAAAAGTGCAAATTCTGCTATGAAAAAAGTACTCTGATCATGCAGTCAGGTAAGAAAGAATGACAAAATGGAAAAACCTGCAAAAATATCGAGTCAGGGTACTGGCTACTCATTAGAATCACCTAGAGCTTTTAAAAACAATCAATGCCCAGAAATTTGGACTGAATTGGGTGGGCATATAGTTTCTCAAAGTTCCCTGGGAGTTTTTACTTGCAGTCAAGGTTACAAGTCACTATGCTACAGAAGACCAGAATCTACTTCAGATACCTACCTAATTAGCCTGAGGTAGTAGTTTTCAAAGTGTAGTTTATGGAATGTTTTCATGGGTTTATGCAGTCAAAACTACTTTTATAATGCTAAGAAAATACCTGCCTTTCTACTGTGATGCCATTTGTATTGATGGTGCAAAAGCAATAGTAGCTACAGAATTATCATCTTAACAAACTCTCTCCACCCTCAACCACTGAGGCATACAAACGCTGCTTTTCCTCTTGAATTTCCTGTGGAATTATCAGCATTGTTGTATAATAAAAAGGGCTCAAGATTTGGTGACAAACAGAGCTGTTAAGTTTAAATTTGAGCTTCACTATTTATCAGCAGTATGGTCTTGGGCAAGACACTTAAATCATTCTGCGCCTTTTTCTTCATGTGTACACTGTGGCCAATAATGCAAGTTTTCAATAAAGCTCTGTATGTAAAACACATGGCAGAGTAGGTGCTTAATCAATATTTCCTTGCAATCCAAACAATTATCTAAACTGGAGTTGTGCTTCACCACTCCTTACTAAGCACCATCAAAATGATTTTATTTATCTTTATCTTTCAAACCTAACTACTATTGTCAAGAGTTAAGGCATTCAATCATCTACTATCACTGTATTTGTTTCTAAACTAGTCTTCCAGATTTTAATCTTCTATGTAAATAGACCCTGCATTGTTACCAGTTGGTTTTCCAAAATGCACACCATTCTTTTCCCTGCTCTAAGTCTTTATCAGGTACACAAACATCATCAAAATATAAAGGCCTTGAAATGACTTCAAGATCTGGCCCCAATCTTTCTTGTCTCATCTCTCATCATTTCACTGCTTAACTTCTATTCCTGCCAGTCCCCAAGCAACTATTCAACTTCACGCACTTTGTGTCCATAACTACCATTTCCTTTATCTGTCTGAAGGATAGAAAATGCTTTCCCAGCTCTAGCTAATGATTCCTTCCCTAATCCCTACTCACTCCTTAATATACAGGTCAGAGTGTTACCTCTTTGGGGATGTCTCCCCAGCAGTTCTGAGCCACAATTACTCTTTCCTCTGTTTCTAACATATTTCCTATGTATCTCAGCTACAAGATGAGGGAAACTATCTCACACCCTTTCTCTGATATTTGATTTAACTATAAAATGGGGGCAATAGGTCCTACTTTGCACGGTTTATGAGCATTAAATGAATATATCTGTAAGTCACGTAACACATCAACAGAGGAAGAAATGAAGACAAACTTCCTCAGGTTGATCAAGCAAAGGCTGGGCACTGGGAATGATTCTAACCCTGTTTGGCTCAGTCTAAAGCCCATGTTCTTTCCACCACACATGTAGTCTCTCTACGTCCTAGCAGCTAACACATAAAATTTACTTATTTAATACTCTCCCCCACTGTACTGTAAAATCCTTTAAGACAACGAGCACGTTTTACATGACTTTGTATCCCCAGCCTCTCATTCATTTGAGTATCAACTCTGACACTGTGATGTAGAGATTAAAAGACGTAGTTTCTACTTAAGAGCTCTGCCTAGAGAAGGGAAGAATATAGGCAACACCTTACTGCTGTTTTCTATGCAAGAGAAACACTGGGGGTATATACGTGGAGTACAGATGTCCAAATAGATACCTAAAAGGAGTAGAAGTAAACAGAAGGTACAGGGAAGGCCTCTTGGGAAGAGACGAAATTAAAAGTATTAATTCATAAATGATATAATTATCAGACTGTTTATGCTTTGATAGTTGTAAATTATTATTGCTGATAAACATTTTATGGTCTGCAAATGCATTTTAAAAAATGGATTCATTAAAATGCAGTAATTCAGATTTAAGTCATTATGACGGGGCTACCTCACAAATATACCAAGTGTAGGTACAAACTCAGAAAGAAACCTCATTGTGTAGCTCTTCCAACTACAATGTACATTTTCTGAAATGTGGACAACTTAAGCTCACAGGAACAGGGCAGGAATGAAAAATTAACCACCGGGCAGTTGTTTCTATTTTCCCCCATGTCTGATTGACTTGTTATATTTGAGAGCAACAAATCATTACGACATATTTTATCCTCAGTTATGTTGTTTTTATTAACAACAGCATGAGGACTTCTGGCATCTGGACATTAAAATAAGTTTGAGTTCTGGCTTCACTACCTACTAGGTGTATAACCCCCAAGCACGTCAGTCTCCTTGTGCCTGACTTCCATTGCCTGCAAACATATATTCAGTTTCGAGCCTGAAATAAGACAATGCTTATAAACTGATTTTTCAAATGCAGCCTGGCACATAGCAAGTGCTAATAAACGAGAACTATTATAGTTAATTTGAAAAAACAAGTATGGCCAGATGATTCAAATACTAATAATCTTAAACACAGTATGTCTTGCTTCTAGATAGTACATAAGACAGTAAGGTGATGAAAAGAATAATCTATCTCTGACTGTACTATGAGCAAAATAACCCAACTTCAGCCTCGAAGAGCATATGCAAGAATTAAGAGTAACAGTCTCTCTACTCTTTTTGAATTGAAAAAGGAACCATATTTTCTAAGTTAAATAACCGCTCACTCATGACACAAGTGTATCCGTCCTATCATGTGGTAGGTGGAGAAAGAAGCTGGCCAAGGAAGGAATAACCCGGTAATAAACTGCCATCTCCTCTATAAATGGTAAACTTCTCCTGGGAAGACATTGTGACTTATGCCCCAGCTATACCCAAAGTAGCTGGCATAAAGCAAACAACAATTAATGAGTTTTCGATTAAATGTCTAAGGGTTTTGTGCTGTATGGGATTCTGCAGGAACTTCTGGGAACACAAGCTCAGCAACTTTTCACTGTAGAAGAGCTTTTTTGTCATGGTTGCTTTTGATACCATAATAAAAGGCATGCGTCTTTTCCCCATAAATATGCTCATAAACGCAAATCTGGCACATGGACCTCATACATTCACCGCAAGGCCTGGTGTAGAGGCTGTTGGCATTTACCGTAACAAAGGTGAAATGCCTGCAGACATAGCTTGGGAGCTTTTTGCTGTTACTACTGATTATTACATCTGTCCTCTGCCTATGCCGGCTTCATTTTTCTCAACCTGGAGACGTAAGCATTTTGCGAACTTTTGTGACGTATTTCAAGCTTTTCTAAAAGACCCAAACTATTAAAGGAATCTGCAATAAGACGAAGTAACACATAAAACCTTCTTAATGTGTGGAAGGGGAGGAAGGCCCGAGGCCAGACACACTCCAAGCACATTAAGCTCCTAGAAGAGAAGCCACCTCCGCAGACAACTCCAATCATTAAAATATAGCTCATAAAGTAAAGTAGCATCTCTAAAGTTGAGAGAATGGAGTTGGAGGAACCTAAAAGGCCACTAATTCAACATGTGAAAATTAAGGTGTAGCACTTGGGGTTTATTTGACAGCAGGGAAATAAAAACCTGGATCAGGCCGGCAGAGAGATAAGGCGCCGCAACATAACAAGCGCAAACCCGGGCAGCTCTAATGCCTCAAAATGACCACAAAGAGTCTAAGTAACTGATGGGTTAAACCAACCAGCGCACTTCTTCGAAACAAGTCAGGAAAGTGGCCTCGGCTTGTGAGGAGGGGTTCCGCGGCCCCGGGGTCTTTCTTGGGCTGCCGGCCCTGGTTCTCCCTGTTTGGACGTGGAGGAGCCACATGGCTCCCGGGCCTGTGCATCCTCCGAGGCCCGGGAAAATCAAGTTAGTGACAGGGTTCCCTAGCCGGGGACCCGGGATCGCCGCCCAACCCTCCAGCCCTTGTGCGGGCCCGCAGCCCCTTCACAAAGCTCAGCCGCGACCCCGAAGCCCCAGTTCTTACCATAGTGAGGCCGGCGAAACCCCAGCCACATCACCCTTCCGGGCCCTGGGCGGAAGAGGCGTGCAGGCCCGACTTGCCTTTCTCGCTCCTTCCGCGGTCTGGTTGGGCCTGTCAGGGTACCTCCTCCGGAGTCGCACGTCTCAGACTCTACGATAGGCTCCTCTCTACAGGAAAGGGCGGGGTGTAAATGACGTCATTCAGCCCCGCGGAAGTAAATGACACTCTCATTGGCTGCTGGATGTCTGCCTGTGGAGCGGGCCTTTTGGAGGAGACCGGAAGTGGAGTTACTGACAGGTAGGGTCCGGAAGTGGCGATTGCCTCGGTAGTTCAGTTCTTTTCTTTTTTAGCTTTGTAGAACTCCGCAGCGCGCAAATTTATTCCTGCTTGGATCCCCCCCCACGATGTGTAAGCTTTTGGCCCTTCTGTTTATGGACTCTTTGGGAACACCTGGGTCCCCTGGGCTTACACGCAGGGCGTTCATCTCCTGGGCTCCCTTTTCAGTTTCTCCCTTTGCACCTGAGAGATTCTTTGGAATGTAAAGCGCCTTTGAAATGCCCTGTAAAGTTGTGGGATTAGGAGGACACTTGAATTCGGTGGGTTGTGTTGAGAAGGTGTTGGATCATTTCTCTAACATTGGCGTTTTGTAAATGGGTTCCATCTGGGGCTGAAACGTACTAGGCCCGTTGGGGTCAGGAAAGAACTTTCTGTGGTAACAAATGGAAAGGAACTGCGTTTCCTGAGTTCAGTAGTTGATTAGGTACTCCAGAGAAGGAGTCCAGCTGCAAGATCAATAACATGCCAACTTTTTCTTTTAATCAGTAGTATTATTCTTTAGCTTTCTCTAATTTTAATAATCCCATTAGATAAGGCTTTATTCCCCCCCACCCCGAGATTCTTTTTAAAATGTTATCAGTTTTTTAATGCTTTGACTTAAAGTGGGATAGAGAAAAAGAGGAAAGGAAACTCACATGAGGTGTTGATTTATGTGCTGTTCTTGGCCAAACTATGAGACCCTTCTATATTTAGGGCAACACAGTGATTAGAACATTTGGGTTTCTCCTGTGATTACATCGTTGGCCACAGCCCAACACGTTTTCTTTTCTTTTCTTTTTTTAACCATAACTAACTTTACTTTTGAATCTATTGAATTGTGAAGAGTTGGTCCAAACACAAATTTAGCAAATATTTAACTGAGCTTTATTCAAGGGATCATGAGAGTGCAGCAGAGGAATAAAGATGGCCTGTTCCTTCCAGAAATTTAATGGGCATGGGAAAGAGGGGAATAAGAAATGTATAAAAACGTACTGTACCCTCCTCCTATCAAAAAACAAGCCATAATGCTCTGGCTTGTGATTGCTTTAGAGTATATCTTGCAAGTCTTGCCATTCAAATTAAATAACCTTGGCTTAGTTATGGAAATTATGTTGTGCAACTCATCAAGCTTGGCTTCTAAAGTAGTAACTGTGTCTGCAGACGTTTTGCTTTCATGTGAAGATTGTCTTCATCTTTAGGAACGCTTAGGGTAATATGTAATACCTGAAGTGCACCAGGAAACTGAAGTTGTTAGAGATCACAATTGATGTACTATATTTATGGATTTGAATTAATTTTAGGCCATGGGCTCTTATGTACTTCAGCTTCAAAACAGGAAAGAACAATGTCAGTTATTTTAAAGTTACCCATAGAGGAGCCCAAATAGCAATAGATAAGGTTGAACATACATAAATGTGTAGTTTGTTTTTCATGTATCACAGCAAACAAAGTTAATCTGATGTGTGGCAAGATCTCTACTGGCGGTGGTAATTGAGCTATATGGTCATTAAGCACATGAACTCCCTGCTCTTGGTTTTCACTGCCAGTGAACTAATGTAAGTACTATCTTACACTGCTGTTTCAAAAGTCTACTTTCCATAGCTGTGCTGTGGATTCTCATTTCAAACTATCTTGGATCATTTTCTTACTTACTAAAAATGAAATCTGACTCTATCATTTCGTTCTTCAAAAATTATTGTCTCTCCTGCATCCAGAAGAGTATTTTTAACTTTGGTTTCATGGGTTCAGTAGGATTGTATGCAAAAATAGTATGTATTTATGTTTTTTTGTGGAGAGAATGCATAGGCTTCCCCAGTATTGTAAGGATTAAATGAGTTATTACAAGTAAGTCATCTAGCCAGGTATTGGACATACACTAAGCACTCAGTAAGGGTTGCCTGTTGTGTGCCTGGCTTGCTTTCTTCACTAAATTAAAAACTCTTTGAAGGGAGGGATAATGGTGGAGGGCTGATTGACTTTCATGTTAGGCACTCAATAAAAGGTTTTTTAAATTAATGGTTTTTAAAATTAAATTGGTATCACTTTTATACCACCAGACCACTTTCTTCCCTCTTCTCTTTTTACTTTGTGTCTAGTATTGATAGCGTTGATTATTTCCTTTTATCTGACTTCCTATTTTTCCCTCATTCAATGATATTCACATATATTAAAAGACAATGGTTTTACTTAACTCGTTTTCTTTGATCCTCAACTAGTCTCCATAGACTGAGGTTGAAGTTCTTTGTTACCTAGTGTTCGTCTTTGTCCTTTTTTTCCTCCCTCTTTTTTTTTTTTTTTTTTGTGGTACGTGGGCCTCTCACTGTTGTGGCCTCTCCAGTTGTGGAGCGCAGGCTCAGCGGCCATGGCTCACGGGCCTAGCCCCTCCACGGCATGTGGGATCTTCCCAGACCGGGACACGGGTTCGTGTCCCCTGCATCGGCAGGCGAACTCTCAACCACTGCACCACCAGGAAGGCCTTCCCTCTTTTTAAATTCTCTTTCCCCATGGCTCTTAGATTAAGACCCATAAAATTTTGATTGACCTGCATGTTCTTTCTTTCACCTTAAGAAATGCTTCTTTTAACTTTTCTCTACTTCCAACCCCATTTATTTGCTCCTCTGAGCAAAAATCCTTTAAGGAGTTTCTATGCTCCAAGTCCCAATTTCCCTTCTACTGTTCTTTCTTGAGATCCCTTCAACATGGCTATTGCTCCCCCAAATGCTCTTGTTAGTGTCAGCAGTCAGTCTGAAACTGTGAATTGTTCATTTCCATATATCATTGCTATTTCTTGTCTCCAAGCCTTTGCTCGTGCAGCTTCTTCTGCCTGGAATGTGTTTCCTTATCTTTTTCCTTCCACTCCTAAACCTTTTCCACCTTTTAAGATTTACATCAGATATAACTCAAGGAAGCCTCCCCTGAAATTTCAGGCAGGTTAACGTGCTACTTTTCAGATGAGCTCCCACCCTGCCTCTGCACTTTACAAGCTTGTATAATAATTCTCTTTGGGTGTTTCTATCTCACCAGAGAGCTGGGGATATGTCTTACTCATCTTTGAGATATGAAAGCCTGGTACATAGGATGTAGTCAGTGAACATTTTAATGCATTGATGGCATGCCCAAAGTCACTCAGCTACGAAGCCCTAGAGTTTTGATTTCAATCTGAGTCTTCTGAGTATAAAATCAGTGCTTTATTTGCAATACCTTGTTTTCAAGAAAGAAGGTGGCTATCTTCAAGCTAGTTCTTTTTGTACTAGTAGGAGGTAATTAATGCATTTTATAGCCCTGGGCAGTTTGTTCCTTGTCCTTTGTGAAGCTGATGAGAAAGTGAGTTGTGTCTTTTTCTAAAACACTGGCAGAAATCAGTGAACAGAGGGTTATTATAGTCAGCAAATTTTTTTTTTTTTTTCCGCGGTACGCGGGCCTCTCACTGTTGTGGCATCTCCCGTTGCGGAGCACAGGCTCCAGACGCGCAGGCTCAGCGGCCGTGGCTCACGGGCCTAGCCGCTCCGCGGCATGTGAGGTCTTCCCGGACCGGGACACGAACCCATGTCCCCTGCATCGGCAGGCGGACTCTCAACCACTGCGCCACGAGGGAAGCCCAGCAAATTTTTAATATTGATAAAATTGGGCTCTTTCTAGAAGAAAAACACCACTGAGACTTTCGTTGCCAAAAGAAAAAATCTGTGTGAGAATTCCTAACTGTTGATGAGGCATTCATGCTTTTACTAGATGCCAGTATTGCCAATAGCTTTAAATTAAACTTTTGCTTTTGTGCTATTGGGAAATCCCAGGGTATTTACAAGGTAGTGCACAGATTTTCTCCCAATGATGGAAATTTGCTCTTAAGATTGAGTTAATGATGGTTAGTTTGTTAACATGATTTCTGATACTTGGCACAAAAGTTAGGTACACTGATTTTGCATATAAAACACTGTTTAATTCTAGATAATGAGCCAGACTTTCCAACTACCTTTTATGGCAGGCATTCTGGATTCAAACTTCTCTCTGAATCTCATCATCATTGTTGCAGTCTGTAAACCAATCTTTTATAAATTTGTCTAGCTTTTAGGACTAACAAAAAAGGAAATAATTTAATTCTATAAATTCTGAAAAGGCTTCGGCAGCTTTCACCCTTAGCAATGGGGTTGAAAATGATGATTAGGCTTGGAATTGCTGCAGTCAAAAACAAGTATTACTTGGAGTACACTCCTGAATTTGTGCCTTGTTTCTTTGAGCTTTACTAACCCTGCAGAAGTGACCAAAATGTTGAAATAAGCAAGGAGTTCAATCTGGTCTTTGTGTGAGAGGATGCTATTAGCTTACTTGTAATTTTGTCTGAACAGTTAGTGAGAATTTTATTGAATAAAGAAAGATCTTGCTCAGTTGGAACAGAAACAAGTGGCTGCCAAGAAATAAGATGCAGCCATTGTTGAAGAGGCTCATCAAAGTGTCCTGACAGTATAAATATTGACATGCTGAGATATGTCAATATTTACCATAGAATTTGGAAGTTGCCAAGTTCCTGTTTAAGAAATGTGACACTAGCATTGAACACAGTATATCAATAAATAAGGAGCATGTCCAAATGAACAGCTGCTCAGAGAAAATCTCAGAGAAAATAGGATAACATCTGTCTAAACTTTAGGGCGCTTCAAAAGTTAAATTTAAAAAATTTATTGATGCTTCTTTGATAATTTGTAGGTAGATACATGTATAATATAGTATATTAATATAGTTCTATATGTAGGTTTAACAAGTGTTTTTTTAAAAATTACAGCATGGTTGCAATTTATAACTTTGTAAATTAGTGGTGCTGTGATACTCATCTCTAAAATGAATAAAAAAAAATCTTGCCATAATATTGTGTTTAGGAACCAACCTCTTCATTTTAAGCATTATTCTTACAGAAATTGGCTCGTCACGCCTTAGGTATTACTTTTGGGAACAGAAAGTTTGTGCTCTGAGAATTTAGCAATAGAGAAAACATGAGCTTCTGAAGTTTAACTGTAATGAAGAAATTTGTCCTGGTTATTATCTGAAAACTATGTCTCAGAAGAAAATCTGTAGGGTAATGAGCAAGTAAAGTCAGTATGTTTGATTGAGTATCACAGGTCACTGCTGTTAATTCCCATATGAATATCACTGTAATATAACAGAGCACTCGGTGAAAGATAGATGCTTGAAACCTTTATATCAAGTCATTGGAACCACACAAACAATGTTACATCTATTTTGCAGACTTTTAGAAGGTTAAACTTAACATTCTTAGAATAATAATAGTCCAAGCAGTCCTAGAAGAGCATAAACCATGGGTATTGGAACTGGTCCTCTCATTGCTTCTCTTTTCTGATAGCAAAGATTGATGGCTTTTGTACAGTAATCTAATCATTTTACCATATTGTAATGTTATGTTTATATTGTGAACAGTGAATCCAAAGTACAATTGAGGTCATATATTCTTGCAGAAGCTACGTTTGTTTCTATAAATAACTTGATAAACATGAAGAAACAGCTTTACTTAGAGGTTCATAAAAGGCTTTTGATCTAATTTCAGTGCATTAAAGACAGAAGCAAAAACACAATTTTAAAATTTAAATTGATTGGATCCCTCTTTTGGGGGGGCTTTGCCAATATTTTGAGGTAAGATGTTGAGTTTTAAGGAGAAAACATTAGAATATTAATTAGTGATTTTTAAAACTTGGGAAACATTTTTTGCCCTGTAACCAAGACTTGAACCTTTGTTTTGAATAGACATATTATGATTTTTTTTTTCTAGAATCATTAGCGCCTTATGCAAAATATTTACCAGTTGTCTTCTTGAACCACCTGTTTACTGGTTATTTCTTATGTAGTGACAACAAAGTCCCAGTGTTTTTGAAATGCCATGTGTTTTGGATTTGATAAGAATGGAAGCATATAAAGCTGAAAATGTAAAACTTCCTGTTTGGTATTGAATATTATGTTTAATAGAGTGTTTCCCAAAGTGTGTACTTATACCACTGATGGAGTATATACATTTGCTTACTTACAACTGTTTTGCACGTACTTTGAGATAATTCACATAACCAATGAATGACAATGAAGATTTGTCCTGAAATATGCCTGATTCCAAAGACTGACACAGGTAGCTTAAGGAAAAAGGAATTTCTTGGCCTCACACCTAAAACATTCACAGTTAGATCTAGATTCTGGTGATGCTGAAATCAGATCTGACCACCCCTCAGTTCTACTTTCTGCTCTCTTGGTTTTGTTCCCAACAGCTCCAGTCTTACAGCATCATAACACCAAATCCAGTAGAGAAGAGTATCTATCCTTTATATGCAAATAAAAGTCCTGAAATTGAGCCTTACTGGCCTTAGTTGTCCTAAGTTGAATCACGTGCTCATCTTTGAATCAGTTACTGGGGATTAAAATGTAATGTTGGTTTAGCCCGGGTCTGTGTTCTGCTGGAACTTGGGGCCAAAAGTCAGCTTGCTCATAGCCTGTGGATAAGAATAGCAGATGTGAGGGGGGTCACTCGAAGTTTTATTGCTACCAGTAGGGAGTCTGTATTGGGTAACAAAAATCAACAAATTCTCTCTAAATGTTGTGTGAATGAACACTTTTAACCTGAATTGTGGTGGGGCATGGACCAAGACACTGATGGCATTCTCTGACCAATGTTTAGTGACAGCTAATAATACAGAACTCTTCAGTTGAGAATGGAGGAGGAAAAGTATAAACTAGAGTCATTCAAATTGGTACAGATTAAATGAATTCAGCCATTTAAGTTAGAATCGTTTATTGATTACGAGCCAGGAACTATAATAGGTATTTGACTTATATTGTTTAGATAAAAAAATCAAAGATGTCATGAGTCTAATGATGTGCCATAGGATGGGAAATTTTGGAAAGTTTCAGTACAATTATTACTTCTGGTTTCTTTATTGTGGATATTCTGTGCAATCTTGGAATATATTTATGATTCATATTGAATATTTTGTTCAATTAAAATTTTTTACACATTTTGGCTTTAAGACCAAATTACTATTTTTTAAAATATTTGTTTATTTTATTTTATTATTTATTTTCTTTTTATTTTTTGGCTGCGTTGGGTCTTAATTGCGGCACGCGGGATCTTCGTTGAGGCACGCAGGATCTTTTTCGTTGTGGCGTGCGGGCTTTCTCTCTGGTTGTGGTGCATGGGCTCCAGAGTGCATGGGCTCTGTAGTTTGCTGCACGCGGGCTCGGGCTCTAGTTGAGGCGTGCGAGCTCAGTAGTTGTGGTGTATGGCCTTAGTTACCCTGCGGCATGCGGCATCTTAGTTTCCCGACCAGGGATCGAACTCACGTCTCCTGCATTGGAAAGCAGATTCTTTACCACTGGACCACCAGGGAAGTCCAAAGACCAAATTATTAATGTATAGCCGATAAATATTGAAATAATTCAGGTATTTTTATTATCAGCTTTTCAGTTGATTATGCAAAACAGATTTTTTATCCTTAGTATCTTTGATTCATTATTGTATAATAAAATTCAACAATGCATTATGCACTAGTATCCCTAGTGTAATGTTTATCAGATAGGAGTATTTACTAGGACCAATAATGAGTTCCATACTTCTTTAGATAGGCTCCTAAATTTTGAAGTATTAAATTATATATGTAAGAATAAATTTCTAATAGATGACTTTTTCTTTTTTACAGAAGTACCCTATACAAACAATTATCCTGATGGTCAAAGAACACTTTTTTGAAAACACTTTTCTTTTTCCCTCTTTTTCTTTTATTTTATAACATCTTTATTGGAGTATAATTGCTTTACAATGGTGTTAGTTTCTGATTTATAAGAAAGTGAATCAATTATATATATACATATGTTCCCATATCTCTTTCCTCTTGCGTCTCCCTCCCTCCCACCCTCCCTATCCCACCCCTCTAGGTGGTCACAAAGCACCGAGCTGATCTCTTTGTGCTATGTGGCTGCTTCCTACTAGCTATCTATTTTATGTTTGGTAGTGTATATATGTCCATGCCACTCTCTCACTTTGTCCCAGCTTACCAATTTTCTTTTTATACATTTTATTATGGAAAATTTCAAACATATGTAACAGTAGAGAGAATAATGGGTTCCTATTATCTAGCACAACAATTATCAACTCATGGCCCATCTCATTTCATTTATATCTTACTCAAACTTCACTCTTCTTTTCTAAATTATTTTTAAACAATCCCTGACATCATATCACCTGTAAATATTCTAACATGTATCTTTAAAAAGTAAGGACATTGTAGAAAACATAACCACAATTCTATTAACATAGCTTAAAAAATTAACAGTAGTTCCCTAGTACTACCAAGTACCTAATCTGTCTTCAAATTCCTCAAATTACTACTTCATAAATTTTAATAGTTTGTTGGTTGAGTCAAGATTTAAATAAGATCTTTAAATTGCAGTTGCTTGTGGCTTTTAAGTCTCTTTTAACTTAAATAGTCCAACCCTCCTCTCCCTTTTGCACTGAAGTTTATTTGTTGAAAAAACTGTCAGTTGCCCCATGAAGTGTCCCACTGTTTAGATTTTGCTGATTGCATCCCTTTAGTGCCATTTAACATGTTCCTTCATCCCTTGTGTTTCCTATAAATCGGAGGTTTGATCTGATTCTGTTGAATTGTTTTTTTTTTTAGCATGAATATATCATAGGTAATCCTATGTAGAGGTTTATGGCTTTTACCAAGGCAACCAATGGGCTATGAGTTCTTTTTTGTATTGGTTAAGCCAGGGGGTTATGAATTCTTTTCTATTTATATCTCAAAATTTGGCTTTAAGACAGAATTTGTATTAGGAAATAAAAGAAGTCAGAATGTGGGGAAAGGGAAGAGGAACACTTATATATATAGATATGTTTACTGGCCATAAATTTGTCATTACCCTAGTAACTCTTCACTTCTCTAATTTTAAAACAAGTGATGTTAGGAGTTCCTGTCTTGAACCATATAGACTCAAAGAATGTTTTTCTTTAGAATTTCATGAGTTCTCATTAGTAGAAGAAGGATTGGCTCTATACTTTGAAAATTCTGTTTGTGGTTAGAATAATCTAAAATAAGGCAGTTGTTTGTAGAGAAGGTATAGTAAAGTTGTATAAAGAACTTTCCCTCTACTATTTGAAGTCTGTACCTGGGTTATTTTGGGTTATACATCGGGTCATGATTTAGATTTGTGTTAATACATTGGGATACTTTGTTCATAGGTTAAGGAAAAGCAATTCAGTACCTTGATAGTATAAAATGAGAAAATTCAGAGAGAGGCTGAGAGCTAAGAAGTAGAGTTAAATATGAGACTCATAAAGAGGCTGTCTAGGGTTGAGACACTTTTAAGGCAGTGTGTTGGATAGACCTAGTTTTGAATACACTTCTATCTTTACTACACCTGCTGAATTTCAGTTTTCTTGTTTTTAGAATGGTTCTGAAGAGTAAAACAATATATGTAAAATTCTCAGCACAGTTCATGACATATGCTTAGTTCATTTTTGTTCCACTCCCTCACTGACAACCATATACCTTGAGTTTATAGGATAAATTAATGACTTAATAAAGCGCTATCTGTATCGTACATTTTAATTAGCTATATATGTACCTTAATTTTTCTGTGTTTACCTAGTTGTTTTTGTTCTCAGATTATTACCACCTTCTTTTTCATTTTGTCCTGAGTCTAAGAACCTCCTTAGATATTAAACCAGATATACCTGAACTGAATGTTTTCATCTAACTCTCTAACCATGATCTTCATGTCCTAGAATAGTCTAACTTGATTGAATCTTATTGGCCATCAGTTAAATAGATATCTCTATTACAGATAATTTCCAAACAAGGTTTAACCAAAAATTAGGCATTTCCAAATAACAGCAGTTCTGTAAAATTGGTCATGGTCATCATTTGTCTGTGTTTTCTGAGCAAGCAAGATACCATACTAAAAGACACAAAAAATTTAATATGATTTTGTTTTTGAAAATTTGATCATTTATTTTGATGTACATCTTTATTTAGTTTGGAGCTAGGTCCCTTTTTAAAATCAAAAGCATTTATATCAGTGGGCATCTTCGTGGATATTTTCTGTTATGTTTCATTGGACATTCTTGTATCTTGGCCAAAGAGGAGTATTCATGCAGGAAGAAATGAATTTACTAATATGTGTTTCACTTGTCAATTAAAGATAATTTTCAAGGCATTGGATTACATTGTTGTTGTTTTTAGTGAATCTACTAGTTTATTATTGGAATTTTATTTTATAAACATTGGATTCCTCATATGGACATATTCTTAATATCTCTTGTTTTTGTTTATTCTGGGCCTGTAATTTTTTTTTTTTACATTATAAAATGTAGCAACTTCATATATCATCTTCCATGTATTTAAGGTATCTCTTCCTCACTTTTTTATTATTACTTTAGTTCCCATCTAGCAAAATTATATACTACCTTGTATTTTAGTTATAATTTTGTAGAACTCTATTTTATCGTGTTCTTGTAACTGGATTAAAAGCTTCTGAGGGAAGGCATCATTCCTTTTTTTTTTTTTTTTTTTTTAATCTGCTGGAGTTCTTATTTGGCTTCCTCAGTGAATGTTTGACTGGTAATGGAATGGACTTTTTTTAACTGGCTTCCCTCAAATTGATGTCAGTTCATTATTTCAATTTATGGAAAAGTTTTGGTTTTGTTCTATGTACTAAGTGACTCTGAAACTAACTTTGAATGGCTTTTCAGATCAGCTTTTTAAATTCTTCATTGCAAAATTAAACTTCTCTTCCACAAAGTAGCTTCATTTGTTACTATTTTATTAATTCTTTGGGAAAAGTGTTTGTTTAAAAAATAATTATTTCTTTTATTTTCTAAAGAATGTGATATTTCCAACTTCTTCCTAATGAGAAAAATCATCACTGATGACTCTGTAGTTTGAATTTTGTTGATGACTTTCATTGTTTTATAGGATGAACATCTCTGATTCAGTGCTATTTCAGAATCTTTAGGATTTAGTTTCAAAATTGATGTTTTGTTGTAGTCAGAAAAAGACAATGGATTGATTAATCTTTCTGATTAATATGGTAATGCAAAGAGGCTCTTTCTTAGCTATGTGACCTTATTTTTTTGCTGCCTGCTACAGATATTGGCTGCCAGACACTGCCATTCCACACTGTAGGAGCACAGCCTCCAAAATTCTGATACCTTAATAACAAATGACTTTTAATCTAGGTCAACTTCATTGCTTGCTTTATTCAAATGTTGTAGAGGTCAAACCATAGGAAGTCAGCAGAGTGGTACTAGAATTCTGAAGCTATCAAAATTCCATTTCAGAGTCAGAAGCTATATACTCTAAACTCACTGTTGAGTGATTCAATGGGCATAATTCAGCTCAGGCCCTCTTCCATCGGGAGGAAGAGCTGGAAGAATCTCTCTGAACATGATGATCCTGATACCTTCCCTATATTAGACCTTCTTTCTTTTTTCTCCAGTTGGGGAATAAGATGATTGACAGCTGGGATCCTTGGAGGCTGATCATAACTGCTTTCAATGCTTCTGGACCTTGAAAGGATGGATAGATATTCACAGGTATAGACTAGAGGTAGATATTTTAGGAGAGGGAATAGCATAAGCAAAAGGGCAGTTGCAAGGGTGGATTCAGAATTCCTACTCAGCCTTTAGGTCTTAGATCTCATTTCCTCTAGAAAGCTTCCCATGACTGGCAGTCTGGGTGTGTCTGATCTGGGTTCCCCTGTTGCCTCTTACTACCTCTTTATGGCTCTTAACCTCAATGTTTTGTAACATGTGTTTATTTGACTTTCTATTCATGAGAGTATAAATGTTCTGAGGTCAGGGGATATGGCTATTTTATTCATAGGTCTATTCCCAGCACCTAGCATAGTACCTGTTGTCTGGCAGGATCTAAATAAATATTTATGCATGACTTGTCATATTTCAAAAGTCACTTATTTTGTGAGAGGCCAATCTGGGCCTCTTTATCCAGTGACATTAGAAAAGACCAGATTTCTCAGGTAAAGTTTCCCTATTCCAAGAGCTTGGGGACAAAAGACTTGATTTCCGATTTAGTAGAGGATATACACCAATAGCCTTAAATAAAGCTGGACTAAGGCTATTTTGTTTGGCACATTAGGGTGTTTTCCAGCACCAATAACCAATTCTCCAGTTCTCCAATACCAACTAGGTGTCCAAAAATTCAATTTAATTCTTACACTGCCTACCTGGAGTTAGTGTCAGTTTTCATAGGTTAAAGGGTTCAGTCCCACAAGACTGCCTTCACTTCAGATGCCAGTTGCAAGTCCCGGGTCATCCATACTTCTGACCTGCCATAAATTGGGGTTTCCCATGACCATCTCCTCAGGTTTGATAATTTACTAGAATGGCTTACAGAACTCAGGAAAACACTAAAACACTTTACTTTTATTTACTGGTTCAGTAAAAAAGATACGACTGAGGAACAGCTGGAAGAGATGCATAGGACAAGGTATAGGTTAGGGTGCAGAGCTTCAGTGCATTGACTGGGCAAGCTGCTCTCCCAGTACTTTGATATGTTCACCAACCCAGAAGCACCCCTCCCCCAATTTCTTTGTTCCAGAGTTTTAATAGAGCTCAATCTCCAGCTCCACACCCCTCTCTGGAGTTGAGGTGGGGGTGAGGCTGAAAGTGCCAACCCTTTAATCTTTTGGCCTTTCTGGTGACCAGCCACATCCTGAGGCTATCTAGTGACCCCACCCTAAGTCCACTCATTAGCATAAGCACTGGTATGATTGAAAGGGGCTCTTCATGAAAAACAAAAGACACTCCTGGTGTTAGGACTTGTACTCTTCTAAATTGTACAAGGCTTGATTTAAATTTTAGCGGTACAAAGTTTCAATTCAATTTGAGAATGCATCACATAAGGGGACTCAGAATTGAATCTTTTCTTTGATCTTGGAATCTCCTCCCACTAGAGTTATCCACAGTATGTTCAGGGATGTGCTTGAAAATGACTCAGACTCAGCAATTACAGCATGGGAGATAAGTATGTAATTATTCGTCCAGTTAGGTATGTTAAGTAATCATGTGCCATTTATAACTTAGTATTATTTGAACCATGTGAAATTGCCATTTTTTTATAGGTTAAAAAATGTGCAATTTCATATGGTTCCTAATATTTTTGTTTGCCTGAATTAGGTAGGGTCACCAATTGAGGATATGTTGTAGGTTTTTTTTTCAGGGTTAACTCTCATTTGTACCCCAGTCTTACCATTCATCCCCTTGTTTGCCATTAGAAAATAGGCAGATAAATGGGTGTAGTTTTAAGTAAATGGTGGATTTGTGAGTGGGGGAAACGTATAGTACAAGTCTTGTTTCTTTTCCATGCAAGTGCTTTTAGTTACATTTCAGTTCTGAGCAGCACATTTTTCTAGTAGAAAAGGCTTGAATCTTTTGATCTTTTTGATCAGGCCACCCAAGATGTCTATTCTCTTGATTTGTACATCCCCTGCTTAACCAGTGCCTGCTTCACCTACACCCTCCTCACAGGACTAACCTTCTTACATACGTGCCCCTGCCCCAGCTAGTGATTGTTTACATCAAGGGGCAGTGAGGGGCCGGTGCCCCTCTGCTAGTTTCCCTGGTAGTTGAGGAGCCCACCTGATGTCAGTTTCCCCTATAACTGGGAACCTCCCCCTTCCCACCCCCCTGGAGCGAAGCCTGCCATCACATCCTACCTGCTGTCTGCCACACTTGGTGAGGTGTTGCTCCAGGATCTTGCTTCAGACATGTAAGCTCCCCTTATACATTAAACCACTCATGTCTCTGTTACTGACTCCAGGCTCTGTCTTCGGTCTTGAAGCTGGGCAAGTACAGGCCTTGCAGGCCTGCATGGTGTAGCCCAACAACTGTGTGTAAGCTTAACTGATGGTGTTTCATAGGAACCTCTTCACTCTTTCTGAAATTAAAATATGAGAGAGGGTCAAAGTTTTGAGGCTTAAGAAATCATAATTGTTAAATTCTTAATGAAAAGATACTGTTGCTTAAGCTAATACTATATTTGAGGTACTATCTTACTTCTTCATTTCTGTTAAGTGTCTTTCTCATATGAAACTGCAATCAGAATGGAAGTATTGTCATGAACATTTAGAAAGTTTCCAAAATGTTAAGTATACTCTCATTCTTTCTGCCAAGGTTGTTTGTAATCAAGAGTGTCCATTTGATGAATATAAAGGAAATCATAGTCTTGGAACTTTGAGTCCAATTCTAGGTGTTAGATTTTATGTGGGAAATTTATTCAGGCCATTTTATTGTTTTTTAATACTCACTTCATTGGGTAAGAGAAAAGAAAGGAGAGGAAGTGGAATTTGAACGAATCACTGAAACTAATGATTATTAATGGTGTTTGTAAAAGATAAGCAGAGGAAATGAACAGTAATATATTTGGAATGCCAGCAGCTGGCATTCCATACTCATAAGAGATAATTGAGAATAGTCTGTAACCATGGCAAAGATACTTTAGGTTTAGACTTATTTTATTGTTCTAATGCTTTATTCCTGAAGCATCAGATTGTTTATTTAATGTCTTCCTTGAATATCAGCTGTATATTACAAGTGTTTGAACAAGATTATACCAACAGTCTTAATTATATTTTGCTCTTACTTAGGTTAACCAACCATCCTAGTTTGCCTGGGGTTGTTGAGAGATTTCCTAGGACATGGGACTTTCAGTGTTAAAACCGGGAAAATCTCAGGCAAGCCTGGACAGATGGTCACCTTACTTTCATTTCAAATTTAATCGAATGGAGAAAATCCTGACATAATTAGAAAGGTATTTAAGAATCCTGTAAATTCTTTACCCTTAAAGTTTAGAAAATTCTAACTTGAAAACATTATTTCAGGAAAGCATTTCTTCTATAGAAGGTTAGTTTTGTTTTAATTGCTTTGGAAATTTAAAGGTAAATTGATTTTATGGTCATTTTTCAAAAAGACCTTAATTTACCCTTTGGTCACATAGATAACAACCAGCAAATCGACATGCTATTAATAATGAAAATGCTAGGAATAAATTATTAATTAAAAAATACTCAGTGTGGGAATTCTGATAAGATAAACAGGAATTGTCACTGCTTTTAAAGAAGTTCTGAACAAATAAAATAGTCTTCTTTTCTGAAATTGTTACGTGATGTTTGTCTTTAAGTAGCCCAGTCAGTGGCTGTTGTATAAACCTTTCTTTCCTTTTTATATATCCTTGAATTTTTGTAACATGATAAACTTTAAAAAAATTTATCACCACACTTTTGGTTTACAATTTATATTTTTTTCTTTTCCTCATTTTTAAAAAAAGGAAGGTCAAACAAAATAATGTGATCAGGAATCTAATTACAGACTATTAACAGCATGTGCTGTGTGCTAATCTTTATTCTGAACTCACTTTAGTTATCAGCCTACTTTTCTCAACAAGGGGGCACTTAAGTTAATTGCTTCATTAGAAACATGCTTTTAGCCCTTTCTGATCCATAAGTAGGACTCCTTGGCAGAGCTGCAGAAGTTTGAACACCTGCAGCCCAAGCAGCTTGAAAGGAAGCCATAACTCACTATAAAGGAAAATAAAAGAAGCTCAAGTTCAAAATGGTGTTATCAATGATACAGTGTTGTCACTAACTTGAGCTGACCTAAGAGAATTGGCTTCTGCATTGCTTCTTATCAGCATCCAAAAGGGCATACAAAATTCTTTGTAAACTAATTTAAAAAGTGTCTTGTTTATTCAGAAGCAACTGTGAATGGTATTTGTTCAGAGTCTAGATCACATCAGCCAACAACTTATTTCTCTTCTAAGAGAGAAGCCAAGTATCAAAGACACAAAGTACTAAAGATAAGCTTCTCAATTCTCAACTGTTCTGAGCTCTCAATAAAGCTACTGATGTACAAATTGGGGTGGGACCCAACTGTTTCCACCTGCAGGCTTGTCTTAGATCCTTGGCTCTGGCTGGGAGAGGTGCTGATACTAGTCTGACCTTTAGTGCCCTTAGAAAACAAAACACAGGCTTTCTTATGGCCCTAATCAATCATTCCTTCTGAAAATTCCATCCCCTTTCTTCAAGTACTAGTCTTGGGGCAAAAAACCCATGGCTGACTATTCCCATTTACAGTGCTGGTGAAAGCAAAGAGATCCTTGATTCGCTCTTACGGAATCTTAAAAGACATTACAAGTCATCCTTTTTCCTGTTTCTATGGTGGAGTCTTAGATGTTTTGTATTTGATATTTAATGAGAGGGTGACCTCAGTAAGTAAAAGAATGAAGTGCTTTCAAAACTGGTTCAAATAGTATATTATCAGGAAATTAAGACTCAGTTGATATAAAAAAAACATTTATAAGGCTATTGAGGCATAAAATACTTATAGGATACTGAGTTGTCACATTTGAGCTATTAATATGTTAAGTCCCTAAGCGTGGCCCACAGGTAGCATCCAAAATTTCAAATCTGAGTTAACTAGAATAGAATCTTTAAAATAAAATCGTTTAGTTTCTGTGATGAGTATCTAGAGTTAATCAGAAAATTGGAAAATATTTGAAACATGAATAATTCAAAGATGTTAGAACTAATCTGACCCCTAAATGTCTTTTTTAACATTATTATGATTAAAGCCTTTTATATCATTGTGAAAGTAGGATTTACTGATAGGCATCTGGAATATTGAATTTCAAATTAACTTGTTTCTATAATTAGAAATTTGTCACTTGTTTCAAACGTGCGAAGAAATAACAGTGAAACCAATTGCTGTTTTAGAGTAATTCTAAGTTTCATTAATGCTAAAAATAGCCAGGGTTCTTCCGCCACATTTAAGAAAAAATAATCTGTGTAAGTGTGTGTGTATCTTTGTGTGTGCATATAAATTCTATACAGGCAAAAAACTTCATCAGTAGTTTCCATTACCTTCTTCCCTCCCAGAATTGTGGTTTTGGGCCCCTTAGAATTATGTAAGCCTCTAAGTATGTCTTTTTCAATGATTGGCATAGAAAAACAGTAACACATATTTTCCAGTAATTTTCGAATTTAAGAATTGCAGACCATGTGGATAATTTACTGCATGTTAAGTGTATTGACTAATTGATCTAAAGAAAATATTTACAAGTGGATGAAGCATTTCAGAATTAAGTACATCTAGGCAAAGAAGACCTCAATGTAGGAAAAATTTTTGATTAAGTGAAATATTTAAAAATAATTATATTTTTTCAGTAATTATGATGTAAAATCTACAAATTTCATATTTAAAAACTATTAATATAATTGATGTGGCTACAAGTATGGTTATTTTATAACTGTCTTTTTCTTCTGGGAAGAAGAATAATTTTCTGAGTAAACGTTAGGTAGATATTAGAATTATTGCTAACTTACCAATTTAGAGGTATCTTACACTGTTTTTTGTTTTTGGAATTTTGGAATTTTATTTTATTTATTTTTTTATACAGCAGGTTCTTATTAGTTGTCCATTTTATACATTTTAGTGTATACATGTCAGTCCCAATCTGCCAGTTCATCACACCCCCACCCCCACCCCCACCCCACGCTGCTTTCCCCCTTTCGTGTCCATACATTTGTGCTCTACATCTGTGTCTCAGTTTTTGCCCTGCAAACCCGTGCATCTGTACCATTTTTCGAGTTTCCACATATAGGCGTTAATATACGATATTTTTTTCTCTTTCTGACTTACTTCACTCTGTATGACAGTCTCTAGATTCATCCACGTCTCTACAAATAACCCAATTTCGTTCCTTTTTATGGCTGAGTAATATTCCATTGTATATATGTACCACATCTTCTTTATCCATTCATCTGTCGATGGGCATTTAGGTTACTACCATGACCTAGCTATTGTAAATAGTGCTGCAGTGAACATTGGGATGCACGTGTCTTTTTGAATTATGGTTTTTTCTGGGTATATGCCCAGTAGCAGGATTGCTGGGTCATATGGTAATTCTATTTTTAGGTTTTTAAGGAACCTCCATACTGTTCTCCATAGTGGCTCTATCAATTTACATTCCCATCAACAGTGCAACAGGGTTCCCTTTTCTCCACACCCTCTCCAGCATTTGTTGTTTGTAGATTTTCTGATCATGCCCATTCTAACTGGTGTGAGGTGATACCTCCTTGTAGTTTTGATTTGCATTTCTCTAATAATTAGTGATGTTGAGAAGCTTTTCATGTGCTTCCTGGCCATCTGTATGTCTTCTTTTGAGAAATGTCTATTTAGGTCTTCTGCACATTTTTGGATTGGGTTTGTGTTTTTAATATTGAGCTGCATGAGCTGTTTATATATTTTGGAGATTAATCCTTTGTCCATTGATTCATTTGCAAATATTTTCTCCCATTCTGAGGGTTGTCTTTTCGTCTTGTTTATAGTTTGCTTTGCTGTGCAAAAGCTTTGACGTTTCATTAGGTCCCATTTGTTTATTTTTGTTTTTATTTCCATTACTCTAGGAAGTGGGTCAAAAAAGATCTTGCTGTGATTTATGTCAAAGAGTGTTCTTCCTATCTTTTCCTCTAAGAGTTTTATAGTGTCTGGTCTTACATTTAGGTCTCGAATCCATTTCCTTTTTTTTTTTTTTTTTTGGGTTACGTGGGCCTCTCACTGTCGTGGCCTCTCCTGTTGTGGAGCACAGGCTCCGGACGTGCAGGCTCAGTGGCCATGGATCATGGGCCTAGCCACTCCGCAGCATGTGGGATCTTCCCGGACCGGGGCACGAACCCGTGTCCCCTGCATCGGCAGGCAGACTCTCAACCACTGCGCCACAAGGGAAGCCCTCGAATCCATTTTGAGTTTATTTTTGTGTATGGTGTTAGGGAGTGTTCTAATTTCATGCTTTTACATGCAGCTGTCCAGTTTTCCCAGCACCACTCATTGAAGAGACTGTCTTTTCTCCATTGTATATCCTTGCCTCCTTTGTCATAGATTAGTTGATCATAGGTGCATGGGTTTATCTCTGGGCTTTCTATCTTGTTCTATTGATCTCTATTTCTGTTTTTGTGCCAGTACCATATTGTCTTGATTACTGTAGCTTTGTAGTGTAGTCTGAAGCCAGGGAGTCTGATTCCTCCTGCTCTGTTTCTTCCCCTCAAGACTGCTTTGGCTATTCGGGGTCTTTTGTGTCTCCATACAAATTTGAAGATTTTTTTTCTAGTTCTGTAAAAATGCTATTGGTAATTTGATGGGGATTGCATTGAATCTGTAGATTGCTTTGGGCAGTATAGTCATTTTCACAATATTGATTCTTCCAATCCAAGAACATGGTATATCTCTCCATCTGTTTGTATCATCTTTAATTTCTTTCATCAGTGTCTTATAGTTTTCTGCATACAGGTCTTTTGTCTCCCTAGGTAGGTTTATTCCTAGGTATTTTATTCTTTTTGTTGCAGTGGTAAATGGGAATGTTTCCTCAATTTCTCTTTCAGATTTTTCGTCATTAGTGTATAGGAGTGCAAGAGATTTCTGTGCATTAATTTTGTATCCTGTAACTTTACCAAATTCATTGATTAGCTCTAGTAGTTTTCTGGTGGCATCTGTAGGTTTCTCTATGTATCATGTCATATGCAAACAGTGACAGTATTACTTCTTCTTTTCCAATTTTTATTCCTTTTATTTCTTTTTCTTCTCTGAATGCCATGGCTAGGACTTCCAAAACTATGTTGAATAATAGTGGCAAGAGTAGACATCCTTGTCTTGTTACTCATCTTCGAGGAAATGCTTTCAGTTTTTCACCATTGACAATGATATTTGCTGTGGGTTTGTCGTATACAACCTTTATTATGTTGAGGTAGGTTCCCTCTGTTTCCACTTTCTGGAGAGTTTTTATCATAAATGGGTGTTGAATTCTTTTGAAAGCTTTTTCTGCATCTATTGAGATGATCATATGGTTTTTCTTCTTCAATTTGTTAATATGGTGTATCACTTTGATTGACTTGCGTCTGTTGAAGAATCCTTGCATCCCTGGGATAAATCCCACTTGATCATGGTGTATGATCCTTTTAATGTGTTGGTGGATTCTGTTTGCTAGTATTTTGTTGAGGATCTTTGCATCTATGTTCATCATTGATATTGGTCTATAATTTTCTCTTTTTTGTGATACCTTTGTCTGGTTTTGGTATCAGAGTGATGTTGGCCTCATAGAATGAATTTGGGAGTGTTCCTTCCTCTGCAATATTTTGGAAGAGTTTGAGAAGGATTGGTGTTAGCTCTTCTCTAAATGTTTGATAGAATTCACCTGTGAAGCCATCTGGTCCTGGACTTTTGTTTGTTGGAAGATTTTTAATCACAGTTTCAATTTCATTACTTGTGATTGGTCTGTTCATATTTTGTATTTCTTCCTGGTTCAGACTTCGAAGGTTATACCTTTCTAAGAATTTGCCCATTTCTTCCAGGTTGTCCATTTTATTGGCATAGAGTTGCTTGTAGTAGTCTCTTAGGATGCTTTGTATTTCTGTGGTGTCTATTGTAACTTCTCCTTTTTCATTTCTAATTTTATTGATTTGAGTCCTCTCCCTCTTTTTCTTGATGAGTCTGGCTAATGGCTTATCAATTTTGTTTATCTTCTCAAAGAACCAGCTTTTAATTGTATTGATCTTTGCTATTGTTTCTATTTATTTATTTCTGCTCTTACCTTTATGATTTCTTTCCTTATGCTAACTGGGTTTTGTGTGTTGTTTCTCTAGTTCCTTTAGGTGTAAGGTTAGATTATTTAAGATTCTTCTTGTTTCTTGAGGTAGGCTTGTATTGCTATAAACTTCCCTCTTAGAACTGCTTTTGCTGCATCCCATAGGTTTTGGATCATCGTGTTTTCATTGTCATTTATCTCTAGGTATGTTTTAATTTCCTCTTTGATTTCTTCAGTGATCTCTTGGTTATTTAGTAACGTATTGTTTAGCCTCCATATGTTTGTGTCTTTTACGTTTTTTTTCCCCTGTAATTGATTTCTAATCTCATAGCATTGTGGTCAGAAGAGATGCTTGATATGATTTCAGTTTTCTTAAATTTACTGAGGCTTGATTTGTGACCCAAGATGTGATCTATCCTGGAGAATGTTCCGTGTGTACTTGAGAAGAAAGTGTAATCTGTTGTTTTTGGATGGAATGTCCTATAAATATCAATGAAATCTATCTGGTCTGTTGTGTCATTTAAACCTTGTGTTTCCTTATTAATTTTCTGTTTGGGTGATCTGTCCATTGTTGTAAGTGAGGTGTTAAAGTCCCCCACTATTACTGTGTTACTGTTGATTTCCTATTTTATAGATGTTAGCAGTTGCCTTATATATTGAGGTGCTCCTATGTTGGGTGCATATATTTTTATAATTGTTATATCTTCTTCTTGGATTGATCCCTTGATCTTTATGTAGTGTCCTTCCTTGTCTCTTGTAACATTCTTTATTTTAAAGTCTATTTTATCTGATATGAGTTTTGCTACTCCAGCTTTCTTTGATTTCCATTTGCATGGAATATCATTTTCCATCCCCTCACTTTCAGTCTGTATGTGTCCCTAGATCTGAAGTGGGTCTCTTGTAGACAGCATATAGATGGGTCTTGTTTTTGTATCCATTCAGCGAGCCTGTTTCTTTTGGTTTGAGCATTTAATCCACTCACGTTTAAGGTAATTATCGATATGTATGTTCCCATTAGCATTTTTCTTAATTGTTTTGGGTTTGTTTTTGTAGGTCCTTTTCTTCTGTTGTGTTTCCCACTTAGAGAAGTTCCTTTTAGCATTTGTTGTAGAGCTGATTTGGCAGTGCTGAATTTTCTTAGCTTTTGCTTGTCTGTAAAGCTTTTGATTTCTCCATTGAATCTGAATGAGATCCTTGCCGGGTAGAGTAATCTTGGTTGTAGATTCTTCCCTTTCATCACTTTAAGTGTATCATGCCACTCCCTTCTGGCTTGTAGAGTTTCTGCTGAGAAATCAGCTCTTAACCTTATGGGAGTTCCCTTGTATGTTATTTGTCGTTTTTCCCTTGCTGCTTTTAATAATTTTTCTTTGTCTTTAATTTTTGCCAGTTTGATTACTATGTGTCTTGGCATGTTTCTCCTTGGGTTTATCCTGTATGGGACTCTATGCACTTCCTGGACTTGGGTGGCTATTTCCTTTCCCATGTTAGGGAAGTTTTCGACTATAATCTCTTCAGATATTTTCTCGGGCCCTTTCTCTCTCTCTTCTCCTTCTGGGACCCCTATAATGTGAATGTTGTTGCATTTAATGTTGTCCCAGAGGTCTCTTAGGCTGTCTTCATTTCTTTTCATTCTTCTTTCTTTATTCTATTCTGCAGCAGTGAATTCCACCATTCTGTCTTCCAGGTCACTTATCCGTTCTTCTGCCTCAGTTATTCTAATATTGATTCCTTCTAGTGTAGTTTTCATTTCAGTTATTGTATTGTTGATCTCTGTTTTTTTGTTTTTTAATTCTTCTCGATCTTTGTTAAACATTTCTTGCATCTTCTCGATCTTTGCCTCCATTCTTTTTCCGAGGTCCTGGCTCATCTTCACCATCATTGTTCTGAATTCTTTTTCTGGATGGTTGCCTATCTCTACTTCATTTAGTTGTTTTTCTTGGGTTTTATATTTTTCCTTCATGCAGTACAAATCTGTCTGACTGTTCATGTTGTCTATGTTTCTGTGAATGTGGTTTTTGTTCCACATGCTGCAGGATTGTGGTTCTTCTTGCTTCTGCTCTCTGCCCTCTGGTGGATGAGGCTATCTAAGAAGCTTGTGCAAGTTTACTGATGGGAGGGACTGGTGGTAGGTAGAGCTGGCTGTTGCTCAGGTGGGCAGTGCTCAGTAAGACTTTAATCCACTTGTCTGCTGATAGGTGGGGCTGGGTTCCCTTCCTGTTGGTTGTTTGGCCTGGGGCGACCCAACACTGGAGCCTACCTGGGCTCTCTGGTGGGGCTAATGGCAGACTCTGGGAGGTCTCATGCCAAGGAGTACTTCCCAGAACTTCTGCTGCCAGTGTCCTTGTCCTCACGGTAGGACACAGCCACGCCCTGCCTCTGCAGGAGACTTTCCAACACTAGCAGGTAGGTCTGTTTCAATCTCCTGTGGGGTCACTGCTCCTTCCCCTGCACCCCGATGCGCACACTACTTTGTGTGTGCCCTCCAAGAGTGGAGTCTCTGTTTCCCCCAGTCCTGTCAAAGTCCTGCAATCAAATCCCACCTGCCTTCAAAGTCTGATTCTCTAGGAATTCCTCCTCCCATTGCTGGACCCCCAGGTTGGGAAGCCTGACATGGGGCTCAGAACCTTCATTCCAGTGGGTGGACTTCTGTGGTAAAAGTGTTCTCCAGTTTGTGAGTCATCTACCCAGCAGTTATTGGATTTGATTTTATTGTGATTGTGCCCCTCCTACCTTCTCACTGTGGCTTTTCCTTTGTCTTTGGTTGTGTGGTATCTTTTTTGGTGAATTCCAGTGTCTTCCTGTCGATGATTGTTCAGCATTTAGTTGTGATTCTGGTGCTCTCGCAAGAGGCAGTAAGAGCATGTCCTTCTACTCCACCATCTTGAAGCAATCTCATTACACTGTTAATTTTAGATTTTTTTCTATCATTCTGGAAGTTTCTCTGCTTCCTTGTGCTTTTTTCTGTAAGATAGTACAGCTCTAGCCTTCTATAATTAAGCATGCCTCTCATCCCCCAGAAGATAGAGAAGTTAGTTTTGTTTTGTGAAGAGTTCTGACAGAATGAGTTGTTTTGATTTTCATATTCATTCGTTAATTGAGAAAAATATGATGCTTTATTTAGGAGAACATAATAGTTTTAAATTGAGAAAGCAAATTAAAATGATTTAAAAATTTGGCTTTTATTAAAACTTATTAGTTATCAATGAAATGTCAATTAATAATTTACCTTTGGATTGTCACAACATAGTATTTATATTGGTCATAAAAATTTGAGGCAATTTTATACTCTTACCTTTTTTAGGGTCACCTAGTAAGAGATTCATGCTATGTGATTAAAGAATAATTCTCTCTAGTTTTTCATCTTTGAAATGTGTGCTTTGTTCCTCATTTTGACTTTTTATAATGTTTTTTCTTTGCATATTTGTAATTTTTAGGGTATTCCTTTAGTTTTGTTAGCATCTATAGCTTAAGTATCTCTTAATGAAGTGTACATGGGCAAAGGATATTCCAGTATTAGAAAAAATATAGTTTTTTGCTTTGAACTAAATAGTATGTGGCATATCGTAGTCTGGTAAGTTTGAGGTCAATCTGGGCAAGATTCTAGAGTGAATTACTGGAAGAATAGTTTTCGAATTAATAGGAAAATAACTTGTAATCAGTAGAAATGAGAGTGGGATCACTAAGAAAAATGTCTGTCTTAATTTCTTTCCCCTCCCCTCCCCTCCTCTTCTTTTCTTTTCTTTTCTTTTCTGTACGAGGGCCTCTCACTGTTGTGGCCTCTCCCGTTGCGGAGCACAGGCTCTGGACGCACAGGCTCAGCAGCCATGGCTTACGGGCCCAGCCGCTCCGTGGCATGTGGGATCTTCCCGCACCGGGGCACGAACCGATGTCCCCTGCATGGGCAGGCGGACTCTGAACCACTGCGCCACCAGGGAAGCCCCTTCTTTTCTTTTTTTTAATAGCACTCCTAGACTTGCAGAGTAAGTAGGTTTTACGAAGGACCATCTTGATATCCTTGTGACTTAAATGGAGGTGTCAGCAGTACACCCGCCTAGTAGTAGTGATTGATGTCTAAGAGAGGCTTGTTTCTAATGGCAAGCCACAGAAGTTTATGCTTGAGCTTGTTCTGCTCAACATTTTACATAAATGATTTTAATACTCAGAAGCAAGGTTTATTAAACTTTTAAATGGCAGGGTCAGCAAGAGATTATAAATGTGCTGGATCACAGTAACAGAATCACTATTCAGTGTAACCTTGACAAGCCAAGTGTATAATATTTGAAATTGCACACCTGCAAGGAATGAACAAAACAAAAATTGAACCTTGTACACATATTCGGTCAAATGATTTATGACAAAAGTAACAGCATTGCAGTAGGAAAGGGTAGTCTTTAATAAATAATACTTGGTCAATTTGATATCCATGTGGAAAAAATATATTTTGACCCCTCCTGACAATTGATGTACAAAAATCAATTCCAGATGGATTGTAGATCTAAGTGTGAGAGGTACAATTATAAAGCTCTTAGATAAACGTAGGAGAACATCTTGGTGACCAAAGAGTTCTTAAGTAGTACAGAAAAAGTATAACTATAACACACAGATTTTGATAAATTTTAACTTCATGAAAATTAAGAACTTCTTTTCATCCAAAGTTACCATTATGAGAGTGAAAAGATAACTTACAGAATGGTAGAACTGTACATATATCTGTAAAAGGATTCATAATCCAAAAAGTAAAGAACAAAACAAAAAGAAAATAATATATCAGTAAGAACATCAATAAGAAAAATACAACTGAATAAAAACATTAGCAAGATTTAACAGATACTCCACAAAACAGGATGTTCAAATGCACAATCAAGATATGAAAAGGACTCAGCATCATTAATTATCAGGGAAATGTGAATAAACCATTGTGTAATACTACATACCCACCAAAATGGCTAAAATTAAAAAGATGAGAGTCCGCCTGTCCATGCAGGGGACACGGGTTCGTTTCCCGGTCCAGGAAGATCCCACATGCTGTGGAGCGACTGGGCCCGTGAGCCATGGCCGCTGAGCCTGCGCGTCCGGAGCCTGTGCTCTGCAACGGGAGAGGCCACAACAGTGAGAGGCCCGTGTACCGCAAAAAAAAAAAAAAAAAAAAAGATGAGAAATGTTTGTAAGGATATGGAGTGATCAGAACTGACATACCAAGTGTTTAAATTGGTACAAACCTTTTAGAAAGTTTTTGGTTGTGTACTACTAAAACTGAACATATGCATATCCTCTGGTCCAGAAATTTCACTCATGGTTATGTACTCATAGGTATATGCCCAACAGAAAAGCCTGGATATTGCTAGCATATTTATGGAAGCACTATTTATGCTAGTCAAAACCTGGAAAGTACTCAAATGCCTGTCGAATGGATAAATAAATTGTACTATACCCACATAATGGAATATTATACAACTATGAGCATGATCTACAATTCTAAGAAGCATTTCTGAAACGTAATGTTCCATAAAAGAAGCCAGACACAAAATAAAATGTGCTGTATGATTATATCTACATGAAAGTACAAAGATACTCAAAATTCTAATCTGTTAGGAAAGTGGTTATTTGGGGACACAGTGACTGGAAAAGGGGTGTTGTGAGAATGAGTTCTGGGGTGGTAATGTTCTGATTCCTGATCTAGGTACTGCTTACATGGATTTGCTCAATTATAAAACTTCCAAGTTAGGTTTTAGATATCTGTACTTTTGCCTGGGTATAATACTTCAATATAAAGTTTTAAAAATGCAAAAAGTTTATTAGCCTCAGGCTGTAATAGCTTGATATAATCCATCTCCATTACAGGGTACTTCTATCTCAGTGGACAGAGTGAGTCCTGGGAGCCCCTTTCTTAGAGAAGATGTGATAGATATGGCCAACTCTTGGGTTCTGAGATTTTCTTTTCCAAATCTTTATGCTACTCTCCTTTTTCATTTACACAGTCTTTCTCCAGACAGAGACTAAGAACTTGATCCAATTTATCCTCACTAATTATAATCAGATTCCAGTCCTGCGATTATTCCCAGATCACTCACACAAGTTCTTGTGACTATTTGTCGTAGAGAAAGAGGCTTTGGGGAAAATGTGATCTTCATATTGTTGGAGGTGGTAATTTTTATTCAGCTACACAACTTGGGCAAATCATTTATGAGCCTCTGCTTTTATCTGTAAAAACTGTGAATCAGTATTGAACAGAACTGTGATTTACTGAGTTTGATGGTTGGCTATTATATAGCTTTTTGTTTTACTTGTTTCCTTGGTGCTTTGTATAGCTGAGAGACCAGTACAGAAAGCATCATTATTTGATAGTCACAGTTTCTTGCAAAAATATTTTTTTTCTTTTATAACAGGTGATCAGAAATGGAGAGAAAAGTAAACAGAATCTATCTTGCTTCTGAACCTGATATAATTCATTTTCTACAAGTTGCTTGGGAAAAAACACTAGGATCTGGTTTTGTTATTACACTTACTGATGGTCAGTCAGCATGGACTGGGACAGGTAATGTTAAAAGCAAATTTTTTAAAGAAAAATTTCAATAATGTGCCATTCTTCAGTCCTCAGTGATACTTCAAATTAAAGTGTTTCTTTAATAGATATTGGTTAAAATGAACATGATTGCTTTTACTTGTTATTGCTGTCTGATTTACACACAGATTTGTAATATTAATATTATTTTCTGTAAGTAATATTAATAGAAGGATAGAGAAATAACCATTTGAGTCTTAGTTCTTGGAGTTGGTCAGAGTTTTTAAAATGATCTCTTTATACAAAACATAAATAGTACTTTTTATATGTATCTTTTCTTAGGACCCCAGGGAAATACTGGGAGGCACAGGAAGGTGGATTGGCTGGGCCAAGGCTTGGGAGAGTGGGGTGGTGGTGGTGTTCTTTTTATTTCATATACTTATATTGTTGAATTATTTTCCAGTGAACATGTACTACATTTGTAACAAAATGAAGCAGAACTAATAGCCTAAAACTTTGTAAACCAAAGTTCAAACCCATTTATGGGATTTTGGCTGTTATTTTATGAAATAGACTTTTGCTTTTTTTTATCTTTGGTAATAATCTTTTTAAAGAGGTTAATGACCCTGAAATCATTTATGGAACATTGCAGGTGTAAAGTCAAAATATCTAGAATTATGTTTTACTCATATAGCAAAATTTTGTTGATAATATACTTCTAAAGTGTTTCATTGAAAGATTTAAAAAGCTATTTCTACAGTTATGAAATAGTCATTTCTAGAGTTATGTTGTAAATGATGTTTTAGGTAAAATAATTTTGTCATGTTAATTTATGTGCTATTTGTATCTTCTATCAACTTTTGAAATATTCCCCTAAAATTTATTACTGTAATAATTATTATATCACCTTTTAAAATCACAATACATTGTGAAGTTTTGTTTTCTTCTTGAGTGTTACAAATTCTGTTATACAACGTAGTCAAACTGAATTTGTATTTACAGGGTTTTGGTTTTTATTACTCATTTTTTTATGACAGAGAATGAGGAATGGTAATATAAGTATTACTGTAAAATAAAGAAATTTCAAGGATAATGTTTGTAGTACCTGTTATGGTATCTATTTAAGCTGTAAATTTCTATGTAAGAGAATTCAGTGGTTGGTTGGTTATTGCAGTGCAGGACTGGAGGAAAATTTGTCAGGTTAGCTCTATGTATGCTGGTGAAGGTATACCCAAGTGACAATAACTCTGTTTTGGGGTAAATGGTACACAGGGTTGAAGACCATGGCAGTAGTCTAATGCCAGTTTTCAGGGAGAAAAGAGCAATTCCAACAGCACAGCCCAGGAGGCAGGTCCTAGGTGATGTGGTTGGTTGTATGTAAGGAATTTATAACTTAGATATTTCCAATTAACAAATGGTTTATTCTGTATAACAAGAAGTTGTGGTCAGACGAATGACCTTGAGGTATTTTAAGAACCTTAATTATCAAAGAAAAATATTAAATTTTGATGTAGTCAGTAAACCTCATTCACCAGGACAAAGAACAATAATACGTTGTTTGAACTTTTTTTTATATCATTAAGGACTGGGAAAAGAAAAAGAATACCGTGGTTAAATCTTAATTTAACCAGAAATTTAAGTTAACTTTACATTTATGGAACATTTTGTTTATGTCATACAAAATGTGCTGGCAGTTGTTCTTAATATTGTTAACATGAATATTGTTTCACTAGCCTACATTCATTGAGAGCAAAGTACACATCTGATTTGCCAACCACTGTTCATAAGTATTTCTATCAGTACATAGGACATACATGCCTTGATGGATATTCTCTGAAAGAAAGAATGAAAGGATGCCTGAAATATATAAAATTGGTTAGGAAAAAGAAGAAAGGAAACTACTCATTTTAGAGTTAGCATATATTTTAATGAAAACTCCAGTTTCATATTTACTTGTTGGCGTTGATCATAAATGCAGTATGTTTTACCATTTGTTTTTCAGCTAATGAAATTTAGTGTGACAAAAATGTGATATCAAACTTCTGTATCCCTTGGTGGATTGTTAATCTTTTGGCTTCCTGTACTGAACAAGCTTTCAAACAGAAAATTTTATAGTGCACTGGATCTGGTCATTTATTTTCAAAGATATTGAAGTTTTAAATCTCACAAATGTTTAATGCCTTTTATTACTCACGTGTGAATTTCAGGGACAAAATACGTAATCAAATAATATAACATTGTTTCCATGTTTAGTTGTCTTATACATAAATATAATTTGGTTTGGCACTTTACAGATAGACAATAAGATAATTAAGAAATTGAAACAATTAAATAATTGAAACATGAAAATGAATTTCCTTCCTATACCTCATCCTGTTTTTTGTACAACTTTTTGATTTCTGCAACCTTCAATTTGGATATTTTTTTTTCTCTTTTCATTTGAGTGAAATTAAAAGGATGTGGGGTTCCTTTTAATCTCCCACACACTAAACTCACTGATTTCTTTTCCATTAGCAGTGTTTTATCTAATGAATGTTTTGGGGTCTAATTATCATGTGGTCTATCATCACTTCAACATTATAGAGGATTATATCACAGGGTTAAGTCACAAAGTGGGTTAATGATCGATGACTGTTATTTGACTTTCATAAGAATTGCAGTCAGCGGTAAGAAACTTATATCACCCATCTCTGGGGTAAAGTTCATTGAAGAGTAAATTAAACTTTTTAATGCATTTATTATCAAATAATTATATCCACCTATATTTGTTCTAAACGCTGATATGTTTGGTGACCTATATGGAGATTATGTGACAGAGCTCAGTAGAAAAATGATTTTTAAAGAATGAAGTGGAAAAGTGGGTCCGTGTTATGATGACTTATTACGTCTGTGTGTCTTCTCAGCTCTGACACAAACTTAGGATATGCAGTCTTTTGGTTCATTATACATAAGGATCCAAAGTAAAGAATTTTCTTTCCTTACTTACATCTTCACCTACCCATAAATGGTGTTAAAGTGATGCTTTCTTGGATTCTACCTGTCTGAGAACAATTCCTTGCTTTTTGGTCATGTTGGCCTGCTCACTTTTTATGCCATATTATGTTGCTCATCTGTATCCTTGCTGAATTTTATTATTTTCATGGCTTTTATCCCTGGTCACTGAAGTTTTTAAAGGAGCATTGACTGCTTACAGCTGTGCTTCCTGCAGCACAAAATTCAAAACCGGTGACCAAATTGTTTTTCTAGGATTGAAGTTCTAAATAGGCAGTCAGAATTTCACATTGACTGTTATAGGAAATGTTCAAGTAAATTTTTCTTCTTAAACTAATACCTTTTTTTTTACAAAACATATTTTTTAAAGGAGAGGCACAAATAGAAATAATTTCCTTTCACATGTTTTTTTCCTCTCAAGAATGAAATATTTTGAAACACTAACCAATGCAGCATTCACAGATGGAGTAACATACTAAGAGGGTATCTGAAAGGTTATCTAAGATGTCAGCACTTGAATCAAGGCTCCATAAGGCTGGCATTTTTGTCTAATGGTTGTATCCCTCGTGCCTAGAATAGTGCCTGGCACATAGTAAATGCGCATTAAGCATTTTTGGACTAAATGAATTGAATCAATAAATTCTATTAAATATTTTCAGACAGGCATCTTTTCATTGTAATGAAATTTAGAATACTTTTTACTAGATGTTTTATCAGTAGACATACTTTATTATTTTTTTAATATATTTATTTTATATTGGAGTATAGTTGATTTACAATGTTGTGTTAGTTTCAGGTGTACTACAAAGTGATTCAGTTATACATATACATATATCCATTCTTTTTCAGATTCTTTTCCCATATAGGTTATTACAGAATATTGAGTTCCCTGTGCCATACAGTAGGGCCTTGTTGGTTAGCTATTTTATATATAGTAGTGTGTATATGTTAATCCCAAACTCCTAATTTATCCCCCCCATCCTACCTTTCCCCTTTGGTAACAATAAATTTGTTTTTGAAGTCTGTGAGTCTCTTTCTATTTTGTAAAGAAGTTCATTTGTATATTTATTTTTTTTGCATGTTTTCTTATAAGTTTTTCTATAGTTGCATTAAAGATAGTTTCTACAGATTATTTCCTATTTCTCTGAGAAATAATTTCTCTCTCTAGGTACTTATAACTCTTCAAAATTATCCAAACACAGAATATGAAATTATTCCTCAGATAAGATGCATTTGCCTTCTTACTTTTATGTTTTTTCAGAAGAGCTAATAGGGTATTTGAAAGGTCAATAGATTTGATAGTGGTGATCATCTTAAATATGCATATGCTTCAGAGAGAGAAAAAAATATGTTGAAATATTTTAGAAGCTGTAAAATTACACAAGCATATTTTTATTCTTACCTTTTTTCAAAGGCTGTGTTGAGTCTCATATTTCAATATTAGAATTTATCAAAAACTGATCAGGAAAAATATATGGATGCATTCCTGGACTCTCTTCCTCATTGCCTGTCATGGGGCTTCCAGACCCTTGATAGCACATGGACCAACGTTATGCAAAGCTGTTATATTTTTAGGGATTCTTTAATCAAGATTTTATTGTTTCTATATTATTTCATACCAGTGTGTTTTTTTAATATTATGGAAGTAAATAATTTAGCTAATGTCCCATATCTCTGCTTCACCTCAAACCAGAACAACCAGAGAGATATAAGTATGACCCCAGTTTTACCACTTACCTACTTCATGACCCTAGACCATTACTTGATCTCTCTGAGCCTCACTTTTGTCATTTGTAAAATGAGAATATCTATCTTTCAGTGTTGTAAGGAATAAAATAGATAAATGTAACCTTTAAGTAAAAAAGTATAGAACCGTATGAGTCTTTCATCATTGTGGTATCCTGAGTTGATACAGGAAACCACCCAACCATACGTACATTCCAAATAAATATTAGATTAAATCTTGTAATTTTAAAAGCAAATAAACAGACACATTGCAGCCTTTGAATGTAAGAAAGGGAATCCCCAGGTGCCATGTGTGAAGAGGTATCTGAAAACCGAAGTGGTTAATGGGAACTAAAGAACTATAAGTTCATGGAATATCTGAACTAGATGCACATCTAAGCGACTGTGGTTGTAATACCTGAGTGGAGTGGCCTGTTGAGACTGCAGGCCTCTTAAGGAATTTCTTTATCTCTAAAGATAAAGAAAGTAACCTGGAAGTGATCCTGTTAATAAAATCTTTAAAAAAACAGACAAAAAAATTACTCTGGCTTGGAGTTGTAGAATCAGAGTAGTCACTAAGGGTTATGAGTAAATTAAAAGTCCTAACAGAAATCAGAATCCTGTCTGTGTTTTATAAGTGTGAGGGTGGGGGGTTTAAATTTGAGCTGTCTTAAATTTGCCACAAGTATAAAAACCAAGTGAAGAAATTAACTTTCAAAACTGGTCCAGAACTGGTGAAACCTGTAGGGACTACAAGAAAGGCCAACCAGCAACCTTCATTTAAAGCCTTAAATGAAGGGCTTCCCTGGTGGCACAGTGGTTAAGAATCCGCCTGCCAACGCAGGGGACACGGGTTCGATCCCTGGTGCGGGAAGATCCCACATGCCGCGGAGCAACTAAGCCCATGCGCCACAACTACTGAGCCTGTGCTCTAGAGCTCATGAGCCACAGCTACTGAGCCCACGTGCCACAACTACTGAAGCCCGCACGCCTAGAGCCTGTGCTCCACAACAAGAGAAGCCACTGCAATGAGAAGGCCACACACCACAACGAAGAGTAACCCCCACTCACCACAACCAGAGAACAGCCCGCGTGCAGTGAAGACCCAACGCAGCCAAAAATAAAATAAAATAAATAAATTTATTAAAAAAAATAAATAAGTAAAGTCTTAAATGAAGACTTTCTGCTGTCCAGAGCACTTGATACTCTGGCTAGAGGAGAGTCATGTTCACACCTCACAAAGCAGGAAAGGAAAAAAGGCAGAGCAAGAATGTGTCAGCAGCTAGAAGAAATGGCATTCATACCCTAGGAACCACGCAAAGAGAGTGATCTGAATGAGATCTTGAATATATTTAAATCCTTCAAATATTGAAAAGAAGGGTGTGGCAAGAACAAGATATTATGAAAAAGAAACAGGATATCTAAAATTGAACATGTAATCATTGAAGTAAAAATCTCTACGGATGAGTAAAACATCAGCTTTAAACGTACCTAGATGAGAGAATTGGAAGCCAGATATATAATATAACGCAAGCCATAGAGGAGACAATAAATATTAATTCCCTTCCTTTCCTTCCTCATCGACTCCCTTCATCTACCATTTTTATTGTTGGCACATAATGAGATGAGAAGAATGAACTCCATTTTTACTTTAATTTGACCCTGCCCATGTGAGTGAGAAATAGACTATAGACTATTTAATCTCTTTAATAATTGAGGCAAGGAAGAAAGATGTTTTAAAATATTGAGCTTATTAATCATTATAGGAAATAATTGCTATGACCTAGGAGCAGGTACATAAGACGGTTGTTTCTGTGGTAACTTATAATCCATGTATTTGATCTGAGGACAGAGAAAGAACACAAGGAGTCTAATGCTTTCCAGTGAGATTTGAGACTAAATTAATGTCTCAAAAATTGCTAGTTCAGTTAAAAGGTATAATTTGACTTAAAAATGTGTGGTGCAGACATTGATTTTACTTTTTGTTTAAATTTCTGTTACATAAGTAATAAATCAGTAGCAACAGGTAAATATGTTTATTCTTAGGTTTAGAATTTATCTTCAAGTAAATAAGGCTTTTATTACTGTTTCTCATAGTTTGTGAATCAGAGATTTCCCAAGAAGCTGATGACATGGCAATGGAAAAAGAGAAGTATGTTGATGAACTGAGAAAAGCACTGGTGTCAGGAGCAGGACCAACTGACACATACAAGTTTAATTTTTCGAAAGAGTCTTGTCACTTCTCCTTTGAGAAAAACTTGAAAGATGTTTCAGTAAGTAAAACTTTCCATAATGTTATAATTGGTAAAATGTTAGAGAATACTTATTGAGAAATTATTTAAGTAACTAGCATATTATTCCCAGAATAGCTTAGAAACAAAAGTTTAAAAAGTACTTGGTTTCCAAGTTGGAAAAATGCTTCAAAGTTATAGTCATTAAATGCTTTATGTTAATGAATTGTGAAAAAAACTATTGGAAAATATATTTCATTTTTAATGCTTTAAGACTAAGTATTATTGAGATAATTACACGAATGGGCAGTATGAAAAGTGGCGTCAGAAGTTTTAGACCATGAGACAAGGCTTACTGAAATGAGTTTGGGGAAATACTGATTTTTGAGAAAGAAAATAATATATTTTTCTTTGAATATTTAATAATTATAACCTATTTTCTTCTTTATTAGCATGTATTTGCAATTACAAAATTATATAGATAAGTGTAGTAAGACATTTGATTAGAAATTAAGGTATTTTATTTATATTATCAAACTTAGAAGTATTAAAATAGAAAGAAATAACTTTCAACCCAAGCTTTCTTAAATTTAGAGACAGTTATTGAACAGTTTGTGCCGGAACTAAATTGAGTTTAAAAAATTCTTTTAAAAAAAATCTTTAATTCAGAATGATTAAAGGGATTTCACCAATTAGAGAAACATTTGAAGCAACAGATGGAATCATTAATTTGAAATATATATTATCCTGTATAGAATAATACAGAGCCTGGCTTCAGTAATTGTTTCTGAAAAATTTAGAATTATTCTGAATTGTTTAGAAGATACATACTTATAGTACTTAGCTGCCAATTTATGTAAGTTTCAATAAGCTGAGGTTCTTAAGATGATAATTTAAATTAGGGTAAGGTTTGAACTGACTACTGAAATTTTGTTATTTATCGCAAAATACTCTTTCCTGTGGCTCAAGTACAATCAAATGATGTTATATACTATGGAACAGCTGACTGTTTCTTCTAATATTTTGAAGCAGATCATTGTCGAATTGGTTATAATACCATTTCCCACTCAACAAGCATATGTATGTAATGACTAACATTATTTCATGCCTCCAGTTTCTGGTTTTCATATGTGTTGTGTTACACTGGTGCATAACAAATTAAGAGTGTGAGAGTACTTTTGGGTACCTGAAAGGCTTTTGGTATCTTTGACATGGTGAAAAGGAGGGTTTGGATGGAGTACTTGACATGCTTAGCGATACATCGGATCTTGCTGCCTTTGTGAAGAAAGTCCTCATGACTTCAGTTGTTTACAGTTGGCTTGGCATGTATCAGACTCAAAAACCGTGACAATAATCCTGAAAGATAGCTTGCTTACTACCCTGATATTAATCAACTTTATCAGAGCCAAAGGCTTGAACCACTAGCTTTTCAACAGGTTTTCTCAAAAAAATAGAAACAGATTAAGAGATTCCTAGTAAGGCAGATGAGTGTTGGTTCCCTAACAAATATGCCCTAAAGCACTACAATGCAGTTTAGATTCCTGCCTCACTATTTATTCATTTATTAATTTGCGTATGAGAAAAAGAAAGGCTACTTTCAGAATGGTTTGTTGAGGAGGAGTTCATGACTTGGCTTACTTGAGAGATATTTTTGGATGTTTGAATGAGATAAAACTTTCAGTATGAGGTGCTACAGTCAGCCTTACGGATGCAGATGAAAATCACAAGTTTATTTGGCCAAATTTCCGTGGGAATCTTCTAGTGCTGTAGGATGTGCTTCTGCAAATTGAATTTCAGAGTGACAGTATCTTTTAAAGTCATCTGCTGGCAAAAATATGCAGACAATTGGAAACATGGCAGAATACTTTTTAAGGCTAATTTTGCTTTGGATGACCTAAAACTTTAAAAGGAGTTTGTAATCCATTCCTTGATGACACAGATGTCTGATTGTTGCCAAAAATGACCTCCTACGCTTAGAAGAAAAGAATGAACATAGATTCACCTCAAAAGGTTATAGTGAATTCTGTTCTGTTGTTGACATAAGGTTACTCTCCCATGACAAAGAATATTCCATGAGTTCTAAGTACATTAGCTACCAGTTTCATACCTCTTAGAGTCAGGGTTTTTGGGCATTTGTTGTCATCAATTCAAAAAGTTTTATGTGTCTAATTCTGTGTTGAAGATCACTGCATAATTTGAACATTTTGAGTATTCAAGTCATATGACTTATTTGAAATTTACATTTCTATCAAATTTTCTCCTTTTTTCCCTATTTTTAAAAAGGAAATAACTACTAATTTTTATATTCAAGAAGACCTGTTTTTTTTGAAATATTACCTTGTGTTTTAATTGTCCATTTCCAAAGCAATGAAATATTTAATATGTATAATGTGTATGTTGATGTTTATATACATTCTTTTTGAGGGATGGATCCATAATTTTCATGAGATTGCTTTTGAGCTCATAATACTCAAAATTTCATTTTTGCTCTCATTGGCTTTTCCTTACAGATAACATAGACTTCTAATTTTAGCTTAATTCTCATTGGGATAAATGTTGAATGGCCAGTTGGACGCTAACTCTTTTTCTCCGTACAGTACAAACCTCTGGGACCCTTCCTGCTCCATCACCAGGACACTTCAGTTGGCAGTAGATTGTTCTGGATGACAGCATACTCTAGTACAAGCATTTAGAACTCATTATCTCTTCACTATAAGTACTGTTGCCTACTCAAGAGATTATCATGTACTTTGTGTCACTCTTGTCGCTCTGCCTTTTACAGTTCATATGGATTTTGCAGTATATACTTTGTCATGCAAATAATACATCTTAATTAAAAATGTCTTCCTGGGCTTCCCTGGTGGCGCAGTGATTGAGAGTCCGCCTGCCGATGCAGGGGACACGGGTTCGTGCCCCGGTCCGGGAAGATCCCACATGCCGCGGAGCTGCTGGGCCCGTGAGCCATGGCCACTGAGCCTGCGCGTCCGGAGCCTGTGCTCAGCAACGGGAGAGGCCACAACAGTGAGAGGCCCGCGTACCGCAAAAAAAAAAAAAAAAAAAAAGTCTTCCTCTTCTTCTCTCATAATTTGCTCTGTTCCTTCAGAAAACATTTTCATTCATAAGCCATGTAAAAAAGACCTAATTTTTTTTTATAAGAGTAACCCTGGGGGGAGACAAAATACCTGTATGCAGAAAACTATAAGACACTGATGAAAGAAATTAAAGATGATACAAACAGATGGAGAGATATACCATGTTCTTGGATTGGAAGAATCAATATTGTGAAAATGACTATGCTATCCAAAGCAATCTACAGATTCAATGCAATCCCCATCAAATTACCAATGGCATTTTTACAGAACTAGAACAAAAAATCTTCAAATTTGTATGGAGACAAAAAAGACCCCGAATAGCCAAACAGTCTTGAGGGAAAAACATGGAGCTGGAGGAATCAGACTCCCTGACTTCAGACTATACTACAAAGCTACAGTAATCAAGACAATATGGTACTGGTACAAAAACAGAAACATAGATCAATGGAACAAGATAGAAAGCCCAGAGATAAATCCATGCACCTATGGTCAACTAATCTATGACAAAGGAGGCAAAGATATACAATGGAGAAAAGACAGTCTCTTCAATAAGTGGTGCTGGGAAAACTGGACAGCTGCATGTAAAAGCATGAAATTAGAACACTCCCTAACACCATACACAAAAATAAACTCAAAATGGATTCGAGACCTAAATGTTAAGACCAGACACTATAAAACTCTTAGAGGAAAAGATAGAAAGAACACTCTTTGACATAAATGACAGCAAGATCTTTTTTGACCCACCTCCTAGAGTAATGGAAATAAAAACAAAAATAAACAAATGGGACCTTATGAAACTTAAAAGCTTTTGCACAGCAAAGGAAACCATAAACAAGATGAAAAGGCAACCCTCAGAATGGGAGAAAATATTTGCAAACAAATCAATGGACAAGGGATTAATCTCCAAAATATATAAACAGCTCATGCAGCTCAATATTAAAGAAACAAACAACCCAATCCGAAAATGGGCAGAAGACCTAAATAGACATTTCTCAAAAGAAGACATACAGATGGCCAAGAAGCACGTGAAAAACTGCTCAACATCACTAATTATTAGAGAAATGCATATCAAAACTACAATGAGGGGCTTCCCTGGTGGCGCGGTGGTTGAGAGTCCGCCTGCCGATGCAGGGGACATGGGTTCGTGCCGCGGTCTGGGAGGATCCCACATGCCGCGGAGCAGCTAGGCCTGTGAGCCATGGCCGCTGAACCTGCGCGTCCGGAGCCTGTGCTCCGCAACGGGAGAGGCCACAACAGTGAGAGGCCTGCGTACCGCAAAAACAAACAAACAAACAAAACTACAATGAGGTATCACCTCACACCAGTTAGAATGGGCATGATCAGAAATCTACAGACAACAAATGCTGGAGAGGGTGTGGAGAAAAGGGAACCCTCTTGCACTGTTGGTGGGAATGTAAATTGATACAGCCACTATGGAGAACAGTATGGAGGTTCCTTAAAAAACTAAAAATAGAATTACCATCTGACCCAGCAATCCCACTACTGGGCATATACCCAGAGAAAACCATAATTCAAAAAGACACATGCACCCCAATGTTCATTGCAGCACTATTTACAATAGCCAGGTCATGGAAGCAACCTAAATGCCCATCGACAGATGAATGGATAAAGAAGATGTGGTACATATATACAATGGAATATTACTCAGCCATAAAAAAGAATGAAATTGAGTCATTTGTTGAGACGTGGATGGATCTAGAGACTGTCATACAGAGTGAAGAAAGTCAGAGAGAGAAAAACGAATATCGTATATTAACACATGTATGTGGAACCTAGAAAAATGGTACAGATGAACTGGTTTGCAGGGCAGAATTTGAGACACAGATGTAGAGAACAAACGTATGGACACCAAGGGGGGTAAGCCACGGGTCGGGTGGTGGTGGTGGTGTGCTGAATTGGGTGATTGGGATTGACATGTATACAGTGATGTGTATAAAATTGATGATTAATAAGAACCTGCTGTATAAAAAAATAAATAAAATAAAATTCAAAAATTAAAAAAAAAAGAGAGTAACCATGGGTTCATAGTTTAGCTTGCTCATACATCTGTTTTCTCATCTATAAAGTTTTGAAGTGATTTCTTGATTCATTCCAGGTCATCTAACATACTGCAGTTTTATGTTTCTAAAAATAGTCCTAATGAAGGAAAGCCATGAGGTTTGAAAGAAAATTAAACATGATAAGCACACATACACACCCTCCCCCACACACTAGAAGCATACATGAAAATTGGCTTTAGGTTTCTGTTAGAATTAAAATAAAGTCTTTTTGCATTTTCTTTCCCTTCCTCTCTCCTGCCCCACCAGCAGATATTGGCTTCGGATACAGTTAGCCTGAAAATTTGATGACTTAAAAAGCATGGAAGTTTGCTTTTCTCTGATGTAATGATCCGAATAGGCAGGCCTGGGTTAATACAATGGTTTTATGATGCAGGGGCCCAGGGAGTTTTTATCTCATTGTTACTGTTATGCTCACCTTTCAGGCAACAAGACTGAGTTAAAGAGAAAATAAAGCACACATGCATTTTCTTTGACTGTCACTGTAAAATTGCAAGCATTACTTTTGCTTGCATCCCATTGTCCAGAACTGTCACATGGGTTCACCTAGCTGCAAGGGAATCTGTGAAGTGTGATCTTCAGCTGTGTCCTATGCCCAGAAATTTTCATTACTGTGTAAAAAGGGGAAGGTGGATATTGAGGAACAAGGAGCAATCTCTGCATGTTACATTTTAGGAGAGATTGAAGTGTCATTCAGTCATTTAGAAGGATTCACTTTTATTGTTACAAGGGTCTTTCTCTAGAATTTTCATTGTAAATAATTGTTTCAGTTGTTTAAAAAATGTTCCAACATATAGTAAGGTATAGGTTAGTTTGTATCTTACTATATGTCATAACTTTTTTTAAGTGGAAGTTAAAAAAGTTCAAACAACCTCTCTATATTTATTTAACTTACATTTCTCAGATATATAAAAATGAAGTAAAATAAGTTAGCTCAAACATTCAAAGTTGTTTTTAAAAACAGCAGTCTAAAATCCTATATTATTGCCATGTGTCCCTGTGGTTTGGGGGACTTTGAAATCAAATGGGTATTTCCAGATGAAATATCAGAATTGGAGCATTTGTTATGGTACTCTGCCAAAGAGTTTGTCAAAAATAGTAATGATTTTCAGGTTTGTGGGAGTATGGGTTGCAAATGTGTTGCTTGAATGCCTCAAAAAGAAATTGCAGTATTCTTTATTTCTATGATAAAAATATTTGTATACGTCTGCCATTTTTGTATTAAACGCTTTATAATTCCTGACCTTTTGGAATGTGGGAACTAAATCAGTAATGTAAGTGGTGCAGAAGTCCTGCTCAAAGTATATGTTTTGTAGTTAAGCCATGGAAAAGACTTCAGAATTATTACTTTAAAAAATTAATTTTTAGTTATACAGTTTTGTATTTGAGAACTCATTTTCCTTTTCTTTTTTCATATTGCTCTGCTTTGATTTAAAGTGTTTTCTTCTTTTATAAGAAACACCTCAGTCATTATATTTTAATTTTTTCAGTTATTCCAGGATTTTTCAGAAAATAAACAACTTAGAGCAAAAACAGAAGTAGGAAGTAGCATGTAAAAACTATGCTCTAAGAGAACTTTTGAGTATTAATATTTGCTTATTATTTTCCAGTTAATCTCCTTTTCAGTTAACATGTACTCTCACTTCATCATGTGGTGTTGGCATCGTCACTCTCTGTATGTGAGGAAACAGTTGCTAAAAGCATAAGCAAGTTCCTAAGGAAAGCACAGGTAGTAAGTCAGGTAGGGTAGAATCCAGGTCTCTGTCAAAATCAAGTAAAATTTTTCTTGTTGTTTAGGTGTAGTGTACATACAATAGAATGTACCTATGTAAAATTCAGTTTTCATTACTCTAGACAGTTCCTTTGTGCCTCTTTGAGGTCAATCCCCAATTAGCCCCTTTCTTCCTCACTCTGCTTACTCTCCAGGTTCCAGGCACCCACTAAACTTTTAAATTTATTTGGACTTATACTGAGGCTCCAAATATGGTCTCTCTTGTTCAGTGGTCTTTGACCACTTGAAAGAAATGTTTATTCTGCTGTTGTTTGGTGGATTGTTCTATAAATGTCAGATCAAGTTGGTTGAGCTTGTTGTTTAAGTTTTCTATATTTTTGCTTATTTTCTATCTACTTGTTGCACCAATGACAGAGAATGTATTCAAATCTGTAACTGTAATTATGGATTGGTTTATTCTCCTTGAAGCGTAATCAGGTCTTGCTTCATGTATTTTTGAATCTTTGTTATAAAGTGCAAAACATTAAGGTTTGTCTTGTCCTCGTGATGATTTGATCCCTTTATCATTATGAAATGACCCTCTAACACTTAAAATTCTTTGATCTAAAATCCACTTCCAGCTTTCTTTTGATAGGAGTTAGCATGACATATCTTTTTCCATCCTTCTGCTTTTGACTATTTTTATCTTTATTTAAATTGGGTTTGTTTTAAGAAATATATAGTTGGATTTTGCTTTTTTAATCCAATCTGGCAATCTGTGTCTTTTAATTGGGGTGTTTAGGGCATTTACAGTTTATGTAATTATTGATGATGGTTTTAAAATCTGCTGTCTCTTTCTGTTTCACCTTATTTCCTTGTTTCTCTTATTGTGTCTTTTTTTGGCCTACTTTAGTATTTTTTTATGATACTATTTAATCTTTTTGGTTGGCTTATAACTCATTTTTACGCTATTTTAATGCTTGCTTTAGAGTTTATAGCATGTATCTTTACCTTATCACAGTCTACCTTGAAGTGATATACTGCTTTACAGATAGTTTAAAACTCTTATAGCAATATACATTATATATACACACACACATTATGCATCCATTTTTCCTCTCTTAGCCTTTATGTTATTTTGGTCATACATTTTACTTCTGTTGATATGTATGTTATAAACTCCACAATATATTGTAATACTTTTTGTTTTTAACAGCCAATTAACTTTTAAAATCTATTTTGAAATAATTTTAGACTCACAAAAAGTTTCAAAAATAAGACATAGAGTTCAGGATACCCTGCACCTGGGTTCCCCAATGATAACAATATATAACCATAGTACATTATTAAGAGCAGGAAATTGACATTGGCACAATATTATAAACTACAAACCTTATACAGATTTTGCTACTTTTTACAAGTAATCTGTTTTTTTGTTGTTATGCTTTTTTGTTTCATTTTTGTGTGTTTATAGTTATATGAATTTTATTACATGTATGGATTCATATAACCACTACCACAGTCAGGGTGCAGAACTGTTCTATTATCACAAAGAAACCTCTTTGTTCCTTTGTGCTACCCCTTTATAGTTGTACCGGCTCTCCAAGGTAACCCTCAGCAACCACTTATCTGTTCTTCATCACTGCGCTTTTGTTATTTCAAGAATATTACATTAATGAAATCATATAGTATGTAGCCTTTTGAGATTAGCTTCCCCCACCCACTGAGCATAATAATGCCCTTGAGAGACATTCAAGTTGTTGCAAATATCATAATTTATTTTTATTTATTTCTGAGTAGTCCATTGTATGACTGTATCAGTTTGTTCATCCATTAATGACTTAAGAACATTTGTGTCATTTCCACTTTTTGGCTATTACAAAGCTGCTTTAAACATTCATGCATAGGTTTCTGTGTGAATATAAGTCCTCATTTCTCTAGTGCAGAGATTGGCAAACTATATCCTGTAAATCGGCTGCCCATTTTGGTAAAGTTTTACTGGGACATAAGTGTGCCCATTTGTTTGTGTATTGTCTGTGGCTGCTTTTGTGTTATAATGGCAAAGTTGAATAGCTGCAACAGGACATTGTGGTGTGCAATGACTGAAATATTTACTTTTGGTCCTCTTAGAGTTTGCTGGTCTCTGCTTTAAGATAAATATCTAAGATTGGGAATACTGGCTTGTATGACAAGTATGTGTTTACCTTTATAAAGAAACTGCTAAACTGTTTTCCAAAGTGGGTGTACCATTTTATATTCCTACCTGAAATGTATGAAAGATCCACACTCTTTCCAGCACTTAGTGTTGTCCGTATTTTTTATTTTAGCCATTCTAATAGGCATGGTATGTATGGTATCTTATTGTGGCTTTAATTTCTATTTCCCTAATGGCTGGGGATGTTGGTTTCATGTGCTTATTTGACATCTGTATAACCATCTTGGTGAAGAGTCTTTTCAAATTTTACCCATGTTTTTAGTTGCATTGTTTGTATTTATTTATCAGATATGTGATTTGCAAATATCTTCTAGTCTATCACTGGTATGTTCACTTTTTTTTTTTTTTTAGAGAAATTGCAGAAGAAACCAGAAGTTTCTAGGAGGTTGAAATGAGTTTTTTTTGGTTTTTTTTTCCTTTTAAAATTTATTTATTTATTTATTTTTGGCTGCATTGGGTCTTCGTTACTGTGCGTGGGCCTCTCACTGAGGTAGCTTCTCCTGTTGCAGAGCACGGCCCTAGGGCGCGAAGGCTTCAGTAGTTGTGGCTCATGGGCTCTAGAGCGCAGGCTCAGTAGTTGTGGCGCACAGGCCCAGTTGCTCCACGGCATGTAGGATCTTCCCGGACCAGAACTCGAACCCATGTCCCCTGCATTGACAGGCGGATTCTCAACCGCTGCACCACCAGGGAAGCCTGGTATGTTCATTTTATTAATAGGGTCTTTTGTAGAGCAGAAGTTTTTATTTTTGATGAATGGTCCAATTTCTGGATTTTTAAAATTTTTATGGATTATTCTTTGGTGTCATGTGTAAGGACTCTTTACCTATCCCTAGGTCATGAAGATTTTCCATGATTTTCTTTAAAAAAGTTTTATAGTTTCATGTTTTACATTTAGATCTATCATCTGTTTTGAGTTACTTTTGTTTAGGTTAAGGTTCATTTTCTTGGATATGAATGTCCAGTTGAACTAAGACCATTAGTTGAAAAGACTCTCCTTTCTCCATTGAATTGCTTTTGCCCCTTTATTAAAACTCATTGGCTGTACTTGTGTGGGTCTATTTCTGGACTCTGTATTCTGTTTCATGAATCTATGTATATATCCCTCCACCAGTACCACACTGGCATAATTACTGTAGCTACATTATAAGCCTTAAAATTAGGTTGTGTAATTCCTCTAACTTTATTCTTTTTTTCAATGTTGTTTTAGATAATTTAGTTTCTTTGCCTTTCTGAATACATTTTAAAAGCAGCTTTACTCTATTTACAAAAAAACCACAATTGAGTCTTCTTGTCCATAAACACAGTATTTTTTAGGTTTTCTTTGATATCTTTCCTCAGTATTTTGTAGTGTTTATTAGCACACAGATCCTGTACGTGTTTTGTTAGATTTATTTCTAGTTATTTCAGTCTTTCTGGAATTATTATAAGTGGTTTTGTTTTTTTAAATTTGAGTTTCCAATAGTTCCATTACTCATATATAAATATAGTTTATTTTTCTGTGTTGACCTTATAATCCCCAACCTTGCTAAATTTCCTTATTTGTTCCGGAGTGTTTTGTTGTTGTTGTTTTATTGTGTGTGTGTAGTTTTGTTGGTATCTTTTACTTATATAATAATGTCTGCCAGTGGGTATAGTTTTATTTCCTTTTTTCCCCCCAATCTTTATGCCTTTTATTTCCTCTCTTTGCCTTATTTCACTGGCTAGGATATGAAACTACTATGTGGAATTTTAGTGGTGAGAACAGAAATCCTTGCCTTATGCCCCATTTTAGGGGGAAAGCATTCAGGCTTTCACCATTAAGCATGCTGTTAGCTGTAGTTTTATTTTTCAAATGCTCTTTATCAGACTATGGAAATTTCTTTCTATTCTTAGTTTGCTGATGGTTTTATTATGGATAGATATTGAATTGTCTTAAATGCTTTTTTCTGTATCAAGTCGTGGTCATATGAGTTTCCTTTTTTAGACTGTTAATATGGTGGATTACAAAGATTGAGCTTTTGCCTTGCATTCCTGGAATATACTTGATCATGGTGTATGTCTGTGGTACTGGAGAGAAGAGTGCCACCTGATTAGTGCAGGGTGAGAATGGCTGGATGTTAAGTCCCTGCCCACCATTTCCATGGCCACAGCCCCAAGTAGAGAGAGGAAGGGACTTCACCTTCTGAGTTCAGGGTGAGGGTGGTAGACGAGGCTCCACCTACAGCCTCCTGTCTTTAGTACAGGATTGGGATCAGGATGGGGATAGGCATGTTTCTTCTGGGTTCTTAGCCTGAACTGAGAGGGGAAGGGTTTTAGGCAAAAGGCTTCTGTCTTTCCTGGCTACCCTCTTCTACTTACCACGGCCAGACAGAAGTAGTTTTTCTTTTTGTTTATTTGTACCCACTGGTGTTTTCATGTTGCAGGCTTCTTTAATATCCAGGTTGGATATATGAAAGTCAACAAAACAAAACCAACCAGGGAACTTTCTGCCAAGTCTTTCCTCAAGTTCCAAGGTTCCTAGTAAATCTGCTTTCTTTTCTCTACCTTAAAGAATCTTTTAATAGTTGCTTTAAGTCTTTCAGGATTTTTGCTTGTAATTAGTGAGAGTAATAGAATGTAATGAGCTATCTCCATCTTGTCCAGAATCAGAATTCTGAGTTGTCTTTTAAAGTGATTTAAATATTTTGAAAATCTTTTATATTTACCCACAAATTTACCTCTTCTGGAGCAATTCATTTTTCTGTGTAGATCCAGTTTTCCATGTAATATTATTTATGTTCTGTCAGAAGGACTTTGTTTAATGTTTCTTTTCATGCAGGTCTGCTTGTGATGGATTCTTTCAGGTTTTGTGAATCTGCAAAAGTCTGTATTTCACCCTTCTTTTTAAAAGATATTTTCACTGAGTAGAAAATTCTAAGTTGACAGCTTTTTCTTTCAGTACTTTAAAAATGTTGCTCTATTGTCTTCTGGCTAGTCAGTTGTCATTGTTCGTATCTAAGCAATGTGCCTTCTTTCTCCAGCTTCTTTTAAAATTTTTCTCTTTACCACTGTCTTTGAACAATTTGATTATGATATGCCTTAGTGTAGTTTTTTATCTTTATTGAGCCTCTTTGATCTGTTAGTTTATATTTTTAGTCAGTTTTGGCAAAATTTGGTCATTATCCAAATAGTTTTTCTGTTTCCCTTCCTTCCTGTTTGGAGACTCCAATTATATATATCAATACATGTATATTATGTTGCTTGAATTTGTCCTGTAGCTCCTTGATCCTCTTTTCTTTCTTCCTTTCTTTTTTTTCTCCCCATTTTTATTTTTGAATAGTTTCTATTGCTCTGTCTTCATATTCACTGTTTCTTTTGCTATGTGTAATATGCTGTTAATTTCATTCACTGTATCTTTTATCTCAGAAATTGTGATTTTCATCAAAGTTTGATTCACATCTATTTAATGTCTTTTCTAACTCTTCTTACCATGTACAATCTTTCTTTTACATTCTTGAATATATGGAATAAAATTATAGTCACTTTCAATGACCTTGTCCATTAATTTGGTAACCTGTATTATTTTGGCATAGGTATTGATAGATTTTTCTGCCCTATCATATTTTCTGTGTTATATTTTCTCTTTTTGTTGCATGCTGCTAATCTTTGATTGGATGCCAAATATTGTAAATCTTACTTGGTGCTGCATATTTTTATATTTCTATAAACTTTTGTTTTGTTCTGGGACACAGTTTAAGTTACTTTGGAACAGTGTAATCCTTAGGGTCTTGCCTTTTAAAGCTCTGTTAAAGAGGACCAGAACATTTATTTTAGGTCCAATTTTATACCCTATTGAGGTAAAATACTTCCAACTCCCTTATCTGATTCCCATTCTTTCTACACAGGGTAATAAAATGAAGAATTTTGCGATTATGTGTAGCATGTTAGCTTTGTCTGTCAATTACAGTACCTTGAGTTAGATCACATGTAGTGATAATGTCTCTTAGATTTGTTACTTATTTTGCCCCTACAGAAACTTTTAAAATTTGAGATGGTATTTCCCTCCTGAGTAGGATGGCATGGTCTTCTAGGTATCATTGCTTCATGCCATGCACTTAAGACACTAAGGTTAGGAAGAAGATTATCAAGGCACCCGAGTTGTGATAATCTTCATTATTTAGTTACTTTTTTTGAATTTGGATTTTCTTTTAATTCTCATGATGCTCCAGCTTTAACTAAGTCATTAAGTTATCATCATTTAAAATTTGAGTCTACTAAGGATAAAGTACTTAAGGTGATTCTAGGCCTTTGACATTCTCACTTTAGAATTTTAAATTTGCAAAATATTTTTAGATCACCTACATTCTTTTTTTTAACATCTTTATTGGAGTATAATTGCTTTATAATCACCTACATTCTCAATACTGTTTTAAATTATTGCATAGAAAAAATTAAAATTAGTTATACTTTGACAACTTGATTTTCTGAAGCTATAAAGACCTACAGTCTTCTTTATCAATTTAATCAAATTACGTTCAGTTGTTTGTTTTCTTAGATAGGCATTGCTTTTTTATTTCTAGAAGAAAACTGTTTATTATGAAATTCAGTCAAGAATCAGATTTTCATTGACTGTTACTATCCTGAAATTGTAGGTAAATAACCAATTGAGAAGATTAATAGAATCTAAAATATTTGAGGAACATCTAAAATCAGATGGTGATGATGATGATGAAGGCGGTACATACTTTTGTATTAGCAGGAAAAATTGTGGAACATAATTGCTAATTAAGTTGATATTAAAACTAGGTATTTTAAAAATGAATGCAGAACAGAAATCTTTAATGTTGATAAAAAATCATAACTAATGTAATAATTAGACCACCTAGGATATTTCAGTGGTTAAGTTTGGAAGAGATGCAGTATAGTATAGCTGTATGTACCTCTTCAAAAAATATTGAATTTAGGAAGTTTATAGAGAGAGAAATACTGTTCAAATGACATTGAAACTATTATACATTTTTTAAAGGCTATACTTTTATACTTTAAAAATTCACTACTAAAACAGTTTATAGCCTACTGCACCTGTGTAACCCATTCTGGACATGCTACTGTCCCATTGCCTGATGACTTGATTTGGATCTCAGGTGTCAGACTGTGGGCAGCTTATTCAGTTGTTTGTCCTCAGTTTTTCTCTTATAGTTCAGAAATAATACTAATACCTGACTTAGTGATTGTAAGGATTTAATGAATTAGTGTATAGGTGTGTGTGTGTGTATACTTTTTCTAGGACAGTTCTTGCTTATAATAGGCACTTTATAAATATTCGTTGTTATTAATTATTTACTTGGGTGTCTCTTCCATTATACGGTAAAATCCTTGAGGGCAGTGACCATGTCTTAGCTGAGTTTGAAATTCCAGCAAATCTGGGTGTCTTGGGAGTGACCTTTTTGTTGAGAGGAAATGTGGCATAATGGAAAGAACTTGAGATCTTGTCTTGAGTCTTGTATCTATTTCTAATTATATGGGTTTCAGCAAGTCATTTGTCTTTATTTAAAAAAAAAATGATGAAAAAACTGAGTTCAAATAGGCTAATAATGAGAACACCCAGAGTTTATGGCTGTGGGCAGTAAGACTGATGCGTGTGTGCAGATCTTTGTTAACTGTGAATTGTATGGTTTGTGACCTGTCCCAAGAGGCCATCAGGTTGATGCCTTGTATTCAGAAGGGTCTCCAGCATATACTTCTGATATTATCTATAAATGGGTTTATACATTGTCTTAGCAGACATTCTTTATGCCAGTTTAAAATTTTATCCCATTTCAAGCTATATCATTTGAAGCACACTATAAATAAAATCAATTTAAATATGATTATATAATTTTTGTAATCTTGATTTCACTTTTAATGTGTCTGGAGATTAAAAAATTGGGAGTGACTTAGAACTCCCTTGACCTCAGAGAAGCCTTGTTAAACACATGTTATTGTTATACTGTATGCTCTATCAGATGTAAGTTTACTGGTGGATCCAGAGCTTCATTTTCTCTGTTGAATTTTCTGGTATAGTAGCATAACATACATTGATTAAAATTGGCCACATAGTAAATAATTTTATTCAAAACTGGAAGCATGCAAAAAAATAATTGTTTAAAAAGGTATACCATTATAACAATTAAAGATTAATTGCTTTATTTGTGCAACTTCTGGAGAGGATGTGATATTTCTGGCTACAAATGATCCAAAACCAGTCCAATAGTGGAGATATGCCCATGTGACTAGAACCATAATGGTGGATTATAATGATGTTTTTCCTGATTTGTTATGGTTCTTGATCAGTTTATATCTTTTGACAGCTATCTTTTTTAATACTTTAATTTTAGACTTATAGAGAAAGTGGAAAAATACTAAGGAGAATTCCTGTATATCCTTTATCCTATATTCCCTAATATTCACATTTTATGTACTCATGGTACAATTATTAACAATCAGGACATTAACATTGACACAGTAATCTACAGATCTTATTTGAATTTTCCCATTTTTACCACTCTTAGTCTGCCGTGGCTTCTGTAACAAAATACCATAGACTGGTGGCTTACATAGCAGGAATTTATTTCTTACAGTTCTGTAGGATGGGAAGTCCAAGATCAAGGAACCATCCGATTCAGTTCTTGGGAAGAACCTGCCTCCTGGCTTGCAGTCGGCTGCCTTCTTGCTGTATTCTTATGTGGTGGACAGAGAGCTAGCTCTAATCTCTTCCTCTTCTTTTTTTTTTTTTTTCGAATTTTATTTTATTTTATTTTTTTATACAGCAGGTTCTTATTAGTTATCTATTTTATACATATTAGAGTATACATGTCTTCCTCTTCTTATAAAGTTACTAATCCTATCAGGGGGGCCCTGCCCTTGTGAATTCATCTAAACCAAATTACCTCCCAAACACCCCACCTCCAAATACCATCACATTAGAAGGGGTTAGGGCCTCAATGTATGAATTTTGGGGAGAAACGAACATTTCAGTTCATTATGCTCACTAAAGTTTTTTTCCTGGTCCAGAATACAAGTGTCTCACATTGCATTTGATGGTCTCCATTATCTTTTAGTCTGTGAAAGTTCTTCAGTCTTGGTTTTCCTACCTTTGAAGAACACTGGCTGGTTATTTTGTCTTATGTTTTCTCATGGTTAGGTTGAATTTATGGATTTTTACAAGAATATCAAAGAAATGATGCTCTATCCTTCTCAGTGAAACATATTATGAGGTACATGTTATCTATCTGCATTATTACTAGTGATATTAACTTTGAATACTTGATTAAGGGAGTGTCTGCCAGGTTTCTTTCCACTGTAAACTTGCTATTTTTTCCTTTTGTTGTTAATAAGTATCTTGTGTTTAAATAATTTTGAGAGTATACAAATACCCTATTTTTCATCATAATTTTTCCCACTAGTTTTAACATGCATTGATGATTTTTGTCTCCAACAGTTATTAGTCTGATATATCTAATTATGATTTTCTAGTTTCATCATTCCCTTACTTCATTAATTGGAATTCTTCATTAATTGGAATTCTACTGTAAGGAAAAGCTGTTTCTTCTCTTCCATTTATTTATTCAATTATTTATTTATATGAGTGTGTACTCTTATCAGTACATTTATTTTATTCTATGGGTTAAATTGCTCTCATTATTTATTTTATTGCTCAAATTGTCCTCGATTTTGCCATTAGGAACTTCTTCAACTTTCAGGTCTTTTAGATATGTCTCCATTACCTTGAGCCCTTCCTGACTTTCTGGCACCGCAAGATGTACCAGGCTCATCTTGTCTTTCCTGACTCAGCCCTGGAATCAACCATTTATCCAAAGAGCAATAGTTCCTTTTATTTAAGATTATATTTTATAATCAACATGTGGGTACTAGGTGGGCTTCTTGCTACTGCGGTGCCATTGCTTCTGGGTCCCCTCAGTGGACTAGCAGAGCTAGCAAATACATGTGTAAACTTATAAATATATGTGCACACATCTGCATTTCTCCATTTGTATATATGTTAAAAACCTTTCGTTCAACCCAGTGTCACAGAGTTTATTCTAGCCTTCCCCTCTTGCTTATTTGCCACTTCCTCTGGCAGTGAAAAGTCTGGCTTTCATTATCCACAATATGTTTACTTATTTACTCAGTCCTAGTGTAAATGTAAAGTAGTTTCAGAATTGTTTACTTGTATCCCAGTGAAAAACAAATTTTCTAAATATAGTGCACTATTTGTATATAGTTCTTTTTGTCTTTATCCTTACAATGTACATTTAAAATATGATTTTCCAGAATGTCTTAAATTAGTTTTGTTCCTTCCCATCCCTTCAGTGTTCCTATTCCATTTTGGGTTCAACTCACATTCTGATTGATATTATTTATTTGGTTTTTGGGATGTGAACAATTGCCAAGAATCAGCTATATACAAAGGTATATTCAGAAAAGGGCTACTTCTCCCTCATCCCTACTACCCTCTTCCCATTCCTATACTTTTTTCATTAAGTTCCCAGCAGCTCCTCTAGGTAACCAAGCTCATTAGTTTCTGGTTTATATGTCCCGTATTTCTTTAGTACAAATGAGCATGTATATTTTTTCACATTTTATTCTTTCTTATATGAAGTGTAGTATGCTGTAAACACTTTTTTTTTTTGCATTTTTTTATTTTTTCACGTAACAGCGTGTCCTGGAAATCACTCCACATCAATTCATAAAGATTTTCCTCTTTCATCTTTACAGGCACTTCGTATTCCATAGTGTGGTAATATAAAATTTTCAACTTCTCTCCTATGTATGAGCATCTAAGTTGTTTCCAGTATTCTGCAATTCAGACAGTGCTGCAGTGAATTATCTATGTATTTTTGCATTGTTGGGGGTTTCTCTTCAGGGTAAATTCCCAGATGTGTGATTGCTAGAAAATAAATGCATATATTGTTTTCTTAGATATTGCCAAATTCCCCTCCAGAAGAGTTGGACCAGTTTGTATTACCATCAGCAACATATGAAATGTCTAATTCCCCAGAGCCTCACTAACAGAACGTACTGCTAAACTTTTTAATTTTTTCCAGTCTGATAGGTACAAAGTGGTACCTCAGTGTTAATTTGCATTTCTCTAATTTTGAATGAATTCGAACACCTTTTTATATGTTTATGGGTCATTTTTATATCTTTTTTTAATATATGGTCTGTTCATGTATTTTACATTTTTTTCTGTTGGATTTTGGTCCTTTGTACTTGAAATGTTAAGAAGTCTTTCTGCGTTAGAGGCATTAGCCCTTTGTATGGGTATTCTTTTAAAGTGTTGCAATGAGATTTATTCAGTCAGTGTGCTTCTTTGGTGTTAAACTTCCCAAAATACTAATCTGAAACAGATAAATATATTAATAGCCTTGTGCTGAAAAAATAATGCTATTTCAATCTCTTTGTGACAGAAATGAATCAGATATTTTGATCACCTCTGTAAGGCCTTTGTTATTCTCTAAATATCTCTTACATATACTATCTTATGAAAAGTGCATATTTTTGTGGGTATGTGGAAATGCCTTATTCTTCAAGAAGTTTTCACTTACCTTCTCCTTTTTTTTCAAAACTGGTGTCACCTTTCTTGTTATTCCTATAGGTCATCGAATTATTTCGTAATTCGATTTACACTGAATTGAGTTCAGTTTATAGCTGCATAAGGTCTGGGACATTGTAATTGTCATATTTCATTCTTTTACTGTGCTTAATAATGAGAATGACCTCTGTATGCCATACATTATGCCACATGCAACCCTGATGATTTTATGAAATAGGTCCTGTTATTCTCTCACTATTATGGATGAGGAAACTAACGTTCAGTGGTGTATAACTTAATTCGGAGCCAAATAGCTAGTGAGTGGCAGAGCTAGTGACTTCAAAAGCATGTGGGCTAATTACCATGCTCTATATAATGTCTCTTAATTTTGGATGTAGTTAATGTGCTCAAATTTTTATTGAATTGATTTATTAAAGTTCTAAGGCATTCACTATATTCCAGGTGTAAAGTTGGGAGGGCCTTGGCTAAAGGAGCAGCAGTAAATGGAAAGAGTCATGGCAAGACAAATTGCACATCCACATGCAGCCAGTATATACTGAGCTTATGTTGCCAAGTTTGTAAGGATCTTTGAAGTTTTGTCTGGGTAAGCTTCCTTATTTTTAAAGAAATTATCATTAATTTTGATTACACTGGTAAAATAGCTCATTCTGTACATGGCAACTGGGTAGATGACATCCCTGAGATGCCCATTTCCCTTGTATGTTATTTCAAAATTGTTATTTAGAGATCCCAGCTGTGATTTTATTTTTATTTCTAAGTGCTAAATGTTAGACATTATTAAAATCTCCTTCAGATAAATTACTTGTTCAAATAATTTTTACAAATCCTGTTTAACGTAACTGTTTTTCAATAGGTTTGTTTGTCTATTTGGGATGCAACTTCATTTATATCATGTGATCTTTTACACTTCATGCCACTTAAATATAGAGATTCAAATAGTTATCGGTGACAGAATACTTTTTGATGAAAAGTGACAACCTTTTTTTATGTCATTTTACAGCCTCCTTATAACCCTGTGGAATAGGTATGATTATTTGTTAAGGTGATTCAGAGATTAAATGGTTTACCTATTCCAGTGCTGTTTTGAGTTTTGGAGAATCACTTTTATTAGTGTTTTTTTTTTTTTTAATTTACCATTATACTTAAGTATAGTAAAGTCTGTTGAACATTTAAATTAAATGAAAATATAGAAATGTAATGTAAAACAGCTGTTACTTAATTTTTTGGGGGGGGGAATAGCTGTTACTTAATTTTAAAGATATTCAGTATAAGTTAATATTACAAGTTCACTCAACTTGATTAACTTTTCCTCTTCATTAAAAAAAATAAGACTGCTAAAAGCAAAAATTTTAACATTATACTGTGGGATAGATATTTACCATTTCTTTTTGCTCCTTATTCCTTCCTGCTGATCTGTATTCTTATCTGGTATCATTTCCTTTTAGCCTAAAGATGTTGCTGTAGCATTTTTTGTAGTGTAGGTTTGTTGACAATGAGTTCTCTTAGTTTTATTTTATCTGCAGTTGCCTTTATTTTGCCTTCAATTTTGGAAGATCTTTTCGTTGGGCAAAGAATTCTAGATAGACTTTTGTTGTTGTTTTAGAAATTTCAGTGTGTTAATTTTCTGTTTTTCAATCTGTTGTTTCTGATGAGAATTTAGCATTCATTTGCATTATTGTTCTCCTGTTTATAATGTGTTTTTTTCCTGGCTTCTTTTAACAGTTTCTCTTTATATTTGGTTTTAAACAATTTGACCATGATATGCCTAGGAGTGGAGTTTAAAATTACTTCACAGGGGTTCCTGAGTTTCTTGAATCTGTAAATTTATGTCTTTCACTAAAATTGAGAAATTCTGGCCATTATTTCTCAAAAAAGTTTCATTTACTGTCATTCTCTTTCTTCTTTCCTTCTGAGACTTCAGTTAAAGGGTCTTGAGGCTCTATTTATTTAAAAAATCCTTTTTCTTTCTGTTCTTCAGATTCAGTCATCTATATTGATCTTTCTTCAAGTACATTGTCTCATTTTTCAACTCAATGCAGTAGTTTTTGAATTTAATATTTTTTATTTGTAATATTTCCTTTAGGTTCTTCTTTATAACTTTTATTTCTCTGCTAAGATTCTCTGCTTTTTCATTTATTATCATCATATTTTACTTTAAATCCTTGATCATAGTTATATTGGCTGACTTAAAACCCTTGTCTGCTAATTGCAACATCTGGATAAACTCATGTCAATCTTCATTGATTGTATGTATTCTATTTTTAATATGTTTTTGTTTCTTCATTTGTTGAGAACTTTCAGATTTTGTCCTGGACATTGTGAACAATATATTATAGAAAGTGGATTCTGTTAGACTCATTTGAAGAATATTGAATTTTTTTTTGCCTGTTTGTTTTTTAAGTCATTTAACTTGGCTGTACTCCAACTTCAAATTCTGTTTCCCATGTGGTGGGTGTTAGCTGAAATTTCAGGTCAGTTCTTTTAACCTTAGGAAGGCTGCTTGGAATCTTTCTCTTACATACTTGTTTTGAGGATTAGCAAGAGACTTGAACAGTTTATCCATAGAATTTAGAGCTTCCCTTCTCTGGTTCTCTCCTTTACAGAATTCTTCCCCTTACTTTCTTGCTGTGGTTTCCCTGGATTCTGTCTTCAATTCTATAGGAGAGTAAGACTACTGTTTTCTATTAAATTTTAACTGCTCTTCATGGCAGGGATTGGGGTCCTAACTCAGGCCATAAAAATGAGAATCTTATTCAGTGCAATTCCCTTTTTTTCCAGATTCAGCCTGCTTTTGTTCACTTTCCTGTGCCTTCAGTTTTGTTTTTCTTTTTCCTAAACTATTTTATTCAGAGTGTAATTGTTATCTAGGGTAGGTTTGGTTTTATGGGAACTATTTGACCATGACTAGAAGTAGAGATCTGTACTTAGCTTTTGAGCTCTCCAGTCCCTTATGGTCTTGTGGCTTTTCTCCATATTTCAAAAGAAGTATGTTTATATTGTTGAACTTTACGCTTGTTCAGAAATTGGTGCTCTGGCCTAATTTCTTAGAATCAGTCTCTCTGCTGTCCTAGTTTATGCCTTGTCTAATTAAAGTCATGCCTGTATTTGAAAAGTGGACAATTTCCAGGGAAAGTGAGCAGCTGGTATTGACACTCAAAAGAGTTATGAAATGAAAGTAAGCAAAGGGCCAGTTCGGCTGAACCTCAGGAAAAAATATCTAATGGTGAGATTTGTGAGACTAAACAATCTGGCAAGGGGACTTTCTCTGAGCTGTTTCAAACTGAATTGGAAAAGTCAGAGGAAAAACAAGTAATCAGCCCAGGTCATGTATTGGCTGATGGACAGTTTATATGATCTCATAGTTACCTTTCCTAGTGGCTATTTGACTGTGTGGTCATTATCAAGAAAGCCTTTTAGGTTTTATTTTATTAACATGCGTGTCTGCATTGGGGTGACAAAATGGATTCCTCTAAAAAGTTTATAATTGATAGTAAAAATACTCCTGGAAAGGAGGAAACACTATGATATTAATTTTATATGTTCTTTATATAATTTTTTGATATCAAGGACTTGAACTGTTTATCATTGTATTCCCAACACCCAGGATAGTGCCTGGCTCATAGAAGGAATTCAATAAGTATTAGTATCCTTTGTGTTTTTATTATGCTTACTAAAAAACAAACTAATTTCAAATGAATGTCAGTTATTGAAAGTGACAATTAAATTTGATGTTTTCTATTATTTCTCTTAGTCTTCTCTGTTTCTGTTTCCAACCCTAAGTCCAGAGGCCTGAATTTAAGATGTTTAGGTGTGCTTTGTAGTTTTGGTCACAGGAAAAAACAAAAGGTTAATTTTGTTGTAACTGTGAAATGCACTGCAGGAAAACAGAAAATCAAAGTTTTTTTGCAGAAAGAGAGAGTATTAAACAAAGTGGTTAACGGTAGCAGATATGAAGTCACATAGTTCTGACTTTAAATTCTGGCTACATATTACACTCGCTTGTGACCTTTGAAAACTTCCTTAACCTCTCTGAATCTCAGTTTCATTATCTTTAAAAAATGTGGATAATTAATACGTATTTCATGTGGCAGATGGGAGTTTAAGATGAGATTATTGTATAAAATTATTTAGCATCGTACCAGATACACGATAGGCACTCAGTAAAAGCTGCTATTTTGTGGCAATTCTTCTGTTCATCTTAATCTTCTTTGTAGTTTCTTCTTTCTTGCTTTTTAGGTAATTTTATATTTTAACATGGGACCACTTACTTGCTCTGTGGCCTTGAACCTTTTTGGCTTACTTTTGATCCTCAGTTAAATGTTTATGAAATGAGGAATTGAATTAACTCAAAGTCTCTTCCCTTGTGCCATCTCTGATTGATGGGAGCTTCTTGGAGCTCTATTCTTCAGAATACTTCTGGAGCTACTTTCATGGTTCACTAGAGAACATCCTGTAATGATATGAATCTGAACCAGATTTGACATCACTTATCTATTCATAGCCTCAATCTTCAGCTTCCAGTAAAGGAGAATGTAAAACAAGTCCTTAAAGACATGTTTATGTAACTTTACTTTTTTTTTTTTTTTTTTTTTTTTTTTTTTTTTTTTTTTTTGCGGGCCTCTCACTGTTGTGGCCTCTCCCGTTGCGGAGCACAGGCTCCGGACGCACAGGCTCAGCGGCCATGGCTCATGGGCCCACTGGCCCAGCCGCTCCGCGGCATGTGGGATCTTCCCAGACCGGGGCACGAACCCGTGTCCCCTGCATCGGCAGGCGAACTCAACCACTGTGCCACCAGGGAAGCCCGTAACTTTACATTTTTAAAAACAAATACTTATTGAGTGCCTGCTTTATATAATGCCTTGTGTTAGGTACTTACTTTGGGTCTGTGAGGGGTGAAGATATCAGTGAATAAATGACTTTCCCTGGAATAGATAGCTTAATTAGGACATTCAGTACAATAATAATAAAGAAATTGTAGTAAAGACACAAGAAAATAGCAACGAAATTGTATTAAATGTACTCTAAATAGATATGCTTTTTAACAGAATATTTAACAAGCTGTAAGAACTTTAATTCCTACCAGCAAAAACAAGAGTTTATGATATTTTATTTTTGCAGTGTTGTACAGTGAATAGCCCTATCTAAAACAAGGAATTTACTATTATCAGAATACTAAAATATAGTGCATTTTGTATTTAATTATCAGATCGTATAGTTGATACATCAATATGACCATATTGATTTATATTTTTATTTCCTAATGGTTTCTGCAGCCAGGCAGAGATTTGGATCAACCCATTGATGGTTCTTTTTAATGGATCTTGAAATGTGAGAAAAGTATCCACTTTACATAGTATTCTGGTATTCATAGAGTTTATGTTGGGCTCTTGTTCTGTTTAGTTAATCAGGGTTAGCATGTATTCTTCAAATGACTGAACCACATTGAAATGTGTTATATTACCTTATTCTTGGTCTACAATATTTTTATTTTTATTATTTTTGAGATATAGGAAACGTGTAATGAATGTGTCATTGCATGTTACATTGTGTTACATGTTATACTTTAATTAATTATTTTGTGTTGGGTCTTCGTTTCTGTGTGAGGGCTTTCTCTAGTTGTGGCAAGTTGGGGCCACTCTTCATCGCGGTGCGTGGGCCTGTCACTATCACGGCCTCTCTTGTTGCGGAGCACAGGCTCCAGATGCGCAGGCTCAGTAGCTGTGGCTCGTGGGCCTAGCTGCTCCGCGGCATGTGGGATCCTCCCGGACCAGGGCTCGAACCCATGTCCCCTGCATTAGCAGGCAGACTCCCAACCACTGCGCCACCAGGGAAGCCCCACATGTTATACTTTAATAGCAGTGTAATGATTAAAGGCGGCTTGAAAGCAAAATGAATAATTTATTCAATACAACAAGAAACTCCAAATATTTTTTAGTATTCTTGATTATAATTCTTGTTCTCCTTTTAATTTTTTGAAGCAGTGATCAAAGAAATTGCATTTCTGTGTGATTCAGTATTTTGAAATATTTAGTCCCAACCAAAGTAATATTTCATCAAAAGAGATGTTGTTAGAACTGATTTATAAATGCACTGATATGCTAATCCTCTAAGCTGCTATCTGGTAGGTTGTAAATGTTCTATATAGCAGCACTTTTTTTGGGTTTTGAGTAGAGTGAGCAGAGGATGTTGTTATTTCTATTAATGTAACAGTTTGTTTGGTATACTGTGGCAAAACTGACGGCAGTGTCAAAATGGACCACCCACAGAGAGTCCAGTGAGGGCTTATTGAGGATTGCCTGCTTAAACTGCTGCCACTTACCCAAATAGCATTGCTGATTCTGTGACTTAGTGCTTGATCTAAGTTAGTGATTACTTAGAAATGAATCTTTCCAAGTGCCTGAGCTGCTAATATTCTATATTAAAAAATATAGGAAGAATCTTCTTTCGTATAAATCTAAAATCTGATAAGTAAATTGAATCTTCAAATTGTGGCTATTCTCTTAAATATTAGCATGGAAAACATCTTATTATTTTAAATAATGTCTAGCTTTCTATGTAATGCTATCATTCTTCATAAAATATTATATTTGTATTGTCTGTCTCTGTGTTTTGCCACTACAGTGGGATTTTTGAGAATATTAAAAAAGCAGTTGTCTCTCTGATAACAATTTTATTTGGTGTCCTTGAGTGATGCACATTCATAGCAATCTATCATAATGAAGTAAGTGTTCTACTTTGCAGGGGAATCCTCTTGGTGTTAAATCTTCCTAAGGATGATGTGGTAGGTCAGGGTTTGAGTGGTAGTATAACTGGTCTAAGGATATAGTGTTTGGAATAGCAGAGGTCACTTGGAGTTCAGAGTGTTTCTCAGGTAATTTAACTAACTGCTCAATTAAGGGAAAAAGGCATGCTGTAAGATGAACTTGTTTTCGTTAGTCACAGAAAAATAGGTACAATGAAGATATTTGTGAGTATTACTACTTACTGAGGGTTTAACATAAATACACACACACACAAGGGCTTCCCTGGTGGTGCAGTGGTTGGGAGTCCGCCTGCCGATGCAGGGGACACAGGTTCGTGCCCCGGTTCAGGAAGATCCCACGTGCCGTGGAGCAGCTGGGCCCGTGAGCCATGGCCGCTGAGCCTGCACCTCCGGAGCCTGTGCTCTGCAACGGGAGAGGCGACAACAGTGAGAGGCCCGCGTGCCGCAAAAAATCAATACATACATACACACACACACACACACACACACACACACACACACACACACACACACAAGTCCTCGCACTGATGGTATATGAACAGTGAGAAAGATTATTGGACTTGTGTGCTATGATTTTTTTCCAAAAATTATTCTGTGCTCTGTCACACAGCTATAAACTAGTGTGAAGTATTTCTAGGATTTAGTGTGGTTGGAATTGTTACTTTCATGATAAACATAAACCTAATTATTCAGGGAATTAGGTGTTTGTATAATTCATAGTCTGCTGGTCAAGAGAATTTTTTTATATTGAAATATATGTCATTATATAAATAGAGCTTGTGTGTTTTTTTAATATAGTAAGTTTTAAAATAAGATTTGTTTAAAATAAAAACAAAATTCCTACATAAACATTCTTATGTAAACATAAGCATATAGCACTTTTTTATTTTTAATTTTTTAAAAATTAATTAATTTACTTTTGGCTGTGTTGGGTCTTCGTTTCTGTGCAAGGGCTTTCTCTAGTTGTGGCAAGTGGGGGCCACACTTTTTTTTTTTTTTTTTTTGTGGTACACGGCCTCTCACTGTTGTGGCCTCTCCCATTGCGGAGTTCAGGCTCCGGACGCACAGGCTCAGCGGCCATGGCTCACAGGCCCAGCCTCTCCACGGCATGTGGGCTCTTCCCAGACCGGGGTACGAACCCGTGTCCCCTGCATCGGCAGGTGGACTCAACCATTGTGCCACCAGGGAAGCCCGGGGGCCACTCTTCATCGCAGTGCACGGGCCTCTCGCTGTCGCGGCCTCTCTTGTTGCAGAGCACAGGCTCCAGACGCGCAGGCTCAGTAGTTGTGGCTCACGGGCCTAGTTGCTCCGCAGCATGTGGGATCTTCCCAGACCAGGGCTCGAACCCGTGTACCCTGCATTGGCAGGAAGATTCTCAACCACGCGCCACCAGGGAAGCCCCGCATATAGCACTTTTTAAGTGGTTTGTTTGTCTATGGCCCTCAATGTAGAGAGTGGTAAGTTAAGTGAAAATGAGTTAGTGTAAATTATTGTAATTTATGTTACAATTATAGTGGAGTCTTGAATGAGGGCTAAGTTTTAAAGTCAGTTCCTAAGGTAATAATTGAATGTAGTAAAAATTACCCTCGAAAGTCCTTTAAATTCGTCTTAAGTATAACATCTATGGCACTATCTAAAATAAGTGCAGCATAGGCAGTTTTTTCCTCTAGTGATAAAAGATATTACTGCTTCTTTCACTGGCCACCAGGTAAAATAGTAAAAGCTACCTTTAGTTTAGGTGCTTTGTACCAAAAATATTTGTTTGTATTTTTTTACATAAGCACATAGAGTTGATTTTGTGTATCTTAAGTATGTGTATGATGTAACTTCACAGTATTGCTTGTGGTGATAGCCTAAGGTAAGTATTTATAAAAAGTTTCCAAGAAGAAAGGAACATAGAGGAGCTAAAAAAACAGCCAGAAAACAATTAATAAAATGGCAATAAGTACAAACCTATCACTAATTACTTTAAATATAAACGGACTAAATTCTCCAGTCAAAAGACATAGGGTAGTTGAATGGATTAAAAAAAAAAAGATCCTGCTATTTGCTGCCTACAAGGGATTTGCTTCAAACCTAAAGACACTAACAGACTGAAAGTAAAGGGATAGAAAAAGGTATTCCATAAAAACGGAAATGAAAAGAAAGCTGCTTTGCTAATACTTATGTCATAGAAAATAGACTTGAAAACAAAGACTGCAAGAAAAGACATAGAAGAGCAGCATAATGATAAAGAGGTCAGTCCAACAAGAGGATATAAAATTTGTAAACATTTATACACCCAACATAGGAGCAACTAAACATATAAAGCAAGTGTGAACAGAAATAAAGGAAGAAATAGACAACAATATAATAGTAGGAAACTTCAGTACCCCTTTTACATCAATGGATAGATCATCCTGACAGAAAATCAGTACGGAAGCACTGGCCTTAATCAACACATTATAGGGGATTAACTTAATAGATATATGCAGAGCATTCCATCCAAAAGCAGCAGAATACTCATTTTTTTCCAAGTGCACGTGGAGTATTCTCCAGGATAGATCACACTTTAGGCCACACACAAAAAAAGTCTCAGTACATTTAAGAAGACTGAAATCATATCAAGCATCTTTTCCAACCACAACACTTTGAAACTAGAAATTAATTACAAGACAAAAACTGGAAAAAACACAAAATATGGAGACTAAGCAACATGCCACTGAATAGTCAATGGGTAAACAAAGATATAAAAGAGATCAAGAATACCTTGAGACAAATGAAAATGGAACCACAACTTTCCAAAATCTATGAGACACAGTAAAAGCAGTTCTAAGAAGGAAGTTCATAGTGATATTGGCCTACCCCAAGAAACAAGAAAAATCTGAAATAATCTAACTTTATATTTAAAGGAACTAGAAAAAGAAGAGCAGATAGAGCCCAAAGTTAGTAGAAGGAAGGAAATAATAAAGATCAGAGTGGAATAAGTGAAATAGAAACTAAAAGTAAAAAATAAAGAGATCAATGAAACTAAGAGCTGGTTGTCTAAAAAGATAAATAAAATCGACAGACCTTTAGCCAGACTTATCAAGAAAAAAAGAGAGAGATGCAAATAAATAAAATCAGAAATGAAAGAGAAGAAATTACAGTCAGCACCACAGAAATATAAAGGGTCATAAGAGAATACTATGAACAATTATATGCCAACAAATTAGACAACCTAAAAGAAATGGATAAATTCCTAGAAACATACACGTTTCCAAGACTGAATCATGAAGACGTAAAAAATCCAAATAGACCAATTATTAGTAATGAAATTGAATCAGTAATCAATAAAACTCCGACAAAGTCCGGATTCACATGGCTTCACAGGTGAATTTTACCAAACATTGAAAGAAGAGTTAATATCTGTCCTTCTCAAATTATTTCAAAAAATTGAAGAAGAAGTAACACTTCCAAACTCATTTTATGAGGCCAGCATTATTCCTGATACCAATACCAGACAAAGACACTACAAAAAAAGAAAATTACAGGCCAATATCCTTGATGGAAATGAATGCAAAAATCTTCAACAAAATATTAGCAGACCAAATTCAACAATATATTAAAAAGCTCATCCACCATGATCAAGTGGGATTTATTCCAGGGAGGCAAGCATGGTTCAACATCCACAAATCAGTCAACGTGATATACCACATTAACAAAACGAAGGATAAAAGTCATATCATCATCTGAATAGATGCAGAAAAAGCATTTGATAAAATTTAACATCTATTCATGGTAAAAACTCTCAACGAAGTGGATATAGAAGAAACATAACTCAAGATAATAAAGGCCATACATGACAAACCCATAGCTAATACACTCAGTGGTAAAAAGCTTTAAGGTTTTCCTCTAACATCAGGAAGAAGATGCAGATGCCCACTCTTGCCACTTTTATTCAACATAGTATTGGAAGTCCTAACCATAGCAGTTAGGCAAGTAAAAGAAGTAAAAGTCATCCAAATTGAAAAGGAAGAAGTAAAACTATTACTGTTTACAGGTGGCATGACACTGTACATAAAAACACCAAAGACTCTACCAAAGATATGATTTGAACTAATAAATTAATTTAGTAAAATTGAAGGGTTTAAAATTAAGATACAGAAAACTTGCATTTCTATATACTAACAATTATTAGAATGAGAAATGCAGAAAACAATCCCATTTATAATTGCATCAGAAAGAATAAAATGGGGCTTCCCTGGTGGCGCAGTGGTTGAGAGTCCGCCTGCCAATGCAGGGGACACGGGTTCGTGCCCCAGTCTGGGAGGATCCCACATGCCGCGGAGCGGCTAGGCCCGTGAGCCATGGCCGCTGAGCCTGTGCATCTGGAGCCTGTGCTCCGCAACGGGAGAGGCCACAACAGTGAGAGGACCGCGTACCGCAAAAAACCCACAAAAAACAAAAAACGAAAGAATAAAATGCCTAGGAATAAATTTAACCAAGAAGGTGAAAGACCTGTACCCTGATAACTATAAGACATTGATGAAAGGAATTGGAGGTGACACAGATAAATGGAAATATATACTGTGATCATGGATTGGATGAATCAATATTGTTAAAATGTTTATACTACCCAAAGCAGTCTACAGATTCAATATAGTCCCTATCAAAATACCCATAACATTTTTCACAGAACTAGAACAAATAATTCTAAAATTTGTATGGAACCACAAAAAGATCCTGAATAGCTAAAGTAATCTTCAGAAAGAACAAAGTTGAAGGTATCACATTCTGTGATTTCAAACTACACTACAAAGGTACAGTAATCAAAATGGTATGGTACGGGTACAAAAACATACATGTAGATTAAGGGAAGAGAAATGAGAACCTAGAAGTGTAAAATGTTGCCAATATGTAATCAGAAGAGCTTGGGCTTTGGTGATAGATAACTCCTGTTATCTGTCACCAAAACCAGCTCATTCACTCAGTGTGTGGCCTAGGGCATTTTCCTAAACTTCTATGCCTCAGCCTACTTATAATGGGAACAGTAATATTTCTCTGATAGTGTGTGAAAGTGGTCTAGTAATAAGTTAACAATAGCTACATTTCTGTTTTCTTTTTCTATTTCCCCATGAATGTAACTACAAACACTTTTGAAAAGTAACTAGAATTACATTGGTTATTTAAAGTGCATCTAATTTATAAAGACTTTTTAAAGCCAAATAATTTGTTATTAGTCGTAACACATTCTGTATCCCCTTCCTGCTTAAAATATTTTAACAATTCTCCAAAGTTTTCTGATAAAACTAAAGTTTTTATCATGGCATATGAGGCCCTTCATGATCTGGTGTTCTCCAACTTTCCCTGTCCACTTTCACGAAGAAACTCTTTCTGCTGGTGCTGCTAGTTCTCTCACTATCCTTATCCTGACTAACTGCCAGCACTTTGACACTTATCAACATATGCCCCTTGGTTTCTCAAGCCATCTTACCTCCACCCCGTCTTCTCTTACAGGTCTGAATTCTATTCCTTCTGTGTATTTCCACAACACCCTGTATGTTGACATAGGTATTGTAAATATTTAACCTACCTCCTAAAATGCTGTGCTTTACTTTATTTGAGGTTGTGGACCATGTATACACAATATGTAGCATAAGTATGTGAGATCATTAACCAATCTTTGGCTCAATTAAAATGTGGAATTTTGAAAAATAGAGAAGGGTTTATTTGAGCACTGCTCTGTTCCTTTGAAATAGTTTTTGAGACCCACAGTTTTCAGTTGCACACTAAACTGTGAATTTTTTCATGGACAGTCAGGATTCCAACTATGTCATATTTTTATGTTACAAACAACATTGTTGCTTTTTGAGAACTGGTGGTTTCCCATGAACAATACAGTGGGCTTGAAAATGTCTTCTATGCTTTACTCAGAGGATTTATCACCCTTTTAATTGTATTGGCATCAGAAGATGAAATAATCATCATCAGTAGTCAGTTTTTGTCAGAGCATCTAGACATATTAGTCAGAAGCACTTGTGAGAAACCGATGCACCGCTGTAATTAACTAACTGGGTGTTGCATGGAAGCAGCTGGCAATGCCACAGTCAAGAGATTTCAACCGTGATAGATCTGCAGAGTGGTTTGCTTGTAAATATGGGTGCTATTTTAGAAAAAAAAAATTGAGAACTTCTTTTCTAAATCAATGCTCTAGGCCAGGGTGGCTAAACTAGTCTGTTGGCCAGATCCAGCCTGTCTGCTGTTTTTGTAAATAAAGTTTTATTGTAATATAGCCATGCTGATTTGTTTCCATATTGTCTATGGCTGCTTTTGTGCTACATGACTGAGACAAATCATTGCAACAGAGAACTGCATTGTCCTCAAAGGCTAAAATATTACTATCTGACCCTTAGCTGAAAAAGTTTGCTGACCTTTGCATTAGGTATTTTGCCAGTTTTACAGTTTGACAATTGTAGAATGAAAAATTTATATCTACGTACTCTAGCAAGGAAAGTAAACTCCCTCAGATGCAGGTTAGTAAAATGAAACATACTTTTGGTTTTTATTATATCTATTAAAAGTATACCTTCAAAATGTAAAAATCATGACTCTCCTATAAATATAAAATGAACCCATAAAAATTTCTACTTAACTCATTAATTAATGAGGGAGCCTATGTTAAAACTATTTCAAAGGAGAATATTTTATATATATGTATATTTAATCAGTAATTCTGAAATAAGTTTACTAATCCACATAACACTGCATAATATTTTATAGGGCAATGTAATATTTAGATTCATATTTTCTGTGGGTGAAAATGAGTGTATTTGTTCCAGACAAAATTCATTTCTGTGTACAAAATCATTAGCACCGTCAGTTTTCTATAACTTACCAAATTATAAAAGAGCCTGTCTAAGACAGTTATGTTTGTACACCTCTATAGAATCAGATAACTTGGAAGGCTCTCTAGAGAACATCCAGCATTCCATTGAAAAGACTGGGAGGTATCTCTTTGCCTATTTCAAAGTCTTTAACAATTTTCCCAATCAAATGTAAGCCAGTTAAAAAATACTTTGAAACAATAAAAATGTAGGAACTAAAATAAAAAATAATGCTATTCACTGTTGTTCCAAAGAAAATGAAATACTCAGGTATAAACTTACTAAAACATGTATAGAATCTATATCAGAAATCAAAGAAGATCTAAATCAGTGGAGAGATATATTATGTTCATGGATTGGAAGACTCTACGTAGTAAAGATTTCATTTCTCCCCAAATTGATCCATAGATTTAATTCACTTTCTATCAAATTGCAGTAAGTTTTCTATAGACACTGTCAAATTTATAAATTTTATTCAAATGGAAAGGCACAGACCCTAGAATATCTAAACAATCTTGACAAGGAAGAATAAAGTGAGAGGAATCACTCTACTTGATATGAAGGCTTGCTATAGGCTACACTAATCAATACAGTATGGTATTGGCAGAGACATAGACACAGATCAATGGAACAGAATTGAGAACCACTGAAAGACCCACACAATTATGATAATTGATGTTTTCAAGAAATGATTTTACTTTAATTCATTAAGTGTTGTAATCAAAGTAGATATAAAGTCCTGAGGCAGGAATTATCAGGGAACGGTCAACTGTGGGTCAGGGAACCAGGAAGTGCCTCAAGAGGTGAGCATAGTAATTAAGATGGCTTTGCTCCACTTTGCATCATTGTTTAAGATTTATGCTAATCTAAAATTAGCATAAATTAGACTTTTTTTTTTTGCTCTGGCTCTCCTTGAGGAAGATGGTGAAAAGAAGTGAAGTGGCAACTACTACAGCCACCTGGGACTGCTCCCCCACCTTTTTTTCTTTTTTTTCCCCAACTGATTTTGATAGAAGTGCAAAAGCACGTAAATGGAGGTAGGATAGCCTTTTCAACAAATGGTGCTGGAGCATCCATAGGCAAGAAAATGAAGCCCAACCTAAACCTCATACCTTATACAAAAATTAACTCAAAATGGATCACAGGTTTAAATGTAAAACATAAGACTATATATATTTAGAAAAGGTGACATAAGGAAAAATCTTTGGGATATTTTTGGGATCTAGGTATAGGTAAAAAGCTCTTAATCTTGATGCCAAAAGCATGATTCATGAAAGGAGAAATTGATAAAATGGAACTTAAAAAAATTTAAAATACTTGCTTTGCAAAAGACCTGTGAAGAGGATGAAAAGACAAACTATAGACTGGAGAAAATATTTGCAAACCACATTTCCCACAGAGGACTAGTGTCTAGAATATATAAGGAACTCTGAAAATGCATTAGAAAAAAAACCAAATGATTAAATTATAACAATGGATAAAAGATATGAACAGACATTTCACTGTTTTGTTCACTGAAGAAAATATTTAAGTGGTAAATAAGCACATGAAAAGATGTTCAACATCATTAGCCATTAGGGAAATGCAAATTAAAACCACAATGAAATATCACTGCACACCTATAAGAATGACTCAAATAAGAAATAGTGACAGTAGCTGATGCTGGAGAAGATGTGGAAAAACAATCAGGTGCATGGCTTGTGTGCATATAAATTGTCACAGTCACTCTGGAAAACAATTTGGCTGGTTATTATAAAACAAAACATACACTTATCACATGACCTACCAATGATACTCCTGGACATTTATCCCAGAGAGATGAAGACTTATCTTTACACAAAAACTGTTCAATAATGGTCCTAGTAGCTATGTTCTTAGCCAGAAACTGGAAACAGCCCATATGTCCATCAACTGGTGAATGGTTGTACAAACTGTGGTACATCTAAAATGGAGTACTACTCAACAATAAAAGTGAATGAACTATTCCTATACACAGCAACTTGGATGAATCTAAAGGGAATTATGCTGAGTGAAAAAGGCCAATTGCAAAATGATGCCATTTATATCAAATTCTTGAAATGACAAAATATAGAGATGGAGAACAGATTAGTGGTTGCCAGGGTTTAGGGACAGAGCAACATGAAGGATTCTTATAGTTGAAGAAACTGTGGTAATGGAATGTGTTCTTGATTCTGGTGATGGATACAGGAACCTACACATAAATACCAATATTTAGAACTTAATATGCACACAAAAATGAATACATGTAAAACTGTAGATATCTGGATGAGTAGAGTATAGCAGTGTCAGTTTTCTGGTTGTGATGTTGCACAATGGTTTTCCAAGATGTTACCATTTGGGAAACTGGGTAAAATCTACAGAGGATCTCTTTGTACTACTCCTACAACTGCATACGAATCCACAATTCTCTCAACATTAAAAATTGAATAAGAAGAAAAGAACATGGATCTTTCCAGAACATTCTTTTAAACTTAAAACATTTAAAATAAATATGTTTGAAGCCCTAGAACAATTGTACTTCTATATACAGGTAAATATTCTTAGGTATTAAGTTTAAATTAGGAAGGGGGGGAATCTCTTAGTTCCTTGAAAATTAAACGTGGATATATATTTTTTAATTTGAATAATTAGAAATCAATATTTAACTATCATTAACAGCAGTGAAATTAACATTTTCAATCTTTTATAGTTTGGTAACAGCTAATTCGTTACTTTAGTTACCAAGAACTATTATATCATATAAAAATTTCTATAAAATATTAGTTATGTTAGTATGTTTTGTACTATATAGGCTTAGAAAATAATAATTTTAAGCCATTCTTATGGAATTATAAGTAGTTCTGTGACTACCTGGCTAACTATAGCTCCATTTTGGAGTACTCCTTGGGATCAGTCCTAGTGTCTGTAGTGACAAAGTGCTTTAGCAAGGGAAACGATGCATATAGAAAATATTGTAGTTATGTATGGGTTTGGATAATTTCTACTGAACTGAATATGTATTATAAAGCTTTACTGTTTTTATTCCACATTAAACCACATATTCAGGTTACATTATTATGTACTGACATTTAATTTTTTCTCTGAGTGGGTTCCTGACTTTTCCCTAGTGGTGCAATTTCAGCAGAAATGTATTAATCGGAAATAACAGTGCACATAGACCCTTGGTAATCAAAATGGAAAAATGTGTGTCACTGGTTTTAAATGAAGTTTTTTTTATTGTTGTTAATAGAAGCACAACTAAAATGAAAATAGCTTCCTTCATTTTTATATTAACTGAAGATTTTATAGCTTTCTTGGGAATAATGTCTGTTCATCAGCTTTTAGAGTTTGATAAAAAATAATATACATTTAAAAACTTTTCATTGATGAAATTTTCTGTAAACCTTCTACAAAGGAAAAGATAATTACTTTTGGATTCAGTTCAGTGACAGTTCTTGTTCTTGACATATCACTTTTTTGACAGCAGGTAAACCTGGTATACCAGGAAGAAAGCCACCTGCATGCTAAATATCATTCTGGTCTCTCATCTTATTTTCTCTAATTGTGACAGTCAGTGGCTATACTATTCTCATAAAATGCTACCTTGTGAAGAAAATACTGTCATGATTATGATATATGTTTTCCATAGAGTTCTGAATCTAATTTCAAGACACTATGTTTATTCTTAAAAGTAAAATACACATTAATGATTGTTTTAATTTTATGAAGACAATTGTTATCTTTTCCACGTTTGCCTGTGTCTAAAATTTATAGTTAGATAGGTAGATACATAGATATAGATATGTAGATATCTTCTTGCTACTTTACAATACAAGGTTTTTGCATATAGTAGGTATTAATTTCCTATGGCTGCTGTAACAAATTACCACAAGCTGGATGGCTTAAATCAAATTTATTCTCTCACAGTTCTGGAGGCCAGAGGCCCCAAATCAAGGTGTCTGTGTAGACAGGGCCATACTCCCTCTAGAGGTTCTGGGGGAAAATCTTTCCTTGCCTCTCCCAGGGTTTTTTTGTTTGTTTGTTCGTTTTTCCAGTTGAAAAAAAACTTGTGGTGAAAAATCATGTAGCATAGTTAACCTCTAAAGTCTGTTTGACTGTACGATCAATTTTAAATGCTTCAAAGAAGTCAGATTGGGTTTGTCAGCTCTAGGACCTTGGATGAGCTACTTACCTCTATATGCCTCAGTGTCTTATAAGGTGGGGATTATAGTAGCACATATCTCTTAGGCTAATAGGGAGAATTAAATGAGTTAGTTCATAATTAACTATGAACTATTATTATAATTATTATCTGAAATGTACACAGTTCTTAGGGGTCTACCCTCCCAACTAGAACATAAATACCACGAGGACAAGAAATTTGTCTTGTTGGTACTCCAGAAGCTAGAACAAAACCTGACACACACTAGACCCTCAATAAACACACCTTGTTATGTTGTCTTTTGCCAGCAAACCTATTCTTTTAAAATCAACATTAATATTTTTGAAATTTAACTTTTATTGTATCTGCATATGAACATCTAAATACATTTACTACCTCCATCTGTGTCAGAGTTTCTCAGCCTAAGTAAGCACTGCTGACATTTTGGGCTAAACAGTTCTTTGCTGTGGGGGTGGTGGGAGCTGTTGTTGTAGGATGTTTAGCAGTATCTTTGACGTCTACTCACTAGATGCCAGTAGCAACTTCCCAGTTATGACAACCAAAAATGTCCCCAGGCATCGCTAAATGTCCCTGAGGGTCAAAATTGCTGCAGTTAAGAACAACTGACTTTAATTCAGATGTCTCTCTCTAGCTGGCATTTCCCTTCTCAAGTGTCCTGCTTGACCACAGGAAGCCTTAGTCCCACTAGCTTCCCCTCCTGCAGCTTCCTAGAGAAAGTTTCTCAACCATTGGCATGGTCCCCTGCCTTAGTTCCCTATGTGATAACCAATATGCTTTACAAGGAATTACACAGAGAAAACCACTGAGTGCTGAATATGGCTGTTCTGAATTATCACATTGCAGGAGTTAACAAAAACAACAAAAAAATGGTGAAATACATGTAACATAAAATGTACCATCTTAACCATTTTTACGTGTGCAGTTAAATGACATTCACATACATTCACATTATTTTATTTGCCTTTTCTTGCTTTTATAGCTGCTGTTCCTTGTCTTGTGGCCACATCACTGTAGTTTCTGCGTCATCTTCATATTACCTTCTTTGTGCGTGTGTGTGTGTGTGTGTGTGTGTGTGTGTGTATGTGTATGTGTGTAAACTCCCTCTCTCACTTATAAGGAGGATAAGCTCTTTCTCTCAAGACCTCTAACTTAATCACGTATTTTGCCATATAAATTAATATTTACAGGTTCCAGGGATCAGGAAGTGAATATATTTGGGGGAGCCCATTATTTGAGACTGTCACAGTAGATATTCATTAAATATTTAATTATAGACAAAATATGGAGTTACTTTTAGGATTATTATTATTATTATTTGCTGTACGCTGGCCTTTCACAGCTGTGGCCTCTCCTGTGTGGAGCACAGGCTCCGGATGCGCAGGCTCCGGACGCGCAGGCTCAGCGGCCATGGCTCACGGGCCTAGCCACTCCGCGGCATGTGGGATCTTCCAGGACCGGGGCACGAACCCGTGTCCCCTGCATCGGCAGGCAGACTCCCAACCACTGCGCCACCAGGGAAGCCCTAGGATTATTTTATGTAAGTGATTTCTTTACGTACCAACTTTACAAATCAACTGGATAAGTCACGAGGTAACTACAAAGTGCCTCTTGGTCCCCTACAGGATATGGCTCAAACTTCTTCACATAATCTTTAAGGTGCCTGTTACTTGGCTTGTGTCTTCATCCCCCTTCATCTCTAATCATTCCCAGTCTTATGGATTCTTATATATCCAGACAGATGCATGTGGTCTACCCAGAAACCACTCTGTTATTTTATTCTGTACTCTTGCTGATGTTCTCAACTTATCCAGAATTCTCTTTTTTAGCCCTTCATGCATTCTTTAAAACAAATAATTCTTAGCTTTAGGGCTGAGAAACAAGGAAGAAAATGGATATAATTTAAACAAGCATATCCAGTATTATAATAATCACACATTTGGAAAAGTAACAGTTTGTTTCTTTGTTTTAAATTTAAATTACCACAGTTTATTTATCCAGTCACCTACTGAAGGACATCTTGGCTGCTTCCAAGTCTTGGCAACTATAAATAAAGCTGCTATAAACTTATGTCCACACAAAGACGTGAACAGGGATGTTTATAGCAGTTTTATCTATAATTGCCAAAACTTGGAAGCAACCAAGATGTCCCTCAGTAGGTGAATAGATAAATTAGCTGTGGTACATCAGATAATTGAATATGTTGATAATGGGGGAGGCGATGCATGTGTGTGGGGGGGTAAATGGGAAATTTCTGTACCTTCCTCTTAATTTTGCTGTGAACCTAAAATTGCTCTAAAAAAGAAAGTCTTCAAAATTTAATTTCTAAAAACAAAGCTTGTCAGATCTTGCTTGCTAAAAGTATGCTCAAGATTTGATTCTCGATCAGACCTCCTTGGGGGAGTCCTCATTAAACTCTGAAGAGAACTTTGATGTATTTCTAAAGAGGGAAAGGATTAAAATACTTTAACAAATATTACTTTTGTCACCTTTAGACAGTTAACAGAATATTACTTTTGTCACCTTTCCCTCAGTTCTTATATTCAAGCAAGTAGTATACAAAACTATTCATTGCTCCATACATACCAGTCACCTGCCAGTTGTATTTACTAGCCTAGTTACTAGTTTACTAGTTTCATGTGATCTTACATGATGTGAAATTGGAAACTAATAAGTTATATGTAAAGTACAAAATAAATGTTTATTGAGTCTCTAACTCTGTCCTCAGTGGATTTCATTCCAGCAGGTGAAGATTCATTTTAAATTAGCCTATTCTAGAATTATTTAGAGTTGAAATCAGGAAGCAGCTCTTAGGTGATCATAGTTTAGGCCTTTTTCTAATACATCAAAAAATGCACCTAAAAATGCTGTTGAAGCTGTAAGAATAGACATGATTAGAATATGATTAACTAATAGTAATTTAGCATGTAGAATGCTTTAAAATCATTTACACAATTTGAATGTCAATATTCATTTTGGTACCAAGAAAAACTTAAGAAAATTCGTTTTTAACACAACGATTTCTTTCAAAAATTATTTAAAAACTAGGAACTTACAGGATATTTTGTTTGAAACTTTTAGCTGTTTTTTCTCTAGCTTTATACAGGCAATATGAACTGTAATCTTCATTTTTTTTACATGTTAATTTTACTCTCATTAGTTAAATGCTTTCTGGAAATTGGTAGCTTTAAAATGGAAGAGTAAATTAAACAAGTTATTATAACTGATAGGTCAGTTGTGAATGAGATATGTTCAGTGCCAGAGAACTGTTAACTATTTTATTTCAAAATTTTTAGAAGGGCAAACTGAAAAGGATATAACCTTTCATTCTGAAATGAGGTCTTCAAGCATCATTTATTTACAAGTATATTCTTCAGGGAATGTAACCTATCTTCTTTGCCTTTTGAATGACAAACAGTTGAAAATTTAAGACATTCATCAAAGCAATTCCCCGGCCAATAATGGTCTGGTCCAGATGGGATTTTCTCAAGTGCTTTGTCTGGGCTAGTTCTCAGATGTGATCAGGCTTAAGTGAAGGGGCGTTCATTGCATACCTAGGGAGATTATTGCATCATTTGATAGACTTCACTTTAAGAAAATGTTTTGCTTTGTTCAGATTTATATTGTTATTGTAGTCATGCCCTTTAAGCCACTTCTATTTTTTCCTTTTACTCATCCTCTTTTTTGCCCCTACTGCTATATTTACATTTGTTTCAAGGTGATTTATTCATTGTATAGAAAGCAAAAAAATGTCTTATGGAATGATTCACATAGTACATGTGAGTCTTAGGAACTGAATTTAGGTTTCTAGAGGACCTAAATGCTAGTAATAGTAATTTGTACATATTATTGTTTTTAAATTATGTATACTTATAGTATGTTTCATAGATCTTTTTCAGCTATTTAATAAGTAAGAACTTTTATTTTTTGAATTATTTGAATGTTTTATATTTAGGAATACTCATACTTATTTTGATACATGGAATACAAACATGGAAGAGAAGGGATTACGGCAGAATTACTGAAAGTTTCCTAAACAGGCATACATAATGTTATTTAATTTTGAGTATGTATTGTGAAATCATATTATTACTATATTATATAATTATGTAATTATATTATGAGTTTGTGCTAATATCATCTAAAATAAATGAACAAATAAGTTACCGTTGTATTTTTGCTTGTGTGAAATGTACATTTTGTATAGTTGAGTAAATAATAATTACATAACAGACATCTCAGTCCTAGTTACTGTATATGTCTTTACATTATGTATTTCATGTAGTAGCTTATTTCTGGCTGAGGGTTTTATGCACTTTGATTTCTTTTTGTCTCATCTTTCTAAACGTTGTTCTTTTCGTGGATAATATGGGGTACGAGTAGTTTAAAAAAACTAACTGTGTATTCTATTATCTTAGTGTTTTTAGTGTAATTAGAAAAACTTAATAAAAACATTAAAACTAAATGATAAAATTCTCGATGAAGACTGACTAAAGGCCTATAGCTCTGAGTGTATCCTTGGTATTCAAGAATTTACATTGTTGTGCTTCCCAAATTTGTGATGTAAAATAATTTCTTTCCCAAGGCACAAATTCAAATCCTGTATACCGCAAAGGATTTTCTGTGGAAGTTAAGTCACTAAGTGAGAGACTAAAATTGATAAATTGATAACTCAAAACAATTTTGTTTTTTTGCGACCCACAATGTTATAAACAGAAACTATTATGAAGTAATAAAACTATTTCTTTGTGAAAATGGTTATTCACAAGGAAATGAAAATGTGCTGAACTGGCATTAAGAAATAACATATAAAATGTAAAAAATAAAAGTTAGGCAAACTGAGCACCACCATGTGAACATGCCATTTATTACTTAGGCTAGGTAGTTATTCTTTAAAAGGTTACAATATTTCGTGAGCATTAAAATATTAATATATTCTCAGTGATATACTTTTTTTTAACATCTTTTTTTTTTACATCTTTATTGGAGTATAATTGCTTTACAATGATGTGTTAGTTTCTGCTTTATAACAAAGTGAATCAGTTATACATATACATATGTTCCCATATCTCTTCCCTCTTGTGTCTCCCTCCCTCCCACCCTCCCTATCCCACCCCTCTAGGTGGCCACAAACGACCGAGCTGATCTCCCTGTGCTATGTGGCTGCTTCCCACTAGCTATCTATTTTACGTTTGATAGTGTATATATGTCCATGCCACTCTCTCACTTTGTCACAGCTTACCCTTCCCCCTCCCCATATCCTCAAGTCCATTCTCTAGTAGGTCTGTGTCTTTATTCCCATCTTACCCCTAGGTTCTTCATGACCTTTTTTTTTCTTAGATTCCATATATATGTGTTAGCATACCGTATTTGTTTTTCTCTTTCTGACTTACTTCACTCTGTATGCCAGACTCTAGGTCCATCCACCTCATTACAAATAAATCAATTTCGTTTCTTTTTATGGCTGAGTAATATTCCATTGTGTATATGTGCCACATCTTCTTTATCCATTCATCTGTTGATGGACACTTAGGTTGCTTCCATCTCCTGGCTATTGCAAATAGAGCTGCAATGAACATTTTGGTACATGACTCTTTTTGAATTATGATATACTTTTAAAATAATCAGAAGTCATAACTGAGAAATACTATCATATACATCAAATTAATTTCCTTAGTGAGATAATACTTTTAGGTAGTGAAAAGGTCTAAGAAATTGATGAATCTTACTTAAAAATTAGTTTTTATTAGTTGAACAAGGAAATGTTGAAACTAGGGAGTATCTCTCAGATTTATGTCTTAAACATATCTAAAATCGAAATCCTCAGTATTTATTTGGTAAAATATTAATTATTGTAAAACAACCTATTTTAAGGTAGATATAATCTTCAATATGAAATATATCACTAATCTTATGACAAAACTTTTGGTTATTTAACTAGCTGGAGATATATATACACACATATGTATTTTCTCTCTTTCTTCCTTTCTTTCTAATAAAATTTATATGCAGTGAAATGCACCGATTTTAAATGTACAGTTTGATGCCTTTTGAAGATGTATACACCTATGTAACCACCACCTCAATCAAGGTACAGAACCTTAACATCACCTCAGAATGTTTTCTTGTGCCCCTATCCAGTCAATCCCCAGCCCCTACAGGCAGCCACCCTTCTGATTTCTCTCAAGGTGGAACAATTTTGCTTGTTCTTGCACTTTACGTAAATAGAATCATACAGTATGTAACCTGATACGACCAGCTTCTTTTGCTCAGCATACCATCTGTGAGATTTATCCAATTGGTGCCTGTATCAGAAGTTCATTCCATCTCATCGTTGAACAATACTCTATTGCTTTCATATACCACAATTTGATTATCCATTAACCAGTTGTTGGACTTTTACATGGTTACAGTTACAACTAGATTTGGTTTATCTTATTTCTTTAATTGTTTATTTTTCTAATCAATATTTTTAGAGAAGCTGTAGGGTCACAGCAAAACTGAGAGGAAATTAGAGATTTTCCTTATATGTACAGCCCTATTCCCACGCATGTACAGCCTCTTCAGTGATCAACGCCATTTGTTACCATCAATGAACCTTCATTGACACATCATTTATCATCCAAAGTCCATAGTTTATGTTAGGGTTTAGTCTTGGTGTTATACATTTTGTGGGTTTGGACTAATGTATAATGACATGTATCCGTCAATTACAGTATCATGTAGAGTGTTTTCACTGCCTTAAAATCCTCTGTTCCTCTGCCTACTTATCCTTCTCTCCACTTCAGTCCCTGGCAACCACTGATCTTTTTATTATTTCCATGGTTTTGCTTTTTACAGAATGTCACATAGTTGGAATAATACAGTATGTAGACTTTCAGATTGGCTTTTTAAATTAAGTAATATGCATTTAAGATTCCTTCATGTCTTTTACACAGCTTGATAGCTCATTTCTTTTTAGCACCAAATATTATTCCATTGTCTGGATGTACTACAGTTTGTTCATTCACCTACTGAAGGACATCTTAGTTGTTTCCAAGTTTTGGCAGTTATGAATAAAGTTGCTATACACATCTATGTGCAGGGTTTTTTTGTAGATAAAGTTTTCAAGTCCTTTGAATAAATACCAAAAAGTGCAATTGCTAGATTGTGTGGTAAGAGTATGTTTAGTTTTGTAAGAAACCCCCAAACTCTCTTCCAAGGTGATGGTACCATTTTGCAATTCCACCATTCATGAAAAAGTTTCTGTTGCTCTATGTCCTGTCAGCATTAGGTATTGTCAGTGTTCCAGATTTTGTCCTTTCTGATAAGTATGTAGCGGTACCTCATTGTTGTTTTATTTTGTGGTTGCCTGATGACATATGGTGTGGAACATCTTTTATATGCTTATTTGCCATCTGTATATCTTCTTTGGTGAGGTGTCTGTTAAGGTCTTTCCCTTATTTTTAAATTGGGTTGTTTGTTTTCTTATTACTGAGTTTTAAGGGTTCATTGTATATTTTGGTTAACAGTCTTTCATCATGTTTGTCTTTGCAAATGTTTTCTCCCAGTCTGTAGCTTGTTTTTTTATTCTCTTGAAATTATCTTTTGCAGAACAGAATTTTTTGTAATGAAGTTCAGTTTATCAGTTATTTCTTTGGTGGATTGTGTCTTTGGTGTTGTATCTAAAAACTCACTGCTGTACCTAAGGTCATCTAAATTTTCTTCTATATTATCTTCTAGGAGTTTTATAGTTTTGCACTATACATATAGTTCTATGATCCACACTTTGAGTTAATTTTTCTGATGTGTATAAGGTTTGTGCCTAGGTTTTTTTTTTTTTTTTTTTTTGCATATGGACATCCAGTTATTCTAGCATGATTTGTTGAAACCAACTGTCTGTGCTCCATTGTTTTGCCTTTGCTCTTTTGCCAAAGATGTTTTTCATTAGTTTTTCAATGTCAGAGACTATGTTTATTTAACCACTGTTCCTCAAACATTTCCATTCAATTATTCTTTTTGGCTAAAGGGAGTGAACTGGGTGTATGGCCTATTAGCTAGCATAAATGCAAAATTTCCTTGAAGTGTATTGCTTTAAATATTTCATATGATGCTTTCTGTTAACATGGCAGAAACTCAGTATAAATTCACAAAGATAAGAAGAATAGCAGAGAATATCTAAGAAATAGATCAGCTCAGTGCTTTGTGACCACCTAGAGGGGTAGGGTAGGGAGGGTGGAAGGGAGATGCAAGAGGGAGGGGATATGGGGATATATGTATATGTATAGCTGATTCACTTTGTTATACAGCAGAAACTAACACAACAATGTAAAGCAATTATACTGCAATAAAGATGTTAAAAAAAAAGAAATATCTATACAATTTTTGAAGATGGGAGACAAACGATTTGTAACTCAGTAAGTGGAATGGAAAAAGAGTCTAATTCTTTTAGGAGAGGTTGCTACAGAGGCAAACAGACTCCTAAACAGAAAGCCTCAGGAATTGGAGGTACCAGTTATATACCTCCAAAGCTAAGGGTATAGAACAGTGTTAAAACCATGATAATTTGTTTAAGGCTAATAAGGGACCCTTAGACCACCCAGGTAGCCATGCACCTAATTTTCCCTCTTCTCATTCTCAGAAGAAAAAAAAAAATCTGGGTTTACAGATACCAAACAAAGCTGAAGAAAGGTTGAGTGACTTTACTAAAAACATGAGGATTAAATGAAAGTCTCCATAATGAACAATGGGAACAGGCTCCCTTCCCATGCTTAATTGCAAGAATATAAGCAGCCAGTCTTATAACTCCTAAGGACAAGGATGAGCTGATCAAGAGTAAAGACTCTCAGATATCAGCAGGTAGGGGGGCGGTCTTTGAATACAGTGTCTCTGCATGACCACACTATACAGAGACCTCCCCATACAGAGATTTAGTTTTTCACTGTCAAATACAGATGGCTAGCAAAGATTGCCAGATATTGGGGGAAATCCTGTAATATAAAACATAGTGATCAAATCAAATAAAAAATATAAAACAACTTTGAATAAACAGAGATACTGAAGGGGAAAGAATAAATTTCTAATAACTTATAATTAATATGTTCAGATAAATAAGAGAAGTTTGCATTAGTAAGGCAAAGATAGGATATATGCTATTAAAACAGAGCTGTCAGAGAAAGGGCAAAGGTCTGGGAAATTAAAATAAGTTTAGAAAAATATTAGAATAGTGGAAGATAAACAAAGGCAGTCTTCTAGGAAGTAAAATTATAAGAAAAAGAGAATGAAATGGGAGAGGAAAGAAAATTTGATCATCAATCCAGAAATTGCATTCTCTAGTAAGGGTTCCAGAAAGAAATAAAGAGGAAAATGATAAAGAAGAATTTAATTTTTAAAAGACAAAATACAAGAATATTTGTTGGATACATGGGACATATGTAACATATATGAAAGTGTCCAGCACAATGAATGTAAAAAGACCCATACCAGCTCACATATCATTGTGAAATTTCAAAGCACTGGTAATATATTGATGAACTCCCAAAAATCTGGAAAAGGAAGAAAATAGATAGAATAAATACACACTAAACATTGGGAATGAGAAAATATTTGTAATTCTCAATAGCAATACTGGAAGCTAGCAAGAAGTAGACCAAATTTTGGGGGACAATAATATTTAACCGGGAATTCTTTCATAACCAACCAAACTGTCAGTTGTCAATAAGGATACTTGCAGATATTCAAGCTCTCAGAAATTTTATCCAACAAAAATTCCTTCTCATTAAGTTTCTTAAGAGTGTGTTTCACTAAAACAGGAGAGTACACCAAGGAAGAAGGAAAATACAGGTAATTACATAAATAGATATCCAAGGAGAGAAGCAAAGGGAAAGATAGGTTGATGGTGATGGGGTGAAATCCCAGGATAACTGCTTTGTTTCAGCCTTAGGGAGTAACCACCTGAGAGTTGACAAGATGATGGTGGGCTTTAGGAAGGTTTTACCCAGGGGAAAATGTATTGCCTAATTAATGGTTGTCCATGTTGAGAGACATTTATAACTCTGTTGGAGACTTTGGGGATGAATTAGTGACAAGCATGTAGAATACAGGTGCAAAAATGAGGCAATAATTAATTCAGAGAAAACAAATAAAGTTGACCCTTGAACAGTGTGGTAGTCAGGGGCACTGACCTCCTGCCCAGTCAAAAAATTTGCCCGGAATTTTACAGTTGGCCCTTTATATCCACAGTTCCTCCGTATTCCCGGTTCCTCTGTATCTGCAGCTGTGCATCCCTGGATTCAACCAATCTTGGATTGTATAGTACTATATAAGTGGACCCATGCACTTCAAACCTGTGTTGTTCATGTTAACTGTTGCTGTACAAGGAAGAAAATAATAAAACATAGTGTATTATGTAGTTCAGCCGTGAACAGTTTTATACATTGCATCATTATGTAAACACTGAAATGATTTATTGAAAAGTTTAACTGTGGTGAATGAGTGGAAGCAGAGAAAATGAATTAGGGGTGAAGAGTGGTAAAAAGAGTTAAATTCACATCTTGCATAGTGAGGAGATTGAAGAAAGACTATAAAGGAAATAATTAGTGAATGGCTAAAATTGACAAGTTGTGAAAAGTAGCTAAAAGCATGAAAAGGGATGCTTCTGTGGAGCTGGAATCTGGGTGTGGGAGTGGAATGGGGCTTTTTCAGAATAAATCTTGTAGAACTCTTTGACTTTTTAAATTACATGTGTGCATTATTTTCGTTAAAAATGGAATTAAAATATACCCATGACTTCAATATTCTCTTCCATATTGTACTTGTGATAGTTTAAATATTTATAAAAAATTCCACCTCTCAGAATGCCTGAGTTAAGTGTTCATTTGATGTGCCAGTTGAATATGTGGATTGCTGTGCCCACTTCCTTGGACATAGCCACATACTTCTAATACGATATAAAACCTAGTCTGAGAAGTATAGATTTAAAATTTTTTTTACATAAAAGTTGTGCTGTGAACACTTAAGAACATGAATACATTTTTAATAAATAAAGTTATGATAATGGCCACTAGTGCATGAATGAAAGCTGTTAAGAAAAACACAACACCCCCAAACTTTGGATATTCTGTGATTGAAAACACCAATCTTTGTTTTGAAATTTGTTGTCCATCCAATCAGCTGTTTATCAAGAACCTACATTTAGGTAGATAGTACATTGTATGGTGAAGAGTTTGCTTATTCAAATGCAATTTGGAAGTTTTTGTAAATAAAGATATGACTGCTCTATAATAATCTCATTGTATTGAGGAAGCACTCCCTAAATCTAAATGCTTATGTGGGATTTTTATCTCTTGAAAACAAATTGAGAAAAGCTGACTATTGAATAACTTCAAATTTGTGAAACCATGGGATTTCTATCAAGTAAAGGACTAGGACATCATCTTCTGTAACGATCTGTCATGCTTCAGGGCTAGGAATAAATCCGATGATCTAATAGTTATTTTTCCATTTAAAAAGAATTCTTGTTTTCTTTTTAATAAATTAAGAAAAACAACCACCCCTCATATGACAGGGATTAGATCTTCTAGACTGTGAAAGAATTATTGTCTATATTCTAGAAGCAATATGAGGATTTTATATTGATAATTAATGTAAAATCATTGCCAATCTGTGAAAGAGACTTTATCTTGAATGTATTTAAAAAAATAAACCAATAAAATTTACCTAATATACACAAAATAACAGTTATTTCATGCAAAGATGATAGTAATGTCAACTACTGTAAAGTCATCATGAATTTTGAGAAACAAAAGAGGAAGGTAGGGGGAAGTAATTTATGAATGGGCAAAGACAACTAGGTGTTTGTCTTTTATGACTCATAATGAATATCACAAATTTTTTTTTCATAAGACTGGCATATTAAGCTGGAGAACTGTAATAGATTTTAATTGTAGGAGACAGAAGGGGATGTTGCCCAGTTTTGCTGAAAGAAACTGTGCTTTTTTCTTTAGTTATGAAATAGAAAATATGATAATCATAAAGAACTAATCTTGTGTGTACAACATGGAGCAAAAAGTATAAAGTATTTATTTTTTAATTCATATAGTTATGTTCATTCCTTTCATAGTTTTTTTATACCGCTCACCAAATTGCATTACTTCTCCAAGTAAAGATATATATAGTTCTCCAAGTAAAGATATACTTCTCCAAGATATATGACACAGACATCCAAATTAAGAGAAGAAGACAAAGTATTGAGTAGAGTTCCCTGTGCTATACAGTAGGTCCTTATTAGTTATCTATTTTATATATAGTAGTGTATATATGTCACAAACTTAGATTTTTTTTTAACATCTTTATTGGAGTATAATTGCTTTACAATGGTGTTAGTTTCTACTCTATAACAAAGTGAATCAGCTATACATATACATACATCCCCATATTTCCTCTCTCTTGCATCTACCTTCCACCCTTCCTATCCCACCCCTCTAGGTGGTCACAAAGCACTGAGCTGATCTCCCTGTGCTATGCGGTTGCTTCCCACTAGCTAGCTATTTTACATTTGGTAGTGTATATATGTCCATGCCACTCTCTCACTTCATCCCAGCTTACCCTTCCATCTCCCCGTGTCCTCAAGTCTGTTCTCTACGTCTGCGTCTTTATTCCTGTCCTGCCCCTGGGTTCTTCAGAACCATTTTTTTTTTTTTTTTTAGATTCCATATATATGTGTTAGCATATGGTATTTGTTTTTCTCTTTCTGACTGACTTCACTCTGTATGACGGTCTCTAGGTCCACTTTAGGTCCATCCACCTCACTACAAATAACTCAATTTCGTTTCTTTTTATGGCTGAGTAATATTCCATTGTGTATATGTGCCATATCTTCTTCATCCATTCATCTGTGGATGGACACTTAGGTTGCTTCCATGTCCTGGCTATTGTAAATAGAGCTGTAGTGAACATTGTGGTACATGACTCGTTTTGAATTATGGTTTTCTCAGGGTATATGCCCTGTAGTGGTATTGCTGGGTTGTATGGTAGCTCTATTTTTAGACAAACTTAGACTTTTTGATGACATTTTCAAATAAGAGTTTACCTACAGTTCCATAGACACCCTGACAGGATAAAAAAATAATATTCTTTTAATTCTTAAAATTTGAGTCCCATTGTCAGATTATATCACCTATATTGCACTATGAATATTGCAGAGCTTCTGTTTATTATTGTAAATGCATGATTTTATTATGATTAGAAGTGCATAGAATTTTATATTAAACTGTTATAAAGGCACATAATTTTATGTTAAATCAATAATTTGTTAAATGTAAACATTTAGAAGAGTTCCTTATATTTAAGACTGTGTTTGATATTTCTCATTTTCAATATGTCATGAGCTAAAATTTTAAAAATAAAAAAGAAGTGGAAGTGGCTCTGAGTCTTCCAAATTTTACCCTATTTCTGAAATTAAAGAAAAAAATTAAGCTTATTAAATAATTACATTTCTGAGAGCCCTGTAAAAGACTAACTTTTAATGATAGGCTATGCCATTTGAATTGTATCAATCAGAGAATATTAAATTATTTCAGGGAACACAAAAGAAAAAGCTCAAGGAGCCTATGCTTGTGATTGTACAGCAGTCAGCTTTCAAATTCATGATCAAATACATAAATCATATTCTATAGATCTTTGATGCATTATTATTAATTATAATTATGTATGTGCAGTGTCTATTTGGCAAGTAGTCTAATCAATTCTGTTTCATTTACTTGTATCTTCCTTGAAATGTTCTAGTAATAGCCTCTTTGTTCCAAGTTATCAAATTTTTTATAACCAAAATTAGATATTATGTATGTGTAGTCAGCTATCACCAGTGTACCATATAGGATGATTGATAACTTTTGTTTATATTATGCTGTGAAGTTCTTTTGTTTATTATTACTTCAGATAGTGTTCTTTCAGAATTCTAATCAGATGGCATTTTCATGTAGGAAGTCAGATTGCCTGTCATTAGAGTGTTCCTGCTTTTCTTCTCAAGGTATCTTCTTCATGTCTTATCTTTTGGTTGTTTACAGACTGCTATCACCTCAGTGGCATAAGAGATAGTGTAGACCTCTATGTCTTTTGTCCCCCCACTTAAGAAGACCAAATATAAATTTGATTACTTGGAAACAGTTATTTTTAAAATTTGTCACATGGTAGTCTATAAGTTGTCATTTTTCAGGCACTTAATATAGCATTTATATGAGCTAGGATTGTTATAAGTGCTATGTCAGCTAATTTAAAAATAACAACAACTGTATGCAGTTGATACTGTTTATTTATTTATTTATTTGACTGCACGGGGTCTTAGTTGAGGCACACGGGATCTTTTAGCATGCGGGCTTTTAGTTGTGGCATGTGGGATCTAGTTCTCTGACCAGGGATCGAACCCGGGCCCCCTGCATTGGGGACACAGAATCTTAACCACTGGACCACCAGGGAAGTCCCTTGGTTGATACTGTTATCATCCCCATTTTACAGATGAGGAAGCTGATACACAGAGAGGCACATAGCTAGTAAATGACCATTGTGCCCTCAGTTATTTTTATTTTTATTGGATGAATAATAAGAAATTTTTGACCTTAAAAAGTGTCCCTATGATTACAAATTATACCTTTTAATAGATAAGAATAAAAACTATCTGATTAAAGAAGTCTAGGGAATCCCTTTAATACTTATTAATATACTCAACTTCCATTTATTTTATTTCAATTCAAATCAGTTGCAATTTTTTAAACCTCAGTAGAATTATATGCTAGTAGAGCACTGGGTTGCTCCAGGTTACTCATGAAGTACTGTTCTTTCCTTCACTAAGCATATTTGTTCATTTTTCTTTTCTATTAGAAGTATAAAGAACTTTAATAAGTAGACTATATTTTCTATATTGTCCTTGAATGTGGACTCATAATTTCATATGAATTTGCTACTTTTGGCTTACTTATACCAGCAACTGTTTTGTACTCTTACCTTAAATTCTAGTTTGGCATATGCCTTTAAATCTTATTCAGTCTTTATGAGTAGATATTGAAGTCCAATGCTTATGTATAATTTAAGTTCATTTATTTTCTGCAGTGAGGATGCTAATTCCCTCTTATGTTGTGTTACCCTGCCTGCTGTTGTCATTTTTAACTAAATAGCTATGAACTATATGAACTTTGCTTGGCTAAGCATTAGTTAATTAGGGGAAAAAATTAAATTAAATTGCGTTTTATTTCCTGTCTTATTTTTGGATTTCTATTTTAATGACAATCAATTTGTAATAGTGGAGTTTATGGAGTTTACCAGTTTCAGTAAACTCACAACCACCTCTTCAGCTGCTTTGCTTATTGACAAAGGAAGGAAGAAATATATGGAAGGTTTTTGATTAACTCTTGGTTATATCCCTACTAAAATGTATCACACATTTTGCCACTGGGACATTTTATAGCTTTCTCCTTTTTGTTTTTAATACACTTTTTTCCCCATGTGAAGACATCTCTAAAGTTACTGGGTTTCTAGAAACATAAATAGAGAACAGATGGCCACTCACACCTTATGACGAATACAATGGGGACAGAGGACTTTCATCACGTCATGGTCAACATGCTAGCTGTCATGTGGTGGACACCTGTGACTGTTTGAAATAGTCCGTGCTGCTGTTGTGGAGTCTCTCAGGTCTGTGTCAGTCCTTTTTATAGTAGCTTATTTTCAAGCAATTGGGTTTCTCAGTTGTTTATTAGTGTGAAAAAAAGAAAGATAACTGAATAAATAAGAGTTAGGAAGTGTCCCAAATAAAGTTATTTTTCTTTAGATTGTCCTGTAGTTGTGCAAACTGATTTGTTAATGTTGACTGATATCTCATTACTCATCAGCATTGCCAAATTTGGGATCGTTTCATTAATGAAATGATCTTAATGGACACATTGCTATACTTGTATACCTGTGGACAGAGCACTGTAAAACAAAATAAAGCATTGCAATTTAGATTAACTCAGGGAGAAGACCAAAGGTAATAGTTAAATCATGAATTATATCAGTAGGCTTCCAATATTTATAACTTTAATATCCAAATCATGAGCAATCCCTAAGGGTCTATGACAGGACAGAAATGATCAGTAATTTTCTGTAACTATGAATTTTAATTTTGCATCACAGATTCTTAGATGGGAGAGTTGCCTACTTATCCACATATAATATGATATTTTGTTACAGTAGCCTTTGAAGTGTCCAAAACATTGTGTCTTTATGGAAAAATGGTCATCAGATCAGAAGGAAAATTTTGGTGAATATTGAAAATGCTCTTAACTTGTAACAAAACATATCTGAAACACATCTCCTGAGAGCAGTGTGGCTTTGAAAATGTTAGGAGCTATTAGAAAGGTTTATGTTTTGTAAATGTGAATTCCTAAGGTCTTAGAAAATCTAACCATCATGTCAAAGGTCTTCTTGTATGAAATTTGTAAATAAATGGTATAATAGAGGGCATTAAGGTTCTTAAACAAAACAAAGCAAAAACAGAGACAAAACCAAAAGTTACTGATGGTTAACTTAAAGGATAATTTTAAAAAATTACCTGATTCTTAGAAAGAAATTTGAACTGTTTGGAAGTCTTATCCACTCTAGTGACCTCTATATAAGAATTTACTAAACAGAAAAAAAAAAATCTCAGTTTTATACTTTCTAAAGTAGAATTTGAAATTCTAGAATATATAGTAATTAATTTTATTCTGTCAGCAGAGCCTGTGAGTGAATTTCACATATTTAAGCTGTTCTTCAGAGAAATTTTTGTTACACATGTTTTACAGTAACATTTTCAATAGATTATTCTTTGGAAAAGTCAAAAGTCATTACTTTTTAGATAGTACTGAGATTAAGGACAGGAAATTTTAAAATTTTACATTTTGGAATATATTTTGGGCATGTAACATATTATATTAAAGTATTTCCGTTAAAAAAAAATTCTTTCAATCTCTCATATCTTCTCCCAAGCTAAATAAGACTGCATCTATGAATCACATTGATTTTATTTTGTTAAAGACTGTAAGAAATTATTAGGAGTAAACTCATAATTATAGCTAGCAATATAAAACTTGTTAGGAATATGAATTTGCTTTATGGAGGACGTATAAGTTATGATAGTGTATCGTCTGATCTGTTTATTTTGATATGTTTAATTAATTTTACATAGTAATTAAAATTGCTTTTCTCTCAATGCTCTAAATAATGTGAAATGTTAAAGAAACTATGACCTGATTAGGTAAGGGTTTAAGATAATCCTATTATAAAATAAAATAACATCCTAGAGCTTTAAAACTTTGAACAAACATGCAGAATTAGTTATCATTTTTCAATTCAAAATGAAAACAAATGTGAAAGTTTCCTGATCCAGGGAATAATGAAATAACCCTCCTTTCTAAATAGGTATAACCTCTGAAAGTAAAATTAGTTTCTGTGAGGAGATATTCTTTTTGAAGTCTCTAGCATTTCTTGAGGTGATATACATGTTTATGATTAGGGCAATCTCTAGACAAGATTTATCTTAAAATATTATGAAGAAGACACTATGGAACTAGAGGATTTTATGTCCTGGATAGAAAAACTGGAATCGTGGTAATACTGCATGTTGAAATTGCTGAGGACAATGATGCATAATCCATAGGCCTTTTGTAAATACAAGTGGACAGAGAACATGACCTTCTTGTCATTCACATTTGTGCTGAGCTGAGCACTCAATAAAATACCGAATGATATTCATGAAAGTATTGTGAGTGATCAGAAAATTGTTATATGGATTTCTAGGACTGACCTATGATATGAGCCTCCATCCCATTCCAGGTACATAGAAATGCTGAGACATGAAAAGAGGGGTGAAATCTCCAGGGGACAGAAATGAAAAGATAACTTGAAGCTGGAGTTATGCTGCATTGGCCAGAGAGGTCATTTGGCCAGTATAGTTCTAGAGGCTTGAATTTAATGTCTACATGGTGATAGGATACTAGGAATTCACTGTGGGAGGCAGGGCAAGGGTGAAAAGGGAGGGAGCCTCTTGTGCACATGTCTGAATGGAATCAGTTTATACTGTCCCCACAGCACAGGGATCTCAGGCCAAGAGATTGTCATAAATAATTTCTCAAACTCTTGCAAAAGCAAATGCTAAGCTATATAGAAGCTAGTGCAAAGCCCATGCAGATGGGACTCTTATGAAGAGAATACCCCTTCTGAAGACAAGTTCAAAATAAAAAATTCCAGCCCACATGAATCATCTAACATGACTAACATGATACAGTCAGCAACCACAATAAAAAGGACAGTTATTACCATGAAGTATGAAATAATATAAAAAAGTAATATAAACTAAGCATATTTTAAGTGATTAAGCATATTTTAAAGGAATATGAAACATAATAAAATGGAGCAAAGGAAACGTAAAGACATAGAAAATAGAGGAACAAAGTAAGATGGTAGAAATAAATTGGTAAATCAATTATGTGAATATAAACTCTTATTGAAAGAGATTTTAGATTCTACAAAATGCAAAATCCAACTTTATGCTGTTTATAAGAAAGACATCTAAAACATAAGGATCAAAATGATTGAGAAGAATGATAAAATTAATACACTAGACAAATATTAATCAAAATATAATTTATGAGGGAATTTTATTATTATACCAAAAATGTGCCTGAAGCCAATAAGTGTTGCTGTGAATAGGGAAGAACTAGGAAAACATAATAATTCTGAGAACCTATATTCACCAGACAACATAATCTCAAAATACATAAAGCAACAATTGACTCAGTTACAAGTTGAAATTTAAAAATCCAAAATCATATTGAAAGTTTCTAAAACATCTCTCTCAAAAATCAATATATTAAGCATATGAGAAAACAGCAAGAAAATAGAAGACGTGAACAGTGTATTTTAACAAGATTACTCGGATGGATGGATGGATGGATGGATGGATGGATGGATGGATGGGTGGGTGGATGGGTGGATGGATAGATAAGCAGATAAGTAGATAGATAAATGGATAGATGGATAAATAGATCTATCTAAATGGGTAGATGGATAAATAGATCCCTTTATCTAACATTAGAGAATATACACTTTTTTTCTTCTTTTTTTTTTTTTTTCCGCGTTACACGGGCCTTTCACTGTTGTGGCCTCTCCCGTTGCGGAGCACAGGCTCTGGAGGCACAGGCACAGCGGCCATGGCTCATGGGCCCAGCCGCTCCGCGGCATGTGGGATCTTCCCGGACCGGGGCACGAACCCATGTCCCCTGCATCGGCAGGCGGACTCTCAACCACTGCGCCACCAGGGAAGCCCACTTTTTTTCAATCTTACTAAAGCATGACAATATTTAAGTACGTACTAGTCCACAAAGGACTCTGGTAAACTAGAGAATCAACATGCAGTTCTAGTTTTCTATAAATAGTTAATTACGAAAAGATTGTCTCTGCCACAAATATAAAGCATACACATATAAGAAAATTCATGGGCCAGAGAAGCAATTTAAAGAAAGATTATGTAATATTTAGAATTGAACAGCAGCCAAAACACTGCATATCAGAACTTGAAGCTAAAGAGTTAGCATAGTTTTTAAACGCATATTTTAGCAATGATTGAAGATTGATGAGCCAAGCTTTCAACTCATGCCACATGATCTGAGAAGCAGGGTGTACAACAAAGAGAATCCTCAAGATGATGGTGAAGGGAGATCCAGGATGACTGCACTACAGTTGACTTAGAGAGCATAGGTCCATCTTGGAGTAGGGGTTGGTCAGAGAGCCAAGAGGGATGAATCTGAGGGGGCTGGTAGTGGGTGTGATTATTTGATGTGTTGGATTGTTTTGAGTTAAGAGTTGAAATTTGCCAAACGTAAGTTGTTTTTAATATTTCCCCATTATCATTTAACATCTGTTTTATCCTTCCATTTTTTTAAAGAATATGTTTCAGATTTATGTTCTAATTTTTTGTAAAATAGTCATTTTTTCATAGTTCATTTCCTTTTTAAAATTATGGATGATTTTATGTTGTTTGGCTAAGTTTAAATGTGGTTTAGAATATATGCTGACTGGATAGCAAAGAATACCTCCTTGAAACTGTTCATATGAGGACAACTCTAAATTTTAAATACTATTTTCTCAAAGATTGATTTTCTTATATTCCTTGATTTGGAGTAGACTTTCACCTTTAATCTAGAGAGAATTGTTTTGTTCTCTTTAGGGAAAGAGAGTTGAACTTTTACAAGAGGATTATGAAACACAAAGCGAGTGCTGTACTTGCTAACATAAAATGAACAAAATGGACACATCGTGTCACAGGCTGCTTGTCTCCCTCAAGAGACAAAGACTAGGCCAATCTGGGCTATCCTTCTATGAAGTCAGAACAGCTGGAGTTTGACATTTTTCTTCTCTACATCTAAAGACTGGATAATGTTCATATTGGATCTTACTTGTCTTTCCCACTTTTGGTCTCCTGTGTTCTTTTTGGCTTGGGATCTTGGTTAGTGTGCAGGATAAGCTTGAGAAAAAAAAAATCTTTCTCATTTCAGGATGAAATATTTAAAATAAACAGGCTGTGTGTTTATTACTGTGGAAACCAGACAGTAAGTATGACTGTAAACAGAGTGATTTCAAAAGACTAAGTGATTAAATGCCAACAGGACTGCAATAATGCTATCATTCTTTCATAACTTTTATTTCTACCGTAATTATTGAAATGCTTTCTGAAATAATTTTATGAAACTTATGTTAATCTTTTGTCATACATACATGATTTTTTAAAGAGTTTTATTAGAACCGTCATTTATTTTACTGAATGGAGAAAATTGAAGGTATACTTGTTTTCAGCAAGTATGATGGCTAGACTCTTCTGAAAGTGTTAAATTCTCAGGAATCACTTGATAACATTTTTCATGTTTGTTAACCACCAGTGAAATAGTGATTTTGTATCTTGTGAGTTTGCTGCATCCATCTGCTTTCTTCTCCAGTCTTTTCATGGGAATGCATTCTGAAAACCTACTTGTAACTGTCCAACTCCTCTGATATATAACTTAAGATTTTATATAACATAGGTTATTTCTCATTCTAGTGAATCATTTTGTGCCTGATAGGACATTTGGGTAAAGCTCAATGAAAGCAAAGTTGCTAGAAAATGAATTCAGCTTGACTCACTCATGGTAGTTGCACCAGCCTTATCTTGAAGCAGTCCCTGTTGTTTCATTCAAAAAAACTGTATTTTCTATATACTAAGTACATTAGTTTTCTATTGTTATATAACAGATTGTCACAAATTTAGCAGCTTAAAGCACCATCCATTATCTCCCAGTTTCTATAGGTCAGAAGTCCAGCCATGGCACAAGTGGGTTCTCTGCTCAGGATCTCACAAGTCTGAAATCACAGTGTCAGCCAAACTGCATTTTCACCTGGAGCTTAGATTCCTCTTCCAAGCTCACGTGGTTGATGGCAGCATTTATTTCCTTGCTGGCTGTTAGCCAAGGGTTGTTCTCAGCCCCAGGAAGCCACTCTTATGGCTCCCTCCATCTTCAAATCCAGCAACAGAGAACTTCCTTCAAGTTGACTCCTTGCTCTTCACAAAGATCCCAGTCCATTTTGAGGGCTCATGTGCTTTGCTCAGGCCCACCAGAATAATCTGTCTTTTAATTAATTTATTTTAATTTTATTTATTTATTTATTTATTTTGCGGTACGCGGGCCTCTCACCGCCGCGGCCTCTCCCGTTGCGGAGCACAGGCTCCGGACGCACAGGCTCAGCGGCCGTGGCTCACGGGCCCAGTCACTCCGCGGCACGTGGGATCTTCCCGGACCGGGGCACGAACCCGCGCCCCCTGCATCGGCAGGCAGACTTCCAACCACCGCGCCACCAGGGAAGCCCATAATCTGTCTTTTTAAAAGTCAGCTGTGCTATATAACCTAACCTAATCATGGGTGAGACTATCTCATTAAATTCTCGAGTTCTCACATACAAAAGGAGAGGATTACACAGAACATGTACACCAGAGGACTGGAATCTTGAGGTGCATCTTAGAATTCTGCCTACCATTAAAATAATAGAGGCTGTTAGGTATGTATTTCTTCAGTTTCTTTTTTCCATCTTCATATGTGTCTGTATTCTTTTCTTCCTCTAGTTTCAGAAAAGGAAGACTTTTTATTTGAAGTTTAAATTCTTCCTTCCTGGTCTTTCCCACCCCTCCTTGAATTTACTCTATTAGACCTGCATGTGTTCTCACCCTCACACTCAGCTTTACTCTTGTATTTTCATTTCTCCCTGTCTATTTGCTCCTTCCCTTCAACTTATATGTTGCCTGGTCCTCAGTTCTCTTCACTCAAGTGAATCTGACTGCACTTTTCTGTGGCTCAGGTATAAGTCCACTATCTTTTTTGAAGGAACTTGTCCAAACAGCTGATTTTTCTGTCTCTGGTCCTCCCTACTCTCATCTACTACCAGAGGGACATTCTAAAATGCAAATCTAATCACACTATTCTGCTTAAAAATCAGTGGAAGTCCCACCTTGTTGCCTTTACCAGAGGACCACATATGGACTATGGACAGGTTATGTTTGGCCCTTATATGCAGAAAACACTTTAAACGAGTTTCCAAGAATTTAAATCAGGAGCTTATACCTAAAAATACGGATTTCTGGCATCTCTTGAAAAATTAGAAATCTGCGTAGTCTGGCCTACATTTCTACAAGGCAACTACTCCTTCCACTATTATTACTAGTAGCTGCCCCTGTAGGTGGGAAATGCTCTGTATAGTTTTGCCAACCCATCAACTTTATTCATTTACTTTACCTGCCTAGCCCCTGAAGACAGTGACTTTACAAGCCCTGACCTAGAGAATAAAGACTAAATGTCTTAGTATTTATCATTTTTTGTAACATCATCCCATTCATAATTTTCAAATCATGTTGAATCTTAGTTGACTGATTACGTTTCAGTTTCTCCTGCCAGATTATGATTTCCATAAGGACAGGAAGTATGCTTTGTTTATGCTTTCACTCTCAGCCCCTAACAATTTCTAACACATACCAGAAACTCAGTGAAATTGATTTAAATGGTGCTGTTTGTAGTTTCACACATACTGATTTTGTGTGTCCATATAAATTGCTAAAAAGGCAATACAGACAAAAGTAGGTATCAGCTCTCTAGCACTATTGGAAAATCTTAAAGCATACCTTTATGGTCTACCAAAAGTGAATCAGTAGAGTCATTTTGATTGACAAAGAATAATCCATTGTAATACTGTTATAGTGGCAGTGATGGTGGAAACCCTTCAACGTTTTCAATGTCTTGTTCCTTTTATACTTTCATTGGAGTATAGGAATTTGGACTCCCCTGACGGTGTTTTATGTTCGGAACATAGAGAAAATAGGGCTTCCAGTTAGCTCTTGTTCCTTTCTCTGTAAGATACTGAAAGGCTTTCTCTTTGTTTACATCCATCAATAAATATTTATAATTTTTCGAAGTAGGTTTCTTAACCATTGCTATTCATTAAAGAGCATTTTAAACTATGATTTTTTAAGGTGTTTTGAGAATGATGGTTTTGGTTATTGGAGGTGATTAATAGAATTTCCACTGATTAAAACATGAAATGTAAATGGGATTATTGAACATACATAAATCTAGAAGGATGAAGTTTGTAGTGCTTTGTGTACTTAAATTTTCTTGTTAGAGTTTGTCTCTGCAGATTTTAGTTCTGTTTTTCAGAAATGTCATATTGAACTACTTTAAAAAAATCTTTCTCTCCAGTATCCCACAGAAGCATACTTGCATGGAATTAGAGGTAGATACTCATGTTAAAAAGAATCATAGATTGTTGTTGGCAGTGAGAGGGAAATCATATTTAATCCAAGACAGGGTGGTTCCTCTAGGTTACTCACTGATGAGACAAAAACAATGGAAAAATTTGCATCATTGCTCTTTTTCTCCCTCTCAGTAAAATTGTGAACAAATTCTTTTTGTGATCCTGTTTTTGTGTTGATCTCACAAGTTGAAAACATTCTGGACCGTTCCCTATTTCAATGGTAGTTCACAGTGATGACGTGAATTGTCTACAAGAAATTGTTTTCTGCATATGTTCCAAAAACAGTCATTATTTGCGATATTCTCTGGTTTTATTTTTAGATATTGTTTCAGTATTTCTTTATTTTGTTATTTATAATGTTCAATCAACACTCATTAAAAAAAACAAAAACCTGGATAAAGGTAGTTCTTACCCACTTCACGTTTTTCTTTTTTTTAATTGAATTGGCCAAAAGATAATCAGGGCACAGTGGGGGAATTTAGGAAATAAGTTATCTTTAGGACATAACCATAGGCACTATAAGACTGAAATACTACCTATATTAGAGTTTTCCAGAGAAAAAAAATATATATCCTATATAAAGTATCTATCTATATAGATACAGATATCATAAGGTATTGGGTCACACAAGTATGGAGGCTGAAAAGTCTCACTCTCTGGACACCCAGGAAAGCTGGTGGTGTAGTTTAAAGGCCTGATAGCTGGAGAGCTGATATTGAATTTCCAGTCCAGGTCTGAAGCCCTAAGAACCAGGAGAATCAAGGGCAGGAAAAGATCCATGTTGCAGTTCAAGTTGTCAGGTAGAGAGTGAATTTAACTTTCCTCTGCCTTTTTGTTCTATTCTGGCCCGCAACTGTATGGATGGTGCCCGCCCACAATGGGGAGGGCAATCTATTTTACTTAGTTCAGTAATTCAAATGCTAATCTCTTCCAGAAACACCCTTAGAGACACACCCAGAAATAATGTTTAACCAGCTCTCTGGGCATCCAAATAAAATTGACACATAAAATTAACCATCACACTAGCTGTTGCCAATCTTGATATTGAGAGTCTGATTATGGTCCTATATATTGATATCATACTTAAAATTTCACACTGCTACTATAATCCCCAAAATGTGCTCATCTATTCTGAGATTGATGAACTTGTGAAAAACATTGAATATAATGAGCATTTAAAAAAATTGAAGTATAGTTGATTTACAGTGTTGTGTTAATTTCTGTTGTACAGCAAAGTGATTCAGTTATATATATATATATATATATTCTTTTTTATATTCTTTTTCATTATGGTTTATCACAGGATATTGAATATAGTTCCCTGTGCTATATAGTAGGACCTTGTTGTTTATCCATTCTATATATGATAGTTTGCATCTTAATGAGCATTTTTTTTTTTTTTTTTTGCGGTACGTGGGCCTCTCACTGTTGTGGCCTCTCCCGTTGCTGAGCACAGGCTCCGGACCCGCAGGCTCAGCGGCCATGGCTCACGGGCCCAGCCGCTCCGCGGCATGTGGGATCTTTCCGGACCGGGGCATGAACCCGTGTCCCCTGCATCGGCAGGCAGACTCTCAACCACTGTGCCACCAGGGAAGCCCTTAATGAGCATCTTTAATAACACTTCTCATACTATATAACAGGTACCTTTTTATAAGAGTCACTTTGTGGGCAGGAGCACTGTATTATTTCTTTGTACCTTTGATATATATATTAGTATTTGGTGAAAAATTCCTTTAAACTGTTTGTTGGATTAAAAGTGTGAGAATGAACAATTCTTTGAAGTTACATAGTAGTTTTTCTTTTTCTTTTTGAATGTCACTCATAAATTACCTGGGAATTAGGGTAAACAGGTTGGATGATAGTATTATTTCAAATTTTTGAAGTTCAAAGATCAAGGTCACAGCTTGTTGGTAAAGCAACCTCATCCTAGACAGTAATATTTATATTTTGTATATCTTGTTCTGGAATTTAAGTACCAAGAATGCGGATAACATAAAGAAGAGAATTTCAAATTTTAGAGCCATTTTGTGACACATCCCGTTTTTCTTCATATTTTTAGCTTCAGCCAAAAGGAAAATATACATAGGAAGAAAGAAGTGTGTTAAGAAAAACCAGAATTCACATCTAATTGTCAATCTTTGATATCACATTTGGGTCTAAGAAATGGCTATTAAAACCAATTTAATTGTTACATTTGACAACGTCAAAATTGTAAAGTAGACTTTGAATTTATACTCAATAAAAACAGTTGCTGCTAAGATACAGAGTTGTTAAAAGTAAAAATCTCAGTTAAACAAATGCTAAACAAATAGGAATTTACATTTCAGATAGCTATTCCAGTAGCTATTCAAGTTCAGAAAATCTTTCTAGATTGCAGAGTCAAGTTGGCCAGATTACTTAAAATCATTAAGAGGAGATCTACACAGATGACCTTTGAGGGTGGAAGTATATTAGGTACATCCATATGGATGAGAGTATTTTGGTTAAGGGTAAGACAAGGACAGAATAAAAAATAGCCTTTTTTAGCCCCCCAATAATGCCTGGTTTCTATTTCCTATGAGACTAATGTACAATGAACTGAAATATTAGCTCTGTCCAGTTTAGGAAAACAACCTAACCTTATGGGAGCCATCTTCTATTTATTTGCTTAAAGTTACTACTTCCGTAGTGATTCTAAGGAACATGGAATGTGACGATTGCTGTCACTTAATATATAGAATCCCTTTGGGAAGAGTTTAGGTCAAGTCATTTCAAAAGCAGTTGGCCATCCCCATATAACTTTCTTTGGCTTATGCACTGGCCCAGATAGCAATATTTCAGTGGCAAATTTGAGTTTATCCAAAGCATGAACTTGTAAAAGCTTGTCATGAACTTGAGAAGTGTACTTACCCAGTTTAAAAATTAAATAAACCTGTCAGAGCTCCCTTTCCAATGAGGAGCTCTGTATGTGCACACCAGGCATTATGGCCTCCTTCTTCAATTTATAACCAAACACTGATTTATAAAATTAAGTCATGATAATTTTTAAAGAGTCTACGTTCTGTGGTTTTCTGAACTGGCTTATTAAGGGGAGTGCTTTTTTTCTCCCTTAATATGTTGTAACCATGACAATAAGTGCCAAAGCATTTCTCATAGCTAAACATAAACCTTTGATCTGACCTTTTGAGTCATACAAAGAAAAATTATTCTTTAAAAATTTTATGAAATATTCATTTTGTGTCTGACATTATTTCCCCATTGGCTATGACTTTTCATGTAACCATATATCTCAGTATACACGGTATTTTCAGAATGCCACCCTCCCTTCCATTGCTCCCTCACTTGAGTTGTAGAGATTCATCCCTTAGCACCCCATTGAATGAATAGAGATTACTACATTGTCAAAATACAATAACTGCGATACCATTTGGACATTTTTGGCAATGGGTAAGTGTTCTCATTTGAGATTGCTTCATAAGAAACAGTTCACAGAAGTGGAACTACAATATGCCAAAGCAGTTGATTTCTTTTGGACTTAACTAAGTTTCTGGTTTTAATATTTGCTAACAGCTAGGTGCTATTATATGTAACATGACTTATTTACATAATTACCACAAAACACTTGGTATTTCATCTAGTAATGACTAGTAATGACATTGTAATGTAATTTCATCTAGTAATGACATTGAAAACAGTAATTTTACTACTGCAGTATTTCGACATTTTTGTCTGGCTACATTTACACTTTGAGCTTTTAATGGCTGAAAATTCATGGTTGTAGTATTATATAGTTTGTATCAATTTTTCTAAAATTAATCTACTAACATTGTAGGCCTTATAAAATACTACTACCCTCTTTACATTTATGTAAAGCAGATATTCTATCTGATTCATCTTTCCATAATGTAGATTGCCTTGTACATATACATGGTAGGAACTAAAGAAAGAATATTTAATTGAATTTCAAGTTTTCATGTAGAATTCTACAGAAACTTATTGACTGTATTTCATATATTCCTTGTACTACTTTAGTCTTAGATCCAGAGCTCAAAATCTGAATTTATTACAATTAGCCCAGAGAAATATAATTTGATTTATTTCATCACATTGAGTGGTGAAACATATTCTCTGAACATGTCTTTATTATTTTGAGGACATTAATTCATTGACTTCTGGTATCCAACATTGCCATGGAAATCCGGTGCCATTCTAATTCCTTATAACTCATTCACAAGTAACCTATTTTATTGCCCTGTAATCTCTTAGGATTCTCTTTTTGTCCCATATGTTCTGAAATTTGATGATGCCGTGCCTTGCTATGAGTCCTCTTTTGATTAAATGTGCTGGGACCTTAGTAGACCCTTTCCATTTGGAAATTTAAATCTTTCAGTTCATGTATTTCTTCTGCTTTTTAAATTCCTTCTCTGTTTTGTTGTCTCTTTTGGCTAATTCTATTATGTGGATGTTAACTCATCCTGTACTGTACTGATCCTCTCATTTTCTCTCCTATTTTCCATCTGTTTACTTATTTGTGTGTGTATGTGTGTGTATGTGTGTTTGTTTAGCCCAGAATTCCATCCTTTGACACCTCAAGTCAGGAAGAGAGGACTCTACTTGTTCTACATGAGCTCTAGGACTGGACAGTGCCATGTGAGGAACAGTCATACAAACATGGATCTCACCCTATTTGAGTACTTTCTAGTTGCTGCCTGCTTTCTGTCATTCTTCAGTCTTTGAAATAGAGTTTTGTTTCTTGGGTGTTCTTTTTTTTTTTTTCCTGAAGGGTGGGGGGGGGGCGTCAGAGTTTATAATTGTTATCTCCAGGAGGGCTTAGTCTAATACAGCTTACTTTGCTATTAGCTGAACTAGAACTATCTCAATGTTAACTTTTAATTACATTTTTCTTTGTGAGAAAATTCAATTAAATGCATGGTTACCATCCATTGTACTCTCCAGTTCTTCTCAATCTCATTAAAAATAGTTGTTAATTTTTATACTGTACAGGCAGTTTTCCTATTAGGTAATTATCACCTAAAAAAAACTACCTTGAAAAATTTAAAATGTTTTTTAGACCAATAATTTCTTTTTATCTTGTCTGTAGGTCAATAAAGAAATAAATCAAAGTAAATATTACTAGTTTTCTATATAAATATTTTAGATTGGAATTTGGTTTTTAGAAATCGGCCATTAAATTATAATAAGTATGCTTGTTAGGATTCTTAATAAATATATTTGGATGAAAATTCTGACAGAAGAATTATTTTATTATTATTTTTTAAACATCTTTATTGGAGTATAATTGCTTTACAATGTTGTGTTAGTTTCTGCTGTATAACAAAATGCATCAGCTATATGCAGACATATATCCCCATACCTCCTCCCTCTTGCATCTCCCTCCCACCCTCCTTATCCCACCCCTCTAGGTGGTAGCAAAGCACGGAGCTGATCTCCCTGTACCATGCAGCTGCTTCCCACTGGCTATCTGTTTTACATTTGGTAGTGTATATATGTCCATGCCACTCTCTCACTTCGTCCCAGCTTATCCTTCCCTCTCCCCGTGTCCTCAACTCCATTATCTACGTCTGTGTCTTTATTCCTGTCTTGCCCCTAGGTTCGTGAGAACCTTTTTTTTTTTTTTTAGATTCCATATATATGTGCTAGCGTATGGTATTTGTTTTTCTCTTTCTGCCTTACTTCACTGTGTATGACAGACTCTAGGTCCATCCACCTCCCTACAAATAACTCAATTTCGTTTCCTTTTATGGCTGAGTAATATTCCATTGTATATGTATGCCAAATCTTCTTTATCCATTCAACTGTCGATGGACACTTAGGTTGCTTCCACGTCCTGGCTATTGCAGATAGTGCTGCAATGAACATTGTGGTACATGACTCTTTTTGAATTATGGTTTTCTCAGGGTATATGCCCAGTAGTGGGATTGCTGGGTCATATGGTAGTTATATTTTTAATTTTTTAAGGAACCTCCATACTGTTTTCCATAGTGGCTGTACCAATTTACATTTCCACCAACAGTGCAAGAGGGTTCCCTTTACTCCACACCCTTTCCACAATTTATTTGTTTATTTTCTGATGATGGCCATTCTGACTGGTGTGAGGTGATACCTCATTGTAGTTTTGATTTGCATTTCTCTAATAACTGGTGATGTTGAGCATCTTTTTGTGTGTTTGTTGGCAATCTGTATATCTTCTTTGCAGAAATGTCTGTTTAGGTCTTCTGCCCATTTTTGGATTGCATTGTTGTTTTTTTTTTTTTTGATATTAAGCTGCATGAGCTGCTTGTATATTTTGGAGATTAATCCTCTGTTGGTTGCTTCATTTGCAAATATTTTCTCCCATTCTGAGGGTTGTCTTTTTGTCTTGTTTATGGTTTCCTTTGCTGTGGAAATGCTTTGAAGTTTCATTAGGGCCCATTTGTTTATTTTTTTATTACCATTTCTCTGGGAGGTGGGTCAAAAAGGATCTTGGTGTGATTTATGTCATAGAGTGTTCTGCCTGTGTTTTCCTCTAAGAGTTTTATTGTGTCTGGCCTTACATTTAGGTCTTTAATCCGTTTTGAGATTATTTTTGTGTATGATGTTAGGGAGTGTTCTAATTTCATTTACAGCATTTGCTGTAAAGCTGGTTTGGTGATGCTGAGTTCTCTTAGTTTTTGCTTATCTGTAAAGGTTTTAATTTCTCCATCAAATCTGAATGAGATGCTTGCTGGGTAGAGTAATCTTGGTTGTAGGTTTTTCCCTTTCATCACTTTTAATATGTCCTGCCACTCGCTTCTGGCTTGCAGAGTTTCTGCTGAACGATCAGCTGTTAACATTATGGGGATTCCCTTGTATGTTATTTGTTGCTTTTCCCTTGCTGCTTTTAATATTTTTCCTTTGTATTTAATTTTTGATAGTTTGATTAATATGTGTCTTGGTGTGTTTCTGTTTGGGTTTATCCTGTATGGTACTCTCTGTGCTTCCTGGACTTGATTGACTCTTTCCTTTCCCACATTAGGGGAGTTTTCGACTATAATCTCTTCAAGTATTTTCTCAGACCCTTTGTTTTTCTCTTCTTGTTCTGGGACCCCTAGAATTTGAATGTTGGTGCATTTAATGTTGTCCCAGACGTCTCTGAGACTGACCTTAATTCTTTTCATTCTTTTTTCTTTATTCTGCTCCTTGGCAATTATTTCCACCATTTTATCTTCCAGGTCACTTATCCGTTCTTCTGGCTCAGTTATTCTGTTATTGATTCCTTCTAGAGTATTTTTAATTTTAGTAATTGTGTTGCTCATCACTGCTTGTTTGCTTTTTAGTTCTACTAGATCCTTCTTAAAAGTTTCTTGTGTTTTCTATATTGTGTTTCTGAGATTTTGGATTATCTTTACTATCATTACTCTGAATTGTTTTTCAGGCCGTTTGCCTATTTTGTCTTCATTTATTTGGTCATATAGGTTTTTATCTTGCTCCTTCGTCCTAAACAAAATTTTTTGTCGTTTCTTTCTTTTTTTTAATGGGTGGTGCTGTATTCCTGTCTTACTGGTTGTTTGGCCTGACACATCCAGCGCTGGAGTTTGCAGACAGTTGTATAGAGCTGGCTCTTCGTGCTGAGATGCGGGCCTCTGGGAGGCCTCACTCTGATTGATATTCCCTGGGGTCTGAGGTTCTCAGTCCAGCAGTTTGGACTCGAGCTCCCACCACAGGAGCCTGGGCCCCACCTGTGGCCTGGGAACCAAGATCCCACAAGCTTCATGGCACCATAAAAAAAAAAAAAAAGGAAGAAAAAAAGGATCAGTACAATATCAAAGAATAAAAAACAAAATAAAATTAGAAAGATAAAAAATAAATTAGAAAAGTAAAGCTATAATTGAAACGATTGCAACAAGGTAAGATAAAACCACAACAGGAAAAAGAAAAATAAGGTGGGGGGTGGGGGGCGGAGAACAAGCCAGAAGGAGAGATCACTAACAAAGTATAAAAATAAAATAAAATTAGAAAAATGAAAGGTTTATAAAAGAATCAACAACAATGAATCAACAAGGTAAAACAGATCCCCAATCTAAAAGAGGAAAAAAGAAAGAAAAAAAAAAAGCCTTGGCTATAGGGGCAGAGTTTAGGCAGGGGGTGGAACTTAGGCAGGGGCAGGGTTTTGGGTGGCAAAGGACCTAGGCGGGTGGAGGGGTGATGGTTGACCGTGGGGTGGGGTCTCTGCTTAGGACCTACACAGAAGGGGAGAGGTGGCATGTTGAAAGGAGGGCCTTTGGAGTGTGGAGTTCCGAGTTCTGGAGTTTGGAGGTAGGGCCCCGGGTGGGGGTGTGTGGGTGGGGTTTAGGCCCAGCGTTGGAGGGTGTCTCCGAGTGTAGAGGTAGGGCCCTGGGTGGGTGGCTGTAGGGGCGGGGCTTGGGCTCTGTGTGGCAGGAGGGAGGCTCCGAGGGCAGAGGATTAGGCCCGGGAGCCTAATAGGCTTCCCGTTGCCTAAGTGGACAGGGAAAGCACAGGCCCCATTCCCTTCCGTTCCTCCGCACCCCTCCCCCACTGTCTCCCCCAGGGTCTCCCTGTCGCCGCTGGACCCCTAACCGTGGGTGGGTCCCGCTGGGTGTAGGAACTCCTTCCCTAACCCAGCCGCCCCTCAGAGGTGCTAGTCCTAGGGGTCCGGCCTTTACTTTTGCTCCCCTTCCCCTCCCTCCCACTCCCTCAGGACCCATTCGGCTGGAGGGAGCCTAGGTGGGCAGAGGATCAGGCCCGGGATCTCAGCAGGTTCCTGGGGGTCCAAGTGGGCAGGGGAAACCTGGCCACGCTCCCTTTTGATCCTCTGACCTCCCAGTTGTTCCCCAATTTCCCCCCTTCGGGTGTGGGATCCCTTCCCTTCCCGCAGCCGATCCCCCAGGGCCTCCAGTCTCGTCCCGCCTCCACTTCTTCTCCCCCTTCACTCCCCCCACACCCCACGTCCTACCCGGGGACCTACTCTGGGAGTTCTTCCCGTCCCCTTAGATGTCTGTGGTCCCCCACTGGTGCCTGGTAGGTGCCCTAGTTGTGAGGAGGCGCGAATTCCGTGTCCTCCTAGTATGCCATCTTGATTCTGCCAAGATGGAATTTTTTAATCCATAGTTTAAAAAGACAGTTATTAAACTTTGTGAAATGTTTTTGAAAGAAATTCATATACCAAACAAAAAATGGACATATTTTTTCTGGATTCCTATATTTTATCATTTCATTTAAACTAGGATTTTAAAATACTTGGTACTTCTATGGCTTTTTAAAGATCACCCCTTTTGAGTTTACTAGTTTATGATAACTGATTTTAAGGAAATGCAGTTATAGTTAACACAATAAGTGTTTATGATTTTCTTTGTTTGTTTCCAAAAATTTCTAATGTCAATATAATGCCTTATAACCAGTCAAGCTGTTTCATCAAACATATATAGTTCAGTGCTTTGGGATTGGGAGGTTGGAGGTTGGCTTTAAGTTTCTGTAATTTTTAACTACGAAAGTCCAGGATTCATAATCAGAAAAAAATGTAAGATTCTGTTGTTTTCGTTTAATTTTCCTAGAGAATGTTAGAGAGACCTAAGCAGTTGTTACTAAACAGTGTAAACTGGTTTAAATTCAGAAATAAATAGTCCATGATATTTTGTACTATGTCCTATTAAGATATATTTCCTAAGTTTCTCATAGTAGATATTTTATCATATTGTAAGTGTTTTTTTCCCCAGTGTTGGCTTGCTTATTGTTTCTATGAGGCCTTAGGAGCTAAGCAACAGCACACAGTGATCCCAGCCCCAGTGAGATTTTTCTCTGTCATAGCCACTCTGGAATGCTACTGTGTTAAAGTAATCAACCGTTTTTAGAAGACAAGTCAATTTCAAACTGACTCGAGAGTGGAGTTTTTTGTGCCGTTTGGTATTGTGGCTTATTTTTAAAATCCTTCATGCCCAGCCCTTAGATTGTGTTCATGAATGTCTTATAGGATAAGTCATTATTTTGAATACAGTGGTTATAATTGCTTGTTCACGACCCACTTTCAAATAAATGTCAGTATTGAGATTCTAAAATAGAGATTGCTAACTTTCCCAAATACCATATAATCCTTTTGGTATGACCAAGGAATTCAAAATAACAAAAAATAAGACTACTAAGTAGGCAGTTACATTCATATTTCTACCTACACATCATTTGGGAGTCTTATCAGCTACAGTGTAGGGAGTTTGATTTAAAAATAAGCAATTGGTACAGCTACTATGGATATAAGAGTATATACATTCCTCAATAAACTAAAAATGGACCTACCATCTGATTCAGCAATTCTACTCTTGGATGTATATCCAAAGAAAACGAAAACACTAATTTGAAAAGATATATGCACCCCAGTGTTCACAGCAGCATTATTTACAATAACCAGGATATGGAAGCAATTTAAGTTTCCATCAAGAGATGAATGGGTAAAGGAGATATGGTACACACACACACACACACACACACACACACACACACACACACAGGAATATTACTCAGCCATAAAAAGAGTGAATTTTTGCCATTTGCAACACCATGGATGGACTTGGAGGATGTTATGCTTAGTGAAGTAAATCAGACAGAGAAAAACAAATACCAAATGTGTTCACTTAAATGTGGAATTTAAGAAATAAAACAGATGAATGAATGTAACAAAACAGAAACAGACTCACAGATACAGATAACAAACTAGTGGTTGCCAGTGGAGAGAGGGATTGAGGGAAGGAGCAAGACAGGAGATGGGATTAAGAGATACAAACTACTAGGTATAAAATAAATAAGATACAAGGATATAATGTACAGCACAGGGAATACAGTCAATATTTTATTATAACTTTAAGTGGAGTATAATCTGTAAAAATATCAAATCACTATGTTATACATCTGGAACTAATATGACATTGTAAATCAACTATACTTCAATAAAATTTTTTTAAAAATGAAAAAAGAAACAAAAAATTAACAATGAGAAACTTAACCAAAGGATATAAAAAAACCTCTTGATTATATAAAGAAATCCAGTGGTCCTGAATGGAGAAATTACACTGTAATTCATGTTGGAAATAAGTTAATTCCTTATAAAATAACTTGAAAATGAGTGTAATTCCAAACCAGATTCCTAGTATATTTTTTATGCTTCTTTCTTTGTTTTTAGTTTGTCTGAAATTCTGATATGTGTCACTTTTGCCATATTCTCTTGGTTAGAAGCAAGTCAGAGACCTGCCCACACTCAAGGAGAGGGAATTACATGGGGCCTGAGTACCAGGAGGTTGGGATAATTGGGGGCAATCTTAGAGGAAATGCTGAGTACTCTGTAAACACTTGTTTTCCTGCCTGTAATCTTCTGATGGCTTTTTGTTAGAGTAAGTTCTGAACTTGTTACTGTGGCCTACAAAATCCTATATGATCTACTCTCCTGTCTACCTTTCCAATCTCATCTCTGTTCTCTACCTCAGTTTTTGCAAGGACTTGTTCCCTGACCACTATATCTAAGCATACTCTGCCCTCTAATAGCTATCTTATGACTCATTTTATTTTCTTCATTGAATTTACAACTGTGTGAAATTATTATTTGATCATTTGGCATCATCAACCTCCTCTACTAAGATATAAGGTCCAAGAGAGTGTACACATTTTCTTGTTCACAACAGTATCTCCAATGCTTAACATATAGTCATACTCAGAAAGTCTGATAAATGAATACATTCTATGTTTAACCATGTAAGAATGGGAATACTAATTTGAGTAATATGTAGCCCCTATCCCTTTGCAGCTTTCAGACTAGTATGAGAAAAAAAAGTTAATATTGTAATGCTATGATAATTGTCCATGTTCACCCACTAGACTACCCAAGTGTAACTGAATGAATGTCTAATGGAAAGTACAGAGAGGAGTTAGTTTAGTAGTGAGAGGGATGGACAATGAATTCTGTCTTAGCATTTGAAGTTTCAGGTCTGTATAGGACATACTGGTGACATCACTCCAAAAATGAGTTAAATGTTTATAGAAGTCTGGACTTTAGGAGAGGTACCACCCGTAGATACACATTTGGCAGTTTTCAGCTTATCTGTAATGGAAGCTGTGATTGTGGATAACCCTAAAACTCTACAGAGAAAAAAGAGAAGTAGGTCAAGGGACCATTCCAAGAAATATTACCATATAGGCTGTAAGTGGAAGACAGAGAAGCATACTATGAAGATATGATTAGATGAGTATTATGAGATCTAGTAGAGTGTCAGGAAATCCAAGGCAATATTTCTTTTTCTAATATCAAAATTAAAGTAACAGGCAAATAATAGGCAACCCCTGCCTTCTACCTACCCCACTACCCCCAATTCAGTTAACTGTGGGAAAAGCCTTTTAGTTGATTCTAAATCCATGTATAGTAAAAATTTTCATTGTTAATTATAACTCCTAATTAGACCAGATAAGTCTTCTAGTTTTTACTATATTTTCCATGAACCAAAAGGCTCATCATCTCTATTTCAAGACATAATGGAGAACATTTACAGTCATTCAAAGTAAAAGTAACTTCTGAGATAGTCTTATCACATGGACCTTTGGGTGTTTCATTCTCAAGGGTTCTCTGACTCCCACCAATGAATTTTGCAATTATGAATACCAAATAATTCTTAGATGGTACTTAATATATTAAAGCATATAGCATGTCCTTAAAATCTAATAATTTTTAGCCCTATATTTAGAGCTCAGTGTATTTTCACTTTTAGAAGATTGCATTTTAATTGTAAGAACCTATAGGATCTACAGATCTACAACTCTGCATATGCAGAGCCTTGTTTGATCATATAATCATCTTGAGATATTTAAACATTTTTAAATAAGCTTTAAGAAATTTGGTCAAGAAAATAGTTGGAAAGGTGAGATTAATAGCCTCACAATAAAGCTCTCTTATCTGCTTAGAAAGTCCTTATCAGTATTCTTTTCTCAGTTCTAGCTACCTTGGAAGTTAAATGTGACCAGTTATCAACCTAGGTATGTCACTGTTTTAGAAGATTCATTTGTAATATTTTTTATTTAAATCTAAAATAACATTTCAGCAGGTCACAAAACCAAAGAGTTCATGATACTAAGACCTTAGTAAGAAATAGTTGATTCAGAATACTTACAGTTGATGATTAACATAACTAGGCCAAAGTAATACAGTTTAGTTTCTTTTTTACTACATAACTTGACTGATTTCCTTTATTACTAGAATTTTACAACTATGTATTACAACAATGGTATATTTACAACTATGTATTTGTCTACAATAGACAAAATATCCTGTATTACACACTATAATGAATAGGCTTTACTTTTTTAGTGTATACATATCTAGGCACAGCTAAACTTTTTTTTAATACTAATAAATTTAAAAACACATACTGAAAAGAACGGAGTTCCTGTGTGACCATTATTGCCTAGGAATCACATCAAGATATCTTTATTCCTCCTTTTCCTTTACCTTTACATCTTGGTTCCCAGGACAGTAACAAATATTAATTTTGTAAGGTTATTTAGACTACTTTGATAACGTATCAAAATGCAGCTCGTTAGTTGATATATTCTAAGCAGAGTATCAACTCACACCTTGATAATCCTCCTATCCCCAGAAACATGTGGAATGGCCATAAACAATTCCCCTGGAATTAGTGTTTATTTAGTGTATTTTACCAATACTATATATTCTCTTTTATCTGTTTGGCCACTCCAAAGAACCTGATAACTGAGTACATATATAACTTTATACATTCTTTAAAAAAAAAGTATCTTTTTAGGTTTTATTAAACTTATATATTATCACAGTATTGAGAGCTATTATGCAATATTTAAACCATGCCCTTTTGGTTGAAATTATACTATTCAATAAAATAAAACGGTTACATCCTTAAACAGATTAAAATATTTCTTAATTTGTATTCAGAGAATCACTGTCCCAATTATTTCCTTTACCCTGCCACATTATAATTGTATTCTCTTATTAATAAGGATCATTGCAATTTTAAAAAATTCAAGTCTTTATTGAGCACTTAATATATGTCTAGAACTGTATAAGACACTGTGGAGACTAAGGAAGACATAAGATAGGGTCTCTGACCTCAAAGAGCTAGAAATTTAAAGGAAAAGACTGCATTTCTGAAACAAGAGAAAAATATAGGGAGGATGAAACTGAGTGAAAAATTGTGTGAGACAAACTCTGAAGTATCAAGAACAGAGAAGCCAATGTAGGCTAAAGTAGTTTTAAGAGAATTTGCTCTGGACTTTGAAGTGATGAGTAAGGGGGTGTGGCATTTAATCTTGGATTTAAAGAATTGACAGATAGGTATCCAGAATAAAAGCCTGGCTAAAGAAAATGGATAAGTTTTCTGAAATTGAGAATTTTTAATGCAGATCAGATCAAAGATGCTATCTGTTTTGCTAGCTAAAATAATGACAGTTTAGAGTCAACTAGTGCAACCTACTATGATTACCAGTATTTAAGAAGTTAATTGTTTTCAACTTTTTTTTACATGGAAAAATAAAAACATAGCTTAAAACCTTAGATTATAGACTGAATGAGATGCTTAGTATAGGTTTGTGTACACTGAATTCTCCATACGATCTTGAGAACTAACTACAAAAGAGAAATTTATTTTTGCCCATGTCTCTAAAGAAGAGATATACTTTCAAAATGTCTTTAATTTGTGGTTTCTGACTCTGGTGTACCATTTGAAGTCCTGATTTCATATTGCAGATTATTTTGAAATTACAGAACTAATAAAGAACATCTGTATTAATAGCCTTACATGTCCAACAAAAAACTAAAGCAAAAGATTTTTAAATTGATAAAAACAGTGTAACTTTTGTTGGAATTTGCTAGTTTTAAAAACAATACTTTTCTAAAGTTGCCACTTCATTTGAGGGATGGTATAAAGATGGGCTGAATATAGAGTTAGAGCACAGAAATATTTCATGCTTCTCAATTCATTAGGCCTGATTTGAGGCCCTTCTCTAAGTCCAGTTCACATGGGCGTGTGGTCCCTTGCATCTATGAGGTAGACAGGCTGGAACAGAGGTAGTGAGAGTGGAAGGGTGCTTCCTGCCTTGGCTCTGAACCATGTGTATACAGACAGGATGGTCCAGCAGACTCACTCTCTCATACATTCCAGAATTTTTCTACAAAATAAGCAGAATATCTCAAGTTAAATATTTTTCTTGGATTGAGTTTTAAATACTTCTTGATTATTTTTATTGTTTGGAATAACAGATGTTCATGCCTGTTAAAGGACCCCAAACTAGTGAATATAATTAGAAAAAATAGAAACTGAAAAATACTTGCCTACTCTTAAGAAGAAATGACATTTTAAGTTTATTCTATACTAAATAGCCAAGAAGAAATTTAAGAATTCTCCTTTGGAATTTTGGATGTAAGGATTTGTATCCATTCAGCCAATCTGTGTCTTTTGGTGGGAGCATTTAGTCCATTTACATTTAAGGTAATTATCGATATGTGTGTTCCTATTCCCATTTTCTTAATTGTTTTGGGTTCATTATTGTAGGTCCTTTCCTTCTTTTGTGTTTCTTGCCTAGAGAAGTTCCTTTAGCAGTTGTTGTAGAGCTGGTTTGGTGGTGCTGAACTCTCTCAGCTTTTGCTTGTCTGTAAAGGTTTTAATTTCTCCATCAAATCTGAATGAGATCCTTGCTGGGTAGAGTAATCTTGGTTGCAGGTTTTTCTCCTTCAACACTTTCAATATGTCCTGCCACTCCCTTCTGGCTTGCAGAGTTTCTGCTGAAAGATCAGCTGTTAACCTTATGGGGATTCCCTTGTGTGTTATTTGTTGTTTTTCCCTTGCTGCTTTTAATATGTTTCCTTTGTATTTAATTTTTGACAGTTTGATTAATATGTGTCTTGGCGTATTTCTCCTTGGATTTATCCTGTATGGGACTCTCTGTGCTTCCTGGACTTGATTTCCTTTCCCATATTAGGGAAGTTTTCAACTATAATCTCTTCAAATATTTTCTCAGTCCCTTTCTTTTTCTCTTCTTCTTCTGGAACCCCTATAATTCGAATGTTGGTGCGTTTAATGTTGTCCCAGAGGTCTCTGAGACTGTCCTCAGTTCTTTTCATTCTTTTTTCTTTATTCTGCTCTGCAGTAGTTATTTCCACTATTTTATCTTCCAGGTCACTTATCCGTTCTTCTGCCTCAGTTATTCTGCTATTGATCCCATCTAGAGTACTTTTAATTTCATTTATTGTGTTGTTCATCGTTGCTTGTTTCATCTTTAGTTCTTCTAGGTCCTTGTTAACTGATTCTTGCAATTTGTCCATTCTATTGTCCATTCTATCTCCAAGATTTCGGATCAACCTTACTATCATTATTCTGAATTCTTTTTCAGGTAGACTGCCTATTTCCTCTTCATTTGTTAGGTCTGGTGGGTTTTTATCTTGCTCCTTCATCTGCTGTGTGTTTTTCTGTCTTTTCATTTTGCTTATCTTACTGTGTTTGGGGTCTCCTTTTTTGCAGGCTGAAGGTTCGTAGTTCCTGTTGTTTTTTGTGTCTGTCCCCAGTGGCTAAGGTTGGTTCAGTGGGTTGTGTAGGCTTCCTGGTGGAGGGTACTAGTGCCTGTGTTCTGGTGGATGAGGCTGGATCTTGTCTTTCTGGTGGGCAGGTCCACGTCTGGTGGTGTGTTTTGGGGTGTCTGTAGACTTATTATGATTTTGGGCAGCCTCTCTGCTAATGGGTGGGGTTGTGTTCCTGTCTTGCTAATTGTTTGGCATAGGATGTCCAGCACTGTAGCTTGCTGGTCGTTGAGTGAAGCTGGGTGCTGGCATTGAGATGGAGATCTCTCGGAGATTTTTGCTGTTTGATATTATGTGCAGCTGGGAGGCCTCTTGTGGACCAGTGGCCTGAAGTTGGCTCTCCCACCTCAGAGGCACAGCACTGACTCCTGGCTGCAGCACCAAGAGCCTTTCATCCACAGGGCTCCTTAATTTGGGATGATTCGTTGTCTATTCAGGTATTCCACAGATGCAGGGTATATCAAGTTGATTGTGGAGCTTTAATCCGCTGCTTCTGAGGCTGCTGGGAGAGATTTCCCTTTCTCTTCTTTGTTCTCACAGTTCCCAGGGGCTCAGCTTTGGATTTGGCCCCGCCTGTGCGTGTAGGTCGCCGGAGGGCGTCTGTTCTTTGCTCAGACAGGACGGGGTTAAAGGAGCCGCTGATTCGGAGGCTCTGGCTCACCCAGGCCGGGGGGTAGGGAGGGTCACGGAGTGCGAGGTGGGCCTGCAGCGGCAGAGGCCGGCGTGACGTTGCAGCCTGAGGCGCGCCGTGCGTTCTCCCGGGGGAGCCGTCCCTGGATCCCGGGACCCTGGCAGTGGTGGGCTGCACAGGCTCCCCGGAAGGGCGTGTGGCTAATGACCTGTGTTCGCACACAGGCCTCCTGGCGGCGGCAGCAGCGGCCTTAGCGTCCCATGTCCGTCTCTGGGCTCCGCACTCTTAGCCGCGGCTCGCGCCCGTCCCTGGAGCTCTCTCAAGCAGCGTTCTTAATCCCCTCTCCTCGTGCACCAGGTAACAAAGAGGGACGTAAAAGTCTCTTGCCTCTTCGGCAGGTCCAGACCCCTCCCCGGACTCTCTCCCGGCCAGCCGCGGCGCACCAACGCCCTGCAGGCTGTGTTCACGCCGCCAACCCCAGTCCCCTCCCGGCGCTCCGACAAAAGCCGGAGCCTCAGCTCCCAGTCCCGCCCGCCCCAGCGGGTGAGCAGACAAGCCTCTCGGCTGGTGAGTGCCGGTCGGCCCGATCCTCTGCGCTGGAATCTCCCCGCTTTGCCCTCCGCACCCCTGTTGCTGTGCTCTCCTCCGCGGCTCCCAAGCTCCCCCACTCCGCCTCCCGAAGTCTCCACCCGCGAAGGGGCTTCCTAGTGTGTGGACACTTTTCCTCCTTCACAGCTCTCTCCTGCTGGTGCAGGACCCGTCCCTATCCTTTTGTCTCTGTTTAGTTTTTTCTTTTGCCCTAACCAGGTACGTGGGGGGTTCCTTGCCTTTTGGGAGGTCTGAGGTCTTCTGCCAGCGTTCAGTAGGTGCTCCGTAGGAGTTGTTCCACGCGTAGATGTATTTCTGGTGTATCTGTGGAGAGGAAGGTGATCTCCGCGTCTTACTCTTCCGCCATCTTCCCGGAAGTCCGGATGTAAGGATTTGAATGATATTTTGAAAAAAAAGTTTCTTGTTATTAGTGATTTAAAATTGTTCCCTTTTTCTTTTGCCATCTAAAATAGAATGTTAGGAGGCTAGACTTGTGTTTATCTGTGCATTTGTATTTTACTGATTACTGTATTCAGGATCAGCGTGTGATCCTGAATATCACACTTTGAAATGGATAATGGATCATTATCCATTTGGCATTTTTGAAACTTCCAAGTGATGAAAAACTCTTTTCTTTCTAAAAATGTCCATCTTAGTCAAAGCTTCCTGACAATTGTGATAATGCGAGAATACAAAATCACAGTGTGGGTTTATGTTTTACTGATAATGTAATCTATTGTCTAAAAATAAAATAAGCTTAATTTTTCTTCTGCATGGACTCAAGGAAGTAATATTCTACAGCTAATCTTAATTTTTGTATGTTTGTTTGCATAAGAGAAGCTTTAAAAGGTTAGTGCTCAAATTTACTTTCAATTTATATATTCTTTACATAGATAAAACTTTCCTATTTAAACTTATACTTGTTAAATGGACTCATTATATGCACTTATATGCAAATGTTTTTGGCCATTTGATTCTAAGTATAAGAGAAATAAATCAGATGTGACAAATAGTCTGAAATAATTTCAAAATTCTTAGAATTTTTCCAAGTCTTTTTTGGGTAAAGGTTTAATAATAATAATTATACTATTTTAAAATAATAATTTTACTATTAAAATTAGAATTAAGCTCTAATTTAGGTTTTATATATCTATCTACACAACTGGATGTACTCATTGAAATATTGAAATAAAGGACAATTTTTCTTAATCTGATTCCCATTCTTTTGTTAAGAAAGAGAAAGAGGTGAGATAAAACAGATAAAACAAATTAAAGGATTAAGAAGACATTGTGACCTCCTCAGATTTCAAAAAAAAATACACAAATACATACTCAATTTCTTTGTGACTAAACCAGTACTATTCAGTCCTCTAAAGTGTGCCTATAATACAAGAATATAAATATCCTTTGTTTTCCTTTACATTTTAAGCAAGTATATATAAATGTTTTTCAACACCTAGGAATTGTCAGTGTTTAGGTCTTTTCACAGGGTTTCTAAAATATTAAGTAAAATATCTACCTGTGTTTTCGATCTGAAAATTTAAAATAAATTGGTAAACATAATTCATCCAGAAAAGTTTACTCTGTGGGGTTAAACAACTAAATGATTCTAAATTATAGGAATTAACTGAAATGTTTTATAAATTGCCACTCAGATTGCAAACATTGGATTTTTACTGTAGTGACTTTTAGTTTTATTTGTAAATCGACTAACAGTGATTTGTCTCAGAATTATCAATCACTATTAAATATTTCTCAATCTGTATGTAACATATTTATAGAAATACTCCTTTACAGGCAAGACACTTTAGAAATATTCCTATTAGTGAATGCCATAATAGAAATTACTGATCCAGGAGACAAACAACAACACAAAACCAAAAAAACCCTTTTGTACCCTCAATTTTGCTACCTACTTAATGCCTTTAAAATCTCTCTTCAGAATTATGTGTAGGTTCTGAACCTAATTCTTCCTCTTACTTGTTTGTTTACCATACTCATTTATGTCAGGAAACAGTGTAACAGGATAGTATAGTAGGATCTTGATTTTATTCCTTCAGTATATTAGATAACTACTCTGAACCTCACTTTACTAATCTATAAAATGGATATAATAGTTCCATTTTGGTGATGATTAGATTAATTTGTATTTGTGCTATGCTTGAGTTATACTTCAATTGTAAGGTATGGTGGCTATATAATTATAATTGTCATTTAAAAGCTTATTTTAGTTACAATAATTCTAATTTTAATAATAAGGATATTATAGTTATTAGTAAATCATTGTGTTTCAGTATCTTTATCTACCAAATGAGGAGAGCCTATGTTCCTTTCAGAATTCCTTAACTATAATAAAATTTTATTACACGGTTTTATTTTGTAGTGCCCTCTCACAGAGGAATTAAGATATTTTTATGTCTTACCTTTATGCAAAAGTACTCAAGTTTGACATGTGACATTATTATTTATAATTTATAGTAATAAATTGTTGGTTTTTGATAAACCTGGTAACAGTCATTACTCCTTTATCTGTTTTTTAAAACCCTATATTTTTCTTAGGTATTACAAAAATTTTTCTCTTTCTTCACAGGTAGCTTCTGTCAGTTATTTGATTTTACTATCAGTACTAACAGAAACCAGAGTTAAGAATCTTCATGTAGGGACTTCCCTGGCAGTCCAGTGGTTAAGACTCTGCGCTTCCACTGCAGGGGGCACGGGTTTGATCCCTGGTCAGGGAACTAAGATCCTGCATGCATGCCACATGGCCAAAAAAAAAAAAAAAAGAGTCTTCATGTATAATTTCTTTCCTTATTCTGAGCATAGTGACTTAAATTAGGTAGTAGCAAACAGATGGTAGTATGCTTATATGGTATTTATGTTGTTTTCTTTTCTGCTAGGAGGTGGGAGAATGACTTACCACTTAAAAAGAATTATTCTTAGGTTATATGTTGATTTATCTGATAAGCTTTAGTAAAAAAGTAGGAAGCTGCCCAGTAATTTTGTTCATTGTATTTATATCTGGTAAATGAGCTATATTTAAATCTTAAACTTTTTTCCCCTCAGAAGAAAATATGTGTATTTAAAACTGGACCACTCAATTTTGATATTCTCCCCCAAAGCTAATCATGTTTTCCTTTCATCCTAGTTCAGACTTGGTTCCTTCAACCTAGAGAAAGTTGCAAACCCAGCTGAGGTCATTAGAGAACTTATTTGTCGTTGCCTGGACACCATTGCAGAAAACCAAGCCAAAAATGAGCACCTACAAAAAGAAAATGAAAGGCTTCTGAGAGACTGGAATGATGTCCAAGGACGGTGTGTGCATAATGTGCTTGTATCATAAAAACACTAAGCTCTTTATATCATTGTAGCTATAAGTTAATGATTTATACATTTATAATATATGTAGACTAGCATATATTTAAAATGAAATCTGTCATTAATTGTACCTTTACTTAATGTGATTAAACTAAATTATTGGTCATTATTGTACATTATATGAGTACATTAACACTTTTAGGTCCTTAGTATTTGGTGGCCCCGGCAAACTAATAACAATACGGAGTAATTGGACAGTGAGAATCAGAACTCATTAATATTAATCAAAGTTTAGGAAGTTGATGTTTATAAGGATTAATTGACTTCAAATTATAAGATTAATAATGAATAAAAAAGACATGAAATATAAATAAGCATAGTTGATTCCTTATTTGGAATCTTTTTATGAATGGCATCTATTTCAGGTGAAGTTTGTGTTTTGGTTCCTAATAAAGACTTATTTTTGCTGATTGATTGAAAATTCATACTATCAGCATTTTAAAAAGAAGTAATTGTTACTACTGGATAAGACATTGAAAAGCCTTTATTTTCCTGATTTTGCTCCTTATCTTTTAAACGATGAAGAAGAAAGTGACCTATCTTCTCAATTATGCATTTTTCTCAACTATATCATAACCTAGGCTGGTCCAGGGTGTAGCCTGTATTACTCTATTATGTAAAAGATGTTTGAAGGAAATAAAATATATGTTGTGAATATTTGTATCTCTATAAAGATATATTAATATAATATGCATGCATTTGTATATATATACATTGTAGCATTTGAAATAATTATGTAGAATATATAAAATAATAATAATTATTATTACATCCACTATGTAAAGTAGATTTTTTATCTTTCATTCAAACCAGTTGCTCTAAAACATAAGAACATTTATCCAATTTAGGATCTTTTTAGGGCACTCACTAAGATTGTTCTTTATGGACATTAGTAAGTATATGGGGGAGTGCATGAAAAACGTGAAGGGTTTTTTCATCATCAATATATGTATGTGAAAATGAGGTTGACTAGAGGATATTGTTTCTATACATTTACTTATATTTATTAATTAATGCAAGGCATCAACTTAACACCTATCACCTAAAACTTGGTTCTATTTGGCTCTCATTTATTATATTAATAAAATATCTTATTTTCTTTTAGTTCTGAATTAATTTTTATCTCCAATTATATAAAGTAATTAGACCAAATCAAAATTATATAAATGTTAGGAAACCATACAGAAAAATAATTTAACGTTTCTCTTTAAAATTCATGTTCTTATGAATTAATACCAAATATTTGGTCTAGAAAGCATGTTTTGGGGCTCATATCAGTAGTTTGAGTGTGTTTTTCTATTTTATATACAAAATAAATCAAATGAAATGAGACGTACCCTGGTCGTGATAAGCCATTATATTAAAAACTCAAAATACCCTCAGGATGATCGGAAATTTGATTCACAAATTGCCCACAAAAATGCAGACTGGGTACTTGGTACTTGAGCAAATTGCTTTAAAATGTCTGCAAGACGTTGAAAGAGGTATTATCTCATCAGTATTCAACACCACTGCCATAGGATGGAAAGCAGCAGGGAACAAAGATGAGACAGTGGAGACAAATATACCTTGTGCTGTAAAACAGCGTACGAGGGTATATATAATATGTGCCCCACGGATGCTTGATTTACTGTTTCGGAATTACCCAGAAAATTCTTTAGTATTATTGTGGCAAAAAGTTACCTATTTGATCAAAAGCATAGCCATGTAGCTTATCACCAGTCTTATTATGCTCCAGCTGTTCTTTTTTTTTTTTTGTAAATACTGGATCACATATCTTCTTCAGGAATTGAAGATGTGTGCCCTTGGAGTGGCCCTTCAAACAGAGGAAACAAAGTCCACTCCAGAGAATTCTAGGCTCTTGGTTGTATTCTAGATGTTGGATTAGTAGATTTATCTATTTTCCAAATTTGGTTTTCTTTCCTATCATACAGAAAGTGGCCATTTTAAAGAGCTGTAAATACACCTTGGTCATGGCCAAGCAGTATTTCCTGAAGTGTTCCCTCTCCAGAGCCTTAGTACACTGGGAAATGAGCAAAGGATTTACAGCTCCTGCTTCCATAAGGCAGTAGTACTGATCAAGAGTCTTTAGAGAGATTAGAAATAGGATACAAACATACTGAGTTAGGTAACTGACCACATAGATAGTAGAGTTGAGGTCTTCTCATTAGGCCTGGTCACAGTTCAGTTTCCGTGCTGGTTCTGATTAGTCTTATATCAGTGTCCATTCATGATCCAATCATTTCTTCCTTATCGTTTTTCAAGACTATGTGTGCCTGGGAGAGTGGGGGTGTGGGTCACAAAATAGGTGCTGAGAATTCCCTTAGAAGCTATGGTAGATAGGTCTGAAATATATTTAATACACACTAGGATATTATATGAGCAAAAAGCAATCATATACATGGTGCTTATACCATGGAAAATGTTTATGATGTGTTGAGGCAAAATGTGAATTTCCAAAAATATGAAGAGTGTCTCATTTTTTTTTGTAAAATATGTCTTCAGATAGAGAGTATCTAGAAAGAGAAAATTAAATGATAATAGTGTGTGTCTAGAATTGTGAATTAAATTTTCCTTTACTTCTTGGGAGTATTTTTTGCATATATTTTTGTGTTTAAATATGTATCATTATTATAATCAGAGCCAAATCTAAAGCTGTTTCCATTTGGGATGACAGTGGAGAATAAATAAGGTTTGAGTAAGGAGTGAGGAATTACAGTAAGAGTAAAAAGAACGAGCTTTAACATGTAGACTTTTAACATATATATTTGCTGTTATTCTTTTATTTGCTATTTAATAATTGCAGTCTTAGCTCCATTTTAAACAAGTGACATTACTGGATTAATTTAATTCTGTATAGTTTAGATAAAGGAGAAGACATTAGAAATATTGTATGTAAATCCTTAGGTCATTAGCTATATTTATTTCACTGGTTTTTCCTATTTAGTTTCAAATAACAACTCTCAAGTTCCACGTTACTGAATAGGTCTTTTGTTTGCACTCAGACATCAAGTTAGAAACTCTCTAGCTTTACTCTGAGTTATAGTTATTAAACCTATAATTGAAGGCAGTTTTCAGCATTTTGAATTGGGTTGACACTCATGAAATCATTAGAATAGAAGAGACCTTGAAAGCTCTTCTACTTCATCTCTCTGCCTTCAAGCTAGGATCACATTATAGCCAGATGAATTTAGTCCAATTTTTAAAGACCTCAAGAGATATCTTCAACTCCTGTTGGTAGCCCATTACATTGTTTAAGAACAGTCACAGGCAGAAAATTCTTCCTTCCATCTATTGGTAATCTGAGTCCTTCATGGTGTACTGAAGGCCATTTCCTCTTGTTCTGTCATGAGAAAGGATGAGGAACAGCTGTTTACCATCTTCTTCAGTACTTAGAGGCTTATTAAATCTCTTTACCACTGCTTGCTTTTCCATTTCTTTTTAGCATTCTTTGTCCTCTGAACTCTGTGAAGATTTTCTTTTGCTGCACAACCCTGACCTGGATATAAATTTGATCAGAGCTGTAAATACAAGGATTACTGCACTGTTTCTAAGTACCACATGTTCACATTTACATAGCTGTTGTTTTATTTTGGGTTATCATTTACTCTTTTATTTTGGATGTTATTTCTCCACGAAATTACCTTGTTTCTGCTCTCATTTTTGTTGTTTTTTTTTGACATTTATTCTTAAATTCTTTGTTTTCCCATCCAGAAATATTTTATTTGAATATTCAGTGTTTTCCATATTTAGTTTTTACTCTTTTAGTTCAGTGTTTTGTTTTTTTTTTAAGTACTGTCATTTGGTCTGAGTTCCTAGATACCTCAGTCCTAGGCTGCTAATTAAACTTTATTGTTCTGTTGTCCCAGTCACTGTTAAAAGGATAAAGCATCATTAGGCCTTTCCTGTTTGATGTTATTTATGGTTTCATCAGGTTTGAGCTTTGCTTTAGAGATGATCCTTGGACCAGCTGTGGTCTGATCTGGTTGTATGTGAGTTCTCCTTTAGTATTGCTAAACTTAGGAATGAATCCCGTATGTCTCACTTACTAATACCTGTTCAGTTCTTGACGTGGAGGGTTGGCAGGAGGCAAGTATCAATAATATGGAAGGCATAGTAACATCATAATGCTGTAAGGGAGGAATGGCATTACAAATGTGATGGGAGGATGGTATGTACCTGTTAGTTACTGAATATTAAATAAAAAGACAGAGTTCTCTGAATTTGTTAATCATTAATAATCAAGAGTAAATTCATATCCTGAAACTATTCACAATAATACTATTTCCTAGCCAACCCCCACTCCCCAGCTTTGTCTAGGAAGTGTTATTCAGTTTAATGATTAGAGGTTTGGTTGTAACAAAATCCTAAAGCTTTGCTAAAACCAAGCAAGGTTAACTCACAGAATGCCATGCATTCTACTGAGTTTGCTTTCCTATCACAGAAATGTTGTTACCTTTGACAGTGTAGCTGTGACACTATCTATTTAGATTAATAATATTCTTTAGACAAAAAAGATATATTTCATTTTGATATCTATTTTTAATTCATGAGTTATACCAAATGTTAATTTTAATAAAGGTTTGGAAATTTGCTTGATAGTTGATAAGTACACATAATCTTTCAATCAAGAATTATTGAAGTGATTTATATAGAAATTAAATATGCCTTTAAATCAGATAAGTTACTAATTGGTTACTATAGTTATGGATTTACATATTGAATTATTATACAAGATTTTTATTGTAAATTTTTATAACTGATTTTTACTTTGTATATGTTTAAAGTATTTTATTATTGTACACTCAGGTGTATGTTCTAGTTATCTTTTTTTTTTTTTTTGCGGTACGCGGGCCTCTCACTGCCGTGGCCTCTCCCGCCGCGGAGCACAGGCTCCGGACGCACAGGCCCAGCGGCCACGGCCCACGGGCCCAGCCGCTCCTCGGCATGCGGGATCCTCCCGGACCGGGGCACGAACCCGCATCTTCTGCATCGGCAGGCGGACTCTCAACCACTGCGCCACCAGGGAAGCCCTCTAGTTATCTTTTAAACTTGTGTTACATTGGAAAATAGTACAAGAAAATAAGAATATAATGTTTACAAACACTTTGCATCTGAAATATAAATGCAGTAACATATCCCAGCTTAAAATAAGCGATCAATATTGGCAGCTTCTCCTCAACTTTGGCTCTATTTTTTTCCCCACACCTTTTGGAGTACTTCTTTCTCAGAGAGCTTTGCTTATGATAGAGGTACTGCTATATTAATATTTATCACAGTTTTTTTTGCAAGTGGATAAACAATTTTTTAAATTAAAGTTAAGCCTGTATAAAATGTTCATCAAGTACAGATGAGTATGAAATTAAAAATCCTCTATCCTTAGCCTACCCTTGGAGGTAATTAATTTTTAGAATTTCTATTTTCATTCTTTTGGTGATTTGCTACATATACTTATTCACTCTGCTTCTTAATGTTCTGAAATTTAAGATTTACTTGTGTGCTCCCTGCTATAAGATGAGGAATTTTGATCACTTCCCCTGGTCTTGTTTTTCTCCCCTGACCCACATCCCAGGTTTCATTTTAATTTTACTTTCATGCATCTTTTGGTCACATTTATTTATTTTTAAATCCATTAGCCTTTTAGGCAATGTAATTGATTCCCTCTTTATAAAACATAAGCATTAAGCATCCCTACGCTCTTTCATTTATTTTCTTCCTTTCTATTCCTAAACTCTTTTAGCTGTACCATTATGTGCATCACTTAAATATCACAATTTTTTAGAAGCTTGAAGAAGATGAAAAATATTACTGTTACAATAGTGAATAGCTATTAAAGGAGTGAAAAATATAATATTCAGAATCACTGGTTTTACATTTCTTCATAAGATGTCCATATTAACTTGCTCACTTCATTCATTTATCTGATAAATAGCTATTCAACATCTGTTGAATGCCAAACACTATGCTAGGCACAGAGGATAAAGCAGCCAATAAAACATACATGCTCTCTGCCCTTACGGAGTTCACAGCCTTGGCAATGACTATGGTATAAGACTGCTGTAATTGGTCCCAGAAAATATAATGCCATATGTTCCCTTTCATCCCATGAGAGGCCCTAATTCTTTGCATTTCTAGCTAGGTAGTCTCTTGAAAGTATAAGGACGTGTATATCAAATTTTGACATTTTTGTTTCTATTTCACTGAAAAATATATATAGTTAAATAATATATATAATGAAAATACTAGAATACCTGTATAGAACAACAAGTATAATTAACAGTATGATAAAGAGAAAACCAGGCAGAGCTAAACTCCTTTTAAAAGAATATATTACATGAAATAATTTATATTTGAATCTTTAAAATAGAGGTTTATTCATGGTGTGTGTGTATGCACATATCAAGTATATACAACCTCTGCTAGTTTGCCTTCTTTATTTTATATATATCTGAGAAATTAAAATTAGTACAGTCTCTTGTTAGCTCATTTGAACATTGTAGGAAGAATTATAAATAATAGAGAATTTTATATTTTGTCTTATATATCTAAACTTTAAAATGTATAGTGTTTCACATTTGCTGTTTCATTAATCTCCTTGGAAATTTCAAGTTGGATAAATATATGTATGTGTGTGTGTGTGTTTGCTGGGTTATAAGATACAACTGGGTATGTCATGTTCTTGTTGTGGAGCAGTTCATAATCTATTTGGGGAGAACTGATTAAGTAAATCACTTAATCACAAAACAAGATCATGGTTGCTATTATAGTAATATTAACAAAGTACAAGAAACATAGGCTATAGTTACTCTTGTTTGAAATTTCTCCCACAAATATGTGCTTTTGGAAATAAACCATAGATGTGAATAAGTTATTACATTTAGGCATTTAGATGTTTTAAAAGCTTTTTTGCTGTCAGTTTCCAATTTCTATCCTTTTCTCAGTATGTAAACTACAAACGCTAATGAACAATAAGTTCTAATTATTTGTTTACCTATATAAAACTTTAAATCAATGAAAACATGTTTAAATGGTTTTAATTGTATTTTTCTTGAAAAATTTTCTTGAAATTGTCTTCAGTATTAGATTGAATACTAAAACAAAACCTGCATGATTTATTTATTTGTTTGTTTATATTTTAGATTTGAAAAATGTGTGAGTGCTAAGGAAGCTTTGGAGACTGATCTTTATAAACGGTTCATTCTGGTGCTGAATGAGAAGAAAGCAAAGATCAGAAGCTTAAATAAATTGTTAAATGAAGTTCAAGAACTGGAAAAGAACATCGAGCATAAAAGGTATTTTGACCTTTCTGTTTTGGGATGGCAGATGCAGATATTTTAGTGCAATTTCTTCCCAAACTTAATGAAAGTTAGATGCCAACTTTTTAGTAATATGAGATCATTTGATAGTCTGGGGTTGGATGCTCTGGTTGTTAGATGCAGTGGACTAGAGAATACTCAACATGATCTCTCCATGCCTGCCCAACTGTCACACCTAGACTTAAATCATAAAACTGCCATGAGATTTACCTAAATAATACTAATTTAATTCTTAGGCATCACTAAGAAATATATTAATTAAAAGCTTTCATCTTCTGCAGAACCATAGAGTTGGGCACACATTTGTAATCTCGATGTCTAAGCAATGCTTAATTTTAGAATCAGGTGACTCTAAGTGTGAATATGTACTTGATTTTTAAGGAAGAATCATAGGTGACTTATGACTGTGGTATGGCTTGGACAATCCTTAAACTCTCTGTGCCTTACTTGGATATCTTCGTAATAAGAATAAAGGTACCCATCTCAGAGTTTTGGGGAGACCAAATGAAAGGCAGAACTGCTTTGAGATCAGTAAAGTACTGATTACTCTGTGACCCACAGAAGGTAATTTAGAATAGTATTGTGATTTGATAGATAAATAATAAATGATAATAAACTGACTCAAGAATTAATTATAGTGAGCACTAAACCACATTTATATAAGGTAAAAGAGAAACTTGTTCTTAAGGAGTTAACATATAGTCTTTAAAGTGCTTTCATCTTAATTATATCTATTTCAATATATATTTGTTTAATTATAATGTTTTTCCAGGGATATTTTCTATAATTACTTACTGGTGAATTTGATACCTAGCCAGGAATGAACCAATAATTTATAAGTCTGCCTCTCTCTGTTTCTAGGGAAACTCCAACATGTTCTGAAATGACTACTGACAGAGATGCAATCTATGATGAAAGTACTGATGAGGAAAGTGAAATCCCACCTAATCCCAGTCCAGGTAAAGTAAATACATCTATTTCCTTTGTTGAACATCTCACTTGGGCTTATTATTTATTACTTATTATGATAATAAACCTTAAAGAAAAATGTTACAAAAATAATTTTTTCTACACACATTCTTTAGGGTTTTTAGTCTAAAACCTCAACTACTTAATGTTAAAAATTAATATTTAATATAAAATCCAGCAACTCGTTGGCAACAACAAAACAAGCAAGCATGCACATGTATATACATACACACACACATGTACATCAAGGTATACTATTCCTCATTAAACAAAGATGCATAAACGATAAGCAAGATATGTCTTCATGTCAAATATGTACCAGGAACTCTTCTGTGCAGTAGAGAGCAAAACACAAAAATTTCCTCTTTTGTGGAGTTTAAATTCTAGCCAGGGAAACAGACAATAACAAGATGAGTAAATTAAAGTATGTTAGTGATAAATGCTGAGGAGAAAAATAAACCAGGGAAGGATGATAAAAAATGTCAGGGTGGGAATAGGGATGAGGGTTGTGATTTTAGCTAAGGCACCAGAAAAGACCTCGGTGAAAAGGTGTAAGTCTACCTGTGGGAAAGCAGAAAAAGCAGTTAAGTACAAACGCCCTGATGTGGAAGTTTGCCTGATGTGTTCAAGTAATAGCATGGAGAGCAGTATGCATAAAGTGGAAAGATGAAGATAGGGAGTATTAGGAGATGAGGTCAAAGAGGCCAGATAATGTATAAGGTCTTCTAGGCCATTGTATGGATTTCAGTTTTCAATTTGAGTGATACTGGAAACTGTTACAGAATTTTAACTAGTCAAGTGGCATGATGTGATTTAAGTTTTAACAGGATTAATCTGTTGTGTTGAGAATATAGGATGATAACTGCAGAAGATAGACAGAAAGCTAGTTCAACAGTGATTGAAGGATGAGAGGGCCTTAGACGAGAGTGAAAGTAGTGAAGGTGGTAAACAAAGGGCAGATTCTAGAAATGTTTAGAGGCAGCAGGATTTGCTGATGAAGTGGGTATGGGTCATCAGAGAAAGACAGCGGTGATGGTAAGCTTTTTGGAATGAACTATTGAAAGGTGCAGTTGACCTAGCAAGGTGGGGGAGACTGCGAGGGGAAGGGCTGGAACTCAGTGTTGGAAACATTAATTCTGAGATATTGAGTAGAGAGATGGATATACAAATTGGGACTTTGGGGGAGGGCTCCTGCTGACAAATAAGATGGTATTTAGAGCTGGCTGAGATCTCAAGGGAGTTTGAGAAGACCGAAAAGAGCAGTGGTCCAGGGACTCAGCCCTGATGCACTTGAGTGCACAGAGGTCAGGAAGATGAGGAGACCAACGCAGAAGACTGAGGGAGCAGCAAATATTGTAGGTGTGGTATCCTGAAAGCCAGTCGACAAAGTGTTTCAAGGAGGAGACTGTGATCAGCTGAGTTGAATGCTGCACATTGGTCAAGGAAGATGAGGATGAGCACTGACTGCTGTATTTAGCAATATAAATGTTATTGGGGCTCTTAATAAAACATTTTCAGTGGAATGGTGGGGAATAGAATAGGAGCCTCAAAAAGAATGAGAAGGGAGAATTGGAGAAGAGATAGCAAATATAAGCAATGCTTTTAACAAGTTTTACTGTAAAAAAAAAAAAAAAAAGGAAAGACCCAGGTCAAGAGCTCGATGGGGAAGTGAGGTCAAGAGGGTTTTTTTTTTTCTCTTAGATGAGAGAAATACTGCCATGTTTGCATACTGATGGGAGTACATAAGGAGAGAGAGAAAAAAATGTCCAGGCAGTAGACAGAGGTAAGAATTGCTAGAATACTGTCTCTAAGTAGATAAGATGGGATCAGATGCACAAACGGCAGGATTCATTTAGCTAGGAGCATGGGCACTTCCCCTAATGACAGGAAAGAAGGTAGAATAAATGAGCAAAGACACAGGAAAGTGTCTAATTACATTCATGGAAACGTTCTGTTGTTGATTAAATTAGTTGATTGATTAATCTGATTCTAATTAGATTTGAATTGGGTCAGTCATACACAGACTCTCATTTTGCACGTGAGAGTAAAATTTCATTTGGAGGCTATGCTTGGTTTACATTTGTGGCCCATTTAAAATGAAATCCTTTTTTAAAATAATCAGATGTAATTGAAAGTTCACAAAGAAAGAGAATCTGTACTCTTTCCAATTTGAACATTCTGAATTTTTATTAAACACAATGGCCTTTGATTTTGTTCCCTATTCAGAGTATCTCACGAAACTTTGATGTAGATGAAAATTATTTTTGAAGAGAAAGTATACGGTTAAACATGGGTATATGAGAATGGGGTCCTTTATGTGTTGTCTCTTTCAAGCAAAGCTTTACGTTATAATTGTACTCTTTTAAATTTGGCAAAATTTCTCTTCAAAAATGTTTAAGTCATTGCGTATTTTTTCTATATTTTACATGGAATTTTTTCTTTAACTCATATCTAGTTCACAACATATTTGACCATAGGTCTCTGATTCTAATTTTTTTTTTTTCCATTTAACTTGCTTTTGGCAAGTTTTCTATGTCAAGAATTAAGAGCATTTTTATTAGAAGTTTTAACTATTCTTTTCTCTCTGCTTCAGCAAGAAGTGTTCATGAAACTGGTTTGCTAAAGGAAAAAAAAGTGAATCTTAGATCTAAAATGCTTAATTTTGCATTAAGCACTAGATTCCATAGATCTGAGGAAAAATATATGTTAAACAACAAAATCAGCCTCATAATTTACCAGATTCTGTAATCTATTCTTTTATGGTGACAAAATATATTCTTAGTCCATGAGATTTTTTTTTTTTTAATCACAGTTTAGTCTTTTGGTATTTTATATATTACTACTATGTGTTTGGGGTACAGCAGTGAGAATTTCTTCCTTATTCTGCTGTCTTGACAATAACTTCTTAGAGTACAAGTAAATACATGAATTTATTTTAGATACTGCGGGTTCATGTGTGCTTTCTGTACAATAAAAACTAGAGGAAAACAAATCGATGGGATTTAATACATTTATCTTTCAGAAAGCCATTTCTTTAAATGGCTAGATCTGTAACTTGATAGTAATTTTTATTATATAAATATATTTTCATCATTAATTATTAAAATCACCAGATTTCCTCATGAGTTGTTTACATTATTACCTCATTCCTGCATGATGAAGAGGTTTAGTGAGCCCAGAATCATTTAGTGGTTCCACAATATTCATTCAAGTAAAAGATTAGAATGAATATTGTGGAACCACTAAACAATTTTTATGCATATACCCAGAAGTAGGGAAGGGATATTGTAGTTTGTAGGACACTGATAGGTAACATTTTTATGAATAAGCAATCTGTTTTATTACTTTTTCCTCCAAAGTTTTTAAATTTCCCTCATCGTTAGGATTGTTGAGGAAATAACTAATGACAAGTAGTTCAGTCCAATAAGTGACATCATGTTCATATGTACTACACCATATTCAGAGGTTTAAGAAAAACCTTTGAAGTATTCACTAACAGTTTATTAGCTAAAAGTAGATCTCTGAAGTATTCTAAAACTTGAACATCGCAGTCGATACCACCCCACGACTACATTTTATGTTTTTCTCTAGTAAGATTTGCTTTCTCTATGTCTTAATTTCCAGAATTTCTAGAGAGGTAGCACTTGTTTTACAGACTTTATTTCCTAAACTGTGACTGAATACTAAAGCCCTAGAGTTCATAGATATTCACTTTGTTTCAGATTAAGATTATGATAGATAAACTAGTTGCTGTGTTCCCTATTTATAGCTCAATTCCTGGATTACAAAGGAGGATGGGTCACTTATCATTCTCATCTAGTTGGTATTAACTCCTTGTGGCTTTAAGGATTTCCTGGTTAGTCTGGACTCCTCCTACCTCCAAAGTTGTTTTTGTTTTTTAATTCAATGGAAACGTATTGGGTTATTATAGATATTATTAAACAACCTTCTCTACAGGAAATCCTCTGTTTCTTTAGTTACAATTCAAGGTAATACCTGAGGTCCATCGCTGTGGAGAAACTTCAAGTTGAGCTAGGTCCACTGAATAACAGAACCTCACCAAAATATACAGAGATATAAGTGTAATTGGTATAGCATTTTAGTGACAAAAGGCCACTAAGCAGCAGTGCATGCAAGTGGCCTTTCATTTGCCCCAACAATAGCTGATCTAACCTAAGAAATAATTTAGGATTATGCAGATTTTTATATTGTTTCATAACCATTTTGATACTGCAATAAAAGTAGAATTATGTGAAAACAATTTTTAAATTTATATGAATGTTCTAAGAATTTTGGCAATTATTACAAAGCACTTCTTAGTCTTAACAGAATTCAAAATGCATGTGAATATTTAGGGAAAAATTGGGTTTATTTTATAGAAATAGGATCTTTATGTGAAGCATTTTGAAAAGATATGGTTAATTGGCTCCTACTTAGCCACCACAAGAGGACTTATTTTAACGTGTCATTAATTATTTTTAATATTATTTAAAATTATTTTAATGAATAACCAGTATTTTAAAATTATAGTTATTTCTATTAGAAGTTGACAGATTTATAACATTTAGAGAACAATTAAATCAGCCTTACCAAAAGTTCAAATAAGAAATATACTTATTCTAGAATGTTTTAGCCTTCTTAGCTTCATATTAAAGGTGCACAACCACTAAAAACTGATAAAATAAGCTTTCTTACCACTTTTCTGCATAATTATTAGCCCGAGACTTAGCACATTAGTTTAATTAGTCCTCCTTCTTAACCAACAGGAAGGTCCCTGTATAACTGCTATCAGTAATTCAGGCTTCTCTTAGTTGGTAGGCTTCCTGAAAGGAAGGGTAATTATAGAATAGCCTTTTTGAATATAAATGAATGGCCATGTCAAACAGTTGATGAATACTGATATAGTCGCTTTTAAAAATAGAACAGAATCCAAAATTTCAAAGTATCAAAGAGCTCGTTGCTTTGAACACTGAATGTCTACTCACAGAGGGGATAACAGCATGTCCTGCCAAAGAGATTACTCAGAATTCAGCTTTGGAATCACAGACTATGCCCTAAATATTATCCAGCTTGTTTATCATAGGCACATTTGTTTACAAATTCTAAGTAAAAGCTTGATTTAGTAGAACCTATCACAAGACTGGAAAAGCAATTTGAGTGTATTTCCCCGCAATCATGGGCTCTTATACATAAGCAACGTTGCAGAGAAATGATGGCATATATTTGAGAAATCTAGATCTAATATAGTTCTAGATCTTCTAGTACAAGCCCATCATTTTTCAGATGAGGAAACAGAGGCCTAGAAATGTTAAGTACATTACTGTTGGCCACACAGGAGAAAAGAATGAGAAAGTATTTGCCTTCTGTAACAATAGATTGCCCACATTTGCACATTTCTTTTTGAGGTATTGTAAAAACCCTTGGGACTTTGCTAGCACTAAAGAGACTGCCACTGATGCAATAGAATAATGGGAACATTTTTTTCTTCTAAAGAGAAGAAAGATCCTATTTATACATAAATTTTCCATAGAGGTAGTCAATATCATTAGATTAAACAAGCTAGGCTTTATGATGTAAAGCTTGTGGAGAAAATTCCAGAATGTACATATTTCTATTGAGGTCATCCCTCTGTATATTTTTTTAAATTAAGATATAATTGACATATAACATTGTATAAGGTGTACAATGTGTTGATTTGGTACATTTATAATTGCAATGTGATTACCACCGAAGAGTTAGCTAACACCTCTATCACATCACATATTTATCATTTCTTTTTTGTGATGAGAACACTTAAGATCTAGTCTCTTAGCAACTTTGAAGTTTATAATACAGTATTATTGACTGTAATCACTCTGCTGTGCATTGGATCTGCAGGATTTATTGATCTACTAGTTGCAAGTTTGTACTCTTAAACAACTCCCCAATTTCCCTACCCCCAGCCCCCAGTAACCATCATTCCACTCTGTTTTTATGAGTTCGGCTTTTTTAGATTCCACATATAAGTGAGATCATACAGTATTTGTCTTTCTCTGTCTGACTTACCTCACTCCCTGTGTATATTAATTGCTTTAGTTTTTGACTTAGTATTTTATTTACCCGAGAACTCTCAAATGTACCAAAGGTACTTAGCAAATTTGTGATAACTTCTCTATACCCCACTATTAAAATATAACTTTGATATAACCTCCTAGGCAACTATTTCTATGTTTTTTTATGTTCTTGGAGAGACAAAAATAAATACTGTTAAGAATATTTGTCTCTGGCTATGGGTGATGAGAAGGTTGGCAGAATCTCTCCTCCGAAAGTAATTATGTATCTAAAATTGTCAAAAAAGAAATAAACATATACTTCATTGCTCTGGAAATGAGCAAAAAGCAAACAGCAATATTAGAAGTATTTATGCTTAAAAAAATTGCTGAAATTTAGGTAAGAATTGGGAGTCTGTGGAGTTCTTGCCCCAGCTACTATCATTGCTGTTCCCCCATCCTCTGTTTCCTGAACTTGATAGGTATGGAGTTCTGTCAGGACCTGGGAGGCCATGAGGACTGGAAACTGTTATGCCTGGACCAAATCGGTCTCACTTAATTATCAGTGGAAGGTGATACCCACATCCAACAGTGTTGTTGGTGGCAGTAATGATCTTGCCAACAGTGGCTAACTGGGTTGGGCCAGTGAATCTAAATAACGTGAGGTTAGCCTGCTCTGTGGCTACATTTATACCATCTTTCTCCAAGTATGTATGACTAGGATTTTACAGAGTATGGCAACTTGACGTAAGTAGTCATCTACATGATGTGTGAATGGGTGATACATATGTGAGAGAAAACTATGTGGTCACTTATTTAACTTAAACAATTTTTTTCTTTCCTGCATAATCTCTCCTAGTCTTTAATATGTTAGTGTGCATAACAATGAAGGATAGAATGTATTGTGAAACAGATCGCAAAATTATAAAACCTTAGGAACTTTTAAAATGGGCTTTATTATTCTATGGAACCCAAGTGAGAAACCCTGCTTTATATGGTTTTGACTCGTATATGAATTAGGTGAGAAAAAAGGAAGTATCTAAAGAAAATAAATATTTTCCCATATTTCTGTATGTCCCAATTTTAAGAGGACATGTACTAAACATGAGCAGAAGATCATGTAAATAAGGTTATAGTCTCAAAGTGTAGCATAACCCATGAGAATCATATTAAACCTTAGAACATGCAGTGACTTGCAGGAATTCTGAGAATAGTTTAAAAATGTTATTTTACCATTCTTGTGATAAGAAGCCTGATCTGAGAATGAACTTAGGACAAATGTTGGTTGATATAATTAACGTTAATAAGTGACAGAAACACTACATAAATGCTTTTTAATTTGTTCAATCCAAAGTGAGTTCTTAACCTCTGGTTCTTTTTCTTGTTTGTTTTTGTTTTGTTTTTATAAATTTATTTATTTTTGGCTGTGTTGGGTCTTTGTTGCTGTGCGCGGGCTTTCTCTAGTTGTGGTGAGCGGGGGCTACTTTTCGTTGCAGTGCATGGGCTTGTCATTGTCGTGGCTTCTCTTGTTGTGGAGCACAGGCTCTAGGCACGTAGGCTTCAGTAGTTGTGGCACGTGGGCTCAGTAGTTGTGGCTCGCAGGCTCTAGAACTCAGGCTCAGTAGTTGTGGCGCATGGGCTTAGTTGCTCCGCAGCATGTGGGATCTTCCTGGGCCAGGGCTCGAACCCATGTCCCCTGCATTGGCAGGCGGATTCTTAACCAGGGCTCCACCAGGGAAGCCCAACCTCTGGTTCTTAAAGAATGTTTAGTGGGGAGATCTTTGAGCCGTTTGGAATTATATGTAAAATTATATGTATGTATGCATGTATTAGTTTGCTAAGGCTACTGTAACAAAGTACCACAAACTAGGTAGCTTATACAATAGAAATAAATTGTCTTAAAGTTTTGGAGACTAGCAGTCTGAAATCAAGATGTCAACAGGGTTGGTTCCTTCTGAGGGCCATGAGGGAGAAGAATCTATTCCAAAATTCTCTCCTTGGCTTGTCAATGGCCATCTTCTCCCTGTGTCTCTTCACATCATCTTCCCTCTATGTATATCTGTGTCCAAATTTCTTCTTTTAATAAGAACACCAATCATATTGGATTAGGGCCCAAACAGTTGAGCTCATGACTTTATTACCTCTAAATACTCTTATCTCCAAGTGAGGTCACATTCTTAGGTACTGGGGATTAGGACTCTAAAATATCTTTCTTGGGGGGGGATACAATTCAACTCATAACAATGGAAATGTACGTTTTTCTGGAGCAAGGATCCAAACTTTTTATCTTTTCAATGGGGACCATGTTCCAAAAAAGATTCAGAACCATTGACCTAGGAGAACGGAGTTTAAACCAGAAAAGATGGAATAAGACTCATTAAAAGGAAACTTAAGCTTAGAATAAATGAGAAATTGAGATGAAAAGAAGAGAAAATAGCAGTGTTCAGACAGAAGCTAAGTCATCATCTATTAATACATTGGACTGGAGGTTTGTCTAGAGCTGCGTTGTTCAATAAAATAGCCATCAGTCACATGAAGCTTTCGAACAGTGGAAATGTGGCTAGTCCAAGCTGAAATGTTCTGTAAGGATAAACCACACACTGGATTTCAAAAATTTAGTATGAAAAAAGAATGTAACATGTCTAATAAATTTTGATATTATATATTAAAATAATATTTTAGATATATTTAGTTAAATATAATATTACTTTTAACTTCATCTGTTTCTTTTTTACTTTTTAAAATAAGGCTAATAAGAAATTTAAAATTCTCTATGTGACTCACATTGTATCTCTATTTTACACACGTAAGATCTATTTGATCTTAATGTTTAGAAACCTTCCATCTCAGGCTGATTCTGTGGCTCTAGAACAGATTTAGAATATTGTGAAAAAGAAGTCAGATTTTACTACCAAGTTTTTATGAAGCTCTTAATGTAAGTCATGAGACCTTTGGGTGGGTGTAGATGATTGTGGGTGTAATTGAGTATTGTAACACCTAATAAACGCAAAAGGTGTTACACTGTTTTTTGGATTCATTGTAGTAAAACAGATTTCAGAAATCTATTTTATTACATTTATCAATTTGACCGAGAAAAATGAAGCTAAACATTTTCACTGGCGCTGTAAAACTGCAAACCCCTGTTAAGACAAATGGGTGTAATGCATCAGCAATCTCTAAATCAGCTGAATGTCTATACTGTAATATGTAGGATTCTCGTCTCTCTGTGACTGTGACAGGGATCTCTACCACGGACAGCACATCTGGTTCCTTTAGCCATTTCATCAATATCACCTATAAGCCATATTTAAGATCAAAAGGATAGAGAAGGTTACCAGTGATGAGGTTCTGGAATGTTGCCAGCCCACCAGCATTGACAATGATATTTGCTGCGACTTAACTCTGAGGGCCTGGGGATGTGTGAAGGATGGATATCAGCAGGCTTGCTAAGCAGAGTCTGAATGCATGATGCAGTGAAAGAGAACAGTTACAAGTAGGGTAGGCAAAAGAAATACTCAAACTGAGACCCTAAGTGCCAAATTCAAGCCTTGTAAAGCTCAAGAATGCTGAGAAATAGTAGCTGCAAATATATACCTATTGGCACTCAGGATTTTGTGGGGAGAGGGGAAGGGTTATAACTTGGGGGATGACAGAACAAAAAAAACTTAGGGTACTTTCAAGCACAATGACTAGCTATATTAACAACCATATTTTTAAAAAAATTTAAATGCATAACTTGGACTAAGTCAGAGGTTGTAAACTGTTGATCCTTGTTACAATCTAGGTCTCATACTTTGTTTTTCCTCGGTGATGTCAGTGTTTCAAATAATAAATTTGAATGCATTTAAACAGGGCATAGGTTTCCTGTTTTCTGTAGTCCTCAACACTTCTCTTAGATCTGGCTTAGTTCATTCATTGATATCACTTGCATGATTTCTGGAAGTATTTGAGTGTGTGACCCCTGGAAGTTGGTGGTTATACTGACAATGAAGACTATCACAATAGTTCTTCTATCTATCATAACTATCATATCATTACTACTACTACTACTATCACCACTACCACCACCACTACCATTACTACATCTACTTCTATTACTATTACTGTTCTGTTATGGCTCCACTACCATTATTACTGGTAGCATCATCACCACCACCACAACGACTACAGACTCATAGTTATTTTACTCATAGCCCTTATAAATGGGTGCCAGAGTCTATTCTAGGTTTCTTAGATGCATTGTTTCATTTACATCTAATAACAATCCTACAGAGTGTGTACTGTGATTATGACCATTTCATAGCTGAGAGAACTGAGGCACAGAAAGATTAGAGAACTTGCCCAGTGTAACAAGCCTAATAAGTTATGGAGCTGAGGTTCTAACACAGGCATCTAACCACAGAGCTCATCTCTGAGAACGCTTCCCGTGCTAAAATTCTTCATGTTCAGTAAATAGAACACTAATTAAAATCTTAGAGTTCTGTGAGTATGATTTCATATTTTAAATTCAAGTATATTTGATGCCTTCATTTTTATAAAATAATTTAAGGCTCCTAAAAATGGAAGCATGGAATATTTGGCCTCCTTCTTACTTAATAGAGTGGGCACACATTCTACTAGAAAAGCTATAGCTTGGTGACATTAATGCACCATTAAGATGAATGGGAATGTTCATGTCTCTGTTGGAAGTTGTGTTATGATTTGATGGCAAAGCAAATAAGGCAGGAGAATGGTGATTTATACTCAGTCCTTGTTTAAAAGCCTTGGGTAAAGAGGTGCTAAATAAATATTAAGTAACACTATCAAATGTCCATATGGACATTAAAAAAAACATAGATTTATAGTTTTAAGTATAAACTTATTCTATATGCTGTTTATATATTATTTGGTGGATAGAAATTTTAGAATTGTTTTATCTCTCTGATGAATTGACTTTTTCTTATCATTATGAAATATCTCTCCTTATGTCTAGTAATGTTTCTTTCCTTAAAGTTGTCTTTGTCTGATAATAGTATAGCTATAACTTTCTTTTCCTTGCTGTTTACAATGGTTTATCTTTTTCATGTTTTTCCATTTTTTTCAACCTTTCATATATTTAAAATCTGTCATTTGTTAGCAATATATAGTTGTTTTTTAAATCTACCCAGATAATCTTTGTCTTTTAAATTGGTTTGTTTACTCCCTTTATAGTTCAAGTAGTTACTTATATATTTAGATTTAGATCTACTAAGACACTATTTGTTTATTTTTATTATTTAACCTTCCCCCCTTGTTAATTGTGCATTAACTTGTTAATTATGCATTCTTGTATTTTTTTTTTTTTGTATCTTTGTCTTAGTGGTTACTCTAGAGGTGGCAACATACATCTCTGACCTATTACATTCTAGTGTAAATTTAACTTTCATACTTCCTAGATAATGCTAGGACTTAGGGCACTTTGACCACTTAGCCGCATCACTATTTTGCATTATTGTAACATGTATTTGAATTTGTCATATATTCTAGACCTCATGAAGTATTATTGTAGCTTTGAAAAGTTAATATTCATTTATGTTTATCCATATCTTTACCTTTTACTTTGTTCTTTATTCTTTTCTATGCTTTCTGTTTTCATTCCAGATTATTTTTCTTCAACTTAGAGAATTGCCTTTAATATTTCTTTTAGTGTACTTCAGATTTTGACAAATTCTCTTGGTTGTGGTTTTTGTGAAAGCCTTCAGTTTTTTAAGGAATTTTTGCTGTTATGGATTTCTAGGTTGACAGTTGATTTTCCTTCAGCACTTTGAAGATGCCGCTCCATTGTCTTCTGGCTTCTTTTGCTCCTTGTAAAACGAGTCAGCTCTTAGTTATATTGATGCTCCTATGAAGTTAACATCTTTTTTTTTATTCTTGCTGATTTTATCCTATGGCTCTGGTGTTTAGCAAGTTTTCTCCGATGTACCTAAGTGTGTGGTCTTCTTTTTATTTTTCCTGCTTGAAGTCGTAGAGCTTCTTGAATTGGCAGCTTGGCATCTTTTGTCAGTTTTAGAAAATTATTGGCTGGTAATTTTTCAGATATTGACCCTATCCTGTTCTTTCCCTTCTCCCTTTCTGAGAATACGATTACACTGATATTAGAGTTTTCCACATGTTAGAGTTTTCACCATGTTTCACACGTTTCTTATGTTCTTTTCCATAATTTCAATCCTTTCAGATTTCTGTGCTCCAGCCTAAATATTTTCAACTGATCCACTTTTGTTTATTAATATTTCCAATATTTGTTAATTTCTTCTTTACTTATCTCCCTTTTATATCAGGAGTCAATTAGGGAGGTATTTTAATCTACTATGAAGATATGTTTCTCTCCATTTGGTTGTTAGCTGTTTGAAGGTGGTGGTCCGTCATGGCGCCTAGTTCATTCAGTGTCTTGCAACTAAAACAAATGTAGTAATTTTTAAAAAATAATTTGTTTAGTAAATTCAATTATGTGTGTGCCCCATATTGTTTTACTGAGGAAAGATGTATGCAATGTACTTTGAAAGTGTTTTTTTTCCGTTGATGATATAAAAGTGCCGAAACTAGTAGTAAGCATGTTGTTGTCATATACTAAATGGGTTTGTAGTAAACTGTTCATATAATTAAGAAGTAATTGTCTTAAATTATCTATATGGTTTTCTCTGGTTAATACTGTGCTCTGTGACATGCATTTTCAAGATTGTTGTCTAACAATCTAACAGATATTAGCTTGTTTTCCAGTTGGGATGATTTCAGCTGCAAGTATTACAAAGACTCAGTTTTAGGTAGCAACAAGGAGTTTATTATCTCAATAGCAAGTTTGAACATAAAGAATTTCCATGGTTGGATAATTCAGTATGTCCACACTGTCATCAAGAACTCAAGTTCTTTTTATCTTTCTACTCTATTCTCTTCAGGCTTTTTCTTTCATGTGGTAAAATACAAGACGGCTGTCATTGCTTCAGCATATCTATCATATGTTTATGTACATTTCTTCTCAGGGCTTCTTAAAGAATTGCCACAAACCCTTTTCTGAAACCATCACTTGTAGGGAGAATGACATACCTTCAGTGATTGGCTTAACTAGTCAAGCCTTCATCCCTAAGGCTCCCCTGTGGAAGGTGAACAAAAAGTGTATCTGTAATCAGATAAGAAGGGATGGTGGAATGGCTATTGGCTAGACGTGGAAAAAAGCAAAACTAAGAGTCATCCCTGAAAAAGTTATATTTTCCATGCCACTGTCAGGAATCCTTCATGCTTGGTGAAGTGGATTGGTCAAGGGATTTCCTAGGAAAGAAACTGGGTATCTATATTTTACAACTCTGCGCTTTATTTATTAAAAAGTTCTTTATTTAATCTCAGTTCTGTGATCATTGAAATAATGTATAACAATTTTTGCAATGAAGTATGTCTGTTGTTCATAATTTTGAATGTATGTGGTAGACCAAACGTTGGTTTCATGTTGAATCTCATTGTGATACTACTTTTAGATATGTCATCTTGATTATAAATAACTCGAGAGCAAAAACCAGGGACTTTTCTGCTTCCAAAGTTTCTTTCTGAAGTAGGACTTGAATAAAGGTTTTAAAGAGGTAAAACTAATCTCTAGTCTAAGCCAACACTTGAAAAGCAATTATTGATAATATTTTCAAGAATAACTATAATAAAATCACCAGTGCTCAGTTGCTAAAAAGTTGAGTCCACATCTAGGGTTTTAGATGCTGGCCAATAATTAATGAGCATCCATTCATAATAGATATCTACATTTCACTATTTTAAAAAACACTATTTTGAAAGATTTTCATTGTTGTTTTATTTTTCATTTATAGCATGTAAACTTTGGTGGTTAACTTCCTTCATTAAAAAGAAAAAAATGTTCAGAACTGAAGTGCCCTAGATGCTGGTTTTTCAGGTCATCAGTTTTGGCTACATTCTTTTCCATGAGGCCCTTTATGATATTCTGCTTTTTCCTTTACCTTAAACATTTACAGTCTCTTTTTTTGATTAAGATATATTTAGGCACAATACACCTTACCATCCCTATATTAGCAATATGGGATTTATGTGTGTCAATAATAGCCAAATACTGGCAATTCTGTGTGTTTCAACCAAATATTACAGCTCCCTTGGTGCAGAAAAACAGAGACCAGCTTGATTTGCAGAGGATTTGTCAAGTGCAAATTAGCACCTTAACTGAATCCCAGCAAAAGATAATTAAAATCAACAGAAACAACTCCAGAATTTAAACACTATTGTTCATCCTTTCCATGTCTCTTGATGTAATGCTCCACTCTTTATCATTGGAGGTGGGCTTTATGGCATTGGGAGGGAACTAGGAATGGTGTTGCAATGTAAATGGGAATTTTTAAAAAATTTGGTGTGTGAGCTGGCCTTGATATGAGGCTTTGACATATACCATGATACTCTTAGGCATTATGATGGCAAATATTGTGATGACTACAAGATGCATTAACTAACATTATACAAGTCAGGCTGAACTCTTTCTTCAATATATCACTTTGGTGACTCCAAGGTTATTAAAACTGCTGAGGCCAGTAGTGTTAACAATTGGTGATAGGATTTCAGGGATAATTCTATTATTGTTGACCCAAAAGGCCAGTGACGGATTCTGAAGAGTGCCTTCCTTTGAATACATTTGTAATGGTTTTTATTTGGAAGAAATGGTGCAATTGAGTACTAACAGGCAGATGAATTTGAACTAGAGAAATATCTTCTGACAAATGATCTTCATTCCCTTAAAACTATTCTAGCAAGAAATATTAACATATTTTTTGCTAAAAATGAGTTTTGTGACCAAATAAGTTTGGAAAACACTGAGTTAATAAAAATTAAACATGTGTCTTCTAAATTGTTCAGTCTTTAATATGGTAATTAGTATGCACTTTTTAATACAGCATGCACTATTTTCCACATTTTACCATTTGAATGATTAGAAAGTTAATTTATTTCCAACAGAACGTGAGATTATTGAAAATTAAATAAAGTGCATAACAATATTTGATATACTTTTTAATTTGCCTTCCTATACTGGGATTAATTTCATTGATACTAGATTAAGTTTTTAATGTGTTTACTGAAATAGAGGATCTGTACATTTATCTTTATTTACTTTTATTGGTTTTCTTTTTCATAGATATATTTGTAGCATACTTGATTTGGAAGTGCAAAATTATGAAGTTAGGTAATATTACTTTTTAAAATAAAAAGTTTAATAGTATCAATTTTTGAGAGATTAAAAAATGTCAAATAGGTTTAGTTTACCTGACAAAACACTTGGCACTTTCCTTAATAAAAAAGACTAATTTCAAAGGCTAATTAATGTGACTTTCTTCTTGAAAACTCTGAAGGCTTCTTTTCATGACTTTTCAACTGCAGATCAAGACATCACAGGAGATCTTTCTCTGCTATATTATGGTATAGCTTTCCAAAGCGAAATAAAATTAGACTTTGCTACCATTAGAGTCAGAATTCACGTGAACAATATCTTTAAAACATGGTGTGCAAAGTATTTTATACTTGCTGTAATTTCCCTAACAAAGGAGATCAGCAATAATGAGTCATTTCTTTAAAAAATTTAATTGCTTTTTAAGTGACAGCCTTTCTTTTACATTTTATTTTAAACTCAAAGATAAACAAAACAAAAAAATAGCATCTGATAGTTAAATGGAGAACCTCCCATAGTCATGCTGTCAGTTGGAAAGCCTTTATTTTCAAGCCAGTTTCTTATAGCTCAAGTTACAAATAGTGTGATTGGCAGCTCAGTCACTTGGTAACTCAGAATAAGAAGTGTGTCGCTTTAAAAACATAAGATGAAGGTGCTGCCACTTTATTAGCATCTTTGTGTTGCTTCATTCACTTCATGCTTATTTAGGACCAGAGAATTAAAAACCAAAAATTAAATACTTTAAGAACTAATCTGTGTGGCTCACTTAGAAGGAAATTTTGACATTTGAATTCTGAAAATTCACCCTCGTGTAAGAATTCCTTTTTGCCTAAGGTTGCTTGTGTATTGTTCTGTCTGCTTATTTAAATATCACATAAGTGGTAACAACCCACATGTTTTAGATGGTACCTCATTTTAGTGCTACTTCTTTATTTGATTGTCAGCATCATGTAAATAAAATACATGTTCATAAGGAGAAGCATAGCCTATTTTAATGGAAAAGATTTAGACAGTGAGCTGAGAGCTCATGTCTAATCTTCCCTTTATTATTGTGGATAAGGATACATGTCCCTTACTTCTGTATCAGGCAGGGATTCTGGAAGCCGTGTATCAATAATATATATGAAAGTGTTTGCACTCTCTAGAGCACATGGACTAGTATTATTCTTGTCAATGTTACTCTTTCATTTAGGAGATAGCGTTTTTCTTTGTTTCCCATACTCTTTGTTCTGTGTTCTAAGAGGTAGATGAGTTAATTTTCTGTTATTCCTGCATCACCTAACACAGAGCCTTGCTCAAAATAGAATTTTTAAATTTGTTTATAAAGTGGTGAATGCATCCTTTACAGTATAATTGAATATATTTGACATGAACACAATAAATGCAGTTTACATTGGATTATTATTTTTAATTCATTTTACCTGTCATGTTGTTTAAACGTCATTAGTAAAATTTCACAAATTTGGTCTTTTATTGTTGTTACCTGGCATAATATCAGGACTGCCTCAGAGTTTATTTTAGCATCGTAATATTGCTAAACAAAGCCCAGCAGTTATGACTTTTATTTGGCGCAATTTCCTACCTATTTCAGAAGGATAAAGTATGGTTTATTCAGTTGTTTTTCTCTACGCTTCATAACACTTATTTAAACATTGTGTTATATCAATTTAGCTAAAAGACTCCATTCATTTTCTGTTCTTTGGCTGGTGTGCCACTTACTCACAGATTCATTGACTATGATTGATTATAAACTGCCTGTGAGACCCACTTACATGGATTGGTCATTTGTTAGAGTTTAAATGAGTCACAATTCCCTCTGCTATTGGATTTTACAACGTGTTATAAGGTGTTTTTAATGACTTTCCCTGCAAAATACACTTCTTTCATCTGCAGGTCAGCTTGGTTTAAATCTCTATTTTGTTGGACATCACCCCAAAGAAAACTTTTATTCTTCATTATTCTTTTCTTTCCATGAAATATGTTCTTTCCTAAAATGTTTTAAAAGCCAAAGTGCAAACTAATTATGCTTCCATAAAATATTTTCACATAAAAGTTGCAATATTCTACATCAGCCTTTTACATTTTCTGCATTCCTGATCAATTTTAAAATGTTCAGCAATGCCACCAATTTAATCAGTGGTCTACTTGCCTGAACATGAGCTCCTAAAGAAAAGGGATAATACCATGGTTTACTCTTGCTTCCCAGCATCAGCATAGTGCTTTGTACCTAAGGGGTAACCAACATTTTTTTGTCACACTGAATTGTCCTAATATTTCTGTAAAAGGTCTATGAAAAATCTTACTAGGGAGAGCTCCACAAAAGTCTTTAGTAGAACTATTGCCTCAAACCAAAAATTCAAACAGTAGCTGAGCTGTTCCGTTTCTTAGGTGGTTGTGCAAAAGACTAGGCATTAGAGCATTAGGACTTTCATCTGAAACTACTCGTACAGTTTGAGGTTGAATATGTGGAGTTTTGTCCACATTCATCTAGATAACCTCTTTTATGCCCCTTTCATTCTAATATCTAAATTAGGATACCTAGGATTATTTTAATCAAATTCTGTTCAAGAGCAAGGTCAATGAGTCTGGTAAGTTTCTGGTCAAGAGTAATGGGAAAGTGAACTAACATTGATTTTGTGCTGCTCTGTTGGGATGCCATGCTGTGTGCTTTACGTAATTTATCTCATTTAATCTTGACCACAATCAATATTAGGCCTTAGAGCTCTCAATTCAAGAGAGGTTAAGTAATTTGTCCAAGGTCATTCACTTAGTAAGCTAAACAGCTAAAATTTGAACTCACTTGTGGCTGACAACAAAGTCTATGCTTTTTAATTACTAACTCTGTTATTCAGGTTCTTTTATTGTCAAGTAATAACTAGATTTGGTTGTTAAATCTTATTTTATATGGGTGAACTGACAAGATTTAATGTAAAGAATATTGAAGTCAGAAAGCTATTTTGACATTTATTATACTGGAAAATAAACAGTTACTTAGACATTATTTATTATTTAATTTGATGCATAAAAGGATCAATCTGTAAAGAACCCTTTATAGTTGAATAATTCCATTGTCAATATAAATCTTATTTCTCTAACTTTGACCTGCATACCCATGTGTTCTGTGTCTGTCTGTGCAATAGGCAAATGGAAGTACCCAACCGATTCAATTCTGATTTTCTCTGGACGTGAATCCAGAGAAAGAATAAAAGCCTCCTCTACTCTTCCTTAATCTTCAGCACTATTGCTGTTGTTAATAATTGACTAGAGTCCTTCCTCGGTATCTGTGGGGTATTGGTTCTAGGACCCCGGTGGATACCAAAATCCAAGGATGCTCAGTCCCTTATATAAAATGGTATAGTATTTGCGTATAACCTATGCACATCCTCCCATATACCATAAGTCATCTCTGGATTACTTACAATGCCTAATGCAGTATAAATGCTATATAAATAGTTGCCAGGGTGCAGCAAATAAGTTTTGCTTTTTGGAGCTTTCTGGGATTGTTTTGCCAAATATTTTTAATCCACAGTTGGTTGAATCTGTGAGACCAACTGTACATCACTTTTGAAGCATTAATTTAGTATAGTATAATTGGTTTTTTGCTTACTGACTGCTGCATTAGGGGCAACTCATTCTTCCCCAGAAAAGCACAGATCTCTCTTGAATTTATATATTATCGAGAAACGTTTATTTCCTATAACTTCCATTAAAAAAAATTTTAGTTACCAATAATAATTATTGAGTGATTTATACCGCAATTATTTACAGCACTATGAAACCTAGGATTCCACTGTAGTGCTACCAATACCTTAGTTCTCTCATCAAGGCATTTTTTGCTAGCCTCTTGCATCTCATTTTTCTCCTCTATAAAATTTAAGGAGAAAATTAGATAATCTCTGAAGTTCAGCCAGCTCTAAATTTATGGTTTTCCAATGCATTTAAAGTCTACTGTTTGTTCTACAATATAATGAGGTCAGGGAAAGTCTGTGGTGGCCTAGGAGATAACTATGTAATGCCATTTGGTAGAAGGGTATTCCTAAGTTTTCTTCTACCTATTGCCATCCCAATAATTCTGAAAAGAATTATATAAGTGACTCACTGCTGAAATCACAGCTTTATTTCCCTCCATCTGATTTTTGGAAAGTCCTAAGGTATTTGATAATTCTTCCCATCAGAAATTATAATCTAGAAATATAATCAAGGGGAAACTTAAAATGTATAAAATTTATCAGTCTGGGCTAGAACATTTCTCCTATGTCACTAGGAAAATGTATGTTTTACCTTATTTGTATTGCTAAGTCGGGGCAGGGGATTAATGGAGACTACTATAAATTCAAAAAGGTTTAAATTTAAACCTCTTTAAATAAATCTTTATGATTTACATATTTATATAGTATTAATTATACCTTTAATATAGTATCCATCAATACTCAATAAAAAATAGCTGAAGCTAGCATTATTATTAACATCGCTATTACTATTGGTAGTGGTCACGGTAAGATGTACCACTGTTAAATATTATATTTTATTTAAATTTTCAAAAAATATCTAAAGAAAATGTTGCCAATAGCATTCATTCTAGAAATTCAAATATTTATTAAAAATATTCCTGGAATTTAATCTTAGTAGAATTTGATGAGATTTATGAAGTTATAGTGGCAGTACTCAGAAAATAAGAGTTTGCCTCTTGAACAAATACTTTTGATTTTGGGAAAGGATCTGCCAGGCTTCAGAGAAATGTAAATTGTTAGGATAAACAATGAGCCTTCATCCCTGTGGGCCTTTCAGAGTTTGGACAAAGCTGCTGTGTGCTAATAATCTTTTAGTGCTTATTTGTATCAGTAGATGTTATTAAATGCTCACAAAGCTCTTTCTTGAGCAAATTCTGTAATTTGCAGATTGATTTTAAATAACACAAAGATAAATATTAAAGGATGAGCTATGAAATAAAATAATATACACTAATAAATGCCAGTAGACACAAAGCATTCATCTATGTGTGTATATGAGCAAATAAGAGAGAATTGTATTTACATGAGAGATTTTGCTGATGTTGAAGTAAGTTTGATTTTTCCATGAGTCAATTTATTCTTCATAAAAGAAGCAAGCTTACATCATACCTTTTAGCTATATGGCTCCCAGGTTCATTAGTAATAAAAAAAAAATTAAACCATTTTCTTAGGAAATGTAAAATTTTTTAAGATACAGAATTTTTGAAGCACAGAAACTAGGCAAAATAGGGTTAACTTTTTCTTTCAGAAATAGTTAGTTGCTAAGAGACCACCAATAGATGTAATGATTCCAAGTTTCAGGCATCTCTTAAGTAGGCTTGTATCTCTTTATAAAAGTTGTTTAATTCCTGTTCACACTAGACTATGTCATTAATAATTAAATGCCTAATGATTCTGTTCTCAGAAAATTTTAAATTTTGTTGGGGAGAAGAAAATAGTGTGTTAGAAAGCATCAAATTAATTTATTTACTTCAACATTTGTTAAAGTGCCTGTTAGGTGTTGGGCCTGATGTCTGGCTCCAGGGATGCCACATTGAACAAGATGTTGTTTCTGCCTTTTAGGAGTTTAACCTCTATTTGAGGAAAGGAACAGTTAATTACAATGTAAAGTAACAAGTGTACATCATAGAAGGTACTTAGTATATGGTAAGTGAATGAATGATTAATGAATGAATGTTTAAAATGCTATGTAGAAAGTGCCCTGAGGTAAAGAGGATGGTTTACAGAGATGGTGAGGTTTGAGCTGTATATTGAAGAGTGAGGAGTAAAACTAAAGAGTGAGAAGGTTGAGAAGGTAGTACAGGACATTCCAGGTAGAGAAAACAACATATGCAAAGGCATGAAGGTACTTTGTTTTTTGTTTGTTTGTTTTAAGAAGAATAAAAGAGTAGGACAAATTCAAGGAAGGGAGACAAGTTGTATGTGACTGGCTCCGAACATGTGTGGCAGAGTGGTGAGAGGTGAGCTGGACAGAAAGTCTGAGAGTGTTAGGATTAGACTGACATTTTAGAAAGAAAACTCTGGTTAGAGTGGTGTGGAGGATGGACCGGAAAGAGGAAACCCAGAAGGCAGAGATGAATTAAAAGGGTACTGAATAAAAACAAGAGAAAATGGTGTCCTCCAAAATAGAGGGGGGAGAGACAGCAGGCTGTCGGAAATAAAATTTGACAGAACTTGGTGATTTCTTCCACACGAATGGGAGCATCCTGACTTTTAGGTTTCCATCGTAATTTAGTAGGTAGATGGTAAAGCTAGAAATCAAAACTAATGAATTAAAATTTTCACATACTAAATTTATGTTTGGGAGACCTCACATATATATATATTTTTTGGCTGTGTTGGGTCTTCGTTGTCGCGCATGGGCTTTCTCCAGTTGTGGTGAGTGGGGGCTACTTTTCGTTGCGGTGCGGGGGCTTCTCTTTGTGGCGGCTTCTCATTGTGGAGCACAGGTTCTAGGCACACGGGCTTCAGTAGTTGCAGCACGCGGGCTCAGTAGTTGCGGCACACAGGCCCTAGAGCACGCAGGCTTCAGTAGTTGTGGCGCATGGGATCAGTAGTTGTCGCACGTGAGCTCTAGGCTTCAGTAATTGTGGCATGCAGGCTCAGCGGTTGTGGCTCATGGGCTCTAGAACACAGGTTCAGTAGTTGTGGCGCATGGGCTTAGTTGCTCCACGGCATGTGGGATCTTCCTGGACCAGGGATCAAACCTGTGTCCCCTGCATTGATAGGTGGATTCTTAACCACTGTGCCACCAGGGAAGTCCCGAGACCTCAGATTTTTCAAAAATATACTGGAAACAGTTGGAATCCTGTATCCAGAAACCACACAATGGTAGATGCTTGTGCCTTTGTGTGTAGGTGGTTTCTGAAGCTGTGAAAGTGGGCAAGGTCTCTAGGGATAACCAGTACCATGAGATACTGAGAGCTCTGAAACTTACCCTCTAAGGGCACTGTCAGAAAAAACAAAGATTATTTTTGAGGGGTTTCTAAAGTAACACAAAATAAGTAATACAGATGTGTGAAAACCAATCTTTATATTTGACATCTGGTTAATGTCCCACAGGACTTTCAAAGAGTGATTCATTCACTGTGTTAAAAATTCAGCAATAAAAAATAAAGAAAATAAAAATTTGAGTTGTAAGATTTTTAAGTTAATACATTTGTTAAATCATTGGATTCATATTATTTATTTTAAAATCCAAACAGCACAAGTCTGTTTTTCTTGTAATGAATATAATATACATGTGAATTAATTCTGTGAAATAGAGTAATACTTTCCCAGTGCCAGTTCACTGACCCTTTTTTCTTCTCACCTCAGAAGAAAAGTCTGTCTCTTTCAAAGATGCCTTATGCTCTAAAATAAGTCTTTCAACTTTTACTTATACAATAAGAATATATTTCACATTTCAACTGAGTAAACACATTTGTCTGTATGTGTGTGTAAAGCTGACACACACTTTATGAAACACTACTTACGCTTGTTATATCTTATGATCTCTGATATTCTCTAAGATATTTTGTTGTAAAAAATCTGAGTACCGGGCTTCCCTGGTGGCGCAGTGGTTGAGAGTCCGCCTGCTGATGCAAGGGACACGGGTTCGTGCCCCGGTCTGGGAAGATTCCACATGCCGCGGAGCGGCTAGGCCCGTGAGCCATGGCCGCTGAGCCTGCGCGTCCGGAGCCTGTGCTCCGCAAAGAGAGAGGCCACAACAGTGAGAGGCCTGCGTGCCACAAAAAAAAAAAAAAAAAAAAAAAAATTCAGAACACCACCCACTTAATTTATTTTATAACTTACTAATGGGTCACAACCTGCAGTTTGAAAAACTCTGCTCCAGACACACTTGCCCTCCTTAATCTCTTTCAGTGTCTTGCTTCATTCATGCTTCTCCTCTCACCTGTACTAAGTTTCTTCTGAGATTGTAAAAATGTTTGATCCTCATTTACCTGAAAATAAATTAAAAAACCCTTCAGTTGGGCTTCCCTGGTGGCGCAGTGGTTGAGAGTCCGCCTGCCGATGCAGGGGACGCGGGTTCGTGCCCCGGTCCGGGAGGATCCCACATGCCGCGGAGCGGCTGGGTCCGTGAGCCATGGCCGCTGAGCCTGCGCGTCCGGAGCCTGTGCTCCGCAACGGGAGAAGCCACAACAGTGAGAAGCCCACGTACCGCAAAAAAAACAAAACAAAAAAAAACCCTTCAGTTTTGCTCTACTTATTTTTAAAATTATTTTTGATTCCAACCTTCATTTACCTCCAAGTGTCTCATATATATGTGAGACATTTACATATATATACATACACTATACTTACCGATATACGTGTGTAGACACACACACACACACACACACACACACACTACACGTAGTCCCTTAGCAGTCCCATCCAAAATCATTTCCTTTGATAATATCAAACACTTATATAACAGTTAATGTGCCAGGCTAGGTGCTTTACAAATATTAACATATTTAACTTACAACAACAGTATGAAGTAGGTACTGTTATTATCCACAGTGAGATTAAGTAGTTTGCCAAGGTTACACAGACAGTCAGCAAGGAAACTGGGTATCTTAAAGTAATTTCTGGGGCTTCCCTGGTGGCGCAGGGGTTGAGAATTCGCCTGCCGATGCAGGGGACACGGGTTCGTGCCCCGGTCTGGGAATATCTCACATGCCGCGGAGCAGCTGGGCCCGTGAGCCATGGCCGCTGGGCCTGCGCGTCCGGAGCCTGTGCTCCGCAACAGAAGAGGCCACAACAGTGAGAGGCCCCCGTACCGCAAAAAAAAAAAAAAAAAAAAAAAAAAAAAAGTAATTTCTGTAACACCACATGGCTGTTTGTATTTGCAAACAAGACACCTCTCTCTCTCTCTCTCTCTCTCTCTCTCTCTCTCTCTCTCTCTCTCCCCCCCCCCCCCCGCCACCTTTGTATATTGTTTCCATTCAAAATCAAACTTATCTTTAAAGCCTGAGATGTTGTATTCGAGTAATAGTCTAGAAGTAGCAGTAGTTGGTAAGTGTTCTGGTTATACACTTGTCTTCGAGGGATAAGAATGATGTTTTAAGGGATGTAGTGTCATTAAGTTAGTTTTGCAATGATGAGAAGGTTGAGTGAATGTTCCAGCAAAAAATGAAAATATATTCAGGAGTGTATTGGTTTGCTAGGGTTGCCATAGCAAGCCTGGTGGCTTAAACAACAGAAATTTATTTTCTTACATTTCTGGAGGCTGGAAGCCCCAGATCAAGGTGTCGGCAGGTTTAGTTTCTACTCTCTTGTTTGCAGGTGGCTTCCATCTCGCTGTGTCCTCATGTGGGCTTTTTTCTATGTGTGCGTATCCCTGGTATCTCTCTTCTTGTAAGGACAACAGTCATTTTGTATTAGGGCCACTCATACAATCTCATTTAACCTTAATTACCTCTTTAAATGCTGATCTCTAAAATCAGTAGCATTCTGAGACGTATTGGGGATTAGGGCTCTAAAAATATGGATTTGGGGGGGGGACACAATTCAGTACATAACAAGGAGTTTCTTATCATGAAAAAAAGGTAATCTCCTGCACATAGTTACCTGGATTGTGGATCAATTTAATGAAAATGAGAGCTAGCAAAGAGATATTGACAGATAGGGCATTGATCCTGAATACTGATGTCAGCAGGATAAAGGAAGCAATAAGTTAGGAAATTGGAAGCACATTTTAATGATGTGGAGAAAGGAATAACAAGACAGGAGGATGTGCTAAATTTGTTAGCCTAACCAGCCTCCCTAGATGCAAGCATAAAGTTGATGTTCAGAGCTCTGCAAAGCTTACATCTTGCTTCATGCCAGACACTGAGAAAGTCTAAATTAATAGAGAGGGAGTACGTGATAGTAGGGATGTGGCAGATGGAGGCAGGCTCTCAGAGTGTATCTTTTTGAGATAATACCTAAAGTTAAAATGTTTGGAATATGGGTGTAATTTGAAGATATTATTTTTCTAAAATTCCAAAGATTGTACTATTTTACGATGGTGAATATAGTAGAAAACTGAATATAACTCTCCTCATCATGTACTTTAAGTATTAGTTATTTCTTCCTTATTATGGATTAAATTTTCCTATTGTACATGTTTAGTAATTTTTTTTATTATATACTAGGCACTGCGATCTTTATGTTGTTGGGAGTCTAGAATCTGTTGCCTTCCTTTAAAGAGTGTTGAGTTTTGTTCTGGCAGGCAGTTAATTTTCTGGCAAACAAGTTTGACCCTTCTCTTTTCTTTTTAAGCTTTCTTAAGGTGGGTTTAAACATTTCAGGAGTATCGTTGAATGCTCAGCATTTTCAGTGTGGTGTTTTACTCTGCCTGTCAGAAGTTCTACATCTCTCAGTATATGTTTAACATCTGGAGTATCTATTCAGCTCACAGCTTTGGCTCATCAGCTATTTTCTGCTGGGCCTCAACAGTCTTGCTGTCTGCACTTGCAGCTTGTTATTCATCCAATAACTTAAGGTGACCCTTGTGGGGGCTCATTTTTGGGGCAGTTATTTCTTTTTCAGTACCCAGCCCCGCAGGTTCCAACTATTTAAATGACACCAGACTCTGATTTCTGCCTCTTCAGTTGAGTGAAATCATTATGCCCGACTTGAGTTCCATCTACCTCCCTGTGCTGCGGCCTGGAAAGTGCCACCAGTCAGAAAGACAGAGTGGTCCTGGGCTCACCTCTTGTATTTCCCTTTTTTCTGGAAGGATAGTCCTGCATTAACTACTGTCCAATATGGAAACCAATTATTTCTTTCTAAGGAATTGAAAACACCTTTAACCTGAGTTATGATAAAATTAAATTCAGCTTTGTAGAGGTTATTTTTTTGCTGAGGTCAGTTTCATATATTAATACTAATATTACTACTGTGTTGAAGAAGTTAAACATGGCTATATGTTAGCAACATATCAAAGATAAATCACACCAGTTTGAAACATTAATGTAAACCACTTTATAGGAACCCCATCCTGAGAAGGAGCAGCATGTAAAAATCACTTGTGTTGAGAGAAGTGTTCTGAGAATGGTTCTACTAAAGAAAGTTTGTTTTCTTAGCTTTTGATGTCCTTGGGTAACAAAGTCAACATTCTTCTGTATTTAAGGAAAATAGGTTTGGAAATAGCAACAGGTGTTTTGGTAATAAAAAACTATTCATGGCTTAAATCATTAGGGTGCCCTGTTTTCTTTATTATAATTACTGAAACAAGAGATTTTGAAATTAAACTGTTGCCGTGTAGACTTGAAGAAGGGAGTCTAGGAAGTGACCTTATTGATCTTTGGACCTATCATGTTTAGTATAACAACTTAGAGTTAGTAGATTTTGAAATAATTTATTGTCCAAAAAACGTAAACAAAACAGAAACGTGTAGCTACTAGAAACCTAAGAATATCATTTGTATTGTCATCATAGAAATAACATATTAATAAATATAAAATAAATAAGGAAAAGTTACACAAATTACTTTTTGAAAGACTGTATAAGTTTTTTTCATGAATGTCAAAATGTGCCAGTTTATTTAAATTTCCAATTTTAAAATGTTAGGTGATATCTGTATTTAAAATGAATGATTGTTTACCTTAAAATTACATGGATAGAATAAATAATTGAGAGATATTTAAAAATATTTCATGTGATCAGTGAAGAAAAACATATAAATTAATTTTAGATAGAGGTTCAATAAATATTTCCTTCTTGGTCTGTCTTCTCTCCCTCCCCATCGTTCTCCTCCATCCTCTCTTCACCCTTTGTGTTTCTCTCTCCCCCTCCCTGCTTTCTGACTTTATTTTAAAAATAAATACATAAATTTGGATCTAATATTATTGTGTGTTACCGTGATCTACTGGAAAAAAAAAGCCTTGAGGCCAGGTCTTCCAAAGTGGTGAGATAGTGATCTGGGTAATCAGGCAGAAGTTCCAGTTACTTCCCTGAGAGATAACATTTGCATTTTGCCAGTGTATCTGGATAATTGCCTCTAAAGCCTGATTTTCTGTAACTGTAGAGGCATGGCATGAGGGTGTGTTCATACCATCCTCCTTCCCAACTTTGATACTTTATGATTTAATTTCTTATTTTTCCTTGTGTTCTTTCTACTTCCCTAAATTCAGGATTCAAGGCAATTGTTTTGAGTGTCATGATGGGCTTGACATCTATGTTGTTACACTGGCAGCCAAGGTCCAGCTCTTGGCAAGGTCTTAAATCCTGAATGATTATAGTGGGAAGCAGCAGCATAGCACAGGGAGATCAGCTCATTGCTTTGCGATGACCTAGAGGGGTGGGATAGGGAGGGTGGGAGGGAGGCTCAAGAGGGAGGGGATATGGGGATATATGTATGCATATGACTGATTCACTTTGTTGTACAACAGAAACTAACGCAGTATTGTGAAGCAATTATACTCCAATAAAGATCTATTAAAAAATAATAGTAAAAAATAAAAGTTTTGAAAACATACAATATGAATGCACTTTAAAAAAAAGAGAAAACTTTAAACCTTACAGAATTTCTAGTTGCTGCTTAAACCATTTAAAAAATGTACCAACTGTTAAGAAAGGAAGGTGATTTTTTTTTTATCTCTATTTTCTATTCCATTGTTCCTAGATTATTATCCCTTATGGGTAGAGATTGTGTCTATTAATTTTTTTTAAGGGCAATTTTATAAAAGGCTGGTATCTATTTAATGCATGGTTTTCATGACATATACAGTTAACTAATGATCTATATTAGTTTACCCATAAAGAACAATTACAGGAGTCTGTATACTGGCTCAGCCATTTATTAGCTTTGTGATCTTGGGTACTTAATGTCTCTTGAGTGATTTCTCATATGGAATATAAAGATGATAATAGTGCCTATCTCATAGAGTTGTTGAGATTCAATGAGTTAATCTAAATGAAACACTAGAATAATGTAGCTAGGTATTTGCCATTATTATTAAAATAACAGCTAATTTATTCATATGCTAATATGTCTTAAAGTCTACTGTTATCAGTGTTCTATGTAAGCAATCGTAGATCCTATGTGCTTCCTTATATAAACAGTAAATGCAAAGTATATGCATTCTGCTATGATCACAATGTTTGTCCCCCCCAAATTCATATGTTGAAATTCTAATGCCCAATGTTTGGAAGTGAGAGCTTTGGGAATTGATTAAGTCATGAGGGTGAAGTCTTCATGAATGGGATTAGTGCCCTTATAAAAGAGGCCCAAGAAAACTCCCTTGCCCCTTCTACCATGTGAAGAAGGAGAAAAAAGTCAGCAATATGCAACCCAGAACAGGGCCTTCACCAGAATCTGACCAATCTTGCAAAATCAGAATTTAGAGGCAATTATTCAGATACACTGGCAAAATGCAGTCTTCACCAATCTGACTAGCCTCCAGAACTGTGTGAAATAAATCTGTTGTTATGAGCTACCCAGTTTGTCATACTTTGTTATAGCAGCCCTAACAGACTAAGATACATTCCCATTTTCTTACATAATATTATTTTGTTTCTGTTTGATTAAAAACAATAATGCATTTTCATTTAATAGTCTTATTAGAATTTAGAAATGTGACCTTTCAAAGTTGGTTTTCTACTTTTGAATTTATTGCAATATATATTGCAATATATTTAAATGTTAGTACACAAAGTGACCTAGACTTAGAAATTAGATCACTTAGAACACAATGATCTAGTCTAACCCAATAATTTTTGAGCTTAGGAAATTTAGGACTAGTGGAGTTATTTTTCTAAATTTCACTATTAGATGGTGTCTTAGCTCAGGATTAAACTGTGATCTCCTAATTCACATCTAGTGTACTTTTAACTACTCTGTGCTGATATTATAGGGCTCAAAAAAGGGGGAGAAGGTCTTTGCTGTCCAAATATTTGAACAGAAATATATTTCAAATTGTCTAAGACATCTGATTTGGATGATAAAGTTTGTGGGTATGTATCTTTCTCCTGCCTGGTAACTACTCTCTGTGTCACTACCCTTCTAATAGCTCACAGATTACCATACATATCTAAGAAAGAATTGTATATTGTGAGCAAAGAAACACATGCCTAATTGCTTTTGCTGTGTAAAAATGTACTCTTTTTAAGATGTGAAATATTTATGAATTGACAATAACAAATCTGCTAGAAGATTTAAAGCACCCGAACTTTGGTTCTTTGACTCTACTCTGAAGTTATCATTGGTAACTGGTATTTGAGTTACTCATCATTAGCACTATTGTGCTAATGGATTAACACCTGTTGAAACTTTTCAAAAACGTAAGTAATAACCTATGACTTATTGCATCAGAATTTTTAACAGGTGAGAGCTGGGGTTTTACATTTTTTACGTGCTGAGGATTATAAAATGCACCTCCTGTTGAGAGCTACTGCTATAAAAGATAGTTTTGGTGGTTATGGGAAACGATTTAAAACAACCCACCACCTAAAGAAAGTATGGTCCCTAGGTAATCTTTTATACTATTGCTACACCTGTATAGGAATCTTCCAATAATATCATTCCAAATATGTTGTAAAGAACACCAGTTTCTCAATATGTTAATAGGTTTTAGTAGGGAAGTTGGGGATGTAGTCTATAAAGTTTTAGAATTACAAGTTTCAGAAAATACAAGCTTCATATGTTTAAGATCTTCAGAATGTTAAAATAGAGTTGTTTCCCAATTCATTTATGGATTCTTTTATGGTGGACTCTTTTGTATATTCTACATACCAGAAAAACATAAAACAAAAAAGCGTGGGAATATTCAGACTTAAAACTACATTAATTCTGAGAAATATTCCCACCAGAGGGATGACTGTGGGCAGGGGGACGCATTAAGGTTACTGAATAAAAAATGTTGACATTTTCTCTCTATTAATACCAACTTAATTTGCCTACTTCTGAGTAATTATTTGACTCTTTTCAGTCATGATGAGTCAGGATGGAACTCAAAACCTTACCTTTGCCATTCCTGTTTCTGCTGAATCTGTACTCATCCTGAAAAATCATTCTTATACAATACTCTAAGATACTTTTACTAAACTATTAGAGTTGGCATTAAAGATGATATCCAAAAATAGTAAGTATTTTTTTTTATGTTTCTGTTGAATCAGTACCTGAACCAGAAGTTTAAACAACCATTTTGTGCTGAGTCCACTCTAAGACAGTAAACATCAGCTTTTACTCAAATGATTTATGAACTCATTACATTTACCTTTTTTTCCTCTGCTCTTTGAATTGGTAAAATAAATCCAATGGCAATTATTTAGACAGTGAGTTTAAACCTCTTTGTATAGTCATCTACAATAATCATATGACCAACAAGAAATGTGTTACTGTCTGTTGAATACTCATTCTTGAAAGTCTCCATTTCTTTCACCCTCGTGTTTCTATATTTTCTCTATCAAGTTATTTGTCTAAGTTTCTGCCCAGTTATTTTTTTTTTTATCTTTGGCCTTGGTTAGGCATAATACTTCTCACTTTTATTTAGGGCATTTACAGTTTTTGGTTTTCTAATTTATGTATAATCTACATGTATTTATATAGATATGGATCCATTTATCTATCTGAATAAACACCAACACAAGTACAGACTTTTTTTCTGCTTCTGTACTTTCCCGGCTGTGTTATGGTAACTTCCCTCTGTAACTGTGTTTCTTGGCTAAGATGTCTGGTAACCATTATTTACAAATAATATACTCTTTTGTACAAGGTTAGAATATTCTCCACAAGGGCATTAAATGCCAACCGTAGTTTAATGTATTAGGTTTTGAATTCAGTGTTTGCTTTATAATGAATATTACAGGCTTTTTTTTTTAGAAGTTATGTTTATGGATAAACAAATCAGTCAAACTTTTATGTTATTTTTTTTAAATTATTTTTATTGGAGTATAGTTGATTTACAATGCTGTGTTAGTTTCAGGTGTATGGAAAAGTGAATCAGTTATGCATATATCCACTCTTTTTTAGATTCTTTTCCCATATAGCACAGGGAACTCTACTCAATATTCTGTAATGGCTTGTTTTGCTATCTTTGTTTATGTTTAACTACAAAAGGTTTTCTCTCTTTTAGAGTCTATTTATAAAATCTTCAGTATTTTCCTTGGTGATATTTTCATTCAACAATGATACTTTGAGCACCTACAACATACCAGGCAACATGATGAACTATTTTCCTAAATGTCAGTTTATTTTGCATTAATTATAAACATAAAAAATGTGGGAATACACAGCATTTACATCATTGGAAAGACATTACTTATATTGGTAGTTTTATCATTTTTTTCATTTTATACAAAATTATAATACCTAAAAATTTCTAGCTCTTCATAGTAACAGTTTGTCCATTTTCATTTTTGACTAAACATTATGGTAAGTGCATCTGTGCAAAAGCTTGTTTTATGAATTTCAGGGAGAGTAAGACGCATAACTCTGTGAGGCCCACTATGGTATGATGTCCCTACTTCCCATTTCATGATTAAAATACCTTGAAAGATTGAAATTTGGACTAGTCGTTTATGAATTATAGTGAAGTGGCATCATATATATACTTAATTTAACCTTATTTAACTAAATTTTCTAGATAAATATAGATTTTACAAATGAAGAAAATCACATTTTTAAATAGTTCTGCTGCCTGCCTGCTATTCTACTTAACAAGTATATGTCTACAGTAGTGGATATAATTAAGCCTGACAAGAGTAAATACCATTGTGAAAAACCTAGGAACAAGTATGACTAACTTTAAAGTTTGGGGCTATTGACAAGGAAACCGTAATTACTGATTTAGGTAGCCAAGCAAATAAGGTGATAATGTGACCCAGGAAAGAAAACAATGAAAAATTAATTTGGAACCATAAAGAAATCTGAATAAGGAAGCATCAGAAGAACTGATACATCTTTCATAGAAGGTTAAGATAATGACATTAAACTAGAATAACTAGGAATTGAATCTTTCTGTATTGATGATGTGTTTAGATTATTGAAAACCTGGGGTAATTTTCTTTCTGAATGTAATTTCTCTATGAAACTATGTACTATGGTATTCATTAAGTAGTTTTGCATGAACATTACCATACAGAGTTATATATACTGTGTATTATTGTACTTATTGGACAATTTAAGGAATTTTCAAGGGTAGTTTTGCTTAATTGTGATTGTTTGCCTTATTCACTGACTTTACAATAAAATTTAACCCCACTTTATCTACTTCTCCTTAGGAAAACCCAAAACAGTTTTTCTCTATTTTCCTTCATCTGTGACCTTAACCACTCTTCTATACTGCAGTGACAGAAGGAGTAAAACGTACTATGAAGGCACATAGAAGGGATATCTAATTGACACTTCTAAGGCCTCCTGACAGAGTAATATCTTTACTGAGATATCAAGGATGGGTGTGAGTTAGCCAGTGGGTGGTAGATGGTGGAACACTATTCCTAGAAGAAGATCACATGTGCAGAATTCAGGAGTAGAGAGAGGTAGAATGGAACATCAAACAAAATTCAATAAGGCTGTAAAAGTAAGCTGAATCAGGAAAAGTAGGAGACAAAAAAGTTTATTAGGAATTTTATCTTTGTCTTCAAGGCAGTAGAAGATTACATGACTTGATCAAATTTGTATTTTTAGAACAATTCTCCTAGATGTTTTGTAGGGAATGAAGTGTAACTGCTTTGGCCATTTATAAGCTATAGCAATAATCTAGGTAAGAGATTATGGACGTACTGGGGATGCAGAGAATTATTAGACAAATTTAAGAACTTTTTAGGAGGTGCTGATTGGATGTGTAAGATGAAGTTTTGGAAGGCATCAAGAATGATTGTTTGGCTATTGGCAAGTTGTAGGGATAATGGCATTATGAAGGCTTTGTCCTGAGACTGCACATTACTGAGCAACATGTTGAAAATGATTGCAAGACAAACTTCATAAACATGTGAAGAGTATACATTCTAACGTGAGGAGTATAGATTCATAATAAACTAATAAATTTCTGAAGTATTATTCTCTTTGTCAAATCAATGCCTAAAATATTTTTTGCTCTTATTTGTTTACTTTTGAGTATTAAGATGAAAGAATATACAAATTATTTGTTTAAAAATAAACACTTTACAGGGTTTTTATTGAAAAATTAAAACTCTGTAAGCATTATGAAACAGTGTAAAATGTTTGGAAATGAAATTTCTGAAGAAAAACTTTCTCATTTGGTTAAAACATTTAACCCCAAACTAACTTAAAAGTGCTTCAAAATGGTCTGAAAGCACATTTCTTTTTCTTACCAAATAATATTAAGATAATCATTTTTAAAAAGCGTAACAACTTAAATTGTAGAATCAGGGCATTTTTTTTTCCACCGGAAATAACTATTTGGTCTAACTTCTCCACACCTGATTTTGTGGATTAAAAATAAAAACCTTCACAGAATTGTTACGGGATTTACACTAAATCATTAAGATGTTGATTAACAGAGTCAGGTTTAGGATCCTTGTGAAGTATTTTGCTAATTCCATGTAAACGTTATCTTAGTTATTTGACCATTTGGCACATATTTTTTCTTAATCCTTCTTAGTGAAAGTATTACTTTAATCACATTTGGTTTGAAAGATAGTTGGCACAACATGCCTAGCACCACAGATCTGGGGATCTCCCTTTTGAAAAGCATCCCACAGTTGTCAAGGGACACCTCAGAAATTTAACTTCATATTTGCTTCTTCATACAACTACTCCAAACTGGCTAAGTGATACCAGAGAGGCATTTACCTTATTGTAAAGGAGTTTAAATAAGTGCAAATATCAAAGTTATTCTAAATCTAAGATTAAGCAAATACTAGCAAAATGAAGTGGGAAAGTCTGTCATGTCACAGAACCACAGTCAAGTTCTTCTTCTTACCCCTGTGAATATTCAAAGAAAGGGTTTGTGCTGCAGGTTAATGACTCTTACCTATCCCGTTCACCAGCAGAGGAAAAAGAGGTAAATTTAATGAGTTCATAAATCATTTGAGTAAAAGCTGATGTTATTGTCTTAGAGTGGACTCAGCACAAAATGTTTGTTTAAAACTTCTGGTTCAGGTACTGATTCAATAGAAACACAAAAAAAATCCTTACTTTTTTTGGATATCAGCTTTGATGCTAACTCTAATAGTTTAGTAAAAACATCTTACGAGTATTGTATAAGAATGATTTTTCAGGATGAGTACAGATTCAGCAGAAACAGGAATGGCAAGGGTAAGGTTTTGAGTTCCATCCTGACTCATAATGACTGTAAAGAGTCAAATAATTACTCAGAAATAGGCAAATTAAGTTGGTATTAATAGAGAGAAAATGTCAACATTTTTTATTTTGACTTGCTAGTTACACTAGTGATCTTGTCCTAGTTCTAACCAGTTCACCTAGAGTCACTGAAGATAATATAATGGTAACACATTATTAAAATAGAAACAAACTGGAAGATTCCCTGTATCATTTCATTAGTTTTTGTATTTCACTTATTTTTGTCCATTTTTTTCAGTTATACTAGTTCAATAAAATCCTCTTGAAGCTATGTAAAATGTCCAGGTTTTATTAAAAGTTGGCCAACATAAAAGAGGATGAAAATTTTAAAAAGCTTTAAATCTATTAAGAAAATGCTGGAAAAAAATGTCTTAAGCTGACAGAAGTCCATACCTGACTCATGTACAACAATGAAAGCTTTATGTTGGCTCCAAACATTGCATGATGTAGGTCATAGGCAGAGACCCCTTCATAAAGCTGGTGAAAGCTGAAAAATTGTGGTTTTGTTTTCTGAAAGCTTATTAACCATTAAAATGACTTTCCAGTGTTTGTTATTTTGATTCATAAAATAATATAAATTGAAGGCTAATGTTGCTCTTTCATAAACTGCTTTTCCCTACTAATATTTTTATTTTCTTAATGTTAACTGGACTGGCAGCAGCAGGCATAGCTAATCGATAGTGTAGTATTTTATGTAGATTTAAAATAATATTTTTAAAGTTATTATTAACTCTATTCATACTTTAGAATTTATGCCTATCAACTAATATTTATTGAGGAATTATTATGTATTAGAGACCATGCTCGTCCATCTTATACCAACAGTGAATTAGACAAGCTCAGCCCCTGCCTTCATGGAGTTTTATAAATATTAGATAAATTATTAAAAGTATGATGAAATCTACTAAGGATGTTGTGGGGACTTATGAAGGACTACCTATAAAGGTAATTTTACAGTTTCAGTTCAGATATGTTGTTCGAGTTCATTTTGGAACATCCTTAAAACTTAATTTTGAAACCCAGTCTTTTCTTATCAGGTTGCTCAGAGTGAGCTAGTCTTTTGATTTTCTCCTTTGGGAAACCTACTTCAGAGCTGGTTGATACTAACGATTATGCTTTCAAAAGAAATACCTATACAAGAAAAAAAATAATAAAACCAAAAACCTGGAATAAGAAATCAAGTTATAATTGGTGTTTCATAATGAAAAAAGAGGAATTAAAGCTTCACAGATTAATTTGGAAAAAATAGTAAAAGGCTGGAAAGTTCTGCCTACCTTAGAACTTTCAAATCCGTGCCTTTATAATTGCTTGTGTAAGTTATGGTTTTCTTGCAAAAATAGTTGTGTCTTTCTGCCTTTCAATTATACACTTTTTGAGTACATGGTGATGGTGTCTTTGGGATAGTGCCTGACACATAGAAACTACTCAATAAATATTTGTTGAATAAGTGAAAGAATAAATGAATCCTTAAGATTTCAAGAACTGAGTTCATTTGATATTAGAATTCTTAGAAATATATTTTTAAGTGGATTGTTTTGTAGATATGGAACAAAACTTAGTACATTCAACTTATATTTTTTTCTACACTGTGAACACTTCTGAAGCCTGTATTTTATCTTTAGTGGCCCACCCTGCCTCTGACATTGAAAGTATTGGATTTCCAAAGATGACCTTTTGGGTTACCCTAGTGTCAGTAAGTGTTTGTCATTAAGTCTGACTCCCATCTGTGCTGACTTTTGGAAAAGTGTATGCACATGGATGTGCGCACATACATACACTTTTAAGTGTTTAGTGCGATGTTAATTATCAGTTTATTTGGTGATTGCTAATAATAGGTTAGACCATTGACCTTCCGTGTAAGATGGTCATCAGTTATTCAGGTTAGATTGTGAAAGCTGGGTAGAAACTGATTACAGATTTAGAAAAGGGCTGTTTGACGAACGGTGAGGGAAAAATAATGTTTGCTTGTTTGGTCAGATTAGAAATTTACTACCTCAAGATAAGTCACTTTAAGATACTGCTTATTGAAGTATGGTGTGACTAACCTTATCTAAGCTTTTTTTGCTTATCTTTATACCTGTCAGTAAGACAAACTACAGAGGCACATTGGTTGGTTATTTTCCTTGGTGAAAGAAAGAGTATGTTTTTTGAAGTTTCAGATTTACTTAGGGTAGTATTTTAAGGTTTGGATTTTGGTTTTTCCCCTCAATATTTTACATCTTTCAAAAGAAAACACAATGACTTATTGATTC